>NW_028091359.1:20008033-20725769 GCF_014824575.4 Sturnira hondurensis
AATCCACGCCCACCTCCTTATCCAGAGACAGGATTGTGGGGGGGGAGTTTGAGAATGGTTTTTCAGACTCAGATTTTTTCCCTTTTTGAGGAGCACCCCTCCTCCATGAGGGAAAGAGAAAAATAAAAATAGTCCTTCTCTCTACTAACATCCTTTACCTTGACCTGCCCTAAAGCCCATTTCAATTTGGTGGTGGGGTGCCCAAAGGAATGACTCACCCCCTTGTGAGAGCTGGAGAGCTCAAACCCGCAGTGTGGATTAGAATAGATTAGGCCTCTGGAGCCAGGAACAACTCTGACCTACCTCGGTGTCTGCCAGAGGTGTACACTCCACGAAGGCAGGAGACCCTTCTGTTTTGTCCTCTACTCTGTATCCAGGGCCTGGCACACAGTAGGCACTCAATGACTATTTGGTAACTAAATCTACTGATCTTGAAAACTACCAAGACAGTCAAAATGTGTAAATTTTAGAATAGTCTGGACCTAGTTCTGTGTGATCTTGAATAAGTTACTTAACCTCTCTGAATCTTAATTTCTTCATCTCTAAAATAGGGATAATTATATCTACCTCACATATGGAAGTTTATACCATAATGGTTCCTAGAGTTTCAGGATTGGAGAAGACTCAGAGTTCTAATAAAATCCTGGAGGACTCTAGGCCGTTCTCTTGCATTGACTGTGGCCTGGCTATTGTGCCCTAACATTTGCTCCTTTTACTTTCATTGGCAAAGAAGTAATTACCTTTCCAGCCATGTGTGAGAAGCTTCTTTGTACCTTTGCTGTGAAGTGGCCAAGACAAAGTTTTTTAGGCTAGGAGTATATCAAATCAGCACTTAAGCCCCAACTCTGGTCTCCCCAAAGAAAAGGGAAATCTCAAATCTCAGTGAGTATACTCAGGAAACAAGTAGTCTAGTGAGAGAGATTTACCTGAACAATATAAGCAATAACAAAAAAGTAGCCATACCCAAACTATGGACAGAGGTGCTAGGATTGTTAGTGTGATCCAAATTTTGGGTTGGTCAGAGATGATAGGAAAGATTTTTTGATATAGACAACAGTTCTTTTTTCAGTACTTAGAAGGCTGTTTGTACAACTCTAAGAGTGAATTTTAAACAAATGTGAGAAATGTCCAGAATATGCCACAGGTATGTATATTACCTGACCAAAGTTGACCTGCTTCGAGCTTAGTTCCCTTCCCCTTTGAGTACTTGATTTCAAGAGAAACATATCCTTTCTTTTCTCATAAGTAGAGACGGTGGGGATAATTGTAGGCAAGTCTGGTTTTTCACAGTGGGCCTCTGGTATCCAAATTCTAGGGGCATCTGTAGGTCCTGCTAACCTAAAACTGCCATTCCGGCCTCAGATGCCTACAGGTTTTTGAGCTGTGATGTTATGCTCTGTTTAATGCAAACATCCATTGGTAAGTAATCTAGGAAACTTTTAAGACTTTTTAAAAAAGATTTTATTTATTTATTTTTAGAGAGGGGGAAGGGAAGGAGAACCCAGGGACCTGGCTGGCAACCCAGGCATGTGCCCTGACTGGAAATCGAACCAGCAACCTTTTGGTTTGCAGGCCTGCACTCAAGCCACTGAGACATACCAGCCAGGGCACTTTTAAGAGTTTTTTAGAGCACAGGATTGGTCTGAACCCCCTTTGCCTAACTGCTGACCATGAGCGGTTTCCAGCAAGGAGAAGCCTCGATCTCCTACCCCGCTACCCCTAGGCTTTAGGCCCTCTACCACACGTCTAACGGTGCAGTCCTAGGTGAGGGACTTAGGAGCAAAGGCTGCATCAGGACATTTCATGCCTGTCCAAAATGAATGGCAAAACCTAGCTCTGCCCAGAGCTTGCTTTATCTGAAAGATTTTACACTGGGCTTGAGGTAATCCATTCCTTTAATCTCTAGGATTAGTATCCGTCCCCTGGACATCAAAAGTGCTTGGCTTACATGGTGGGAGTACCCAGAACCTCATATACTGCTGATAGAGTGTAGATTGGTACAACCACTTTGGAAACAATTTGGCAAAATCTAGTAAAGTGGAAAATAATATATCAGAAATTCCTTGCCTGAAAATATAAATCCAAAGAAATGAGCATCTGTGTTCCCCCAAAGACATATCCAGAATGTTCATGGCAATATCATTCATGACAGCCCTAAATTGGGAACTACCCAAATGCCAAGTCAATTGTGGAATGTTCACACAATGGGGAATGAACAATCCACAACTACACACAACATGAACAAATCTCACAGTCACACCAGGGAGCAAAAGAAACACAGTCACAAAACTACATTGAGTGATTCCATCTAGTAAAACTACAGAAACCCACAAAACTACACTGTGATGTTAGAAGTCAGGATAGTAGTGCCCTTGAGGGGAGTGGTGACTAGAAGAAAACTTGGTAGCATGAGGGGTGCAGGTCATGTATTCTGTTTCTAAATCTGAATGCTGGTTTCACAGGTGCATTCCATTTGAAAATTCATCAGGCCGTATAATTGTGATATGTACCCTTTTCTATATGTTTACTACATGTCAATAAAGAAAGTTGTGTGTGTGTTTTCTTAAAGAAACTGCTTACTTTACAAGTTATTTGGAAGCTTCTAGGAACCCAAACATCAGGGTGTTCCCTAGACAATGAAAGCTGGGCTTGTGAGCATGTGGAAAGTGTCCCTGAGGCCTGGATGGACCTACCCCTAACCTCAGAGAAGGGGGAGAAAAAGAGGGCCAGGTTGTTTATCCACAGCCCGTACTAGACAGTTTGTCCCTAAAGGACAGTGCGTCTGCCCAGAAGTCTTTCTCCAGTGAAGTACAGATGAGCGAACAGCATCCTACCCCTGTCCACCACAGCAGACACTTCCTCCGGGGCTGGAACATTGGCACTGAGGGCTCGGTGGGCTTGGTGGGCTTGATGGTATCTCTTTCCCTAGTTGCCTTTCCAAGATGCTCAGAGCTATCTGTGCGGAGGAAACTGCTTCCCTGCCCCTCCCATCCTGTGATCTACTCTGCAAGTGTCTAAACTCAGACAGGATGGTAGAGCCACGCTATTTACTTGCCCGCAGGCCTTTGATTAGGAAAAAAATGATGATACTGCCCTTTTGCCAACAGGTGAAGCAAATCATGGAGGAGGCTGTCACCAGGAAGTTTGTGCATGAAGACAGCAGCCACATCATTGCTCTGTGTGGTGAGTGACCAGGGGATCATGGGAGATGGGTTTAAAACGGAAAACACTGTCCTGGGGCCAGGGGAAGATGGGACCTCAGGTTTCATAATTTTTAAATCTGGGTGCAAGTCAGAATCAACTCAAAAGCTTTTGAGCCTGGCTGGTGTAGCTCAGTGGATTGAGCACGGGCCTGCAAACCACACCATCGCAGTTCAATTCCCAGTCAGGGCACATGCCTGGGTTGCAGGCCAGTTCCCAGCAGGGGACTCACGAGAGGCAACCATACATTGATATTTCTCTCCTTCTCTGCTTCCCTTCCCCTCTAAAGATAAATGAATAAAATCTTAAAAAAAAAGTTTTTGAAATCTCCCTGGGCCCCATCCCAGACCTACTGAATAAGGATCTTCAAGATCCAGAGATCTGTGTATGCTTAGTTCCCTCAAACAGCCATGTTGAAGTTTTAGCGTACATCAGAGGGACCTGAAAGGCTTATTAAAACAGTTCCATGGGTCCCAACACTGGAGTTGCTGGTTCTGGTAGGTCTGGGGTGGGCCTGAGAAGCTGCATTTCTAACAAATTTGCAGATGATGCTGATGCTGCAGGTCCAGGGACCACACTTGAAGAAGCATTGTCCTAGGTAATTAGGGCTTGTGAGCCACCAGTATGGTTTATCCTTATATTAACTTTGGGGAAGGCTTTGTGCTTTTTGAATGCTTTCTGTGCCACATCTACTTTCTCATTAGTCCCATCCGCGTCACTTCAGCATCCCGAATCTCCAGGCACTTGATTGGATGCAAAACAACGTGAGTGTAGGATAGAAGGGATAGCCGAAGCCTTCCTGCCTAAGAAGGGAGAAAGTCCGTAATAAACCATCACTTCCCGCAACATGAACAGTTTTGCCTTTGCAGGAGCAATCCTGTCTCTACACACAGCAGAGTTTTCTTGGATTTCCAGGGATTCGACCTCCCCTGCAACTCCCTTTCTGAGCAGACACAGAGCCTTTTGCCATCTCTATGTTGGTTTACGTGGCCTCTGAGATTGGGGTTAGGAGGGAGGTTGTGCATTTCTGAAGGGGAGGAGAGAGCAGATGTGGAGGGGGTACTTTTTGGCGGTGGCGTGGCGAGGCAGATAAGGCAGATAGAGCTGCTCTTCCCATCGGTCCAGCCCTAAAGACTGGATGTCCACCTGCTGCCGAGCACTGTTCTCCAGGCAGGGAAACAGCAGTACCAATGTGGACAGTCTGTGTCACAGAGGCTCACATCCTGTGGGGAGATGGAAAACATACCATGCAATAACATAAACATATCATGCAATAACATAAACATATCATGCAATAACAGGTGTGATAATGGCCATGAAGAAAAATAAAGCAGATGTGGGAGGACGAGCAGGGAGAGGTGGCCTGCCAGCAGAACCTGAGTGACAGACAGGATTCACACACATCCTGGTGCTCTGCTTACTTCTGAAGTCATCTTGCACGAGTTTCTCAACATCTGTCACCTTCGATCTTCCCCTCTAAAAGTGGGGAGGGTTTCCACCTCAAGGAATTTTTCTGGGGATTGAGATGAGGCATGTGAGTGTTCCTAGCACTGTAAGAGCTCAGAAAGTGCCCGTCTTTCCTTCTTTGGAATGTTGAGGCTGAAGCTAGGTTTGCAGGATTTGAGTTCCCACCATCTCCCTTTTGGGTCTGTTTCCCCTATTCTTTGAGATGATGTAATGATTCCCAGATTTACAAAGAGGAGTCTTTCCTTGGGTAGAACCTATGCCAGGGAACAAACCTGCTAGTCCTGCAATAAGCGGCTCTGAAGAGTATTGGGGTTCTACTTTCTACTTGTACTGTCTTCCCCTGACGTCAGCCGCTGTTTGTTGTTGTCACCAGAAGGGCTGTGCTGGCAGCCCAATTTTGAGTGGTTTGATGCCAGGCTTTGTCCGGTGCACACACAGAAAGCAAAATAAATTAGCACAAACAGCTTGTGCATGGGAGCCACACGTGGGTGGCCATGGGGGAGTGGGGAGAGAGAAGCAGGGAGAAAAGCGATAGGCATCCCACATCAGGCCGATCAGGGTGAGAAGAAACCATTAGCTCTCTTTTAACCAGTCCAGGGGCCCCTAGGAGCCAGTGGGGCTTTTGCCTTTTTCTACTGCCTGAAAGCCCAGGGCTCTCCAGCAGGCAGGGTATCATCCTCAGAAGGAATGATTCTCTTCTTTCGACCAGTTTCAGATGCTGAAATAGAAAGGGTTTATGAATTGGACCCAAGTCACCAGGGTTCACAAGTCAGCCCAGGAGCAAGAGGCACTCTGATCTGCTGGATTTCAGGAGGTATCTTGGGTCCAGGAGTGCTAACTTAAAATGCATACAGGGTCAGGTGAGAAAGGTCCACTGGAAGCTGTCCAGCTGTGAGCGAGCAGGCCGTGGCAGGGGCTGGGCTGGGCTGAAGTGGACAGCAGTTGCCCTGTTTGAAGAGGCAGCCACCACTCAGCTCCTGCATGAATGCCAGCCCAGGCCTGCCATGGCCTCTGTTTGACTTAAGAGAACTCAGAAGTCTGAGATATTATATGAAATTTCTCAGTTTTTAAATGCTGATAGCTAATTTCCCTTTCCAGAAAACTGTGTGGGCCACACAAAAGACATCTGCCAGCCTCTGCCAGTTTGCTGCCTCTGCCTGGGGCTTGGTGCACAGTCACAAGGGGGACGTGCAGGGTGGGGGCTGCCAACAGTATAAAGCTCAGGCTGGGGCATGTGAGACCCACTGAAAAAGGAATCCTCATGCGTTGTCAGACTTGGTATTCAGTGATTTAAATCTCAATCCGGGTGCAACCAGGTTGGTTTAAAGCAGTGATTATCGACCTTTTTTCCGGCCTTCGAGCCATGCACATGCATCACACAGTGGAATCATAACCAGGGATTCTTGGGGGGGGCGGGGAACAGAGGGAAGAACGGATAGATTTTGAGGGAAAACTCCACCTCTCTGACTTTTTGAAGATTCTGCTATGCCAGTCTCCTGGAAAGATGCTCAGGAATACATTTTTAGTCTGAAGTAGATTCAGCCTTATACTGACTGGGTCTTGCTGTTCTAACCACATCCAGAATTCAGCTTCATTCTGGAAGGAATGGGCATGCAGGGAAGGTGCTGAGAGGTTGGATCAGGTGAAGGCTGTGGAGACTGACATTCCCTAGAGCTTTGGGGAATGCTGGGCCCTGGACCCCTCTGTTCTTGGTGGAGGATGGCTAGGAAGTGACTGAGGAGGGCAGGGCCTGGGCAAGATGAGCTTGTCTGAATTTTCTTAGAATAGACATTTGAACCGGAAACAGAACCTTCCTGGAGAGTCATAGAAGCGAAATGGAACAATCCTAGAGTCAAGACTTGGCCCTGGGCAAACTCAAGGAAGTTTGCATCAGACCCTGGTTCCTTTTACCCATGGTTAAGAATGGGACTCCTGGGACTGGCAAGCAGTGTGCATTTGTTGTGTGTTTGCTCTGGTGGTTCCTAAACCTGCCTGTCCAGAAACCCGTCAGGCCCCCCGCAGGTAGAGACCTTATGAGGAAGCTTTGCTGGCAAATCCTGGCCGGCAGGGAGGGGTTCTCTGTGCCCTGTTCCCTGACCACACAGCATGGCTGCAGTGCCGCTCCAACTGAGGCAGCCCCCTATGAACCCCCATACCTGAGGATCAGGACCCATGTGACCGCTCCCTTCTGCTGAAGTCTGGGGCTTGGAGAGTAGGCCCAAACCTACCACTCTGTGGTTTGTCAAGGCAGGGCAGGTTTGCATTTTGTTTCATACTATGGTCTTTGAAACTTTTACTTTAATGTAGACTTACCCTTGAATCAGAATAATGCTTCTTGTTTTCTCCGTGGCTTATTGAACCCCCAGGTGTAGGCTAGTTATCTCCTGCCACCCCTTCTTCTGGAAACCTAACTTCGGCTTGCAGACAACTCAAGGTTAAGGTTGAACAGTAAATTGTCGCAGGTTTCACCTTTGAACTCTGCATTTGTAATAACAACGTGTGTGCTTAAAGAGGGCATACTCAATGTAGGCATCAGCCAGGAATACTGGTGTTTTCCCTGGACCTGCCCACCCTCTTGCAGGTCTGGGTGTGTCTGCCTCCACAGTACCTCAAAGATGTCGTGGGTTCTGTTTCAGACCATGCGCAACAAAGCAAGACATAAGCTTTTTGTTAGTGGAGGATCTTGCCTTCAGTTTGTAAAAAGTGCAACATCTAAAAAAAATGCAATATCTGTGAAGCGTAATATAGCGAAGTGCAATAAAACAAGGTGTGCCTGCACTTCTGTTTGCTCTATTCTGACTGGGTGCTGAGGCTGGATTTTTAACCTTTAGTGGTAGAACGGATTTGCATGGTCTGCAGAGAGGTTCCTGGCCTGGCCCCTTGGTTCTCAGAATCACAATGGTCTCCTCTCCTCAGGAGGCATTGGGGCAGGCTCCAGGCCAGACCTGGGCAGCCCCACACCCCAGTCACCAGGTTCCTGACTCTCCCAGCACAGATCAAAGATCTGTTAACCTGAGGGTTGCTTTGGGCTGAAGATGAGCCGTAATGGGAGACAGGGGTGGAGTCTGTGGAGCTGGGAACAATATCAGGGCTTTATTAACCCGCTCCCTGTTGCTAAGCAGCTGTCATTAGCTGGATAGGACGGCAGCAGTGAGCTCCTCTGGGGAATGGCAAGGAAATGCTGATGAGCTAGGGGAGAAGCAGGCCCTACTGAAGGATTGCATCTCACCTGGGGTATTGCAGCCAGAGGTATTTTAGCACTGAGATTCAGACTCCAGGCAGTTTTTAGTCTGTCTCTTTTCAGTGAAAGGGATTCCTCTCTCTTCTTCCCACCCGCACTGAATGAACAGCTCACTCTTAGGGTATCTGGCTTCCACCTTCCCTCCAGAACGAATGAGTAGGAATGAAGGCCCTCTGGGGAATTGGCTCCCCTCACCCCGGTTTGGGCTGTGGCTGAGGGCACGTGGCTGTGGTCTGTGTCTGAGAGCTTAGAGTCCGACAGACCTGGGTTCACCCTGACCCGGTCATTAAGTATGTGTGCCAGTTTCCAGCAACTCCGAACCTGCCCCCCAGGGCCAGTGTGCGGATTAAAGGAAGGATGCCAGGAGGCAGTAGCTGTCATCACACCATGAAGACACTCTACTTTGTTATTCAAAGTGACCCTACAGGCTTCCCCATGAAGCCTCCTAGAACCTTTCCCAGGTTTCCCTCTGGGAATTCTTGTTTCTGAGAGTTTGAAGCATCTGGACAGTCAGAGAAATCTGTACTCCAGAAACTCAATCAGGAAGTTTAAAAAGTACTATGCACATGTTTAAAAAGAATCATCTTTTAGAGATACATACTGAAATATAGATAAAAGTCTATGGTGTCTATCTAAAATTTGCTTCTAGCCCTGGCCAGGTAGCTCCGTTGGTAAAAGCGTCATCGGTTTATCTCACCAAGGTTGCCGGTTTGATCCCTGGTCAGGGCACATACAAGACTTAATCAATAAATGCATAAATAAATGGAAAAACAAATTAACGTTTCTCTCTCTCTCAAATGAATTTAAAAAATTTTTAAACAAAATTTGGGTCAAAATAATCTGGGGCACCCTGGCTGGCGTGGCTCAGTGGATTGAGCACCAGCCTGCAAACCAAAGGGTCGCCAGTTTGATTCCCAGTCGGGGCACATGCCTGGGTTGGGGGCCAGGTCCCCAGATGGGGGCACATGAGAGGCAACCACATTGATGTTTCTCTTCCTTTCTTTCTCCCTCCCTTTTCCTCTCTCTAAAAAGAAAATAAATAAAAGATTTTTAAAAGATTTTTTAAATAATCTGGGGGAAAGCAAAAAAGTGGTTGGAGTTGGCATAACTGAAACAAGGTTGCTCATGACTTTGTCATTGCTTAAGTGAGAATGCAGGGTTTGTCGTATTGTCCTCTGTTGTGTATGTTTGGAATTTTTCGTAATGAAATGTTTTTCTTTTTATAAAGGAGGGGACGATGAGAGAATGGGAGAAGTAGATAGAGTTAGTGAATATAGATAACTTCCCTGAGAAATTTTACATAAAGGGGAACAGCTGAACAGTTCAACACCTACCTGAATGGGGATGTAGGGCCAAGGTAGGTGATAGTGGTGATGGTGTCTTTTTTTTTAAGTTGGAAAAATTACAGAATGTTTATATACAAATGGAAAGTACTTCATAGGGAAACATTAAAGATACAGGAAAGAGAACGGGTGTTAGCTGGAGCTACACCCTTGAGAGGTGGAACGGGTGGCCTTCGGGAGGAGGAGCACCCCAGACCATCTGTAGGCACAAGAGGGAAGGCACCTGGTTTGCGGTTGCCTTCAGTCTCACAACACCTGTTGAGGTGCCTGTTCTTTTCCCCAGTTGCAGCTGAAGCGCAGAGAGACTTAGTGATTTGCACAAAATCAAATAGCTAGTAAGGAAAGCATTTCAACCTGTATCTGTCTTGCTACAAAGCCTGAGCTGCCCAGGGATGGGTCGACCTGTGAGGTCTGCCCAGTGGTGGAGCCTGGAGGGGTGGGGCATTGACGAGCAGTTAGCTGTCTGGGAGACACAGCTCTGGTCACCAAGCATGGTGTCCATAGATAGATACTCTGGGAAGCAGTGTGTCCCTTGCCAAGCTGCATAAGGCCAGCACTGGCCTGGTTCCCCAGGATGCCTTTGGAGTACTATGCCTGCTGGCCCTGCCCTGCCTTCCCAGTGGGGGGAGGAAGATGCGTATGTGAGTGAGGTGTGAATTTCATTTTCCTCATCTTAGTTCTGCAATATCAGGGCAGTGCCTTCTTGTTCTACAATGTTGAACAAGGCTGGATGCTGCCACCTCATACTGAAGCAAACAGCCAACGTCACCCAGTGTAGGCTGAGAGAAAATGTACCCTAGTTATCATAGAAAAGCTCGTTCTGAGTCCCTGGGTGGAAGTACCAGCCAGGGGAGGTGGGGGGAGAGAGGCTGATGACGTGAGCCCGGCCCAGCCTCTTTGCTCCTCCCACCTCCTTGCTGCAGGTAAATATTGACTTCCTCCATTAGCAGTTAGAGGAAGTTCCTAACTTAAAAAGAGGCCACCCATCCCACCCTTTCCTTTCTCGCCAGTGAGGCCGCTCCTCTTCTGACAGTCTTGGTTCCACCACCCAAGGCTTTGAAAAATTCTGCTCTGAGTAGAGTCCACAAACCTGTGGCTGGCCACCCCACCCCGTGCTTTCCTCACTGGGGCTCTATGGCAACCACAGCCGAACTCTCTTCCCTTGCACAGGTAGCAGCTGGTGGGAGGGGAGATCGGGGAACACCTGCTCCTCCTAGGAGAAACCCCTCCTGGGCAGAGCCTCAGGCCCAGCCTCCACCTCGTGCTGTGCTAACTCTGGGTGCTGTGTCCCTAGGCCTAGTTCCTTGAAGGTCATTCTGCATGTCCCTCTATTACCAGTCTGGGCTCGCAGGCCCCTTGACTCCTGAGTGCAACTTTAAACAGATATGCAGGTGAAAGCCAGGGTCATTTCTGAGGACCCCTGGACTGACCGATCCACTTCTGCATTTCCTGGGCTGGGCAGCCATAGCTTTTGTCCATTTTTGTGGACTCCTGAGACACCTGAGTGTGTCCCAGCCCACTGAGTTGTTTCTATGGCCCCTGACCAGCTCAGATTACTTGTGGCTTCCCTAAGCAGAGCCCAGACGCTCCTGTGGGGATGGGAGGCCAAGCCAACTGGGAGACTGTTTGCGGAGGGAGCTGGTGAAGGAATGGGTCGGTGCCCGTGGGTTTTGCGAGTTTTGATCCACCCCTAGTTTGGAAAGAACCTCTGGTATCATGCCATGATGGACTACTGGTATCTGGCTGGAATGGGCACCTACTCAATTGTTACAATAATTATTTTGAGTTGGTAGTGTATCTACTTGGTTCAAAAATCAAAACTATACAAAAGATACACAGTGCAAAGTCTCATTGTTCCTGGCTCCCCTCCACTTACTGATCCCCACGTGGGGAACCACTACCACTTTTGTCTCTGTGTATCCTTCCAGAATTTTTATAGTAATAAAAAATTATTTTCCTTGTTTATCCCACTCTTTTTTATAATCAGGGTACCATGCAACCGTACTGCTCTGCATCTTGCTCTTCCATTTTTAGTTTCTAGAGAGAATCCTCATTCTTTCTCAGAATTGCATAACATTCTCCTCTGTGACTGTGCCGTATTTACTTAACCTGTCCTTTGTCGATGGGCATGTGGATGGTTTTTAGTCTTTGCTGTTGTAACCAAGTAACCTTGCAGTTGTATCTGTGGACTAGATGCTTTGAGAGGGGTCACTGGATCAGAGGTTCCTTCTCCTGCTGGTAGGTTGTGCCACGTTGCCTCCACAG
The DNA here is from genome assembly GCF_014824575.4 of Sturnira hondurensis. NCBI lineage: Eukaryota > Metazoa > Chordata > Mammalia > Chiroptera > Phyllostomidae > Sturnira > Sturnira hondurensis. Next base: position 20,019,551 of record NW_028091359.1, read on the forward strand.
GGCCGTACCAGCCCGCCCTCCCTCCAGCGAGGCATGAGAAGATTCGGTTCCTTCCCAAGTCCTTTCCATCTCTGTCTACTAATATCTGCTCCATTCCAAATTGGACTCCTTGAAATGACCAAATTGGTGTGTCATGGGTTTGTAGGAGGGGGCCTTATCCTATTCCATCAGCACTTAGAGTCTTCACCCATTTAGCATTTGTTAACCCTGTAACTTAACAGACCTCAGGGACACGTCAGAGGCTAGTGAGGCAGAGACTCAAGGCCAGCCGTTCCTGGTGTCTCCCTGGGACGACGATGCCAGACCTTCTGGGTGAAGGGAGATGTCCACAGCAAGGTGCCAGGGTTAACGTTGGTTCCACTCCTGCCCAGAGGTGCAGTTCCGTGAGCCTTCCTGTCAGCACGTGAGATGACAAGGTAGAGAGGGTGCCCTGAGTCCACCTGGCACGGTGACTCAGAAGGCCAGGGTGGGGAGGTAAGATGATCATGCTTGAGTCACGTCTCTATTTCTGTCTCGATTCATTCACCAAACCTTTCCTCGCTAACTAATGAGCAAAAACTGTTGGTTTTTATAAGTTGGCCTGTGCTTTCGCACATGAACTGAGCTGAATGCTGTCAGGCCTGCCCACCCCTGTTTTGGTGTGTCCAGAGGGCTGTAGGTGAACCCTCTGGGACAGGGGGTCCTGTGGCCCTTACATCTGGGCGACCAGGGCCCAGAGAGCTTGGTTAGAGGGGGATGGGTCCTGCTGACTCGATGCTTTAGCTGTGATAGGTATCCCCCGCCACGGCCCTCCACGGTGGCTGTTTGGGGTGGAAAGAGAAGCAAGGCAGCGGCCTTCTCCTGCTTGGTGCTCTGGGCCTTCATAAGGGAGGGGAGAAGAGGCACGGGCCTCTGAATGGGCTTCTCCCGAGGAGCAAGGACTGCAGGGGAGTTGGACATTGTGCTGAGGCTCTGGAACTGCAGCTGTGGGGGGGGGGGGGGGTTGTTCACTGTTGAAGGGAGGGCGGGAGCGAGAGAGTTTATATTTGCCTCTCTGAGTTTTGAAGGTCTATGGTTCTGCTCAACCTAAACATCTTAGAGCAAGGTTCTTAAATTTTGGGGGGGTCAGGTGCCCCTTTTAGAAGCTGAAAGCCATGGGTCAACCCTCTATTCGGAATAAAAGCACTCACCTAAGGGTGCTGGAGCACGTCAACAATTTTGCACACAGTTTCAGGGGGTCACGGGAGCTCCAGAAGTCCATCCCCCAACCCTCTTAGGATAGCAGTTCTCACTTATTACTAGTGTTATTATTGTTACTACTATTTCTGTGTTGTTATTTTGTCTGCATGCTGCACCCAGCACAATGAACGTTGTTCGTGCATGTGCTGATTCTCTGTGGAGACAACCCTGTGGGAATGGGGAAGAACGGGGTAGTTTGAACAATTGCTGGCCAAGGAGCCTGTGGAGCTGGGTTCGGAATGCCTGGCATAGAGGGTTGTTCGCTTTGCTTGAAAAGCAGAGGGGTGAGAGGGGTTCGTCTTCCCCAGACACTGCCCTGGCTGTGGGGTGAGCGGGGGACTGGGTGTGCAATTTGGGCTTCTCTCCACGTTCCCTGCTTGAAATAAGTATCTTCGCTCACTCCAGAGCACCCTGACGCCCTTGCTCAGAGGTTGCCTAGGAAGATGGGTGAGGCCAGGCAGAAGGGAGGGCCGCTGCCTGCCATTGCCAGGCTCCCCAGCAGGGTTGCATTCAATCTCCTGGGGAAGGTGGGGAGGTTAATGACTCATTATCCCAGCCATTAGTCACGTCACCAAGGCACTTGATTGCAGGATGGGTGCCACGTGATGCCAGTCTGGCCTGTTCAGTGCTGCGTCTCTCCTGCCCTGGGTGAGGTGTGCAGCCCTAGAAAATAGTCACCGCCTTCTTCAGGTGCAGACTTGTGGTGGCAGCAGCCCCCGGACCTAGAGACTGGGGTGAAATGGCCTCTTGCCTGTGCCCCATCCCCAAGGCCACCAAGACCTCCAGGGACCAAGGGGACTCACTATGGAAAGGAGTATGTGGACACTTCAGCAAAGATTCCAGCACGTGCCCCATACACACATCACATGTGTAAATTTTGTCTCCACATGCACATGTGGACATAGACATACAAGGGGAGGCCCCCAAACCTGGAAGTTATTCATAAAACATCGTGTGTGTATTCTTTTTTAAAAATATTTTATTTATTTATTTAGAGAGAGGGGAGAGAACCATCAATGTGTGGTTGCCTGTCACATGGCCCGCACTGGGGACCTGGCCTGCAACCCAGGCATGTGCCCTGACTGGGAATCGAACCAGTGACCCCCTGGTTCACAACCTGAGTTCAATCCACTGAGCTACACCAGCCAGGGCTCATGTGTGTATTCTTGCGTGTTAAAACTTCAGTCACCTTTGAAGTGCTCTCCATTTGATGCACTACATCTATTGAGACTTTTTCCACAGCCCAGAACAGTTTTTGAACTCCTCAATTTTGATGCCTTTTAGTGCTTCTGCCATCTTTTGTTTTACCTCTTCCACATGGACAAAACCCTTCCCTTTGAGGACTTACTTCATCTGGGAACACAAAAGAAAGTCGCTCAGGGCAAGTGAATAGTGAGAGTGGGATTTTGGGGTCATGTGTTTTTGGTCAAAAACTGCCAAACAAGCCCTGGCTGGTGTAGCTCAGTGGTTGAGCGTGGGCCTGTGAACCACACCACCGCGGTTCGATTCCCAGTCAGGGCACATGCCTGGGTTGCATGCCAGTTCCCAGCAGGGGACTCATGAGAGGCAACCATACATTGATATTTCTCTCCTTCTCGCCTTCTCTCCCTCTCTCCTTCCCTTCCCCTCTAAAGATAAATAAATAAAATCTTTTTTAAAAAAAACTGCCAAACACTCAGCATGGTGTGGGCAGGTGCCCTCGTAAATCACCCATCGTGAAATGGGCAAATGTGTTGAAAGAGCCTTAAAAAAATTCACTGAGGCCGAACATAGCCTCTCACAACAATACCAGCTAGCCCACTGATACAGATGGGTTCCTAGAACACTCACCTAGTGGGGGAAGCCTTTACTACAAAGGGCTCGCCCTCCAGAAGATAATTCCAGGTTTTGGGGGCTTTTCCTGTATGAACACGTGTGAGGTCCTCAAAGGTTGAGCAGGGATGAAGCTCCGGCAGGACTCGGGGGCAGGAGGGTCCTGCCTTGTTCCCCTGTCCTGGGATGCCCTCCCCGAGCGGGCCAGTCTCCCGGGACACTCCAGCTTTTTGACTTCGGGACAAGAGAGGGCCAAACAAAACTTACAGACAGCAGTGACTGCCTGTCACTTACTAAAATGAAGGCAAAATAGGTGAGAACATCTCTTTTCAGTGGTTATGTCCTAAGTCTGGGTCTCCTATTCTAATATTAGTCACAATAAATGAGAAGCTTCACTTCCCCTGTTTCTAAGAGAACAGTATCTCCACCCACTTCTGTGATCCTGTCTCCAATGCATCCTCTCCTCTCCCTGCCAAGGAGAGGTCTTGCAAAATTCCAGGCCTTATAGGTGAGCCATAGAACAGAGTCTGGACAAAAAGGGGTGAGGAGTCAGAGACCAACGGGGGTCAAGTGCCCCATGCATGCAGGATCCTGTTGATCTCGTAACATTCATACCAGTCCTTAGAAGTGTTCCCCACTTCACAGACCGTAAAACAGAGACTCAGCGCATCAGTCACACACGTTTTCCAGAGGAAGTCTGAGTGGCTGCAACAGCTCCAGACCCTGTCCTCGCCGCTCCAGCCCAGCACTGTTTTCAGTCCTCATGAAAACAGCACCTATGGAGCGAAGGCGGCACCTTCTCCCACTTGCGCCTTCCTGCCCTCTTAACACTCCTGCAGAAGGTGCAAGAAGCTCAGGCCAGGGTTTGGGGCCCTGGGTCCTAGTCCTAACACTACCACCATGTTTCTGTGATCAAATAAATCACTTCCCCTTTCTGGACTTTTTCCTGCTCTCTTGTAAAGCAGTTAGCTTGGCCTCAGTAATGGCCAAGTGCCTTCTTCCCCGCTCCCCCCATATACACACACTGTATTTTGGGATTCTATACATGGCCACGGTAACTCCCTACTCTCCCTACCAAGCCCTGCTTTTCTTCCTGCGGAGCCTGTCTGCAGTAGGCAGTGTCCAGGCAGAGAGAGGAAGCCTGGCCCCTAACAACATGAATGAGTGAAGGGAAGCCCTCCCTGCTTGGGAGATAGAAATCTCTCACTCTCAGTTGCTGGGCTCATCAATAATTCAGGAGCTGCTGTCAGGTCTGATCTCTGCAATGGCTTCCTCAATATTTCAGCTCCTTCTCCAGAGCCCGTTTCTTAGCAACCAAATCATCCATGCTCTCCAGGAGGGCTGCTGGGCTGTATGCTCCCTGGGTCCCCAGTCCAGTAAGTGGGCAGGGGGTGGGGCCACCCATGCCACCTGGAATTGGCAACTTTGGCCCTCACCACCCGAGGGGCAGTGCTGCATATGGAGGGAGGCATTGTGCACCAAGTGAGGGAGGTGAGTGGCGTGGCACATCAGAGCCTCCCAGGTCCATTCAGGGCAGGAAGAGATGGATAAGAAGGGGAATTTTAGAAGGAGGTCGGTGTTGCTGGCCTGGCTAAAACTGACACTGGCCTCCTGGTCCTAGCATGGGTCAGCCTGCCCTTGCCCCTCTCTGTTCCCTAGGTGTGGGAACGAGGAGGGTTCTCCCTTCTCCCCCTTACCCAGGCTTAAGTGCTGGTTCCCTTTGTGGCCCAGGTGCGGTGGAGGCTTGCCTCCTGCATCAGCTGAGACGCCGTGCCGCCGGCTTCCTGCGCAGTGACAAGGTGGCTGCTCTGTTCACCAAGGTGGGGAAGACGTGCCCAGTAGCTGGGGAGATTTGCCACAAGGTACAAGAGCTGCAGCAACAAGTAGAAGGCAGGTGAGCCCTGGGCCTGGCCCTCCCACCCCTCCCTTCTGCTTTTACCATCTGGTATTGGCTATTTCCCAGGTTGGCTTCTGGGCTCATTTCTTGAGGGGCATCTCAGTACCGGCCTGAGGGTAGGTGTTGGCCCCTTGCAGGCACTAGGCCCTATCCCCCTGCCCTCAGCTCCCGCATTGTAGTCAGTCCTCTGGGCTCTCGTCTTAGGGCACCAAACTCCACTCCCCGTGCCACTAGTCTGGGGCTCAGCCCTGGGCTCTTGCACTCCAAAAGCCCACCCCTCTTTGCAGGAAACCCTTGGTGAGTAACCAGGAAACCCTGCGGAGACAGGGCTCTGCCAGTGGGAAGGCCCCAGCCCTCAGCCCACAGGCCTTGAAACACATATGGGTACGCACAGCGCTCATCGAGAAGGTGCTGGACAGGGTCGTGCAGTACCTGGTGGAGAACTGCAGGTGAATGCCCCTTCCTGGGGCCCACCTCCTGACCTTTCCTTCAGCCCCACCCCTCAGCATGCTCAGCTGTCCAGCATAAGCCACAGGCACGCCCACTCTCCTCGTAGCTCCTCAAAAGCATAGACCACACCAGGCACCCCACCAAGCTCCGTTCTTATGGGTTTATTCCTTCTTGGTGACTAACAAGAATTTAGTCTCTGTGGGAATGTCCCCGCTTGGTGAGCTTGACTGCCCTGGGATGAGTCCGGGAGCCCAGCAGTGCCCCTGTCTGTCTCTCCCACTGGCAGCAAGTACTATGAGAAGGAGGCGTTACTGGCAGACCCTGTGTTTGGTCCCATCTTGGCCTGTCTTCTAGGTGAGCGTAAGAGCAGAGACGCCTCTGCCGGGCCAGTGGGGGCTTAGGGGCAGGTGTAGGGGGCACCATCTGAGTGGCTGTGTCTGTCTCCACAGTGGGACCCTGTGCCTTGGAGTACACCAAGCTCAAGACAGCCGATCACTACTGGACTGATCCTTCTGCTGATGAGCTTGTCCAGAGACACCGTATCCGGGGTCCCTTTAATCGCCAGGACTCCCCTGTGAAACGCCCAGCCCTAGGAGTAGGCACCCCTCTCCCTGCCCCGTGTGCTCATCCAAGTTATGCCCGTGGGCATGTAGGGGGAGCAGCTGGCCTCCATGTTCTTTGCAGACGCAGGCTGGGACTTGGAGATGCCCCAAGGTAGTGGCCACCTCAGAAGAGCCTCTTCCCCACACTGGCAGTTAATGCCAAGAACACTTAAATGCCCAGGGGCACATGTGGCTGAGAGCAAAGTAGGGGCAGGAAGGATCCCCGGTGTCTCAGAGAGGGTCTGCATGGAAGTCCGGGGTCTTCAACCGCCCAGGTTGATTTCCCAGGGCTGGGGCTTAGCTGGGGCTCTGTGCAGATCCGGAAGCGGCACTCGAGTGGCAGCACCTCGGAGGACAGGCTAGCTGCCTGCGCCCGCGAGTACGTGGAGTCCCTGCACCAGAACTCGAGGACACGGCTGCTCTACGGCAAGAACAACGTGCTGGTGCAGCCGGTAGGAAAGCCTAGTGCCCACCCCTTACCTCCCTCCTCCAAAGGCCCCAGGACTAGAACCTTCCAGACATATGTATCCCTTTCCTAAGGGGCTTGACCAGAGAGAAGAGAGATAAGGATCTCACCCCCACTTCACTGTCTCACACCCAGTCATGAACTTGCAGGAGCCAGAAATGGCATCTGCTCTGGTGAACTGAGAACCAGGCCGTCTGGGGACAGGAATGGCAGCCAGCAGGCAGGGGAACGCCCAGCTTGGGTATGGCTGGCTCAGGGCATACTTGGCAATCAGGAGACGGACAGGGCAGAGCCAGTGGCACCAGGCCAGCCAGGAAGAGGATATGCCCACATCCACATGTGGCTCACGTTCCCCGCTGCCTTCACTGGGCCCTCAGTCCAGGGCCCCGTGACTGGCATAGCGTGGCCTGCTGACTCCCACCTGGAGTTCATTTTCCATAGGCCATCCCTGGGAGACTCCCAGCCCCTCGTCATCTCTGTCTTCTTGTGTATCTCCTCCCTGTAGAAGGAGAACATGGAGGCTGTCCCTGGCTACCTCTCCCTGCACCAGTCTGCAGAGAGCCTAACCCTGAAGTGGACTCCCAACCAGCTCATGAATGGGACTCTGGGGGACTCCGAGCTAGAAAAGAGGTGGGGGCTTTGGGACTCGCTCCCAGGAGCCAGGGAAGGGAGGAAGAGCTTGCCAGCAGGCCAGGGGGTGGAAAGGCGCAGCCTGCTCCAGGAGGCAGGCCTCACACTGTATCCGATGCCAAGAATCGCAGAGAGAGGCTGCCTGGAAGTATTCCCAAGCTCCCTAAGACCCAGCCGGGCCTGGGCATTAAGAGGGTTGCCTGAGCCAAGCTCTAGGCATCTGACACTGCCAGGCTCTGTGCCCTGAGGGCAGCATGGAGCCCAGAGGGACATGGCTGGCTGAGGTTACTTCTTGGCTGCAGTGATCCTGTCTTCAGGGTAGTTTCACAGGTGCTGGGGCCAGGAGATGAGGAAAGCAGGATGGCTGGTCTTGGGACACAGTGACACCAATCTGGTTTCTTTCCAGTGTTTACTGGGACTATGCCCTGGTTGTGCCCTTCAGTCAGATTGTCTGCATCCACTGCCACCAGCAGAGTGAGCCTCCTGTCCGGGGTACAGGGGTGAGGGAGGGGAGGCTGTCTCTCCCGGTCACACGCTGGGCACGGCCCGTCGCGCGTCTTGTCCTCCTTTTGTCACCCCCAGACCCCAGCCCTGCTGTCCCCTTGCCAAGTCTGGGGGCCTGGCCAACTGGGCTGCGGTGAGGGCCGGGAGGTCTTGGAGGCCCCTCTTCACTCACCCTTGTTCAACCCCCCGCCCCCAGAGAACGGTGGCACACTCGTCCTGGTGAGCCAGGATGGCATCCAGAGGCCACCGCTGCACTTCCCACAGGGAGGACACCTACTGTCCTTTTTGTCCTGCCTGGAGAACGGACTTCTGCCTCGAGGACAGCTAGAGCCCCCACTCTGGACCCAGCAGGGGAAGGTACCTCAGGGCTTGGGAGGCTGTGGATGGAGGGGTGTGTGAGGTGGGTTCTCTGCCTGCCTCCCTCCCTTTCCCCACATGGAGTTCTTAGGAGCAGCCTTGGCGGGGACCCTGGAACGGGCGGGACTCCGCCCGGCAGGAGCCAACTGCCCACCTCTGCCTCCCCAGGGGAAGGTGTTCCCCAGGCTACGGAAACGCGGCAGCACTCGGCCTGTGGATGTAGAGGAGGTGGGCACGGGGCGGGCCACGGACTACGTGTTCCGGATTGTTTACCCTGGTCACAGACATGAGCACAGTGAGTGTCCCTCACTGCTTCTGCAGAGGAGAAGGGTGCTCGGGGCGGTGGGGGAGACAGCCTCCCCCGGGAGGGGTGGCAGGCGAGGTCCACGACCAGACCAGGATAAGGCCAGCGGTTCGGGGCTTAGTCTCTCGCTTGGCCTTTTACCTGCAGCTGCCCCCCCAAGAGTTTGCTTCTCTTCTACCCGCTTTCTTTCCCTTCCCTTGTTGCCCCAAGAATCTCAGCTCAGCGATCCAGGTGTCTCTATACGATATTCTCTTAGTCATACTTTCATGCCCTGCCCCAGGGGTAGGAATGTGGCGAGACTAGATACAGAAGGTGAACCCTCCACTTTGCCTCAGCCCACTGCCTGACCTCCACAAGGCCTAGGTGGCGGGGTCAGTGCTTCTCTGTGGGGGGTGCACACTGTTCACTGACTCCGCCGAAGCCAGAGCCCTTCTCAAACCAGCTACTGATGAGAGGAGCTGTAACTGGAGTAGGGGGTGCATCTGAAAAGGGTGGGACTTTCAGCTTTGGGCGGGATGAGGGTGGGGCCGAAAGGCCGCTTGGCACTGATGGGTCTTGTCCCACCTGGCTGTACACTGCTAGGCCCCACCAGGTATCTACCAACACCAGAGTTCTTTTCCGGGCAGCACGCTCTGTTCCCTGTTCTCCGGACCAGACCCACTGATCTGAGAAGAAGGTCAGGGGATGTGCCAGCCTAGATCATTTGCTGCCAGAGCACCTGCTCCCTAAATGTCCTAACTTGTGCCAGTTACTTGTCAACAAGTTGCCTCTGTGCTAACAGATGGGTTTCCCAGACTGCACACACGTGCCCACAGCACAAGTAGTCCCAACAGGCTTGGAGGGCACAAGATGTGGTGGCCTGCCCCCCCTCTGATGTGCCTGACTAGGAGACGCATCTGCCAGGCATGTTGTCAAGCCTGGCATTTGACCTCGGGTGATCACTCGGCTTAGATTACTCACCCTGCACTTCCTCTCTCCAAGCCTTGGCATTTCCCACTTCTGGTCACTTCACTTCAAGATCCACTTCCCTGGAGGGCAAGCGGGGGCTCCAAGGAGCTAAAACCCAGTAGAGTGACTCAGGCTCCTCGAGAGCAGCCCTGGGAAACCCTTGGAGGAGAAGGTTGGATTTTTAGTCCGAAGAGGAGGGTTCAGGGAAATCTGTGCATTTGGCCCAGTCTGACCATGACGCAAGCTGAAGGATGGTCGGGATCCAGCCACCAACAGTAGTGCCCAGTCTGAGCCAGGGCTGGGGAGCGCCTGTGCCGCCAGCTCACCCCAGCTGGCCCCATCCTTCCCTGCCCTGGCTCCCTCCTTGGTTCTCTCTTGTCTGTTCTTTCTAGGGAGGGCCTTCTCCAAAGAGTGGAGCTCTGTAGCTGCTACTGTCCCCCCACTTTCTTTCATGCTCTCCCCAGTAAATCATCCAAAGACTCTCAGGTCCCCCCTTCCACTCTTCCATGTGCTATAGGCTCAAGGTGACCACTCTTCTCCCCAGGAGGACCCAGTCCCGTCTCTCCTGCCCCAGGACCAGGGTCCTTATGCTCTGCCTCTCTCGCTGTTCTCTTTGAGCAGTCACTATTAACTACCACCACCTAGCGGCCAGCCGAGCGGCCTCGGTGGACGATGATGAGGAAGAGGAAGATAAACTACACGCGATGCTCTCAATGATCTGCTCGCGGAACCTCACAGCTCCCAATCCGATGAAAGGTTTTTATCCCTCCCCTTCTCCCTGCCCTACCCTGTCCTTCTGCCCCACCCTCCTGGGCCCACCTGCCACCCACCGCAGGGCTCGAATGGCAGTGTTGGCATTATGGGACTTGTGCCTAGGGTGGTTCCCTTCCGTCAAGAGGCAGGTCCAGGAGGGCGGAAGAAGGTGCTGGCAAGAGTGGATGCGACAAAGTGCAGTGGGCCCTGGGGTCCCCACTGAGTCTGTAAGGAGAGGGAAGAGATCCACTGGGTGGGAAGGTCTGATGGTCCGGCTTCCCCTGGAAACCCCTAATGGCCATTGAGCCCTTTCCTACTCCTGAGCGTCATGTGGGCAAACCCAAGGCAGTGCCTCTCTCTTCCTCCCCTGCTGGCTGGGCAGCCCAGCCTCTCAGCCCTGTGCCTCCGAGTCCTGCCTCTATGAAACGGGACGGAAGTACCAGGGCCCTCCTGGGCAGGGCTGGATGGCTCATGTAGACGGGAGTCACTAGTGGGTCAGGTGAGGGGTTGGGGTCACCAAGGAGACTCAGGGCTCAGTTTACCCAGCAAGCCTGGGTGCTCCAGCAGGCACTGCCTGGTGCTTTAGTATGAAATCTAGAGACATCTGCCAGGGGTATAAGTCAGGTGTGTTCTGCCCTCCCAGGCCTCAGGGTGCACAGTTGCAGAGGTCCCTTTAGTGTAAACGGCATGGCCCAGTGCCCACAGCTGCTCTGTCACCCATCTTAGCACAGAGCTAGGCCAGCGGAGAGGGACCCCACTCTCTGGAGCGTAATCAGCCAGAGAACCTGTGAGACTTAGGCTGGGGTGCCCAAGAGACATGCATTACAAAAGGCCAGCTCTCTTGGAATTTAGGGGAACTTCCCCATTCTCATGCCACAGAGTTAATTTTTGCCCCTTTCCCAGCCCTACAGAGGGTGTCAAAGGACACATGACCTTCCCTTTACACTCCACAAATTTCTGCCGAAGAGTCCAGTTCCTTAACCACCAAACCAGTGATGAGTCTCCCTCTCTCTGGGCAACCAAGTCCCATGGCCTAGCCCACACCCAGCACCCCCCCAGCATGGCCCTGCCAGCTGCCCCCCACTCACCACATGCCCCCCTTCGTGACTGCCCTCCCTCTCAGCCATTCCAGTCGAATGTGCAGGCCAGCCCAGGTGGGAACCTGGGGACCCTCACTTGATATTTGTCACCTGCACCTGGTTTCTTGTAAGCCTGGGCTTGGGGCTGATGCTTATTACAGGTTAACTGACTTTAAGCAACGTGGAAAAGCTGAGTCAGGAGGGCCCAGGCTGACCCTTCTTACCCCCAGGAACTGGTAGTCAGGCTGGGGGCTGGGGGGCTCCTGCTGAGCCCCTGTCCTGGAAGACTTGACGGTAGGAGGCCCCTCCCTGACCAGTCTTAATACCGAGGCCTCCAGGGTCAGAAATGTCCAGGCCCACAGGGTGCAGAGGCCTCAGGGCTTGTCTCATAATTATTTTGGGGAACTTGGGGGCGAGATCCACCCAGTATGCCAGCATGCAGCCCCTGGGACTCCAGTACTTGGGAGAGGGGAGGAGACAGGGGAGCAGAGTCAGCAGGTGGTTGGGGGAGGTGGTGTGAGAGGCCCCACCTCCACTCCAGTCCATAATGACAACACTGTTGAGTCCGTCCTGCTGGCTGTTGCTTTTCAGGCCTGCAACATGCTTGACTTGTGCATGTGAACCAAGTGGTGGGTGTCCAGACTCTCCTCTCCTTCCCCTCCCCCTTCTCCTGCTGCCTCCCAGAGAGCAGAGATGCTGTTCACTCTAATTCTGCTCCAGGCCAGGCACCTTTCACTCGGAGTCTTAGGGGCTGTGGGGTTCAACCACCCTGATTGTTTTGCTTCAAACTTTCCTCAAGCTCAGAGGAGAGAGTCAGAGTCAAAGCTGACCCAGCCGAGCCCCCTCCCAGCCTGCCACCGCTTGCCCAGTCACTCCAGAGCTCCCGCTGTCTGCACTGGGTTAACTCAGAGATGCAGTGTTCCATGCTGGCTGGTTCAGCTCCTTCCTGGAGAATTAAGGTGAAGAGCATTGACCCAGGAGACTTTCCCTGGCTGAGCCCTGCTTTCCCGGCATGAGCCCGTTTCCCTGTGTGCCCACCCTCTGCACCTGTTTCCCCCCTTGCCTGCACGCCTGCTGCCTGCTGCCTGCCTGGCTGGGCCTGCTCCCACCTCAGCTCCTCTCAAGACCACCCGCTCTCCTTGCCTGCTGTCGTGGCCTGAGCTGGGCCCCCTGCCCCACCCCATCCCATGCCACCTGCATTTGTCCTCCCCTCTTCTCTTCCCTGAGTCTTCCGCATGGCTTGCAAGGCCTCATTCCCAGAGCCGCAGCCCCTCCACACCAAGTGTGTTCCCTTAATTTGCCTCCTGGTGGAGCTGAAGGGCCAGATTGCTACAAAAATCCCACCCTGGGTCTGGGAAGAGATATCTGGCCAAGACCTGGCAGCCCCTGAGAGGACTGGAGGGGGCTCAGCTCAGCCCTCCCGACCAAGGCACCCCTAGAGCTGGAGTCTGGCCCCACAGAAAGCAGGTCCAGGTCTGCTCTGGACTCAGAAGACCAGGGGCCAGGCCACGACTCACAGAAAGCAACACTGCTTGAAAGAAGTCCTTACCATGTACACACACAGCTCTCTCTTTCCCCATTCTTCACTCTTCTCTGTTCTCTCCCTCCCTCCCAGCATTGCCTCCTAGTCCTTTCACTTCCCGCCCTCACTTTGCTTCCTCTCCGTGGCTCACTGGACCTGCCGGAGTGCCCCCTGAGCTGTGTCCCGCCTGACTCGGGCCCTAGAAGCTCTCACTGGTCACGACTTTTCATTCAGACCAGCTGGGTTGGTGGAGGAGGCTCCATCTATTGTACTTTGGGTGCAGATGTGTCTAAGGAGCAGTTTTCTGAGGCTGCCCCTAGGGACATTCTTCTGAATGGTTGGTGGAATGGTGTGCCCAGCCGCCACCCTCTTCCCAGTGGTGGCCTGGGAGCCCTGGGACCTTTGTCCTTCCTCTCAGCCTGCCTGTGTGTGTGTGTGGGAGGGGGCACTGTGCTGAGTGCAGTCAGGCTGGGCAAAGACGGGGAACTCAGGACTCTCGGGAGCAGGCAGCAGGGATGCGAGGGAGCCCTGACCCTCATTAGCCACTGGCCACCAGGTCTAGAACCCCCAGGGGTCCTCAGGGGCTTTGATTAGTGGAGATTCTTGGCACAGGAAAGCTGGCGGTGTTCCAGGCCCAGGTGTCTGCCTATGCCTCTTAGAGTTTGTCCGGGAGGACCGGGCTGAGTCACCGAAGAACACCCTAGCTAGCAGCAGCTTAGGGAGCTCAGGCCTCTGTTTCCCTTCTCTTGCTTTCTCTTTCCTCTGGAAAAGCAAGTGTTTCCCATTGCTGATAGCAAGTTGGGGAGAACAAACACAATCATCCACAACTCAGTCAAAATATTCCCTCACGTGCAGGAAAATCAGGTGGAGGCTGGGAAGTGTCGGGCACCTTCCTCTCACCACTGCCATCTCTGGGCTCTGGACCTGGCAGGCGCCACCCCCGTGGCTCTCCACCAATGGGTGGCTTCATGCTGCAGCTCTGGGCACAGAGGCGGGCATGCCGCAGGGTGGCTGGGGCAGGAGGCTTGCCAGACCCTGACCACGGCTCCCCCTCCTGTCCTCAGATGCTGGCGACATGATCGAGATGCAGGGCTTTGGGCCCAGCCTGCCGGCCTGGCACCTAGAGCCCCTGTGTAGCCAGGGCTCTCCCTGCCCCTCCTGCTCCACCAGTAGCTCCCCATATGCAACTCCCAAGCGCTGCACCTGTGCCCCGGACCGGTGAGTGGGCAGGGAGAATATCAACGTATGGGTGTGTCCATCCATGTGTATGGGCCAGTCTATGTCACTTGCCTGGCACAGTGGCCTTGAGTTGGTCAGACCTGGGTCCGAATTTCATTTCTGCTACGCATGTGACTTTGGCAAGCTACTGTCTCTATGAGCCTCTACATGTCTGATCTTCAGTTTCCTCCTCTGTAAAACAGGGCTCACACCACACACTTCCTAATGCTTTTGTGAGGACTAAATGAGGTACAGAACCCGTGGGAGTACCCAGAGCTATGCCTGGCAGCACAGGCACTCAGTCCTTGTGAGCCCCCTTCCCGGTGCAGACCTGGGCCCCGCCCTCAGGGTGTGTGTCTGGGAACAGGCAGCAGGTCCCTGGACACCCGGTGCACGTGCCGGGAGTGGCATGGGAAGGGCGGTCGTGCCAGGACTGTGTGCCAGCACTAATGCTTTTGCTGGCCCCTTTTACCTGTTGCTTCTTTTCACCTGTTACTCCTGAGGGTTCTGAGGTGATTCTCTCCATTTTTCACTTGAGGAAACCAGAATTCACTCACATGAGGTGAAGCTGGTGGAAAGTTCCCCTGGGTGGTTGGAGGCCAGGCTGGGCTCCCAGCAGCTCTACCTGGCTGGCTGGCAGCCACAGGGAGCCCCCGAGATGCTGCTGAGCTGTGACCTCTCCCCGCACCACCCGGAGTTCCTTACCTGTCCCCCAAGGTCCTTAGTTCTCTCCCTCCCCCACCAGAGGGCACACGGCCCTCTGAGCCAGGCTGGTCCCACAGGTTGCCCCTCAGGCTGCTATGCGAGAGCATGAAGAGGCAGATTGTGTCGCGGGCCTTCTACGGCTGTGAGTGCGGGGTGCAGTCGGGCCAAGGGAGGCAGGGGCGGGGGCAGGGGGGAGGGTGGGCAGCGCAGTGGTCACAACCTCCTGGCTCACCAACCCGTCCCCAGGGCTGGCACACTGCCGCCACCTGTCCACGGTGCGGACTCACTTGTCGGCACTGGTGCACCACAACATCATTCCACCCGCCCGGCCCCCAGGGGCATCAGGGGGCCTCACCAAGGACGTGTGGAGCAAGTATCAGAAGGATGAAAAGGTACACATTCTAGGGCATCAGGGTGGGCCTGGCTCGGGGCTGCGGCGGGCGGCAGTGCGTGCATGGAGTTCTGCTCTCCAGGACTGATGGCCGTGGAGAGGCCCTGGTCCTGGTAGACTATCAGCTGGGGCTGTGGGTTTCCATGGGAAGAGCACTGGTTCATTCTGCTTCCATATTACCCAACAACCTTGGGCAAATCTCTGCATCTCTCTGGGCTTCATTCCTGCCCTGCGAGAAGGAGGGGATCTCATGGAGCTCTACTGCGAGGCAGGCAGGGTGTGACTGCCCCAAAGCAGGGCTTCCCTGGGCTGCAGCAGAGGGAGCCAGGCACTGTTCCCAGCCCCAGCTCCCCGTGGGACAGGGTCACCCAGGGACCACAGGGACTGTGGGATCGGCACAGTCTGTCCCCCCTGGGCTCCTCAGAACTACAAGGAACTGCAGCTGCTGCGGCAAGTTTACTACGGAGGCGTGGAGCACGAGATCCGCAAGGACGTCTGGCCCTTTCTGCTTGGCCACTACAAGTTTGGCATGAGCAAGAAGGAGATGGAGCAGGTAGGGAAGCCCGTTCCCATGGGGACAGGGAGATGGGTGGTCAGGCCAAGGGACCCGAGGAAAGAGGCCTCAGAAGGCCTAGCCTCTTCAAACATGGCAGAGGAAGATGTTAGCAGAGAAAAATGTCTTTATGGCTAGGCCCAAGCCTGGTTTTGTGGGCTTTTTTTTTAATTTTGAGAGAGAGTGAGAGTGTACAACATCAATATGTTGTTCCACTTATGTAGGTGTTCATTGGTTGATTCTTATATGTGCCCTGACTGGGAATGGAACCCACAACCTTGGCGTATCAGGATGACGCTCCAACCAACTGAGCTACCTGGCCAGGGCCCTGAGCTTAGTCTTTAGCTGTCCCAGGCCCTGCAGAGAAGGGCCCCGCCCCGCCCCTCCCCTGTGGTCACGGTGTGGTCCTAGTACAGGTGGACGCAGTGGTGGCAGCAAGGTACCAGCGGGTACTGGCGGAGTGGAAGGCCTGTGAGGCTGTGGTGCGGCAGCGGGAGCGGGAGGCTCACCCGGCCACGGTCACCAAGTTCTCCTCGGGCAGCAGCATCGACAGCCATGTGCAGCGCCTCATCCACCGAGATTCCACCATCAGCAATGACGTGAGCCAGACGGGGCCTAGGGGTGAGGGATGGGACACGAGCCACCCGTGTTCTGCCCCCAGGAGTCCTGAGCACCAGCCCAACCTCTAGTGCTCACTGGTGTCGGAGCCCTGGAAAGATGGCATTGTGTGTCTGTGTCTTGTTTTCTTTCACTGAAACATGGGGTGACTGCCCCCTGCCCTCCACTTCTCTGGGTGTGCAAGATAGTGCGTTGTGCTCTGTTTTAATGGACTACCAGGGAAAGGTGGATTTATGGGGACTAGGGAAGTCCCTCCTCCCTATAGAGAGGCCTCAAGGCTAGAATACACAGCCCTGGCTTCTAGTCCAGGTCCACTACTGAGAAGCTGAGGGATTTGTCTCCCCATCATTGGCCTCAGTGTCCCCTCCCAGCTCTGCTATCCTTTGCTGGCACAGACTTCACTGCGCCCTGTTGCCAGAGACCAGGGCAGCACTCAGAGTGGAGCTGTTGTGTCTACTGGCAGGAGTTACCTCCCGCGTGCCAGTCCGTCACCACCAGTCACCACCGTGAGAGGGACTGTGTAGAGCCGGCTCAGCCTGCCTGGGCCAGGGCCTCGCCCCCGCCCGTAGGTGGATGCTTCCCAGAAGGTGGCTGCTGGGCTCGACCAGAAGGGATAAGTTCCCATTTTAAGGACATTCTTTTACTAACTTACGTTTTTTCTTTACAACTGCCACTTTAAATAATGTGTATTCTTGCTACTTTACTAAATCCTTACTGATATTAACAGAAAACTCAAGCTGCAGCAAAACGATCAGGGCACACTCTCCTTTCCTTAGTGTCCTTAGCTCTTAGCCCTATGCTTTGTCCTTAGTCCCCTCTTGGCAAGCCCGTGCCCTCCCTGGCTTCGGGGTCTGCTAAGTCCCGAGTCTGCACCAGAGCCCCGCAGCCTGGCTCACGGACTTCGCTCCTTCGCCCGCCCTGCTTGGAGGCTGTGGTTTGCCTCCACCCCATGGCCTGACCTGAGACCACGCTCTTGCCCAAAGTGAAAACTCCTTTTAGCACCCCCTTCCCTACATAGTCCAAAGAGAAAAAAACAAAACAAAACAAAACTACAAACCAGTCTGCGTGTGTCTCTTCCTTTCCCTGTGACTTGTCCATAGTGATGGCCTGTTTCTAATCAGCAACATGTTTCCTTTTACTTCTTACCTCTCAGCTTGTTTGAGGCTAATGTGACCGATGAGGCAGTCCCTACAAAAATCTCCTGCCTTGTTCTGAACAGTCGATACTGAAAGAAAGGAAGAACTTGTTTTCCCCAACACCCTCAGCCTGACGCCCCCCAGGCTGCCCTACAGCCGCATGACATCAGCTCTCCCGAGGGGCAGCCACTCCCTCGGGTGTTCCTAGGATGACACAGCGCACCCTGGCCATGCAGTGCCATTGAGTGTTCAGGACTCACGTCCCCTCCTCTGCACAGCAGCCGCAGGAAGCCTGGAGTGTTTTGCTTTTCATCAGGCCCCAGGAAGAAGCCAGAGGAGGGGACTGGATAGGGCTGATGTCATGATTGCCTGGAAGCTGACTTCCCTCCTGGTCAGACAGGGAGGCTCGGTGCCCAGGGGGCGCCGTGCCTGAGGCTGTGGGGTGAGAGCAGGAGATTATGATGAGGTGGAATCCTCCATCCTCCTCTGTGCCCCCAGGAAGGAGACACTGAGCAGAGGGAAGGTGCTGGAGTGCGGTGCAAGCTCCTTCCTCTTCTCCCCCACCAGGTGTTTATCTCTGTGGATGACCTGGAGCCCCCAAAGCCCCCAGGCACTGAAGATCCCAGACGGGAGCCTGAGGCGGATGCAGGCGCGGGGCCCCCAGGCACTGCCGTGGTGGAGCAGCAGCAGTCAGTGGAGTTCGACTCTCCGGACTCGGGACTGCCTTCCTCTCGCAACTACTCCGTGGCCTCTGGCATCCAGTCGAGCATTGATGAGGGGCCAAGTGTGGGCTTCGAGGAGGAGGACTGCGGTGGGGAGGAAGGCTCTGATGGGCCAGTGCCTTCAGTCCACGCTTTCTCTGAGCCTCAAGATCCCAGCCAAGAGAAGGCCTCAGAGGCAGGGGAGGAGCTGATGGCTGAGTGCACCTCCGCCTACACTGTATGTGGGTGTTCCCCAGGCCCTGTCCTCAGCCTGTCCCAGAGCCACCCTGCCATCCCCAAGCGTGGGCACAGGCTGGAGGGTGGAAGGAGGGGTGCCCCGACCATCTTGGGGGGCCCCAAGCGTGTCTCAGCATCCCCAGAGAACTGAACTCTCAGTCCCTTGGCATTGTTTTTTTTTTTAAGATTTTATTTATTTATCTTTAGAGGGGAAGGGAAGGAGAGAAACATCAATGCGTGGTCACCCCTCATATGTCCCCCACTGGGAACTGGCCTGCAACCCAGGCACTGGGAATCGAACCGCGATCCCCTGGCCTACGAGCCGGCGCTCAATCCACTGAACCACACCAACCAGGGCTCCCTTGGCATTCTTCGTGAATGTCACCTCTGGCACCCAGCTCACCCCTGAGGGGCCCCCACTCTTTCAGATAGAACTGCTGGACACTGTGGCCTTAAATCTGCACCGAATTGACAAGGATGTGCAGCGATGTGACCGCAACTACTGGTACTTCACATCTCCCAACCTGGAGCGACTCAGAGACATCATGTGCAGGTGCCCCTGCAGGGCAGGGCTTGGAGGGTGGCGGGGGCGGGGGGGGCCGCTCCGGGAGGGGTCAGGTCTGCAGGCGCCGCTGCCCCACCCCTCCTCACTCTTAGGGCCTTTCAGATCGTAGCTCAGCCACACCTCAGGAAGCCTTGCCTGACTTTGCTCACGCCAGGGCTGCCCCCCCAGCACTGCCTCTGCCCGAACCCGAGTGCCTTGAGGAGGGGGTGCTGGGTTCTTCACCATTGTACTGCCAGTGCTGTGAGGTCATGCAAAGGCAGACTTCTGAGCGCGGCCTGCTCTGGAGGCCACCTCCCAAGGATCCGAGAGGGGAGGGGAGGATGGCACACACCCACAGTGACTCTGTCCTTGGCGTTTCAGCTACGTGTGGGAACACCTGGACATGGGCTATGTGCAGGGCATGTGTGACTTGCTGGCACCTCTCCTGGTCATCCTTGATGACGGTGAGTGATGGGGCTCGGGGGTGGGGGAGTGTTCCCAGAATGGTGTCAGGGTTGGGCTCACAAAAGGTGGAGAAGAAAAGAGGACTGCTGGGTTTGGACGGGTGAGAATATTAGCCAACCCTGTCCCCTGGGCCACAGGACACCCCCTGTGAAGTGAGGTGTTGGGGTCTCCTGCCCCGTGGCCTCACTCCCCTCTCCCCTCAGACCAGCTGGCCTACAGCTGTTTCAGCCACCTTATGAAGAGGATGAGCCAGAACTTCCCCAATGGGGGCGCCATGGACACCCACTTTGCTAACATGCGCTCCCTCATCCAGGTGAGGTCTGTTGTCGCCCATGGGCACTTTACCAGACACTACTGGGCTTCTCCATCTTCTACAGAGAGGCCAGGGAGTGTCCCAAAAATTGTTTTATGTATAAGCTTAATTTCTTTCATTTCAGAAACACATTCTTTTTTCTAAGTACAGCTGACTTACACAAGCAGATGTTAATGTGGGCTCCTGTTCCTGGCTCTGAGCTGGGAGGAGCCCGCCGTGGGGTTGAGGCCCCCCTTTCTGAGGGGGACCTTGGCAGCTGAGATGTCCCTCTGGATTCTCAGAGGGCCCGCCTTTCCCCTGAGCCACCCGTCCTGCTGGCCTCTGTGGCTTCTTCTGTAAGCCCTTAGTAAAAAGACTCTGTTCAGTTAGTCTTCAGTTGGTTATTCAGGGTGACTGTTCTACAACTTAGTTGTAATTCTGGTTTGTATCTGGGAGGAAGTGAATGTAACTTTCACCTACTTTGCGCCATCTTGGATTCCCCCTGAAATCCAATATTCTGTTAGTTTCAGGTGTACAGCGCAGTGGTTAGACATATTCCTAATTTATGAGGTGAGGTGGTCCCCCCGAAAGTCTGGCACCCACCTGGCACCGTGCACAGTCATTACAATATTACTGACCGTATTCCCTGTGCTGGACTTTACATCCCCATGACTGTCCTGTGACCACTGATCTGTACTTCGCAGTCCCTTCACCTTTTCTACCGAGTCCCCCAGCTTCCCTCCTCTCTGGCAACTGTCATCAGTCTGTTCTCTGTATCTGTGCGTCTGTTTCTGGGAAACACATTGTTTTCAGTGTTACAACTCAAGGTGGGATGTCGTAAGGGAATGCAGTTCTGCTGAGTGGTGTGGCTGATGACGCAGCCAAACACGCAGGACGTGGTATGGCTCCACAAAGAGCGCGACCCTGACAGACCGGCAGGGCCGCAGAGCGCAGCCTCCGGGGCACAGGCGAGGGCTCGGGCCGTGCAGCTACGGGCGCCACAGCAGAAGGGGCCTGGTGGGGGCGGGGGCGGCAGGGTGACGTGGGGAAGGCACGGCGACGTGGGGTCAGTCCTCCCTTTCTCCACTCACATAAGATCCTGGACTCGGAGCTGTTCGAACTGATGCACCAGAACGGGGACTACACCCACTTCTACTTCTGTTACCGCTGGTTTCTGCTGGATTTTAAGAGAGGTGAGAGGAGGGTTGGCTGGTGGGTCTGGACCCTAGCTGCACTTTGGAACCACTTGGTGAACTTTCTAGAAACACCAGTGCCCTGGGCTGCACCGGTGTCAGACTGCTAGTGTGGCTGGCTGCCCAGGCATGGAGATTCTCAGAGCCCCGTTGGGTGAACCCAGAGTGGGGACAGAGGAGAACCACCCGCAGGCAGTGGTTTGGGGACTGTATCAAACCAAATCTTCCCCGAACACCAGGGTTTGTGAAAGCAGAGCTGCTCCAGCTGGAGAGAGGGTGGTGTGGGGTCTGCATGAGCCCTGGGTGCGGGGATTACCAAGGAGGACGGGGTCCTGGCCTGAGGCAGGGAACCCCACCCCTTGGACTGGGCTGTCTGTAGGGGAGAGAGCCCCAGGGCTTTGGCCCCTGGACTTCTATCTCTGCCTGTGGCCCATTGGAGGCCCGTGCGCAGCCAGGCTCAGCCTGAGCCCCTGGCTGTGCCCAGAGCTGCCGTATGAAGACGTGTTCGCTGTGTGGGAGGTGATCTGGGCGGCCCGGCACATCTCCTCAGAGCACTTCGTCCTGTTCATTGCCCTGGCCCTGGTGGAGGCCTACCGTGAGATCATCCGTGACAACAACATGGACTTCACCGACATTATCAAGTTCTTCAATGGTAGGAGCTTGTCCAGCCCATCCTGGCCTGGGCAGGGTTGGAGGGGCTCAGAAATGCCAGCTTCCCCGTAAGCAGATGTCAGGAGTCCAGCAGGTGGACACTGAGTGGGTGGGCAGCCCCAAGGCTCCTTCCAGACTACTGCCTTTGCTCCAGCATTCCCACAGTTGTCCATGTTTCCTGCAGAACGAGCTGAGCGTCACGATGCCCAGGAGATCCTGCAGATCGCCCGGGACCTCGTCTACAAGGTGCAGATGCTCATAGAGAACAAGTGAGGGCTGCCAGCCGAGGCAGCAGCCAGCCAGAGCCTAGGCTCCAGGTGCCCCGGGCCCCACAGGGAAAGGTGCGGGGCAGCACTGCGGAGACCGCCTCTCAGCCAGCCCTGCCTGCCCAGCTGTGTTTCTAACAAAGTGCTTGTGAGCCTGGGATCTGACTCTGGGCAGTTCTGGCCCTGCTGAGCAAGTCGGGGGCCAGGGTGGGGAAAGGCGGCCTCAGGGAGCAGCTGACTTGGGGAACACCTACTCTGTTCCCCTCTCAAACACCTGGAAATAGCCCCACTGCCACCAGCAGCCTCAGGCTGAACTGCTCCCATGTCCTCTCCCAGTTCAGCCTGAGGCTCTCTAGAGCGATCAGGGCTGTAGTTGCCTGGGCCCCTCTGGTGAGGGTCACGTGAAGCAAGGGGCCTCTGATGTATTTATTCTGAGAGTCCCTTTGTGGGCCCAGTGCGTGCGTGCATGCCAGTTGTAGCTGGGGCGGCCGGAATGGCTGCCAGTTTGGGTGTGTTTCCTGGGCTGCCTTCCGGGCCCTCCTGTGAGACTGAGGGGCAGTCAGGAGCCAGGCCCTGGCTGGGAGCAGCCCACCTCAGCAGCACTGCCGCTGTCTCTGGCCATCAGAGGCCATCCCACGCACTCCTGAGCCCGCACAGCAGGCCTGAGTGTATCCGTACGACCCCTCTCTTGCTGCCTTGTCTTGCTTCACATGTCAGATCCACCCCAGAAAGCCATGTGGGTGACTCTTTGCCAGCTGAAGGGTCTGGAATGTGGACGGAGCATTTCCTTTAGAGAGGAGTCCCAGGGTGATTCTTTAGGGAGGTGATCCTGTCACAGCCTCCTCTCAAAGGTGACCCTAAAACTTGGAGGCAGCCCATCATCCCAGGCATCTACTGAGTCCCTGAGGTTGGAGGGAAGGAGGTGCCTGGGTCCCCCTTGTTTGTTGCTGGTGAGAAGCAAGGCTAGCTCTGCCTTCCACAGGCTTCTCAGGATGTCGAGAGGCATATGGACCCAGAGCCCCTTTTGGAAGGTCCTCACACATTGGGGGGAGGGGGCATGTCATGCTGCTTGCTCTGTCATCCCCTCCCCACCCCCAACACATGCAGGCTAGCTAGGCTTTGGCCCAGGGCTGGGGCCTGCCCTCAGTCTGCCCCCATACTAAGGTCTGGAGACTTCCTATACTTGAGAAACATGAAAAAGGGCCCAGAAGTCTGGCACAGCCTCCCCACGCACCCCTGCCCTGGGCACTGCATGGCCTGTTTGGGGGGCCAGCCTGCCCCATTGCCCACCCGTGTCCGTGAGTCCTTGGCCTCTACCAAGCTCGGAGGCCATTGTGTGCCTACCTTAGTGACTCAGTGGTTTTTGTGAGGAACAGAATCTGTATGTATTTTGGCTCAAAAACTGCTCTTCAGTGTGACAAACCAATAAACACAGCACTTGGCAATGCTCGAGGCTCTGGCTGCTTGTGTGCTGGCGCAGGACAGCTAGTGGCTGTGTGCTGGGGAATTCTATAGTCTCCACAACGGAGCGGCAAAGGCCAACCCCACAAGGCAAGGATGGCGAGAAGAGAAGCAGACTTTTTAAGAGAGAGGGACCTCAGCTATAGGCTGGTGGAAGTGGGGATGACAAGCAGACTCCAGGTGTGGAGAGAACCCTTACGGCCAGCAGTCCTGTCTCAGACTGAGCAATGGCCCCCGCAGCCCGTGGATTACCATAGGCCCCTGTCCCACCGCTTCCCTGGCCTGCCCTCCTGAACAGCTACAGTGATAAGCTGGAGCTTGACTGGGAATCTGCAAAAGCCACCCTGCCCCTCCAGCCAGTGGGGAAGGACCCTGCCCTGCTGGCCTTGGCTCCTGCCCACTGAACACTGTCTCTGGGATACCTGCTTCAGACTGGAGGCCCCGGAGGAGGGTGGCATCAAGAGGGCTCAAACCTGCTGAGGCCTGGAAAGGGCCAAATTGCAGGTTCCTGCTCTCCTTCCCCCACTCCACAGGACTGCTGCCCATCACCCATGGTCCCAGGTAGAGGGCTCCCATTACCAGAACATGGTCTGATCTAGAAGGTACTGACTTTGGGAGCATTAGGGCCTGTTGCCAACTCACTCCTACCTGCCCAGGTGAGAAAACTTGACACAGGGAGCTCTGGGGCCAGGGGAACTTACATGGCTCTCAAGGGAACATTGCCCTCACCTCACCCCCACCCCAAAACTGATCCTGTTGCCTGGAGAATCAGAATTTCTTCTGCTGTGACTCCACCTGAAAGTTCACCAAAGGCCCCTGATATATTAGCCTGGAAGTGGACTGGTTCCTTCACACACTCACCCAGAAGTTCTGGCCACAAATGGTCTTCTGGGACCAGAGGTAATCCCAAAATGATGGGGCAGCTGAAGGTAATGTGTGAATAGGAGGAGCAGGAAGTGTGAGGACAGCACTACAAACATCTCGGGGACCCCTCTAATTCTGGAAGTAAGTCTCCCTCTCTCACAGAGCACAGCTGGCAGGTGGATTCTTTCTTGGGATTTTTTGCTTCCCAATGCCCTGGCAACAGGCCCCTCTCTTGCAGCTGCGGCTGAGCTGGGGCTGGTGGGGTCTGTCCTGAGTGCAGTGGGGAATTTCTGCCTATTCTTACAATATAGTGATAGCTCTCAGATGATACTGGGCCGTCACTGCCAGAAGCAGTTTGTCCCCAGTGCCCTGAACAGTGTCTGACACTGAGCTCAGCGAGCACTCAGGAAATATTAAGGAAAGTAAGTAAGCCTAATGGCAGGCATGTTGGCCTCCCTTTAATTGAAGGCACGCATCTCTCCCCAAAACTACCAGCAGAGGGAGCCAGCATCTCACAAGTGAAAGGGGCTGACGGGATTGGGGGCCAGTTGGGGGTCACTGGGTCTGGTCTTTTGAAGCTGGCTTTTTTCAAAGAATAGAACCCCAAGACATTAGTAGCCACCACTCCCTTCCCCAAGGATGACACCCCCAGATCCACCCCAGGAAGAGAAGCTGATTCAGTTCCTAGCCTATGGCTGGGAGCGGAGCAGGTGTGTTGGGATTTAAGAGAGGTAGGATGAGGCCCTGACTGGTGTAGCTCAGTGGATTGAGCGTGGGCCTGCGAATCACACAATCGCGGTTCGATTCCCAGTCAGGGCACATGCCTGGGTTGCAGGCCAGCTCCCATCAGAGGACACACGAGAGGCAACCATACATTGATATTTTTCTCCTTCTCTCCTTCCTTTCCCCTCTAGGGATAAATAAAATCTTAAAAAAAAAAAGAAAGGCAGGCAGGATGAGGCACCCGCCTGCTCTATGGCTAGGCCTGGCTGATTGCTCTCACCTCCCCACTTATTCCCAAGACAGCCTGCCCAAAGGGCTGGTTTACCCCAAACTGGGGAGAGATGTAGTTACAGGAACAAAGGCTTTCCAGAACCTGGTTTGCAGGCCCAGCTTAGAACATGCCTTTGACCTCTTCCTCTTCTTGTTCCTCTCCCTGAAAGAACTGCTTTATGGACTCCTCAGTTAACTTATCCTAACCTCTCCCCCACGAACACATCTCTTCTCGGGTTTCTCACCTTCTGTGAACAGACCCTCCACCTTTCCCATTGGAACCTTCTTGAGTTCAAGATCCTCCAGTTCCACAACAGGCCCCAAGGCAGGAAGACACAAGCTCAGGGAGAAGTCTGCACTGTTGAGAGGTCAGACAAGCTACACAATTGTGACTGTAACAAGTCACGTGGCTGGTCTCAAACCTGTTTCCTTTTCTGCCAGAATGAGGCTAGTTCTTGGCTTATTTACTTCACTGTGTTAGAAGATAAAACAAGATAGTGTTTGTAAAAGTGGTTAGAGGAAGTATTGCAAAAGCACAGGGACGACCAGAACTGTAGTTCTCAGAGCTCGTTGAAGATGTGGCACTGACATGAACATTAAAGGGCCCTAATCTTTTCCTGTAATTGACCAGCATGGGAGCTGCTCATCCCTCAGAGGCCAACAGGGAGAGAACCTGCAGCCTGTGGCTGGAGGTCCCTGAGTTTCTTTCTCAGCAAAAGGACCCAGATGTTGCAGGCTGGCAGCTCCATTTCAGGTTTCAGTGCAAGTTTATTTCAATTTTATATTTTATTCCAGGCAAGTGCTTATTACATGGATAGTATTCATGTCTCAACACCTAAAGTCTTGGAGCATGAACAGCCACTAGAATACAGTTCAATAGTAAAAATACAATATGTACAAAAGTAGGGTTTTTGTAGTTTTTTTTTTTTCCCACACAGCAGATGTATCCAAACACATAAAAATCTCTACAGTCTGGGGTCACTACAATTTATATTTCAGGAAACGGAGACACAGTGACCGAGTCCTCACTGTAAACAAGGGCCACCTCTTTGGGGGTTGGGGGTGGGACCTTGGGATGGGGGAGAAGCAGCTGTTCCTAGAGAGCAGGGGTTCCGGTGACCCCGCCATTCCCTCCAGGCATCCCTGCCCTTCTTTGGCCCCCCAAGGAACCAACCTCCCCCTCTCCCCGAGGTAAAGACTCCCAGCCAGTGAGCCACTCAGAACATCAAAAAGTAAAACACGCATGAGAGGTAAGATGTGTGTGTGCGCGTGCGCGCGCCCGCACGCGCGTCCCCCAGGCTGGAAGGGCTGGGGGGAGGGGCGGGGCAGGCGGTCCCACAGGGTGAGGATAGACAAGGTCCTGATAGCTCTCAGAGGGGGGAGTGCCCAAAGGGCTGGGCGGTGGCTGCCCTCTCGGGCACACAGCGTCACAGCATTCACAAACGAAAACAACAGCAACAACACCCATCGTCACCAATCTGGACAGAGTCATTCGGCACTAGATTCCGAGCCCCCACTGCTGGGGGCGGAGAGGGGCACGGGCAGCGGGCGGATGAGGTATCTGTGCGGCCCGGGGGGGAGACTGGCTGACAAACGTTCTAACTCTGGACCGGCCTCACGACGCGGGGAGATGAGCA
Organism: Sturnira hondurensis; assembly: GCF_014824575.4. NCBI lineage: Eukaryota > Metazoa > Chordata > Mammalia > Chiroptera > Phyllostomidae > Sturnira > Sturnira hondurensis. The sequence goes on from NW_028091359.1 coordinate 20,046,018, forward strand.
GAGCAGAGGCGCTTCCCCAGTGCCTCTACCTGTTCCCGGGGTGCCAGGCCTGCCCTCCCTTCTTCCCACTGTCATTGCGGGGAAGAGGCTCTCCAGACCATCAGGGTGGGGGTGGTGGCTCCAGGTGCAGGGAGGCAGCGAGCCTGTGAAGCCGGAGGCTACGTGCAGCTCCCTCCAGGAGGCCTCTAAGGGGTCCGAGAAGCCTTCCCTTCCCCCACCTGGAGAGAAATGAGAGGCCAAGCCCCCTGGAAGGTCCCCAGGACCAAGAAGGAACTGAAAGGCTGTTCTTAGACATAGAAATCTACTCAAGACCTCTGCTGGGGCTCCTCTGGAGGATCCTGGGCCCCAGCACTGACCGCCACTCCCCGCCCCAACCCGTCAGTGCAAACTTCACACCCAGGGACACTCTTCCTCTGCCTACACGGAAAGGCCATTGGTGAGTGTCCAGGTGGGGAGCCAAGTGTGCATGGTGTGTGTCTGACACAAGGCCACCTGTAATAAATGCCCACAAAGAGAAGCCAGTCTGCCAAGGCAGAGGCAGGGAAAGCAGCATCTTCTACTGCCTGTTCCCCTGGCCTTGGCCCAGGACAGACCTTTCCTCAGAGGAAGGCAGTGGCACATGGCAGCCCCCTTAGAGAGGGCACACTCAATGAAGCCCACTGGAGAAAGGGGGACGTTCACAGCAAAAAGATGACGCCAGAGACACAGGAGCTGGGACAGCTGCAGCAGCCCTGCGAGTGTGGCCCTGCCCCCTTTTTCCAGGTGCCCAGGGCCTATCTGGGAAAGGGCTGGGTTTGAACTTCCTGATTGTCTCAACAGTGTGGCTTCAGGCTCCTGGAACCCAGACTGGTGGCTGGTCCACGTGTCCCAGGTGGCACCCCAAACACCCATCCTTTGGGGGAGTGAGAGCACTGAGCAGAGGCCTGGGAATCAGGGAGATGCACGCCTTCTGAAGCCCAAAGCCCCACAGGGGTGGCAACAGGGCTCCAGAGCAGCTCAGTCCAGACCCAGGCTGGGAGGTGGGGTGGGGTGAACCATGGGTTCGGCCAAGCCCTTCCTCTCCCACCCCTCCCTCAGCCTGCCCTTTAGAGGTCAGGAGCCCAGTAAGGGTTGAGAGGCTTAGAAGCTTGGCAGCAGCTTGGGTTTGGTTTACTGTTGGTAGAGAACCATCTTAAATAAGTTTCTGCTGTAAGAAATCACAGTGACTGCAACTGGGTAGGAGAGCCCTGGCCTGGGGCTCCCACCTGATTGGGCAGGACTCCAGACCAGCCACTTCCTAGGACCTGTCACCTGTACTCAGAGCAGGGCCCACAGTGGGCCCCAACTTTCTGGGCCAAGTTGCCTCAGTTCAGCCTGCCCCACCTCTCCTCTCCAAAGGCCTGGGAAGGGAAGGCTGAGGCTCCGGAGGGGAGGGCCCGGACTCTCGCCACATCACCAGACAAGCAATAGCAGCAGCACAGGATGGCGGTGAGGGAGAAGTTGGAGAACAGGACGCCCACATGGGACTGGTTTCAGGGGACAGGACGGGAAGGCAGGACTGGCACCAGGCCAACAGGCAGCATGTCCACCAGAGTGCGTCTCACCACTTTATCAAGTCCTTGAGCAGTGGGCTGACCGCTACCCTATGCCCAGCTCCCTGGGATGGCCCCTCCCTCCTCTGGCTCAGAGTCTCTGCACCCCCTTCCCCTAGGAGGCCTGGGAGTGGGGGTGTATGGGATGGGCCTGGCTGGAATGTGTGGAGCTGGTGGGAGAGTATGGGGACAGGTCCCTCTCCATGCCCCCACTGGGGGGGTCTCTTGCGTGGCCTCACCCTCAAGCCAGCTTGAGCGTGCCCACGGGAAAGGAGGGCATGGTGACCATGGTTACAGGGTTGAGCACTGTCTGGCCCACCAGCTGGGGGTGGTGCACCACCTGAGCCCCTACGGCAGGCTTGGCCATAACGGTCGGGGGGGTGCCCAGCCCAGCAGTGCCATTCACTTGCTGGTGCGAGAGGGTGTGGGCGATGTGGCTCACCGCCACGGGCTGGCTCACTGCCACAGGCTGTGGGTACAGGGGAAGCTGGGAGCCAAGGTGGGCTACGTGGTTAAGGGTGGCAGGGTGCACTGTGATGTGGCCAATTGGGGGTGTGGCAGGTGCCAGCTGCACAGCAGGGCTGGGGGCTGAGGGGGCAATGTGCGCTATGTGCTTGCCGCCCGGCCCCTGGAGAACGTGGTTCACAGTCTGGATGACTGAGGCGTGGGTCGTGGCGGTGTGGGAGATGACTGTGGAGCTCCCACCCGCCGCAGCCACCAAGTGGGCCTGAGCAGGCACCAGTGTCTGGGTGGGGGCAGCTGGTGGGGGGGGAGGGGCTGGCAGAGGTGTCTTCTGCTGTGGCAGAGGTTGCTGCCCAGGGAGGTGGGCAGGAGACAAAGCCACAGGCTGGGAGTGGGGGTGTGGGTGGGGAGGCAGAGGCGCAGGGGCAGGGGCGGTGCTGGGTGGTGGCTTCGGCAGCTCCACGTGGGGGCGATGGCTCAGCTTAGGTAGACCCAGACCAGCCTGGTCCTCTTCCATATCCTCGTCTATGTTGTCCTCACCCTCTGTGGGGGGACACGAGGACAGGGATAGGTCAGAAGGGCTTGGGAACAAAAGGCTGGAGAATCAGACACCCCTGGGGGTCTGGGAAATATGGGACATATTCCCAGTGGGTAACATCTTTTCCAGTGGGCAGAGGCCTGGCCAGGAAGCCTGGCAGTTGAGGGGTGGAGCTCACCAGAGGCAGTAGAGGTGGAAGCCTGGTCGTCCTCGGGTTGGCCCGTCTGCCGGAGTACACGGTCAATCTCTAGCACATCCATCCACTGGCTCAGCTCGTGTTTGAGCTCTGCCAACCGCTGCTGTGTGGCAATCTTCTCCCGTGCTAGCCGCTCCATCTCATGCTCGTATTCCTTCTCCTTCCTCTTCAAGGACTGGAGAGCAGGGCGAGGAAAAGCAGGACACTGAGCAGAGACCTCAGGGCCCGCACTACTTCAGACACCCCCACAGCGACCCTTGCTTCCAAAGCACCTGGTCCACAAGGGCAGTCTGCAGTGACCAGGGGACTCAGGCTGATGGGGGCTGCTGGAGACCATACCAGCCTCCTGGGCCATGGCTGTGCCCAGTGGGGCCCAGTGTCCCAGGAAATGTGGGCTCTCCAAAAAGATGCCATTGAAATAAAGTGCAGATCCAGGCCAGTGACTCCCCCTTCTCCACATCAACTCTGTCCTGAGGGGTTTTGCTCTCTTGCCCCATCCACCCTCCTAGCAGCACCTCCCTTCATTCTGCCAACCACAGAAGGTTTAACAGATTCCTCAGACATTGCCCAAGACTTATACATCACCACTCATGATGCCCCCATGTCACTCACTAATGCCACAAGCTACCCTCTTGGGAACCCATTCCCCAAACAACCAAATGATTCAGCCCTTCTGTCCACCTTATCATTCACTAGTCTCCTTAACTTCAGCACCCTTGAGGATGACCCATGAGCCTTTGTAACCCCCCAGGCCCCGCCATTTCATCTCCTTGAACTGCCTCCACCTGGCCCCCAGCAGCTGCTGGCTCTGCACCTCCTGTCCCAATCTCCTGTGTTACTCCCTGAAATGCCCACCTGTGACACCTCCCCAGAGCCTTTACTTCCACACGGCCCCCAGCCTCCAGACTGTCCAAGCTGCTGGACAACCCCAAGCCCTGGAGTGTGCTCCTCCTTTCACGCCATTCCCTGAGTTGCGGTGATCAATGAGAAACAGCTCTTCAAGTGCTGGACAGCACCACTGGCTTGGCTGAAGGCCCCTGGAGACGCTTCTGTCTTTCACTGCAGGTTCCATGTCGATTCTACCCCCAAAGAGCTGGTGCCATCCACTTCACTAAGAACACCACGGGGAGCTCCTTTACATACCATGCTATCTCTCCTTCAGGTTCTCACAGGTCACCTGGCCCCTAAGATTGACCCGTCACCTCAGGGCTGGAAGCCACACCTCCCCAACTGTGGCACTACTCCCCCATCAGAAGTGCCTCTGGCTTCCCTTCACATGGGGCTTAATAGCAGCTCCAAGATGCCAGCTCACATCCTATTTCTCAGCTTCATTCCACTCCCAAAGTCTCACCTGTCCTCCATGACCTTCTGATTTTGACACTATTAAAACTACCTAAGTTCCACAGGCCACCCTGTTGCAGTCTTCTCCTTGGTCCAGGCATGACATGACTGCTGGGTCAACCAGATGACACCGGCAATCCAGCCTGGCTGCCTCCTGGGTCTCTGACCTGCGATGCTCCTGAACTTCTGGCCTCCAAAGATCTGCTGGTAAGAGCCAGGTGCACAGCCCACTGGCTCTTCATATTATACCAAATTTACCTGCTATCTTATGTGCCTCTTCCAACACCACATACCCAGCTGCTCACACACAGACCCTCCCATCTCACCACTCTCAGTCTTACTAGCTCATGCTCCAAGACCGCACTCGGGCGCACACCTCCTCCACTGTCCTTCCCTACCCCGTGCCCTTACCTATACATCCTCCTGACCTCCACCACATCCCTGAGCATTTAATGCAACAGGTCATATTTTATCAGACAATGGCTCCTATCACAAAATACTTCATGGGCAGTTCTGCTGCAGTCCCTCCTGATTGTTCACTGCCTATCTTGGGCTCTACAGTGCCTTCAATTCCACACACCAACGAAGCCCAACTTCCCCACATTTCCTCCTATGGACCCTAACTCCTTACATTTCTGACCTCACCAGTAAGAGGTACCTCACATCGTCAGTGCCTGCAACACAACCCCCAGACACAGCCTTGTTCTGTAGTAGTCTGAAACCTGGGAGCTTTACATCTCTGCTGCCACTCCCAGGCCACACCCCCCCCACCATCTTTGAGATTAATCTGCTTCTCCTCATATTTCTGCCAGAAATATCCCTCCCCTTACCCACACGTACCTGTCTGGCTTCTCAACCCAAGAGGCCAGGGCTAGACATGACATCAGATGAGGCCACATCAATGACAGGGCCTGTGGTAAGTCAACCTGCACTCCAGCCTGGCTGCTGGAGTGGCCATCACTAGTAGTGGCCATCCTGAACTCACCTGCTAGCTAGCTGAGCAGGTAGACTTCTGGCTCAGGGAAGGAGAACGTCAGTGGCCCAAACTTCCTCTACTTACCTAGCCCAGTTCTCCACAAACCTGGGGCACCTGGAAAGATTTCCCAGCGTCTAACTTTAATCCACATTGCTTCATTTTAAATCCATTCCCTTTCTAAGGAAATGTGTGGTTTGGTACCTAACTATTTTCCTTCCTATCTCTGTCCACTTAACCGTGGCTTTCTTCAAATCCTTCACCATCCCCTAAGCCACTCTGGGTCTGGCTGAGGGCTACAGTCTTCCTGCAGCGTACTGCCTGGGCACACACCCAAGGCCCTCGGTCTGCGTGGTCCCTCCAGCACTTCCTTTTGACTCCCATCTAGTGCTCTGCAGCACCCCCATCTCTTCATGGCAACCACCCTGACCATCTTTTACTCAAAAACACACACCCTGCTCCCTCCTGCAGGAGAAACTTTGGCCTCTGTTGATGCCTGCCCTCTACTCTGCCTAGGTCACCCTGAGACCTTCAGGTCTCAGCTCAAATGCTGTGACCTCAGCATTTGGATGACCAAAACAAATGCTGCATTCTGTCCCTTTTATGCCTTCAGGACAATCCTGTTTGTTTATAATCTACCACAAAACCGAACCTATGAGGACAGAGACACACACTTTTTTCTTTTTTAAAGATTTATTTATTTGTTTATTTTTAGAGAGAGGGCAAGGGAAGAAGAGATGGAGAGAAACAGTAATGTGTAGTTGCCTGTCGCACACCCCCAACTTTCAGACCAGGAATCCAACTGGCGACACTTTGGTTCCTAGGCCCGTGCTCAATCCACTGAACGGCCCAGCCAGGGCCACACTTTTATTTTCAACCCCATACATCATGCAAGCAAAATTTCCCTTCCTAAGTTATGTGCCTATACCCAGAAACTTCCTATTTCTAAGTACTGAGTTAATCTTTATAGAAGGCTAATACTCCTAACATTCCATGATGAAGGTACCTTTTTTCCCCTATTTAGCATCACTGTAATACAGAAGAGGAAACTGATATTCACAGAAATGTCACATCATTTGGATAGGGATTTGCTTCCAGGCCATATCACTGAAAGACAAATAACTTACACTAAAGCCCAAATTCCGCAAAAACATCCCAGAATTAACCCTCCCAATACGGTCCTAAGCCCACGGCCAAGCCTCTCCCCTTCTTTCCACACGCAGACTGTGCGGCGCCCCGCCCCTCCAGGGACACGCGCGCACCCACGCGGACCCGGCTTTGCTGCGTCACTCCTGCGGGCCGCACCCTCCCTCCGCGCGCTCAGGGACCCCGCCTCCCCCCAGCACCACCAATCGGCAGCCCCAGCTCCGCCCCCTCTGCCCGAGGGCGGGGCGGGGGGGAGGGTGAATCTTTACTGGAGGCAGCCGGCTGGGAGCAGTCGCAAAGCAGTGCTCCGCCCTTCGACGAGTCAGGCAGCGGTTACCTCCGGGCTGTGACCCCACAATCTAGGCCGGGGGAGGGGTGGCGCCCGCCGCGGCTCACCGCCCCAGCCCCCAAGCTTCTCAAGCGCGCCGACAGGGAGACCCGGGGCTCCTCCGCCCCCGCCATGCGCGGGCTGGGAGCCCTAGGCCCCTCCCACTCTCCCAACGGCTCTCTTCCCACTTGTTCTCCGCTGCAGCCGTGCGTGGCAGCCCGCCCCACCCCCACTGTCTCCTTCCCGGCAAGCGGAACCTTCGGCCGGTTTCCAGGGAAACCGAAACTCAGGCCGTCATGGCAACAACAGTCTTATCTGGCGGGCGCACCCCCACCCACGATACTGCAGTGTCCAGGAAGGCCCCTGGGAAAGACGGAAGGAGAGCGTAATATTTAAAGGTTCAGTGTCGTAGGGTCTATTTGTCACCGAGTCAGACCGCCGCAATTTCCCAACTCCCAGGTTAAGAGGTCGTGGCACCTAAATAAACTGGAGAGATCTTAATCCTTCTGGGGTGAAAGCGGGGGGGGGGGGGGGGGGGGGNTGGGGTGAAAGCGGGGGGGGGGGGCTTCTAACGGCTCGCCGCCAAGTGGTGGAAAAAGCCACGCCCAGGAGACCCCACCCACCCACGAGCCTCCGCTGATCTGGTTTCCACCCCTGGGTGGGGTGGAGGCGCAGGGCCGCTCAATGCCCTTTTCACCCGTGGTGCACTAACAGCGCCAGGTGGTAGAACAGGGACGAGTACTGGGTCTGACAACAGAGCTGCTGGGCCCTACAGTTGGCAGGGCTCCTTGGAGCCACCCCGCGGGGGACGGTAGCCGAGAGAAACTCTGACACCGCCCTCCCTGCGCACGCGTTCTCCCGCCCCTTCCCGGGCGGGGAGCCCCGCTGACGTCAGCCGGCCATGTGCTCAGCGCCCGCGTGGAGTCGGGCGGGGCCACGGCGAAGGGCGGAGGGCAGAGGGAGTGGGGAGGAAGCTGGCTCTGCCTGCTGCAGCCGTCGCCACCGCCTGCCTCCTTTCGGCTGGGCCTCCCTCCCCCATACCTGGATATACCGCAGCGCGGTCCGCAGCACACTCAGATTCGATGTTTTCTTGTCGTCCACGTTGGGGATATTGCGCTTCAGGGTCTCAAAGCATTCCTTCAGATGGGCCCTCCTGAGGAGAGGAGGTCGAGAATCGCTGGTCAGGGAGCGCCAGGAGGAAGGGGGGGGGCGTGGTGGGGGAGGGGCGGGAAAGCCCCGGGAGAGCTTAGGGGACCAAGGGTAGAACCAGATCACGCGCACACACACCTGTTCTTCTCCAACTTGTTGTGGACTTCTCTGGTTCCGATCCTGCAACCCAGACAGACAGGAGGCTCAGAAAGGCCAGATTAGGCGGCTTTCCTGCCCCCTCCTCCATTCCCCCAAGTGCCACAGGCATTTTGTTCTCGCCTTTATAAAAGCAGCAAAGGGATATGTTCGCCCGTGCCCTGGTGCAGTCACCCCCTGGAGGGCACATATATGCTCATAATTTACAAGCTCTTTAATCCTCCATTCCACCTCTCCACCTCTGAGACAGAAGGGCTCCTCCGACTCAGAAGAAAGCGACTCAGAAGGTAGACCCCAGACCTCTCAACCAAGAGGCCCATAATACCACCCTCTTTCTAAAGGCCTACAAATGCTAACAGCCCCAGCCTTGGAGAGGATTAGAGAACACAGAAGCCTGAGAACAGAGGGCAATAGCCATTCCCCACTCCTGGGATGAGAATGGGCATGGGCACAGTGAGAATGTCCAAACAAAGGAGGGTGCTTTTGGGTAGGAGAGGCAGAGAGGGCATGATTCCAAAGGGCTAGTTTGGGAGAATACTTCCTCTTGCACAAACAGCCCAGGGGGTGGGCAGTTCTCTCCATCCCACCAGCCTCAACTCTGCCACACGTCACTCACCCCCCAGGCCTCTTCTTCTGTTCACTGGATTTGACTTCTTCAGCTGATGCCAACTTCAGGGTCCCAAGAGTAGGTGGGGGTGGCTGCTGGGAAGCCAGCTGGGGCTGGACTCCAGGGTGTGGTGCTATGGTCAGGATTGGTGTAGGGAGGGGCTGCAAGGGCTTGGGGCTGCTGGTGGGCTTGGAGTCTGGCAGTAGGGGAGTAGGGGTGGGCACCTGTGGCCTGGTGGGCAGGGGAGCAGACTCCTTGATGCTGAGTCCAGGGGTGCTAACCAGGGCTGGCTGGCGAGGTGCCAGGGGCAGAGGCTGGGCTGCAGGGGGCAGTGGTGGGGGTGGGGGAAGAGTCTGAGGGGAGTTGGTCACTACTGGAATAGGAATGACGGTCAGTGGGGTTGGGGTAGCAAGTGATGGTGGGGGTGCTGGTGGGGGTGCTGGTGGTGACAGAGGCAGGGGTGGTGCCTCAATGCGGGGTTCCTCCACAGGCAGGGCATGGGCCAGCCTGGCCAGACTGCTGGCCTTCTTCTGCTCCTGCTCCCGCTCCAAGCGAAGCCGTTCCTGCTCCTCTACACAGAGAGAACACAAGGGATGTCACAGCATGGCCAAGAGCCCTGGGCCTCCCGTTTACCTGTCCTCTGACCATAACCCATCCTCTCACCTTGTCCGAGTCAGGGCTCAGTGACACCTCTGCTCAGACTGAGATGCCACAAATACCCATCCACACCCAGCTAGGCTCTGGGCTAAGTGGTGGAGGCACAGCAGTGAACAATTGAAAGAAACCCAGTCCCTGCCTTTGGGGAGGTTAAGGCCTGAAGGGCGGGGGGGGGGGGGGGGGGGGCGGGGGGGGGGGGGGGGGGGGGGGGGGGGGGGGGGGGGGGGGGGGGAGACAAGTAACAGGATAACAATGCAGGCTAGAAGAGCACACACAGGCCTTGGTGGAATGGGAGCTGTCACTTAGGATGGACGATGGATGCCTAGTCACCTGAAGGTTAAAGGGTGAGGCAGCTGACGAGCAGGGGTCAGGAGTAAAAGGGTGACAGATGAGGTGGGCAGATGCCAGTCCACGATGGACAGATGATAGCCTCTGAGCAAGACCTTCAACAACAATATTTACCAACTACCTTCTGAAGGCAGGCAGTACCTTCACTTCACAGATTGAGATAAATGAGCTCAGAGAGGCTAAATGATTTGTTGAGGGTCACACAGCAAGTCATAGGTAAAATGGGTAGCCCCAGCCTTATCTCTTTGACACAGGGTGGATGCTTGGTACTTACTATGCCACCATGTACTCACTAGGTGTCTATACACACACCTGGCTCCTAACAAGAGCCCCTCACCACAGGTAGGGTGGGGTGTCGCCTTCAGCTCACATGTGAGGGAACTAGGCCCAGGACTCCTAGGCTGTTTTCCTCAGGGACCACATAAAACATACTTGGTCCTTCTCTGCCCTTTGTCATGCAAGGACTCATCCCCCCCTACCCCTCACCGACGCCCCCCCCCCCCGCTCCCCCGCAGCACAAACTAAAAAGGTAGAAGACAGGCAGAAAGGGAGGCCATACGCTTTAATAGAGGTTGAGCCAGGCAATGAGCTTGGGCAACCCTGCACCACTGGTCTAGCATCTCTGCTGAAAGAAAGCCCTGCAGGAAAGGGAGGCCTGCTCAGCAGCTGGCCAAGAACAGGGGAAGGAAGTGGCCTCTCCTGCTCCAGAGACCCCACTCTACTGCCACCCTGCCCAATTTGGGGGCCCCACCATTCTGCTTCTCTGACTAGAGGGCTAGGCCAGGGGCCTGGGGAGCAGCCGCAGCCCCCAGGCCAGGGAGCAGGCTGGTCAGCTTGCCCTCCCTCCTGCCCTGGATTTGCCATACTGCTGACTAACCCAGCTGACAGCATGGACACGCCCCAAACAGGCCACCCAACAAGGGATGGGGCTGAGGGTGAGGTTGCCCAATTGCCCCCCTCAGCAGGGGGGCATCAACCCTCACCAGTCTGCTGGCCTCAGGGGCCCCAAGAAAACTGGATAACTCAGGGCCCTTTGGTCAATCAACAACTTGAGTAAGCCAGGCCTGCTTGGGACCCCTCCCTCCTGCACAGAGTAGGCAAAGGAGGAAGTAGAGGGAGACATGTGGACATGCTCTGAGAGGGGAAGCACTCAGTGGTTTCCCAGCAGCCAGAGCTCAGGGACTGGACAGGTCAGCACAGGCCTCTTCCCCCCTTCCGTATCTCCCCTGCCCTTCAGGAAGGGGAGCTGCCAGGCCAGAGCAGGCCTACTCCAGTAAGGGGAGGCCTGGCTCTCCCATGCCTTTCCAGCCAGTACTGACTTATGTTACAGCCCCAAAGTAAACCAGCTCCCCACTCCAGCTTCCCACAGAATATAATGGGAAGAAACTCAGCATATAATGCTGAGTTCCAGCCATGGAGCCCTTCTCAGGCCCAGCCTTGGACATCCCTAGTCTGCTTCCTTTCCCCCTCAGAATCTCCCCCTCTCCACCCTTAAGACAAGGCTCTGGAACTCAGAGCCCAACAAAGTCCCCACCTCCATTCCTTTGAGCCAGCACCCAAACTTTCATTGGCCTTGGGTCAAATGTTCCAGTCTCCCATAAGCAGGGGGAGGGACAGGGCCCCAAACCCCAAGGACTGGTGCCCTGGGGACTCAGTGTGAAGGCAAATCTCATATTCCCATATTTTAAAGCAACTCCAAAGCTCATCCAGGAGATGGCAACCTCCTCACCTACCCTTTCTCCCATAGGAGTCAAAAGGACCTAGGTGAAAGGCAAAGTCTATCACACCTGGATCAGCATGAAAAACTGGTGGTGAAGAACAGGCATGGCCCAAGTCAGATCCCACCCACCAAAGCTTCCTGCTTCCTCTCTGGCAGCTCTGACTCGATCCCAACCCAGCAGCTACCCTCGCCCTCCCAGTGCCCTGCAGAGGGGAAGACAAGTGGGGAAAGCAAGCTGGCAGTCCCTCAGGAGCATATGGGTTTAGGCTCTTTAAAATAATGGTCTGCTGTACCCATGGGTACACTCCCTTCTAACTCCCACTTATGCACAAACATATTCTGGTACCTTCCCTGGGCTCTGTCCCACCCCCGACCCCTAGCCCCACCCCAGGGAATTTAGCATGACCCCTCTGGAGTGATCCAGGGGCCACAGTGGAGAGTACTAGGGACTGTGCTCCCTTTAGCCATCCCCCATCACTGTGGCCCAGGGGCCCAGCAAGCACAGGGCTGGGGCCTGAGACATCCACACCTGGTGGCCCCAAATTTCCAGGGGCATTCTCTCCTTTTACATGCTAACAGGGAGCTTGGCACATAAGGCAGCCCAGGGTACCCCTTAGGTCAGAAGCCTGTGGACACTTGGCCAGCTCCCCCTGATCAAGGCAGCAGAGGGTCCCAATGGAGCCACTTCCATGACTGCTGGAAATGACCAGAAACTCCAGCTGACCACCAGGATGGCCTTGCCCTTCCCTCTGCTCTCTCTCACAGGCACAGACACCCTCAGGTTCACCACGTGAGCAAACTGACTGCTCTAGGTAAAATGGGGAAAGGCACAAGAGGCTCCCTGTTCAGAGATGCTCATCAGGTACATAACTTGGGATAGCAGTTCCAGTCAGCAGGTTCCCACTCTTCCCCTCCCCAGTCAGAGGACATACCCTCAAGAATAAGAGAGAGAGAGAGAAAAAAAAGAACTCTGGAGACTGAAATCCCATGGCCAGATCTAGCCATCTATACTCAAGTTCTTAGTGTGTATCTGCCTTTCCAGCATCCATCTATCCTTAAGAACCCTGCCCCACCAACAGGCTGTGACAGGCCCCAATGCAGCTCCCTGCCCCTGGCTCTCACCACATGGGGGGGAGGGCAGGGCCCTGCAACTGCGTAGGAGAGAACCATTCTCCGGTTCCTTCACTGTGCTGCATATATCATCCCTGTCCTTCTTACTGGTCAGCTGTGAACTTATTTTGGAAAAGGGCAGACACATAACGAGGGTGGTGGTGGTGTCTTCTTTTCCCCATACGGCCAACTAGACTGTAGGTAAAATAAGGGTTAAGTGTTTCCCTGGGACAAGGTTAGGGTCAATCATGTTCACCTCAAGCACAGTGCCTGGTACCCAATGGGCACAAAACAGGTATTCTTGAATTGCATTGTGTTGATGATGGCAGCAGTTGACTAAGTCTTTCCAAAATCTTGTGCACGCTCCTCCCTCTGCCGCTGGGCACGCAGGAGTTCTTGGTCACTACCAGCACTATCCACCTCAAGACCCAGCTCTGGACCCCAAAGCCAAGGGGGAGGGGCAGTGCTATGAGGTCTCAGCCCATCGATTTCGAGAAACCCAAGCATCTTGGTCTCACATATTTCGAGCGACTCTTGACCTTGAGAGGCCAGTGGACCCAACTAGGTCAGCAGACCGCTGCTCCCCCGTTCTTGGCCTGCTGCTATTCCCCCCCACCGGGCCGCAGCGGCTGCAGGCGCGCGCGCACGCGCGCACACGCACACACAACACACACTACTACCTCCTGCATGACTCATCACTGAAGCAACAATAGGCAGAGAGAAAGGAAAGGAGGGCGAAGCGAAATCTCTACCACAACCAACCTGGCTGAAGGGTTGGGAGGGGGAGGTTCGGAGAGGGCAGGAGTCCCCGGATACTGTCTGCGCGCACACACACGGACTGATACAGGCCCGAGGCCCTGGGCAGCAGTCCGGAAAACGGAGGTCTTTACTCCAGTCTCTATTTCTGCAGCACCCTGAAGCTGAGGACCATTAACAAGGGCGCGTGGAGATAGGAAGCATCCGAACGAAATCTTTCTTCTCACCTGTCGAGGGAGGTCCTAAGTTTGCCCCTTCTTAGCCCGGCTCATTTTACAGTGTGGTCAGGGATTTTGCCAGGAGGTTCTGGTGAGAACGTTTTGGGGTCAGTGGGAAAATGTGAGCCCTAGATATCCTGTTGCTTTGCAATTCTACGGATTTCTCTCTCCCCATGATCAAAAACAGGCGGTTGAGGCGAGAACTGACAGGTGAGCTCGGCTTCTCCTTCTCAGGGCAAAGGCTCGCCTAGAGAGATGCCCAGCGCCCAAAGCCAGAGCCCAGCCGGGCGCCAGGCCCCTGGCCAGCCCCGCCCAGGCCCCGCCCCCGGCTGAGCGCCAGGCAAGGAGAAGGGGCCGGGCCGAGCCATCCCTAGCGGGAGTGTCCCCAGTGCACGTGGTCGGGGGCGGGGTTCGTCCACGTCACCACCCGGTGTAACCAACGGGCTTGGTACGCAGACACACGCAACATTCCAGCCGAGAGCGGGTATGGAACGCGAAGACAAGCCACATTCCACATCGGCTAAAGTGGGGCGCAGAAAAGGGGGGACCAGGGGCTGCCCTCAGCGACCTGCAGGCCGTTTTTCAAACACCCAATCAGACTGCTCTCACCCAAACCCCTGACGCGCGACCTAGCCCAAGCTCTGGGAGGCGGGGTCAGGCGGGGCTGGCCAGGATCATAAGACACGCGATGTCATTTCATTCTGCAAAGGCCGCCTCCGCCCCAAGTGGCGCGTAGATCTGCCGGGAGCACCCCTCTCACCCTCCCAATAGGGTCAGGGAAACCGGGGAGTTGCTCGGCCTAGAGTAATTCCTAGCCCCCACTCCGCTACACACACGCCCACTCGTGTGCGCTCTACACTCGCCCGTGTGCACATCCGATCATCCGCTCTCCTCGAGGCTCTCATACATCCCCCGTGCACACACGCATGCACACGCGGGTCTGCCCCCCCCCACGCAAACCATTGCTCACCCCACCCCACCCCCGGCTCACACATTTTCAGAGCTACGGAGGGCACCACTGACCCACGCGAAAGGAGCCCCCACGAAAGGCGCACAAGGGGTGGCAGGCAGCTGCGGTGGCGCTCACAGAAGCCGGGTCCTTCGCTGCATGTTAATGAAGTCATTAATTAATTTCACTGCCCACAACACTCCTCCCTCCCTGGGCGGCGGCTCTTGCGCGAAGCCTTGCGCTACTTGGTTTCGCGGGCCGCTCGGGAGGGGATTCAGCCTGCGGTTTGGGCGTAGGTTTGGGGACGGGGGTCGTTCGCCTCCCCCTTCCCAGTGCCCCAGGGGCTCAGCCCGGCCGCTCACCACGTGCTCTCTGTTGTTGCTGCGCTTGCCATTCCAGGAAGCGGGCCGCCTCCAGTAGCGTCTCTATGCTCATCGCGCCGAGAGCTGCCGGGGGCGCGCCGGGGCCAAGACTGCGGCCCGTGAGCCAGGCACAGGACAGGCTGGCGGGCTGGCAGGAGGGAGGGATCACCTCCGGGGGGCGACAGGGCTGGGCGGCGCAGCGCACTCCGCAGGGAAGAACAGGGAGCACCGGGGGGAAAATCAATGTCTCCCAAAATTTTGCAAAATATAATTTGCAAATTTAAAATAATTTGCTGCAAAAAAAAAAGGCGGCACTGCCTCCCTTCTTCCCCTCCCTCTCTTCCTTCCTTCCAGTGCCTCCCGCCCCGCGGCCCCCAGGAGTCCCGCCGACAAGAAAAGGCTTTGCAACAAGATGGCGAGGAGGCACCGACACACACAACAAGGGAAGGAGCCGCGCTGCCCCCGGCCGCCACCCCCGCTACTACACCGGGGCCGCAGCCAAAGCCCGGACCGGAGCCCCCACCCACAGGGCCGTGGCGTCTCACGGAAGGAGGGGCGGGGTCGTGAGCGAGCTGTCCCCGCCCACTACAAGTACGGCGTGAGCACACGTGGTCTGGGTGGGGGTGGGAAAGGCTCGAGCGGGGTTCGCGCCCTTCATTTCCGCTTTCCCGCCTCACCCCGCCCCGATTGCATCTCACAAGTTGAGCAATGGCCGTGTGTTTGGGTCATTCACGACGAAATTTGTCTTGCCGGAGGGAAGGACGGAAAAGTCAACACTTAAGTTAGCTCAAACAAGGACATTCTTGGTCAGGGAAACACTGGGATGGTAGGTACCAGCCTGATCCCTGAGTCTCCACTCACTACCCACACGTGACCTAATTCCTGCAGCCACCCGCTGTCGCAATTCCTCCGGGATCCGCCCCTGGGCGGAGCTGACAGCAAGAGGCCGACCGAGAACTGGCAGAGGGAGCGGAGTGGCGATCCGACTCCACATTTTGTCTCCATTCCTCCCCCCGCAGTACGTTAGCATCCTATTAGCTGACGTCACCGGGCCCTGGGCCAATGGGCGGGCAGGACAACACGGCATGGAGCAGCTCCACATGGACACCCCGGGCCGCCAGCCTTCTCTTTAAAGGGCCAGTGTTTAGTAGGGTCACATTCGAGGGCTGCTGTTTGAGATAAGGGTGGGACACCGAGAGGGAAATTCCGCCGTTGTGCTCTGGGTTGATTTTTCACCACCCTTTCTTTAAAACAAAGTCTCTCCTTCCCTCAAACTCTTGTCTTTGTCCACTCGTGTCTGATGTGAGTAGAGGATCGAAGTGTGCCATCCCAGAGGCCACCCTTTACTCTGGGACCTGGCAGGGGAGGTTGAGAGGTAGCCACAGCCCAGACTAAGGGGGCGTGGCCCAAATCGGGAACAACAACGTGGAGGGCGGAAGCCCTGCCCTCAGGGTGGCTGGGAGACAGGGGCAGCAGAACGGGCACGGGGGCGGGGCCTGTTCGTCAGACTTCAACCCCGCTCGCGGGGAGGGCAGTGGGACCCTTGGCTGACATTCCTTACCGCCGCTTCTGGCGCTAGTGTTTGGGGGCGCATGGGGGAGCAATCAGAAAGTTAGACCTTTTAGATCAGCTTGCTCAAATCCTCCTTTTGCAGATAAGGAGACAGGTCCAGAGACTAGAAAGGACTTGCCTAAGATTACTCAGTATTTCAGTTGCTCTGTAGGGCGGAGCATTTATTCGTGACCCCATGGATGCCTTTTTTGGACAGTTCTAGGGCATGGTCCCCAATTAGGAAAAAGGTCCTGGAGGAACATCAAATTGCTCACACGGGAAGGAGTTGTGATGGCAACCACCAAAATCTTGTTCTGCTTTGGTGGAAGCTGCAGAAACCCCTGGTAGTTTACAGTGGCATACAGGTTTGCTGAAGGCAGACTTGGGGCACCCTGATTTATGTTCAGGTCGGTACCAATACCAGCAAGCCCGGGATCCCCTCGGTCCGGGCCGAAGATTCCTTTCATTACTAACCAGTACAGTTGGGACACCACCATTTGGGTTCACAGAAAGCAAACCTTTATGGGGAGGGCTCAGTGGCTGACCGCCTGGCTAATCCATCCCATCCCCACTGTGCCTTGGAGGAACAGGTTCCTATTTTGGGGACCAGAGTGTTAGACTATTGAAAACTGGTACAGACGCATTATGGGCTTTGCACATTACCTTTCAGGGCACAGTACATCCTAGGGAAAGGAAATCTGCAGAGATCCTGGGAATCAAGAACATAGTGAATGGGAGTACGGGGGCTGTTTGCCAGACCAGTTTACAAAGGACTCTGACCTTTACAGTTAATGCCCCAGCATCTGCACCTGAGCAAAGAGAGGCCATTACAAACAAAAAATGCCTGGGTGCCACTGATTTTATGATAAAGCTGGAAGGCAACAGGGGATTAGAGGAACAGCCCAGTTCTTCTAGAGGGGATAGATGAATGCTCTTTTCCTGAAAGGGTTAGATCTGTACTGGTTTTGACATTGCTTCAAGCTCTTGCGGGGTGTCCGACCTTTTGGCATCTCTGGGCCACATTGGAAGAATTGTCTTGGGCCACACATTACTTTGTGAAACATAGTCACGCATACACACAAAAAACTTCATGTTTTAAGTCAACTTAAGATTTTGTGTTGGGCCACACTCATAGTCATCCTGAGCCACAGGTTGGACACCCCTGCTGGTCTAAGGTGTCTGCAACCTGCTACCAGTGTGGTTGGGCTTGGCTGACCTCATGACCAAAGAAAATGGCAAATTTAAATGCCCTATATAGGTGTATGTGGTAGGGGGAGAGTAAACAGTATATATAATGTATATATAATAGTGGCCTGAAATAATGTTGACAAAGTTCTCATTTTGTTTGGAGTTAGCACTGAACCATTCTGCCCAGTGCCCCGTGATGCTCAGGGAGCCACAACCCGCGTACCCTTCTGCCTTCAGGTAGTCATTGCACACATACAGCTCTTGAAGTATCATCTAGAGGCTGAAGTCCAATTTTCCTGATTCTTCTCATCAGGGACCAGCTCTATCATTAGGTACCATTTTGAAAAGTAATATTCTAAAGACACCTTTTCCTTCAGGGATGAGGAAGCAGGAGATAAAAGTGAAGAGATTCAAATGCCAGCCTCTCCCTTGCCCCCAATACCCCATCTGCTCTAGAGCTTAGTGGAGATGCTTGCTATTTAAAACAAACAGCCTTACTGGCTTCACATGATCATCTGTTTATTTGGGTCATGTGGGGACAGCAGCCAGGGGATGTTAGGCAAAAGCAAGGGTTTAGAAAGGTGGTTTATTCTGGCCCTGTTGTGGCCTGCAGAAGCTTGAAAATGGTCAAACGGAATTTTTCATCTACTATAGTCCCTGCACTTGGGGAATGGACAGATATCTCTGTAAAGGGAGTGGGAGGGGAATAAAAGGAGAAGGGAATGAACAGAAGGGCCATTTAACATTTTAGCCTCAGCTTCCTGTTCCAAAGGGGTGGAACTAGGATAGACACTGCCAATTGTATTCATTCAAGGAAAGGGGAAAAGAAATCCTTCTGATGTTTTAGCAGGAAGGTTAGCACATTTTGGGAATGATCCAAAGCCCAGCCATTTCCAAAGAGTTGTTTTGAAGTCTCTTTATGGCTTCTAGGTGCTTTAGTACTTTTGGGGCAGGAAGACACCGTGGCCATCCATCACTGTACTTTCTCATGAGATTTCTATTTTTAGTCTTCTTCCTCTAGTCCTGTACACCCCAATGCCCAGATTAAGTCCCTCAGTTTTTTAATATGCATTCCCTAATGGACTATCTTCCACCGCCTATTCACCCCAATAAAGTTTAACATACATATACAACTCCAAGAGCTATGAAAATCAGTTCCCTGACCCCTACAAAGTGTAAGTAATGAGACAGGAGAAAGGTGTGGTGCCAAAAGTACAGGTATTCACATTAGATAACAGAGATGTCTCCCATCCAAGTCCTAACCAAGCCCAACCCTACTTAGCTTCTGAGATCAGGCGCAATCAGGGTGGTATGGCCATAGACAGGTCCCAGAGATGTCTTAACATTCCAGGCCTGACGTCTCAAATTCTGCAAGGGGTTTTAGGAAGTTTTTCACTTATCACAATTAAAACAAAACCAGAAGAAAATCAGCTTTAAGATGTAGAGGAAGGAACAGAAACTAGTACACCCAGGGACATACCAGACAACATTATTTTAACAAATATTTACTATGCATAACACATCTCAGGCACTGGGCTGGGTATCCTTGTAGCCAAGGTCAGGTGACCCTTTGGTGAGCCAGAGTGCGGAAAAAGGTCAGAGAGCAGAACTCTACTCCATACAATACCTAGGAAAAGATTAGCTTTGCTCTCTACCACCCTGCTGGATAGCACAAGATCATGGGACTACACAAAGACCATTAAGAGTACTGAGATACTCGTTTTTTAGAAGGTTAGGTTCCCAGGTAATCATATTTTTGTAAGAAGGGATAAGAAAAAGTTAAGTGGGTTTAAGGTTGGGTTAGCCAACTGACCCTGATTCCTGGTAAGCCCACCTTGAAAGGAGAGCAAGATTTTTAATTACTTTGATAGAGGTGTATCCTATGGGGCACTCATTCACTTAGCGGGCTCTGCAGAGCTGGCAGTTTCCATCTAAGTCTTTACCTACCTTCTTCTGCCTGGGCAGTTGTCAAAGGACTCTCCTGAACCTACAAAACAGGTACAATCAAGTTCCACCTTCCCATTCAGGTACTTTATCCTCTTCACTGCCTCACATGTTGTCACAGCTGAAGAGTGAGATCACTTGGTCCAAACTTCCAAGATAAACCTCTCATCCAAGGTCACAAAGCTGCTTAGTGTCAGCTGGAATGAGAAGTGGCCTGGTTCTCCTTTGATTGTGTGAACAGCCCAGCCAGGGTCAGTGAGTCCAGAGTCCTCGAAGGCCTCACAGAAATAAGTGATGACAGGGAGATAACCTCTCCCTTCCTGGCTAAAGATAAGAATGCTCATTACCTTTGCTTAGTGGTGCTCAATAAACAAGCTTAGCAGATAAGTGAGAAGACAAATCAGAGGACTCAGAGGGTACTACACTGCCGCCGGCCACTCTGAAGAGCTAAGGGCTTCTAACTGGGCCAAGGTAGATGGACAGAGATTCTTCTCTTCTCCCGGAGCTAGCCTAAAAAGGTGACTGGGAGAAGGGGCAGATTTTTATCCAGGCAACCGCCCTGGGTGTGGACACTGAGTAATAAGGAAAGAAAGCAGTTCAAAAGCAAAAAGGGAGGAGTCACGCACTATGAGCTTTTCTGAGAAACCAGAGAGGCTAGCCACTCTATGTAGCTAGAGATATGGCGCCTATGGATGATTTAGGGAGGAGGAAGATGTAAAGGGTGGAAAGGCACAAGGAGAAGGATGAGGGTTTCACTTATTCCTCTGTGGGGGGAAGAGTGGGCGGGGGAGCAGGAGGGGGGAGAATGTGGCTTTGGAGTAAATTATTTCAGGTCATGGGAGTGAGCCTGAGCAGTTAGCAGAGAGAGGTAAAGTCTTACAATGGAGTCAAGAGCCGGCTGGATGAGTGCAGGTGGGGGAATGTTGATGAAAGGGAAGGCCCCTTCCAGATCATAAGGGATGGAATACAATCAGCCCTACAGAAAGGCCTAAGGTCTATTCTATTGCCCCAGCAATCTAAGTTCATACCGAAAAGCAAGGCTGCAGGACCAAGTCTTTAAAACCCAGGAGATCTGCTACCTGCGCTGTAACTGGTACCCTCTCAGAAGACTATGTAAGGCCAGGAGCAGGAGCCAGTCATTGGCTGGACTGCCTAGATCCAGGGCCTGCAACCAACATTCTTACTAAGGCCCCAGGGTCTATTGAGAGAGAGTATACACTGGGCAGTGTTGAGGATACTCAGGACACTCCAGGAGCAACACATCAGTCTGTGCCTCTCGTCCCACCACTTCCAGGCTGGGGGCTGGAATAGTACATACCTCCCACCCTCATCTATTCAGGTCCCTGCTCCCAACCCAGATGCCTCAGATGGTGGTACTAGAGGTGATCAGTCATCTCTCTGATGCATTACTCTGTGATAACTCATTAAACAAGGGTCCTTAAACCTCATACCATAAACCAACACCAATTCAAGTGTTAAATGTAAAAAATAATGCCAAAAAAGACCATAATAATATATGGGCAGACATTTTTTTCTGCTCCAAGGGTAGTGAAGGAGGCATCTACCCATAAAGGCAAACAAAGAAAATGTAAAGGAACAACCTGACAAATTTGATTACACAAACCCTCAAAAAATTCCTTAACTGTAAAAACAAAACAAGATCACCATAAATAGAAGGAACATATAAATAATAACACAGGAAAATATTGGCAAGATGTGCCTTTGCAATTCAGTAACAGAAAGAACACTTGCAAATAAAAAATGAACACAAATGTAATTTAAAATTTGTAAAACAATGTATGAAATAATACAGGGTCCAGCACAAGTAATGCCCGCTTGAGTGTGTTTGGTAGGGTAGTAATATGGGTGTAATAACTTATACTTTTAATTTTAACATTTCACCTAAAATGTCATATGGTGTGCTTGAGTGTGATATTGTTGTGTTAAAGAATTACATGCTTATGATTTTATAATAAAAGATTTTGTAATTAAAAGGGGTGTTATTTATACCAGACTCTGTATATACCACAAAATATGTTGTATAACATATTTCTATGTTGTACATATAAATACATGAAAATGTCTGACCATATCAGTATCACAATAAATTGATAAAGGATTTCTCAAAATTAAACTTCTAGTGCTATCAAAGGTGTGGTAAAAACAGGCACCTGCGGAAGTGCAAACTAGCCCAGAAGTTTTTAACAGGCGAACTGGCAACATACATATAGAACCTTTAAAAGAGTCATATCTTCTGCTTCAGTGATTCTTATGTAAGTTTACACTAAACTAATAACATTTTTATAGAGATACTCAATAAAGCATTATTTACAAAAGTGAAAACCAGCAAACTTAAATTCTCAACAAGGAACAACTGGGTTAGTGAAGTAATGCTCATAATATGGCATGTGAAGACAAAGAGGGTTGTTAATATACGAAAATATTAAACAATGGTTGTGTCTGGGCAGGTGATTACTGGTAATTTTTATTTTCACAAGTTTTCTGATACAGAATAATTTTATAATCAGAAAAAGGTTATCATATATTGCTAAATGAAAAAGATTATGGAAGAGTAATATACAATATGATCCCACATTTGCTGTTTAAAATTATATATGCATATAAAAATACTAAGATAGGGACTTCCAGCCAAGATGGAGGTGTAAGTAGATACATTTTGCCTCCTTGCACAACCCAAAGGACAAAAAATTTAAGAACAAAAAACAAGAACTGTCAGAAAACTGAACTGTATGCAAGTCACAACCAAGGAGTTAAAGAAAAAATATTCATCCAGACTGGTGCACTGAGACGAAGACACGTGGCCAAACTGAAAGAAGAGATCAAAACTCCAGAAAAACAGCTAAGTGATGAAGAAGTAGCCAGCCTAGTGGATACAGAATTCAAAACACTGGTAATCAGGATGCTCACAGAAATGGTTGAGTATGGTTGCAAAGTAGAGGAGAAAGTGAAATAAATAATACTATACAGAGAACTAACAGTGAAGAAAAGAAAACTGGGACTCAAATCAACAATTTGGAACAAAAGGAAGAAATAAACATTAAACTGAAACAATGAAAAACAAGAATTCAACAAAATAGGGAGAGGCTCTGGGACAACTTTAAATGTTCCAACATCTGGCATAGGGGTGCCACAAAGAGAAGAGGAAGAGCAAGAAACTGAAAGTGTTTTTGAAAAAAATAATGGAGAACTTCTCCAATCTGGCAAAGGAATAAACTTCCAGGAAGTCCAGGAAGCTCAGAGAGTCCCAAAGAAGGTGGACCCAAGGAGGAACACACCAAGGCACATCATAACTACATTACCCAAGATTAAAGAGAAAGAGAGAATCTTAAAAGAAGTGAGAGAAAAGAAGACAGTTACCTACAAGGGAGTCCCCATAGAATCTTAGCTGATTTCTCAAAAGAAACCTTATAGGTAAGAAGGGGCTAGGAAGAAGTATTTCAAGTCATGAAAGGCAAGAGCCTACATCCAAGATTACTCTATTCAGCAGAGCTGTCATTTAGAATGGAAGGGCAGATAAAGTGCTTCTCAGATAAGGTCAAGTTCAAGGAGTTCATCACCGAGCCCTTATTATATGAAATGTTAAAGCAACTTATCTAAGAAAAAGATAAATATGAACAGTAGCCCTGGCTGGTGTAGCTCAATGGATTGAGCGCAGGCCTGCGAACCACAGGATCACGGTTTGATTCCCTGTCAGGGCACATGCCTGGGTTGCAGGCTAGTTCCCAGTGGGGGACACACGACAGGCGACCATACACTGATGTTTCTCTCCCTCTCTCCTTCCCTTCCCCTCTAAAGATAAATAAATATTTAAAAAATATGAACAGTAAAATGACGACAAACTCACAACTATCAACAACTGAACCTAAAAAACAACAAAAACAAAAACAAACTAAGCAAACAACTAGAACAGGAACGGAATCCCAGAATTGGAGATCACATGGAAGGTTAGTGGGGAGGGGGAGGAAGAAGAATGGGGGAAAAGGTACAGGGAATAAGAAGCATAAATGGGAGGTACAAAAAAGACAAGGGCAAGTTAAGAAGAGTACAGGAAATGAAGCCAAAGAACTTGTTCTTACAATGAAAATGTATTACTTTGTCAAAGGGGAAAAAGTTCTCCTGTGCTTTATGAGGAAGGGCCTCACGATTCTTGATCTCAACTACTTTAACATGTTGCTGTGGGTCTATTTTCCATCTTAAGTCTTTATTGTGAAAGGTCTCCCATTTTACCCTCAAAAGCAGATTTTGTCTTCCCCTCTCAATCCTACCTAAACCTCTTTATTTTTTTTAAATATTTTATTTATTTATCTTTTTAGAGGGGAAGGGAAGGAGAGAGGAAAGAAACATCAATGTATGGTTGCTTCTCGTGCATCCCCTGCAGGGAACTGGCCCCTGCCGGAAACTGGCCTGCAACCCAAGCACGCGCCCCAACTGGGAATCAAACTGCGATCCTCTGGTTTGCAGGCCCGTGCTCAATCCACTGAGCTACACCAGCCAGGGCCTAAACCTCTTTCTGATGCTTAGCTCTCACATTCCCCCCAAATGGTTCTGGCTACCCTTAGAATCCAGGTGATATGAGGAACAGCACAGACAGCAGCACTAGGGATGAAGAGGTTGGGCTGGATTTGAAAGCTATTTCTAAGGTAGAAGACTGTAGTCACTGGTGGTGAAAAGAGGGAGGAGCACAGATGACAAACTCATGTCTTGACAGTGACTGGACAGCTGGGTGGATGGATGGTGATCAAGAACAAAGGAGAAACAGCAGGTGCAGACAGTAAGCTGAGTCTGACACAGCCACAGTCCCGGGGGTAGATATTCTGTATTTAGCGGGTTAGATATGTGGATATAGGAACTTCAGAAAAGGGCTAGACTTGGGCATGAATGTATGGGTGAGCACTAGTTGAAGTCATGAAAATAAATGAGGTCCATAAGGGGGAGAAAAGAGTGAACATGGCCCATGGACAGAATCTTTGGGATACTCTCTTAAAGAGATGAGAAGAACTCTAGAAAAGGAGGGTGGCTAGCAACTAGACTTCACTAGCTAAAGTAAATGAGAGTTAGGAATAGAAGCAGCCACAAGCTGATGGTCTACCAGGCTTTTATATAATACTTAATTAGTTGTCAGGATTTACAATTAGGTAAATTTCCCATAAATCTGGATTTCTGGCTTCCCTCAAAAAAATTTAATGATCCACCAACACAGGGCAGCACCTATTTTTGCACAGCAATAACCAGCAGAAACTGAATAAAAGCTAGCTCCTTTTAGTCAGAGCATGAGCTATCCCTTCTTGCCTGGCCCCTGGTGTAGAAGATGAGGAAGTACTGTACTTCCCTTTGTGAATGAAGTCCTTATTGGTGCTCATCCAGAGGTCACTCAAACACAGGCCAGAGTTTGGTCCATAATGCCCATGTTTGGCTCTGAAGGCAGGAACCTGGGACAACCAGGCCTGAATGAAGGATCCTGTCCTATCAGAGTGGGAGTCCCCCTTTCCCAGCCAATCTATGTGAGCAGGCCTGCCTCAGCGACAGTTCCAGGCCCAGCCGTGCTCTCTGGATGGCCCTTTCTCCAGGACAGCAGCAGCCGGGCATTTCCTAAGGGGCTGACAGGCTGCTGGAGCCAGCAAGTCCCCCAGCTGAAAACTTGCTGGCTCTGGTTTCTAGACTCTCAGGCCATACCCCCTGAATGGGTCTACCAGACGGTCGGCAGTCTTTTCTTTCCTCCAGATTTTGAGTTCATCCACCCTACCTGACAAAGATGACTTGCTGTTTTTCTGACAACTGCTACCCTCTCCAGCAAGATTAAAAAGCACATCAGTTCTGTATTCTACACATGGAATATTTAGTGCTGTCTATTTTAAAAAAATCCTTCTTCAATTATTATACATTAGGTATTGTCTCAAACTCATTACCTAATTATCAGTTATCTACATGATTCTGATCCAACACGTACATGCACAAGATATTTTATGGTTTTACTGACTACCTAATTATCTGCACTACTGCCAAATACAAAATTCTATGAAGATCTGGTAGCATTAAGAATTACAAGTAATCTCACTTATTAAATCTTTGTCATTGATCATAAGCTGGAAAACAATATTACTTCAAGGTGTTATATTGTGAGGCTGGGTTTAAGAGATGCTTTTTCTCTCTTCCCTGTGTCAAATAATTGACATCTCCTTCCCTAGAGGTCGGTCAAATTAGCCTGGATTTCCACCCTAAACGTAGCACTTGTTTCAGAGCTTGAGATTTGGTATCTTGGATCTCTGAACCTGAGTTCAGCTGACTTAGCTCTGTTAACCTTGAGACAAGTAATTTAGGTCCTCTGAGCTTCTATTTCATTAAGTTATCACACAGAGACACCACACCACCTGCAGGGTTACTAAATGTGACAATTTATACATAAAAAGGCTAATCAATACTGTTCATCCTCCAGCACACGGAAGCCTGGGTTTTGCTCTTGGTTGAAAAGTGGCAGTCTACACCTGAGGCCCTGGTCTTTCCATTTGAGTTTATTGGAAGGTTTTCTGATTAGAAATTGAAAACTCAAAAGAATAAAGAGATGAATAGGTTGAAAAGCCTATTCTCTGTCTATGTACACTTCCAAGTTTTAGTACTTCTCTCACTTAACTGCTGCTATAACTCTGGGGGGCAAGAATGCTTCATCTTATGTATAAGAACACCAAGGCTTAGTGGAACCGACTTACCCTATAAGTGGAACCGGAATGTAAACTGACGTCTGATGAACTGTGAAGCCTGTGCTCTTTTCTGTTTTTCATTCCCTTAGGGTAGCTGGAAAAGCACCTGGGACTCAAAACAACCATAGCCCTCTTAAGAACATCATATAGAAGCCAATTCTGCCAAGTTCATCTGTACTCTCTGGTTCATTCCTTATTTCATTTCCATGGCTCAAAATAAGGACCAATGACCCTCCACTTCCCTGAAGACAGCGCAGTTTCTGAGGTTTCTGCTTGAGCTAAGATAGGCGGGTAGGCTATACCTCAAAGGGCATTCAGCCATGCAAGGCTTCATTCAGTCACAACACAGAGTAAAAGCATAGTCTCCAAAAGGCTGCATTAGCTGTTCCAACCAGCAATTAAAATAACAAACTGCTGTTTTAGCCATTTGGTTGAGTCACAGCAGAGGACCTGCTGCTAGTAGGGTGAGCCCCACGCAGGGCTAATACTGGGGTAGCTTGAGCACTGAGCAATTGACACTTGCAAGCATTAGAAAGGTTCAAGACCGCCAATGCTCTGCTCGAGGAGGCAGAAGCCAGTTCATTCTACTGATAAGCCTCTCCTGGGTTTTACTGGGGCTACTGCCCATTCAGCAAACCAAGTCTCCCAAGCACCAACTTTCCTAAAAAATAATGTGGTCAGGTCCTTTTCCTGGGGGTACCTCCTGGGTGGTGGTAAAACTGCTGCACTTTTGCGACTGTCCTCCTCCTAGTGGGCTCTAGTTTCCTGAAGTGGACTTTCTCCTCCTAATGTGCAAATCTTTTGGGTGGCCATCCGTAACACCTGATCTGATGCCATGCAAACAAGGGTAGATGAACTTCCTCTTGAGCCCACAAAGACCCCAGGGTTAGTACACATGTTCTACACAGAAACACCCCTTGTGGGAAAGAAGGCCCAGCTAACCTCAGAATAAACACAACGCAGAACCAACTATGTCAACTTTGGATGTAAACAACACATTACATGCGTCACCCAGCCAGACAAACCAAAATAACTTAAAGACAAAAAGAACATTGAAAACAGTTTCTTTCTTAGAGCTGTTTCTATTTCTTGAACATAAGGCTTTTTGAAAAGTTACTGTTTAAGATCATTAAACATCCCCCCCGGTACCCCAATTAACAAGATACTAATAAAAACTTGATCCTAAGGACTGACCCAACCTGGATATGTTCTAGAGTAGCAGGACAGATGGAAAGAAAAGAAAAAAAATGAAGAGTCAACTAGGACCATAAAGAAACTTAAAGTGTTGAAAGATTATGCCGATAAAAAAGACATGGAATAGTGGGTTTTTTCTTTCTCCTACTTTTATTTTTTTTAAATTTTACTTACATAAAAATATTTATCTGGGTAGCAAATGGGTATTTCAAGAAAATACCAAGGACACAATTTTAACTATTCCCATAGTGCAGTTAATTGATAAAAAGAGCCAAGGGTGCCCCCATGTGGCCATGGAGGAAAATGCTGCAGCTTAAGATGGAGGTGCTAACACCTTTTAAGAAGCCTCAGGTTTCCCACAGGGTTTTGCATCTTTTCCACACTTTGCAGTTTTATTACTTGTAGGATTTGGTATGTTTGCATCATAAGCCTTGATTTCTAACAAAAAGAGAGGTTTCATGTTTTAAATATATATACTAAAGTTTTAAGTAATAAACATGAACCATCAAGATTAGTGGAAACCCTACCACATGTCCAACCCTGCTAGGACATGCAGCAATGCTCTGATTAGTGAACAGTCAGGCAAGGATGTGGGGTGAGGGAACCAACCTGCTGGAAGCAAAGCAGTTTCCAAAGAACAAAAGCAGCTTTAGTCCACATTGGAAAACAAGTCCAGCTTCTGTTCCCATTGGAGTTATAGAAGATTGTAAGCCAACACCAGGGACCAGAATAGAATTTGAGATAATATCACAAAGATTTAATTTCATACCAATCCACCAACATGAACTTGATCTCTAGACATTTAAGGCAAATATCATTCAACATGATATATGGGTCAATAACCTGTTTCTTTAAAGAAAATAAATTCCTTTTCCCCCATATCAGAGGTATATACCATCACATTATCACCCAATTGTAAAGTATATGCATACTTGAAATAATTTTTATGTCTTATTAAAATGTTTTCAGAGTTCTCATTAGATAAACTATTCTCAGAGAAGGAAATGAAGACAACCAATAGCAAAGAAGGCACTCAGCTCTGGCAGTAGAAGCTTCCCTTGTCACATACTTTTTAAACTCTAAGAGCATTAACATAATATCTATAAAAGCTCACTTGTGACACCAAGCCTTAAACCTGGGGCACTGAAACACAAAGACACAAGACAAATCTTTCGTGCCTCCAGTTATTCAGCATATTCCCCGGGAATCTTTTAAGTACTAGATCTAAACAAAGGCTAATACTGTGACTGAAATACATTTTGAAGAGGCAAGGAGTGTAAATAAATACACTATTGTTAAAAACATGAAAAAATACCTGTAAGGTGTTAAATGAAAAACAGCGTAATATAAAACTGAAAATGGCATCAGCATGACCCAAGTTAAACCCCCACAATCACACACCCCACCTACAGAGAGGGAGACTAGAAGGAAATGCTCAAGTACCAGTAGTGGTTGTGTTTGAGAAGGCTGAGACGAGGGGTGACTTTGTTACCATTTTCTTTCACTTTTCCAAATTAATGAGTACATGCTACTCTTTTTTAATGAAACAAACAAATAAATAATAAATACTTATTGACCACTTGCTGAACGAATAGATGCCACCTACCTCAATTACCCTAAAATTCCATCAAGGTATAAACTGGATTTGGGTCTGGCATACAGTTAACTGTGTCATCACAGGTAAGTACAGCAGGACAGTGTGGATGGGTACAGGAGATGATTACTGGATTGGAGGAATCGAGGCCGTGGATTAAATCTTGACTCTGTGTGACCTAGCTCAAGACTCGTTTCCTCAGTCTGTCAAGTGAGAGGTCAGACTAGAATAGCGTTTCCTAATCTTCAGTGGGTTACTGACCACTCTTCTCCAGGAAAAAACAAAAAACAAACAACAAACAAACAAAAAACCCTACGTATGCTCACAGAGCTTTTAAAAAACAACCCAGGAGGTTTATGGATGCTCTAGAGAGTCACAGACCAGGGCAAG
Organism: Sturnira hondurensis; assembly: GCF_014824575.4. Classification (NCBI taxonomy): domain Eukaryota; kingdom Metazoa; phylum Chordata; class Mammalia; order Chiroptera; family Phyllostomidae; genus Sturnira; species Sturnira hondurensis. Next base: position 20,075,182 of record NW_028091359.1, read on the forward strand.
AACAATGATGGGTTAGTACGTTATCTTCTGCAGCTCAGGATCCACTGCCACAGTGAGGTGTATTATAGTCCTACTTTCATTTCCTGTATCTTTGCTGAGGGTCTGGTCTAGAAGCTACTGCAAAAATATGCTGAGGTCATAAGTATCCTGCCCTAACCAACAGCCACCTTTCAAAAGTGTGGCTTAACTACACAGCTCCAGTCTTCTTTGCAGATAACAAGGAATTCTGGCATCATACTAAAAACATCAGACTAAACAGAACACTGAAACTGAAACTGAAGCTAAGCATAAGGTAACCAAAACTCTAACAGAACAAAAAACGAAACCCCGTTTCCAGAGGCATTCCTGCTGAGCCCTGACATTCCAACTGGAAATGCGTTTTAAGAACATGGGTTACCTTGACCTCAGAATTCTCTACACTAACAGGTAAGCACAGAGGTGGTTTACAAAGGAGCCCACAAAAGACAGTATTTGATCAGCTACAACTTATTTGCCATAGATGAGCATTTCTTAAGCAGCCTACTGCACGTATCTAGTTCCACTGCTTATTTCTATCATCATTTACCCATTCAAAGCCAAGAAAATATTTTCCCCAACCCCAGGATTCAAACAGGATGGACAGTTTTCAGTTCTGAATACTCTTATATTAAAAAATAAAAATAAAAAACAAAACAAAGCTCCATTTCAAATGTTGTACACTAGTAAAACTGCTTACAAAACAGTACTTTCAACAGGTTGGAGGCAGGGGTATGGCTTCATTCTGTTGTGTCTCAGTCACATCTGGGAGTTTTGCTTACCTAATTGCTTCTGAAATAAGTGTCATCAAAACAGACATGAGTCAGGAATGTGACATTTCCAGGTGCTGCCCACATTCGCCCTTCTTCCGGCATTACTAAGCTTTCTCTCCCTGACTCTCCTACCACCTACCACCAATCCAGTTCTCTTCTTAGTACTGACACAGGGGTAATCAATCATATATACCCCGAGAAAGTCTTCAGTCTTCAGAGTATCTCTACAAAAGGGTACACAGCCTATTTGCCCAGGTGTCCTGCCTCCATTTACGGGATGAGAAAGCATGATGCTCTACACAATTATATCCCAGACCAGAACAATTCCAAAAGCAATCCTTTTGGCTTCAAAAGAAATCTAAAGCTAAGGTGACCAGTTTAAGTCAGGTTTAAATCCCTTTTGAGTCTTCTGATGGCTTTTTGTTGCTGCTGATAACCACAATTCTTCCTCTTAAACTACCATACTACGTACCCTGAAACTTTTAAAAAAATGGGAAAGGGGGAGGGTTAAAAAATGAATTTTTTTTCTGTTTTTAAAGATAATGCCACATAATGAGACCTACCAACAGGCCAATGGTACAATTCCTCTTGCCACCCCACCGCCCACTCCAAAACAAGTTGCTCTATAGAACTTTCCCAACTATGTTAGAAGTGTGGAGTTAGCTACCAACAAGCCTGAAGATTTGGTTACGTATATAGGTACAAAGCTGGTTCATCAAATCCCTGTTCTGACCCTCAACCCAATGCATTTCAACTAAGGCATCATCTACTTCCTTCTTAACGTTTATCAAACACTTGAATAGGTAATGTCCAGCCACTCCTTGAAGATGGTTCCCCTTTTCAGACACCGGATTGCTGAACTGCTCACAAGCCTCTTGGTCCTGGGTTTCACTGCTAGAGCCTTTACAACTTTCCAAACCCTCCATCTCTCCTTTTTCCTCACTCCTTTCGTCGTCCTCCATGGGTTCTGGGTTTTCTTCCTGAGAAAGCGAATCCTGGACTGAGCCATGGCCCCTCATAGGGGCTGACTCGCCTTCCTGTACAGCAGGCCCACACAGAGTACTCTCCCCAGGGCCCTGAGCCAAATCTTGGCTACTGCCAGACTCTTTGGGGGTGAACTTTTTCTCTTCCAAGGCTTGGATGACATCCTCAGGAGCTCGAGGAACTTCTCTCAGTTGTCTCAGCTGTCTCACTCGTTCTCTTTTCTTTCTCCTTAAATGAATCCAAGAGTTTTCTATGGCTGTTAGGAAAAGACTAACTTCCTCCTTTCCACAGGGAACTCGCTTATGCTGGACCTATTTGGAGATAAAACAAAATTTTATAGGAAATCACTTTTCTACTCAAAACTTCTTTAAATAAAAGGAAAAGAGCCCTGGCTGGTGTGGCTCAGGGGACTTAGTGCCTGCCTGTGAACCAAAGGGTTGCAGGTTTGAGTTCCAGTCAGGGCACATGCCTGGGTTGCAGGCCAGGTCCCTGGTTGGAGGCACGTGAGAGGCAACTGGTTGATGTATCTCTCACACACCCATGTTTCTCTCCTGCTTTTTCTCCCTCCCTTCCCCATCTCTCTAAAAATAAATAAATAAAATCTTTCTTTAAAAAAGGAAAAGAAAATAAAGAGATTATAAGTACTTTTTCAATGTGTTTACTAATCAGGTACCTTCAGATCAGTGAGAATTTTTTCAATCCATGTCGTTACAACCACTATGCCTTCCACTGTCTCAGAGCCCAAAGGTGACACTTTGAGGGATAATTCTTTCATCACAGACTCCAACACTACAAATGTTATGGGTTTCCTTGGCTTCTCTAGCTTTCTTCGCTTACTTGGTGGTGACTGAAAGAAAAAGAAGGCATGGGAGAAGAGGAGAAAGTTATCCAAATAATTTAATGCATTATAATGAACACAGCTGGGGAAATGTCCATGACTTGTTACCAATCACAGAGTACTCAAAACACAAAGGGTTTTTTTTGGTATGTATGTTTGTAATAGTTAACCCTGGAAAATAGGCTTATCACTTCCCAATTTTACAGAAGGGAAAAAACTAAAATACAGGGAGGCTGTGTAACCAGCTCAAGGCCACATAGGTAATAACTGCAAAGTTAGGATGGGACTCCAAACCCAGGTTTTTTCTGCCGTACCATGCTTCTGGTGTTCTGGCTCATATGTGGCAACTCCTCCAATAATTAAATATCCTTATCTACCTGTGATGTCCCCAATGGACCTGTGTAATTATTTCCTTCATGGCAACTCAAAGACTCCTGAAGGCACTGTGTTCTTTTCTATAAAGAACTTCATGGCTTAAAAATCTCCAACTTGTAGTCTGAGTTCACACTTGCTAAGGCTTGAAAGAAAATAGCTGGTGAGCTGCGGCTTGTGAGATCACATGCTAAAAATGAGCAGGGTGCTAGGATCACATGGGCGGAAGATGAGGACTGCTGATCTTGCTCCGTAGTAGAGCCACTGGCTTGGCACTGACTCTCAGTGTGGAGAGGAAGCACCAGAACCAATGAGAACAGTGAATTTGAAAGCTGATTCCACATAGTTCAAAGCTGTCATCTTCCTATTTCAAGCTTAAAAAGTGAATTGTACTCTACCCACTAGAGGGACTCAAGTTCCATTCTATAAACCAAATGACACTGCTGTATTTAAAATTTATTTCTTTAAAGTAAAAAGGTTTTAAATATTAAAAAAAAACTCAGCTAAAACCAGATATATTATTGACACTTTATTTTTCAAGACAGCCTCATACTTGTTGACAAAATTTATCCAAACTTAAAAAAAACTGAAGTAATTTTAAGGTCATGGTCAAGATGAACAGATGAAGATTATATGAAGAAAGGCTTAAAAAGAGAAACACCTACTTAGCATTTCAGATATTTTCCTACAAAAAATGAGTCCCTGATGAACTGTGTTGCTGTTAACTCCAAATCTACCTGGAAACAGTGTCAGATCAGGTGCAAACACACACACAGAAGGGTCTAACTACTGGGTGGGGCCTTGTAAGAGCTAACCAGCAATCCCATCCCCTGCACATACATACACAAAATAGTCAGTTTATTCTATGCTAGAAAACGTGATGAGACAAATTTATATTGACATTAAGCCAATAGTATTGTTATTACTCAACCGCCCAGCACAAGAAACATAATTTCCAGTCTACTGAGAGCCTAAATATTTTGCACTAAGGAGATGCAACTGGGTAGGAAGAAAGATGGTGGTGTATAGGAGGAAGGGGCACAAGAATCGGATTCACAAACAAAATAAACAAAACTGAAACAGACTGATGGCTGCCAGAGGGTAGAGGGGTTGGGGACTGAGTAAAAAAGGGGTGAGAACTACAAATTGGTAGTCACAAAACAGTCACAGGGATGTAAAGCACAGCATAGAAAATATAGTGAATAATACTGTAAGAACTATGTACAGTGCCACTACTGGGGGGAAACACCTTGTAAAGTCTAACTACTATGCTGCACACCTGAAAATCATACAAAGTAACATTGAATGTAAACTGCAAATGAAAAATAAAATCAGACTTCCGGCCAAGACGGAGGCATATGTGGAAACACTGTGCCCCCTCCCACAACTAAATTTAAAGACAGCTAAGTTTTAGAAACAAAATGCAGCCAAAACAGTGAAAACTGAACTGTACGGAAGTCCGACAACAACGAACCATTTAGCCAGACCAGTAAGAGGGGCGGAGGCAGGCGCAGAGGCAGGCGCAGAGGCAGAGTGGGGTTGGGCAAGAAAGATCGTTCAGTCGGACCAACCCAGGAGCGTCCTTGGCGGTGGTTGATGGATCCCAGGCGTGGGGTGGCGACGGGCGAACCCAGTGAGGGCACAGGGCTGCTGGCTGACTGCAACCACACATTCGTGTGCAGATAAACCAAGCAAAAGAGCGAACGATGAGCCAGACAGCTCAGACTAGGGCCCCAGTGATGGGAATTAGAGCCTGAAAGCACCAACTGGAAAGACTTTCTCGGTATTGAGGGGCTGGGAGAGGCTCCCAGGCTCACAGAGAGTTCATTGGAGAGACCCACAGGGTCCTGGAGAGTACACAGGCCCACACACCTGGGAACCAGCACCAGAAGGGTCGAATTTGCTTGGGGGAAGCCAAAGAGGGGACAGAAATCTGAGAGAGGGGAGCAGAGCAAAGCGCCATTTTTCCCCTCCCTGACCCCACCCCCACATACAGCATCACAACCCAGCAAGTGGGTTGCACGGCCCTGGTGAACACCTAAGGCTCTGCCCCTCATACATAACAGGTGCGAACAGACCAAACATTATGACTCAAGAACAGCTCAAAGCCCCAGAGCTTATAATTCTAAGTGACAAAGAAATAGCCAAACTTTCAGATGCACAGTTCAAAATACTGGTGATCAGGACGCTCACAGAATTGGTTGATTTTAGCCACAAATTAGAGGAACATATGAAGGCTAAACTGATTGAAATGAAAGGAAATGCATAGGAAACCAATAGTGATGGAAAGGAAACTGGAACTCAAATCAAGGGAGTGGACCAGAAGGAAGAAAGAAATGACCAAACAGAATAAAGAAACAAGAATTCAAAAAAATGAGGAGAGGCTTAGGAACCTCCAGGACATTTTTAAACGTTCCAACATCCGGATTATAGGGGTAGAGACGGGGAAGAGGAACAGCCACGAATGGAAAACTTATTTGAACAAATAATAAAGGAGAACTTCCCCAGTCTGGCAAAGGAAATAGACTTCCAGGAAATCCAGGAAGCTCAGAGAGTCCCAAACAAGTTGGACCCAAGGAGGAACACACCAAGGCACATCATAATTACATTAGCCAAGATTAAAATGAAGGAGAGAATCCTAGAAGCAGCAAGAGATAAGGGGACAGTCACCTACAAAGGAGTTCCCATCAGACTGTCAGCGGATTTCTCAAAAGAGACCTTACAGGCAAGAAGGGGCTGGAAAGAAGTATTCCAAGTCATGAAATCCAAAGACTTACATCCAAGACTGCTCTATCCAGCAAAACTTTCATTTAGAATGGAAGGGCAGATAAAGTGCTTCTCAGATAAGATCAAATTCAAGGAGTTCATCATCACCAAGTCCTTATTATATGAAATGTTAAAGGGACTTACCTAAGAAAAAGATAAAAAATATGAACAGTAAAAGGACAGCAAACTCACAGTTATTTACAACCACACCTAAAACAAAAGCAAACCAAGAGGACAGCTAGATCAGGAGCAGAACCATAGAAATGAAGAACACATGGAGGGTTAGCAACAGGGGAGTGGGAGGAGGAGATGGGGGAAGAAGGTACACAAAATAATAGCATAGATGGTAGGTAAAAAATAGATAGGGGGGAGGGCAAGAATAGTAGGGGAAATATAGAACCTAAAGAACTTGAGACATGTGGTCATAAACTAAAGGGGGGGAATGGTGGGGGGAGGGGGTGTGCAGGGTGGAGGGGAATGAAGGGGGGAATAGAACAACTCTAATGGTATAATCAATAAAATATATTTAAAAAAAATAAAATAAAATGAAACTCCTCTTGTCTCAGATATGGCTCTTTTATCTTGCACCCTGGCCCCAGTTTTCCATACAAAATGATAACTGACCAATCTGGATACACAAATATACACACACAGTCTTAGGATTATTTCAGTTTTACTCTATTATACCATATCGGTACTCAAGCAAGAGAATTTGTACTCTCAAAATTCTCAAAGTTTTTAAATAATTAAAGATGAACTTAAGCCTGGCTTATAGCAATCGTTCCTCTCCCCCTCAGATTTGTACTGAAAATTCTTGGTAGGCAGGGCCAGAGTAAAATACAGAAGCAGGTCCTTAGAAATTAATAGTTAAAATCAACCCCACAGGTCCCTGGTAGTAGGTAAATTTTATCACCTGCCACAACACTAGTAAATAGAAGCTCTTTGTTTTTCCCCAATTGAGATTATCTTATTTTGTGAATATGCTTATAATTTCAAACCACAGGTTTTTTAAAAAAGATTTTATTTATTTATTTCCTCTAGAGAGAGAGTGGAAGACAGGCAGAAAGAGAAGGAGAGAAACAACCAATGTATGACTGGTTCTCATGCACCCCCCACTGGGGACCTGGCCTGAAACTCAGGCATGTGCCCTGACTGGAAATCGAACAGGAGACCGTTTGGTTCACAGGTCACCACTGAATCCACTGAGCCACAACAGCCAGGGCTCAAACCACAAATGGTTTATTATTTATTTATTTATTTATTTTTAAAGATTTTATTCGTCTATCTTTAGAGGGGAAGGGAAGGAGAGAGGGAGAGAAGTATCAATGTATGGTTGCCTCTCCGGCGTCCCCTGCTGGGAACTGGCCTGCAACCCAGGCATGTGCCCTGACTGGGAATTGAACCGCGATCCTGTGGTTCACAGGCCCGTGCTCAATCCACTGAGCTACACCAGCCTGGGCTCAAACCACAAATGTTTTAAATGAAAAGTGCTATATTCAAACTGTCATAATGTAGTTTAACAGGCAAGATAACAAATAATCCACCATTTTAAAGTGTAATTAAAACTCAATTCTTTACAATGGCTAATTCAGTTTAATGCAAAGGACCAGCAGATAAATTTACAACTGATTTCACATTAGAAGATGTTAATGTTACCCAGCTGAAATTACAATGTGAGAGGCTTGATGGGAAGCAGTAAAGTCCACAGTGTATACAGGTTTGGTATCTTTTGAATTGCAAGGATTCAATGAATCATAATCAGCAGGTGGAGGACCTTCAAATGTTATTTTGTTGCATTATTAAAAAAACATTACCCTGCCTGGCTGGTGTAGCTCAGTGGATTGAGCATGGACCTGCAAATCAAAGGGTCATCGATCTGATTCCCAGTCAGGGCACACGCCTGGGTTGCAGGCCAGGTCCCCAGTAGGGGGGACGTGGAGGGCAACCACACACTGACGATTCTCTCCCTCTCTTTCTCCTTCCCTTCCCCCCTCTCTAAACAAACAAACAAACAAACAAATAAATAAAAAGAAAAAGAAAGCAAAATAACCAAGCGTTTATCCTGCTTTTACCAGATGAACTCTTGGGTAACAAAATCTTTACCTGAAATAAGTAAAGATTTTAAAATTTTATTTATTTATTTTCAGCGAATAGGGAAGTGAGGGAGAAAGGGAGAGAAACACCGATGTGCGAGAGATACACTGACCGGCTGTCTCTCACACACCCTGAACCAGGGACCTGGCACACAACCCAGACACATGCCTTGACTGGGAATCGAACCAGCAACCCTTTGGTCCGTAGGCCAGCACTACTCAATCCACTGAGCCGCACCATCCAGGGCAGGAAAGATTTTTTTAAACAACACACAAAAAGCACTAACCACCACAAAGGAAAAGACTGGCACACTGGGTTAAACTAAAATTACGATTTGTTTTTTATGCAAAGGTGTTGACAAGCTAACACCTCGGAGAAAATATTAGTAACATACAGAGTGGGGAAAGAGTAGGTTTATAGTTGTTCATATGGAAAATAATACAATAATAAATAAGCATAATATAAGAACTATTTTACGTACTCACAACTATAAGCCTTTGCCCCACCCTGTACTAAAAGGAGGCCTATATCCAGAAAAATACTGAAAATGGCTATACTTCTATTTTTCTTTTTACATTATTTATTATTGTATTTTTCCATTACCATTTATCCCCCCATATAACCTCTTCCACCTCCACGCTCTCCCAGCAATCACCACTGTTGTCCATGTCCATGAGTTCTTTTTTTCTTTTTTGTTCAATCCCTCCACCCCCACTCCCTCCAGAACAATTCCATTTTTAAAAAATGTAGTAATAAAATAGGCAAGAAATGCAGACACTTGACATAAAGAGAACACCCAAACAATGGCTATCTTAAAAGATGTTAAACTTCATGACCCACCAATTCCACTCCTAGGTACATACTCAACTGAAATGTAAACATGTACAAGAATGTTCCACAGAAACATTATTCATACTGGAAACAATTCAAATGTCTCTAAATAGTAAAATGGATAAACTGTAGTATACTCATAAGATACAGTAATATTGTTTCAAAGGACAAACTCTTCCTCAAACCAACGCAGATAAATCCCACATAAATAATTTGTATGAAAGAAACTAGATACCAAAGATCACCAACAGGAGGGAGGGGTTAGTAATTACAAGTGAGCATGAGAGGAATTTGGGTTACTGGTAAACAAGTCATTAAGATTCAAATTTATAACTAGTATCTTTTTATAAAAGCACGTACCTTTCCATTTTTAAAAGTTTACAAAATTGTATCTGAATAGAAACAGAACCAAGGCAATTAAAATGGCCTAAAGTTGACAAACGAAGAAGTCAAAGTGAAAGTATATCTTTTTCTAGAGCATTGCTATCCAGTAGAACTTTCTGTGATGACAGAAATGTTCTGTATCTGTGCTGGCCAATACGGTAGCTTCTAGCAACATGTGGTTATTGGAACACTTGAAATGTAGGTAGTGAGACTCAGAAACTGAATTTTAATTTAATTTAATTTAAAGAGTCAAGGCACTCATGACCAGCATACTGGACAGCACAGATCAAGAGCTATGGAGGTACTACCACCCTGGCCAGTGTGGCTCCGATGGCTGGAGCAACATCTGTCCTGTAAACCCAAAGGTCAGGGGTTTGATTCCTGGTTAGGGCACATACCTATGTTGCGAGCTTGGTCCCTCGCTGGGGAGCCTACAGGAGGCAACCAATCAATGTTTCTCTGTTACACTGATGTTCTCCCCCCACTCCCCACCTAAAAGCAGTAGAAAAAAAAAAAGTCCTCAGGTGAGGATTAAAAAAAAAAGAGTGCTCTATGTAGGCACCACTATAGAAAACAGAACCCACACTATTGTATGTTCTTTCTGGGGAGTGGGATAGTATAAAAAGGTCGTGATGGGGCTAACTTGCTTATGATAAATTCTTTTGTACTATTTGATGTGTAAAATTAAATTTTAATTTTAAAAAAGAAACTACTCACCCCCGCTGGGTGAGTGTGTTGCTGCAGTGTCATCCTGTACACCAAGGGTTGTGGGTTTGATCCCCAGTCAGGACACACACCTGGATTGTGAATTTAATCACTGGTTTGGGTGCATACAGAAGGTAACCAACCAATCTTGGTTCTGTTTCATATAGATGTTTTTCTCTCTCCCTACCACCCACATCCAGCCCCCTTCCTTTTTCTCTAAAATCAATTAAAAAGAAATCCTTGGAAGAGAATTAGGTAAAAAGAAAAGGAAAAAAAAAAAAAGACTTCTGGCCAAGATGGAGGCGTAGGTGGAAACACTGTGCCTCCTCACACAACCAAATTTAAGGGCAACAAAGATTTAGAAACAAAAACACAACCAAAACAGACAGAAAACTGAACTGTATGGAAGTCCGACAACAAACCATTTACCCAGACTGGTAAGAGGGGCGGAGTTGGTGGCTGGCAGAGAGGGGTCACAGCAGGAAAAAGCGGTGGCTGCTGGACTGACCCAGGTGCGCAGGCAGCAGCTGGTAGATCCCAGGCATGGGGTGGCAACACGCAGACTCAGTGAGGTGTGCAAGGCTGCTGGCTGACCATGGTCACACATTAACACACAGACAAAGCAGGTGAAAAAACGGACAGTGAGACAGATGGTGCGACACAGGGCCCCAGTGCTGGAAAATAAAGCCTAAAAGCACTAATTGGAAAAACTTGGAGGTTGAGGTGCCAGGAGAGGCTCTCAGCCTCACAGGAGAGTTCATTGGAGAGACCCACAGGGTACTAGACATACACAAGCCCACACACCCAGGAATCAGCACCAGAAGGGCCCAGTTTGCTTGTAGGAGGTGGCAGAAGGGACCCAGATCCAAAAAAGAGTGGAGCGAATGCCATTGCTCCCTCTCTGACCCCATGCCGACATACAGCATCACAACCCAGCGACCTTGGTGACCCACCCTGGTGAATACCTAAGGCTCCACAACTCATACATAACAGGCGCGAAAGACCAAAACATTATGGCTCAAGCAGAAGAACAGCTCAAAGCCCCACAGCCAATACTTCTAAGTGACCAAGAGATAGCCAACCTATCAGATGCACAGTTCAAAATATTGGTGATCAGGATGCTCACAGAACTGGTTGATTTTGGTCACAAATTAGATGAACAAATGAAGGCTACACTAAGTGAAATGAAGGAAAATGCAGAGGGAACCAACAGTGATGGAAAGGAAACTGGGACTCAAATCAATGGAGTGGACCAGAAGGAAGAAAGAAACAACCAAACAGAAAAGAATGAAGAAACAAGAATTCAAAAAAATGAGGAGAGGCTTAGGAACCTCCAGAACAACTTTAAACATTCCAATATCCTAATCATAGGGGTGCCAGAAGGAGAAAAGGAAGAGCAAGAAATTGAAAACTTATTTGAAAAAATAATGAAGGAGAATTTCTCCAACCTGGCAAAGGAAATAGCCTTCTAGTAAGTCCAGGAAGCTCAGAGAGTCCCAAAGAAGTTGGACCCAAAAAGGAACACACCAAGGTAAATCATAATTACATTACCCAAGATTAAAATAAGTAGAGAATCTCAGAAGCAGTAAGAGAAAAGGAGACCATTACCTACAAAGGAGTTCCCATCAGACTGTCAGCTCATTTCTCTAAAGAGACCTTACAGGCAAGAAGGTGCTGGAAAGAAATATTCCAAGTCATAAAAGGCAAGGATCTACATCCAAGGTGGCTCTATCCATCAAAGCTCTCATTTAGAAGGGAAGTGCAGATAAAGGGCTTCTCAGATAAGTTAAAGGAGTTCATCATCACCAAGCCCTTATTATATGAAATGTTAAAGGGACTTATCTAAGAAAAAGATAAAAAATATGAACAGTGAAAGGACAGCCAACTCACAGTTATTAACAACCACACCTAAAACAAAAGCAAACTAAAAGGAAAGCTAGATCAGGAGCAGAACCATACAAATGGAGATCACATGGAGGGTTAGCAACAGGGGAGTGGGAGGAGGAGAAGTGGGGAGAAGGTACAGAGAATAAGTAGCATAGACAGTAGGTAGGTAGAAAACAGATGGGGGGAGGGCAAGAATAGTATGGGAAATGTAGAAGTTAAAGAATTTGTGACTCATGGACATGAACTAAAGGGGGAGAATGGGGTGGATGGGAGTGTGCAGGGTGGGGGGAATGAAGGGGGGGAATAGGACAACCATAATGGCATAATCAATTATACATATATATGTATATATGTATATATATGTGTGTGTATGTATGTATATACATGTGTACACACACACACACACACATAAATAAAGAAGCTATGTTATAGTCTTAAGAACTAGAACTGTACTTAAATAACAATAAAATTTAAAAAATCAAACCCAGTTTTAAAGCACAAAGGTATTCTATTTTGAATACTATTCCAAATCAGCTATGTGGGCTTTGAAAACAATTTTAACTCAAAAAGAGAATTCCCTTAGAAATTAAAAGTAATTAGAAACTGAAACCAAAATAAAATGTTTTGATAAATGGCAACAGAACAAATATAAGACCTACTAACCCAGGAGGGGGTGTTTGGGGTGATTGGTGCCACTGATGCTAAACACCTAAATTTGTAACTCAATAAAAAGTGACAATCCAAACAAACAAACAAAAAAGATGCATCAAACTAGCACTGTAGTTAATTCTGTAAGCTGCATTTTGGGGCCAGAAAGGTAAAAGAAAATAAAAATAGAAATGATTCTATAAATAAAATTAACCTTTTTTATGATTTATAAAATTAACCCTATTATTTGTCATACTTTGTAAAAATAATAACGGAACCAAATGATAAATATCGGGTACTCTTATGTCAATTTGACTCAGTATTAAAATTAATTAATTTTTAAAAATGAAAATAAACACATGTATGGAATAGAATACAAACTTCAAATGGATTTTAAAACAGGAAAGTATAGGACACTTCACGGGCAGAGCGTGCTTTATCATCATGTTGGTGCGCAGGGGTTTGTCAGTAACTGTTTTCTGCTATCGTTGGTACTTCAGTGGAAAAGTCTGAGAATCACTGTCCTACATCTTTGTTCCTTTATTTTCATTCATTTGATGATTACTATTTGAGGACCAGACATTTATGCTAGGTTGGGGCTACATAAAGATACAATGATAGGAATACAGACAAGTACTACAGTGAAGATAGGAGAGGGTCCCAACGTTAGCTTCAGAAGAGTCAGGACAAGATTCACAGAAGGTAATATCTGAACTAACTTGATAGATGAGGAATCTGATGGTCACAGAGGACTCTCCTGATAATTTTTAGTAATCTAGTGACTACTTGGGTATTCTCTTCATGTCAAAAAAAAAAAGGAATCTCAGCAGTAACTCAACATTACTGTAGCACCAAACTGGAAAATGATAATACAATATATTTTACTGAGAACTTACTATTTAGCAGGCACCGTGTTAAGTATATTTAATCCATAAAACCCTATGTGATAGGTATTATCATTACCCCCCATTTTACAAATGAGGAAACTGAAGCTTAGAGAAGTTAAATAACCTGCTCAACATAAAACTAGGCAGGGGCCAGCTCACAAAAGGCATTTTCTATATACTATACAATAGTTTAAGTGTTTATCCACCAAGCCAGAGTTAAACAAATGACCAACTCAAAGTATATACAAATGACTGAAAAAGATAAGTACCAGTCCAGAGATTTCTATGGGCTGCAGGAGAGGGAAGTCCGAGAGAAGGTCCAGACAGAAAACGGACTGTGAACAAAGGCTTTTATGATCCCAAAGTCAAAGCTGACTGGGTGCCAATATGGCAGAAAACCGTATAGTCAGAAAAACAGGGAGCAACTAGGATAAAGTCAGAGAGATCTGGAAGGCCCAATGAGCCAAATAAGGACACTGGCATTGAGTCCTTTCTTTGAGCAGAAAGGTGAGCTAAGGATGAGACCAAGCGACTCTTACAAGAAAAGGGGGGTTGCTGAGGATGGTCTACAAGCATGTAGACCATGTAGACCTCAGGGTCCACATGAGCAGGCTCTAACATGGCCAGAGTGGAACAAAAGGCAGTACTGCAGAAAGCAAGAGTATCAGAGTGACAAAGAGTACAGGCTATGAAATCAGATTAACTGGGCTCCAATCTGATGTTTCGGAGCCTCCAGTTTACTCATTTAGTAAGTGGAAATAGTACCATCTCATTCATTTGATTGTTGTCAGGTTTATATGAAATGATAATGTGTTTGAAGTGAACCATTCAAACAACAAAGACAATATCCAGTTCTTCAAATCTACTAATGTTCTGCTCACAATGCTGCACCTTAGTTGTACTACGTCACTGCTTTCCACGGTCAGAAAATACTGAGCACCAACAGGAACAATTCCTCTTCCATGAAGTCACCTCTGACAGCCCAGCCCAAACCGCTGCCTTTTCTCAACTCTAATTCTCAACCATTCTGGGAATGGTTTTATTTATTTATCTTTAGAGGGGAAGGGAAGAAGAGAAGGAGAGAAATATCAATGTATGGTTGCCTCTCGTAAGTCCCCTGCTGGGAACTGGCCTGCAACCCAGGCATGTGCCCCGACTGGGAATCGGACCGCAATTGTGTGGTTCGCAGGCCTGCGCTCAATCCACTGAGCTACACCAGCCAGGGATCAAACTATTTCTTAACAAAGAATCCTTCAAACAATTAAAATCAATACATAACACTGCTAAAAGCAGATAGCTCTGGTTAAAATGAGAGTGAGGCCTGAAGTACCAACTTGATGTCTGCCCCCCAACTGTCATCCCCTGGGACATTTACAAGGAATCCCTAATCTATCTGGAACTTGTTCGGAAATCCTATGGAGTTATCAGCACAGCCACTGTCAGGAGACCCCAAACCCTGACACTAACAAGGCGACCTAATTAATTTTCCTCTTCCCTCCCCCTGCTTTCCAATCCCAAAGGCTCTCTAGTCATTATTCCCTGGGCAGGGAAGTCCTAGTAAGTACCTTGAATGCAGAGGAAGAATTTTTTAAAACCAAAGTTCCCGGGCAAGGCTCATACCAAGAGTGCCCAACTTGCTGGAGACACATTATTTTTTCTTTTTCTTTTAACAAGCATCAAACTTCTGGAAGCAAAGCTAAAATAATGCCTGGAGCAATCAGAAAGAAGCTGGGACAAAGAGGCATTCTAAGTGGCTTGTTAAAATTCTGCAAAGAAACAGTCCTTACAAGATGCTTCCTTATATCCATCATCAATCAAAAATGATTGTAGAAAAATGCTATCAACACTAAGACTTATCTTTTTGTTGCTAAAATAAATCCAGACAAGAGCAATGGCCTTGGTGTAGGCACTTGAATCAGGAGTGAATAGAATTTTTCAGTACTCAGCACCAATAGAAAGGAGTCAGTTAGGTCTGAGATAAGTAAAAACAGAAGTTGCCATAGTAACCTGCACATTTACCCTAAAAAGGCTGTACTGAGGATGAGAGACAGGGAAGTAGGTCAATATTTCTGCCTAATGAGCTCTAGTTCTTGGCCTCCTCTCCTCATCTAAAGTAGCATCTTTCTTTTCCACCCCCAAAAGTAGCAAGAGGGGGAAAATCAGGCGATAGTTATTCCTTCAAAAAGCACAGGGTTGTCCAAGCAGAAAGGAGGAGAACCAAGAGAACAGCCCACGAAAAACCTCATGCATGCCCTGGGACTGCCCCTGGAAAAGCAGTTACTGATCAAGGGAACCAGTGCTAAGAAACTGTTGCTGGGTTACCACAAGTCAGAAATTGCCATTTTCCCTGTAGCAGTTTAAGTGCACCTAATGGAACACCTGGGAATGCGTTATTAAGAGCTTTGGGTTGGGATAGTGATGGGGAGGGATGAGTACTCTGGAATGGAAGAAACTGGCGACTCAGCAAAAGGCATTCTTTGACGGCTGAAACTATGAAAAGGGCTCAAGGATGGCCTAAAAGACAGGGAGGGAAGCTTGCAAGATTCCTTTTCAAAATAAGCTGCTTTTGCTAACACAGAAACATAGTGCCCTTTGATACTTTGATCTGAAATAGCTACTAATACAGAGTGTGAGGGCAACTCTGGTCTCCGAGATGATGTGAAGAGTGCCAGAGCTCAATAAGAGCTCTTCCACCCGCAGTGTCAACAAATGTGGGAAGCAAGTTAAACAGAAACATTTGGAAACAGGTGTAGTTCCACTTTCCTGCAGCTGCTAGTGTCTGCATAGGAATAACCCAGGGCATTAGAAATGATTTTAACAATCTGGTGTGACAGCCGTAGTATTCTAGAAGATGACAGAAAAAGGAGCAAGGTCCAAAAAGCAAAAACATCTTTTTAACCAGTGACTATTTCAAACTCTAACCTTTAGATACCCTATAGCAATCACTATACAGAGAGGTGGGTCTAGGCTTCCATGGGACAGGCCATTCAAACTTGACTGTGAAACTTATTTCAACTCAGCAACATACCTATTTGCAGAGTGTTAGGAAGGACAAGCTCAGTTTCAAATTCAAGCTCATGTATTCAGAAACATCTGCAAATTGTCCCCTTCTACATCTGCATGTGTCTCTATTCCTCTGCCCTGAGAGTGGGGAAAGAAGCTCATAGACACAGCAACATTTAAGATGACTTTAGGGACAGAGAGCAGCTAAAACCTTTGTAGAGGAGCACTGAGAATTACCCTATTCTATGGGCAAAGGTCTAGAGATCTGAAGGGTCAGGTACTGGCCTCCATCAACACTATGGGCAGGAGGAGCACAAACGGAGCCAAGTGTGCCTAAACTTAAGGGGGGAGACTACGGACAACGAGAGTCAATCACTTTTACGAGGGAAATGTGAGAACAAACAGATGCGATTATATTACAACTTTTCAGTATAGCCCAGAAAAAATATATTCAGTCTCACCAGTTCCTAAGTCTTTTTCCTTTATATATAGCAGCAAAGAGGAAAAAGGAGAAGTTTGTGGAACAAATAATTTTTTTTAAATGTTCTATTACAAAAAATGTTCAAGCTCAAGCATATACAAAGTAGAGAGAATAGGATGATTGTTTTAAAAGCTTCAAAAATGATCAGCATTCTAGTGTTAATCATAAGCCAATATAGGGATCATTCTAGTGAAGTGTTCTAAGTGTTACACATCAAAAGCCTGCAAACCCAAACGGCAAATTTCTGTGGATAACTGAGAGCCCCAGGAGATAGCTATTCTAGGAAAGGAGCAGCGGGCAAAGAAAAACAGACTTCCACTTCACTTTTTGAGGAATGTCCAAAAGAATAATTATAATCACAAAGTGTTTTCTACAACTTATTTTATCTGAATTTGTAATTCCTAAAAGATGTACTTCCAATTCATTTATGCTTGCTGAGCAAGAAGCACTGTGTTGCACCAACTCATAAGAAAGGCCCCACAGCGACCACAGCCAGCCTTCCAAGACTGTGTCTTATTCACAAGCACTTTCCATCCTGACGCAAGCATTTAGAGCAAACTTCAGGGATACAGGACAGCACAAATTTAGTTCATTTATGACCTACTAAAACCCACCACGTGCTGGCATTTGGAGAAATTGAAGCAAGGTCTCTACTTACTGGTACTCTTACATCATCATAAAAACTCCAAGCCAAGGCCCATCTCATTGTCCGACCTTGACAGAATTCAGTGTAGGTGACTTTAGGAACCTGAAACCAATAAGCACAGCATCTGATCAAACTGAAGTCATTCTATCAATATGTTTCTGGCTGCTGCCTCATGTGAAATTGTGTGTTGGTCTTTCCTTTTATCAGTTAACAAACACTACTATCAAAAACAATTATGCCCAACTGCCTAAAATCAATGAATAAATTATCTCAACAAAGTTACAAGATTTCCCCCTGCACTACGATAAAACATTAGAGAGAATTTATAGTTCTGGCTTGCAATCCAAATAAATGAAACACCCAAACACAGCTCTTCCAGGAATCTTTGGTAAAATGATTTGAATGGTTTTTTTGTTTGTTTTCTTTTTCTAAGAAAGAGAGCCACCAAATGGCTAAACACAGCTATGTAGTCTCCCTTTTGTCTATCAGATTTTAAGAAAGAAAAAACTACTTTGCAGGTGTTCTAATTTTAACAAAGAAAAGGTGTGGTAGGAACATAAGATAAATAGAATATCAGAGATAAACCAGCAATCAGAAATTTGGCTTCTACCACTGACCCCACATTTGATCTCCTTCTCTGAAAAGTCATCCTGCTCAGGCTTACTCAGACAAAAGAACAAAATGGGAAGGGCACTGGAAAGGATGGGTGAAGTATGTATTTGCCACCTGCTTTGCAAAACAGAATCAAGGGGCTGAACTGGTATGGACTGTACCATAGTGGGAAACAATCTATACTGAGAATTGTTCTGGTTCCAGCTGTTCTTCGATAACTAGACGCATAATCTAGAACAAGTCTCTTAATTTATGTAGCCCTGAGTTTCTACAATTATAAAGGAGTCAGATGTGAGGTCAGCAGAAGGTAGATACCAACCAAGTTTTTTGATTTCTGGTTTCTCTGACATTCTACACATCCTATTTTGCCACTTTCTTTGTTATGAGTAATTGTCAAACAAGGCCTTATTTAAATAATTTATAAAAAGTCCCTTTTAGCCCCAAAATTACAAAACAAAAAAATAAGCAAAGATAAAAAACCCACTTAGAAATTGAAAGTATAGAGGAAAATTCTATATTCTGACTACCATCAAAAGTAGGAACACAAGAACAGTAATGACAAAGGCTTACCCCTTGTATCCGAAGTTCTTTCTTCAGAGGAGCAAGGCTGCATTTCTTTCCTAGCATACAGCTATACCACCTGGGGGGGAAAATCAGACAAGTAAACCACTGTTTATGTAGTTACATTTTTAAAAAATTGATTTAAGAGAGGCAGGAAAAAGGGGAGGGGGGCAGAGAAACAGTAATTTTGTTGTTCTACTTATTTATGCCTTCATTGGTTGCCTCTTGTATGTGCCCTGAGCAAAGATCAAACAAACAACCTTGGCAGAGGCGATGACGCTCCAACCAACTGACCTATTCAGCCAGGCTATGTGGTTACAGTTTTAAATTAAGCATTATTCCAGTGAACAGGATAAGAATAGTAGCAAACAAAAGCTGAATTAAGTTATAAGTGACAAAAATAAGATTTGTATATAAAGTATTTAGACAAAAAACAAATCTAGCCAAAGTAAGCCCAAAGCAATTTAAAAAAGAAAAATTCACTTAGCCTCACCATCATTCAGGGCTGTTATATATTTGTATAGAGAGCGAAAGAGTGAGAGGTCTCACCTGTGATGCTCTGAATATAGGCCATTTAGCCTTAGGACAGAAATTAGTTAATAAATAATTAAAACATATATACCTGAAACTGATATAATGTGTCAATTATACCTCAACAACAACAGTAAACATGTGCTGTATAAACACCCCCTCCCCATATAAAAAAATGATAGCCCTGGCTGGTGTGGCTCAGTGGATTAAGTGCTGGCCTGCAAACCAAAGGCCATTTCAATTCCCAGTCAGGGCACATGCCTGGGTTGTGGACCAGGTTCCCAGTAGGGGGCGCATGAGAGGCAACCACACATTGAGGTTTCTCTCCCTCTTTTCCCCTCTTTCTAAAAATAAACAAACAAAAAACAAACAAACAAATAAATAAAAGAACAGAATTTACGCCTTCAAATTACTCTAAAAAGTTTGAAAAGTATAAACATTATATGGGACGAACTACTATGGGAATTTCCCTTCTCCCACACACAACTAGGAGCTTGAGAAAACACATGAAAAAATTGTTTTTCAGACACTGGATAACTGAAGACCTATGATCTCAGAGAGAGAAACAAACAAGGTGAGTCCTACAACTCCCAGAACTTACTGCCTGAAGGAAATTTCCAAGCTGCAATGCAGGGAAAGAAAACTCACACAGAGCCCAATAATCCTGCTGAATTGATGAGCTAGATATTGGAGTTATGAGAGGCCAAAGGAGTAAGGCTTTAAATGGCAAAACACAAAGCAGGAGCTGCCTAGACAGAATTCTGGGCACCTGAAGAAGAGTTCCCTGGAATATTATGCAGAACAATTATTTGCACAGGTGAGGCAGAACTCTGTGAGGCCAGGGAAACTACTCCCAGACAGCAATAAACTGAACAATTCCCAGAGTCTAGATAGAGATGGGATTAGTCTGTGGTTCCCCTAGGGAAAGCAGACAGTCCTTGATGATAAAAGGGGTATCTATCTAGTAGAGTTCTGGAAAGCATATTGTTTTATAATGGGACTAGAAGCTATTCTGTATGTTCCCTACTGAATGAAGCTTAAAAGCAAGACTCCAAAGGATCAAACTGATCACAAATAAGAAAGCATCAGAACAAAATCCAACACTCTTTAAAAAAGAAACACAATGAATGACAGCATCACAAAACATAAGATCTGCAATGTATAGGATCCAATAAAAAATTACCAGACATTAAAAGAAGCAGGAAAATAACTCACAACCAGGATTTAAAAATCAGTCTTGGTCAATTAGAAACAGACCAAGACTTGATTTAGCAAAATACCATTTAGGTTCACCCATGCTGTTATCAGTGGCAAGATTTCATTATTTTTTATGGCAGAGTACTATTCCATTATCCATATGTATATTTATGTCTATAATATTTCCATCCCACATCTTCTTCAGTTTGCATATCAAAGGCATGCTCAAGCTGGGCCCTTTGCCATCTCTAAAAAATGGCTAGCCCAGGTAGGGGCAGTCTCTCTCTAACCAAAAAGATTTTCAAGGAGTCAAAACATGATATATAAAAAATTAAAAATATTTATAATGCAAAGACAGGTACAGAAGTCTACATTGTGTATTACCCCATGTATATGAAAGTCTAGCCCAGGCAAACACTATCTGACAGAAGGATCAGTGGTCACTGGAGGCTGACATGGGTGAGGCAAATGGCAAAGGGGCACTATGGAACTTTTTAGGGTGATGGAAATGTCCTGTATCTTGATTGTGGTGGTGGTTACATACACTTTCGTCAAAACTCATTAAACTATACACTTAAAATTGGAGAATTTTACTTCAATTTGTATGTAAGTTATATCTTGAAAAGCATTTAAATATAAATTTCTAAATATGATGTATCTTATCTCTTCAAATACAGATAAAGAATAGTTAATACAGTAATGTTTCACATTTCTCTGCTTATAACAAACAGCTTAGTTACACTAGCAATACAGAGTTATTCTGCATTTTTTCAAATCATCACAGTTACCCATGTCAGTTGAAATTTATCTAATTGCACATTAATTTTTAAACTTTTTTATTTATTGATTTTAGAGAGGGGGTGGAGAGAGAGATGAAGAGGAAGAGAAAGATCAATTTGTTGTTTCACTTACTTATGCATTCATTGTTTGATTATAGTATGTGCCCTGACCGGTTACGCTCTAACCAATTGAGATATCCAGGCAGCACTAATTGCATATTATTATTAATATTATTATTATTTTTATTTTTATTACCATCCCCAAGGATATTTCCCTTGACTTTAGAGAGACGGAAACATTATCTTGAGAAACATCAACATGAGAAACATCAATCGGTTCCCTTCTATATATATGTAGACTGGGAATCAAACCACAACCTATATACCAGGGGTGACTCCCCAAAACCCAAAATTATCTTCTGGAGCGCAGGCCTCTTGTAGTACACGATTCCCCCACTAGGTGAGTGTTCTAGGAACCCAACTCTATCAGTGGTCCAGTTGGCATTATTGTGAGAGGCTGAATTCAGCTTCAGTGAATTTTTTTTTAAGATTTTATTTATCTATCTTTACAGGGGAAGGGAAGGAGAGAGAAGGAGAAAAATATCAATGTATGGTTGCCTCTCATGTATCCCCTGCTGGGAACTGGCCTGCAACCCAGGCATGTGCCCTGACTGGGAATCGAATTGTGATTGTGTGGTTCATAGGCCTGTGTTCAATCCATTGAGCCACACCAGCCAGGGCCAGTGAATTTTTTTTGAAGGCTGTTTGAACGCATCTGCCCATTTCATGCTGAGTGTTCAGCAGTTTTCGAGCAAAAACAGCATGACCCTTGTGCCCCACACTCCCTATCCACACAAAAAGCCTTAAGAGACTTTTTTTGATTTCCCAGGTGAAAAGTCTTCAAAGGGAATTTTTTTGCTGCTGTGGAAGAAGCGAAACAAAAAATGGTGGAAACATTAATAGGCATCAAAACTGACCAGTTCAAAATCTGTTTTGAGCAGTGGAAAAAAGTCTCAATAGGTATATTGTATCAAATGGGAGAACTCTGAAGGTGACTAAAGTTTAAGCATGTAAGAATACACAATTTTAAATAAATAAATAAATTCCAGGGTTTTTTGGGTGGGTACCCCTCATATGTGCCCTGACCAGAAATCAAACCTTCAGCCTTTTGGTGTACAGGGACAATGCTCCAACCAACTGAGCCATCTAGCCAGGGTGCACATTATTTTTAAAGAGAAATTACAAATTAAGGAAATACACTATCAAATTGCTTTAGAAACAGAGTTTACTAACATATATTTTGTTTTCATTATTTGTACATTCAAGAACAGGTGACTGCCCTATTTTTGTTTCATCAATCCCCTTTCCCTTTGAAAATACAAAGGAATAATTGTTTTACCTACAGTACTTTAAACAAACCTGGGTGGACTTCCGGCCAAGATGGAGACATAGGTAGAAACACCGTGCCTCCTCACACAACCAAGTTTAAAGACAACAAAGTTTTAGTAACAAAACTGCATCCAAGCCCTGGTGTAGGTCAGTGGATTGAACACAGGCCTGCGAACCAGATGATCGCGGTTCGATTCCCAGTCAGGGCACAGGCCTGGGTTACAGGCCAGTTCCCGGCAGGGGACACACAAGAGGCAACCGTACATTGATATTTCTCTCCCTCTCTCCTTCCCTCCCCCTCTAAAGATAAATAAATGAAATTTGAAAAAAAGAGTAAAAGTTTATTTAAAAAAATGCAGCCAAAACACAGAAAATTGAACTGTACGGAAGTCTGACAATAATGAACCATTCAGCCAGACCGGTAAGAGGGGCGGAATGAGCGATGGAACAGGGCTGGGCAGGAAAGATCAGTGGACCCAGGGGCGAAGGAGGCGGTTGGCGGATACCAGGCGCAGGATGGCAATGGGCGGACCCAGTGAGAGCGCAGGGCGGCTGACTGACTGTGGTCACACATTTGCGTGCAGATAAACCAAGCAAAGGAGCAAACAGTGAGACAGAAGGCTCAGGCTAGGGCCCCAGCAATGGGAATTAGAGCCTAAAAGGACCAATTGGAAAGACTTTTGGGGTCAAGGTGCTGGGAGAGTTCGTTGGAGAGACCCATAGGGTCCTGGAGGGTACACAAGCCCACACACAGCGGAACCAGCACCAGAAGGCCCAATTTGCTTGTGGGAAGGGGCAGAGGGGACAGAAATCTGAGAGAGAACAGAAAAAACGCCATTGCCCCTCTCTGACCCCGCCCCCACATACAGCATCACAACCCAGAGACCTGGGTGGCCCCGCCCTGGTGAACGCCTCAGGCTCCGCCCCTTGTACGTAACAGTTGTGAACAGACCAAAACACTATGGTTTAACAACAGCTCAAAGCCCCAGAACCAATACTCCTAAGTGACCAAGAGATAGCCAAACTTTCAGATGCACAGTTCAAAACACTGGTGATCAGGATGCTCACAGAATTGGTTGATTTTGGTCACAAATTAGATGAAAAAATGAAGGCTATGCTAAGTGAAATGAAGCAAAATGCACAGGAAACCAATAGTGATGGAAAGGAAACTGGGACTCAAATCAAGGGAGTGGACCAGAAGAAAGAAAAAATCACCAAACATAAAAGAATGAAGAAACAAGAATTTTAAAAAATGAGGAGAGCCTTAGGAACCTCCAGGACATCTTTAAACGTTCCAACATCCAAATTATAGGGGTACCAGAAGGGGAAAAGGAACAGCCACATGTGAAAAACTTATTTGAACAAATAATAAAGGAGAGCTTCCCCAACCTGGCAAAGGAAATAGACTTCCAGAAAATCCAGGAAGCTCAGAGAGTTCCAAAAACGTTGGACCCAAGAAGGAACACACCAAGGCACATCATAATTACATTAGAGATAAGGAGACAGTCACCTACAAAGGAGTTCCCATCAGACTGTCAGCTGATTTCTCAAAAGAGATCTTACAGGCAAGAAGGGGCTGGAAAGAAGTATTCCAAGTCATGAAAGGCAAGAACCTACATCCAAGATTGCTCTATCCAGCAGAGCTTTCATTTAGAATGGAAGGGCAGATAAAGTGCTTCTCAGATAAGATCAAATTCAAGGAGTTCACCATCACCAAGCCCTTATTATAGGAAATGTTCAAGGGACTTACCTAAGAAAAAGAAGATAAAAAATATGAACAATGGAAGGACAACAAACTCACAGTTATTAACAACCACACCTAAAACAAAAGCAAACCAAGAGGACAGCTAGATCAGGAGTGGAACCATAGAAATGCAGATCACATGGAGTGGGGAGTGGGAGGAGGGGAAGGGGGGAGAAGGTACAGAGAATAAGTAGCACAGACTGTAGGTAGAAAATAGACAGGAGGGAGGGCAAGAATAGTATGGGAAACAAAGAATCTAAAGAACTTGTGACACATGGACATAAACGAAAGGGGGGAATGGTGGGGGAGGGGTGTGGAGGGGAATGAAGGGGGGAATAGGACAGCTGTAATGGCATAATCAATAAAATATATTTTTTAAAAAACCTGGGTGAATTTACCTAGAACATAATCAATTTCATCTAGTGGTTTTAAAATTTTTGGAAGAAAAATAGTATGTTCCCTTTAAGAAGACACTGTATAAACGGAGAATTAAAAGGAATTTAAAACCCTTTGGTATGTTAAGAACAAGATGAAGAAAAAAATTACAGCAATTTGCCCTGACTGTTGAGGCTCAGTGTAACTGAGTGCTGGCCTGCAAACCAAAAGGTCGCTGGTTTGATTCCCAGTGAGGGTACATGCCTGGGTTGCAGGTCAGGTCCCCTCTTGGGGGTATGTGAGAAGCAGCTGGTTGATGTTTCCCCCCCCTCTTTCTCCCTCCCTCCCCTTTTCTCTAAAAAAATAAAGTCCCCCCAAAAAACACAAGCAATTAGTACTCACATAGTGACCTATAAAGTAGGTTAATTAACACATTTCTGTTAAAATTAACATTCCTGAACAGATTAGATCACAGTCACCAGAAGCCACAGAAATAGCCCAGAAAAGAGACAAAAGAAAGATACTATAGATTCCCTCAAGAGATGAAGAAAAGTAAATGTTTAGATAAGTAAGTCTTGTAATGATAAAATATGTCATTGGTATTTTATATATACTTGGGAGAGGAAAAAAAAGAGGTGGGAGAGTTCATGTTTTCTTTAAACCTTTGCTGTAAAAGGTGAATACTGCATTATAAATCTTTTTAAGACTTAATCTCATCAATATACTTAACTGTTTTTTGCAAGTTATATTTCTTATAGAAAGGAAGCAGAGATAAACTGGTTGTATTAAAAATTCTGTGTTAACCTCACTCCTAACAGATCCTAGCTACTCTCAACAGGAATCTTGTGACAACTAATCAAAATTCAGGTAAAAAAAATGATCAAAAAGATCTAGTTACCCAAGAGACTTTGAAGCCATTATACTATTTTAACAATTACTGTTCTAATAGCACTCTTCTATTTACAGAGTTTAGCAATTCCTATGAAACAGCAGGTTTCAAGGAAACTATTTTGAAATAATTTCAAACACAAAGGAGTTGCAATGATTCAGTATACTCTTTATCCAGATTCATCAATTAACATTTTCCTCCATTTCCTTGTTCTATGTGTATATATTTTTTCTAAACCATTTGGTACCTAACTAAAGATATCATCATGCCCCCCCTTTAAAAAATTTTTTATTTATCTTTAGAGGGGAAGGGGAGAGAGGGAGAGAAACATCAATGTATGGTTGCCTCTCATGCATCTCCTGCTGGGACCTGGCCTGCAACCCAGGTATGTGCCCTGACTGGGAATCGAACCGTGATATCTGGTTCGCAGGCCCGCACTCAATCCACTGAACTACACCAGCCAGGCTCATCATGCCCCTTCAAACCTAAATATTTTGTACATTTTAAATATTTTATTTATTTATTTTCAGAGAGAGGGGAGACGGTTGGGAGAAAGAGAGGGAGAGAAACATCAATGTGTGGTTGCCTCTGAGTTGGGACCTGGCCCAATACCCAGGCATGTGCTCTGACTGGGAATTGAACTGGTGACCTTTTGATTTGCAGACTAGCACTCAACCCACTGAGCCACACCAGCCAGCATGCTTTTTTACTTTCATGACGTTAATGTTTTTTAAGAACTGTCTTACAAAATCCTTCAAGTTGGTTTGTTTAAAGCTTCTTCATTGTTAGATTCAAGTTATACATTTTGGACATAAAGAGACAAAAGGTGCTACTGTGCCCTTCTAGGTCCCTCATATCAGGAGGTGATCACCTGATCAAGGTGGTATTCCTCCAGGTTTCTTCAATATCAAGTTACCATATTTCTTTTTGAAACTATAAACTGTGGGGAGATACTCTGAAACTATGTAAATATCCTGTTTCTTTCCAAAGTTTCCATTGCTGATTCTTTCACAAATCAATTATTACTGTAACAATTACAAAATGATTCTTCTAACTTTATTATTCCTTCTACATTTAATTAGTTGGCATCCTACTGTAATGAAGAACATTTCCTTTATCTTCCTTACGTATTGCACTGCTTATTTTACTTGGTGATTATAAGCCATTATTGTCGTTATTCATTCTGAACTCACACTGTCCTATCTTTGGCTTGAGCTGACTCCTATGTTCTTCTGCCATTTAATTCCATAAAGGGTATCATTATCAACCTTACATGCCTACCCTTTTACAAAGGCAAGTCAAAGTTTACAGAACTGGCCCTGGCTGGCATAGCTCAGTGGATTGAGCGCGGGCCTGTGAACCAAAGGATCACGGTTCGATTCCCAATCAGGGCACATGCCTGGGTTGCAGGCCAGTTCCCAGCAGGGGACCCACGCGAGGCAACCATACATTGGTATTTCTCACCCTCTCTCCTTCCCTTCCCCTCTAAAGATAAATAAGTAAAAAAAACAAAATTAAAAAAAAGTTCACAGAACTGGACAGCCTTTCAGTTGGGGAATTAACTAAAAGCTCAGTTATAAAATCTACACTTGGCCTGGCTGGTGTGGCTCAGCGAATTGAGTGCTGGCCTGTGAACCGAAGGGTTGCTGGTTCAATTCCCAGTAAGGACAAATTAAAAAAAAACAATACAATTGTTCCCTACAACTAATACTTATAATACCCTATAACTATACTAACACCAGGTTTGAAAAACAGAAAGGGAGGGGAAGCTCTACAGTAATATAAACAACCAAGTACTCATAACATTTCCTTTCATAACCATGGACCTCTGCATTTAAATTTACTGAATTCCTAAAATGGTCAAGTTAAAATGACCCTATTTATTATTCCTTATTATTATTAATTATATCAAGTATATATTCATTTAATTCTACGACTACTCTATGAGGTAAATACTGTTATCCCGTTTTACCAATGAGAAAACAAAATGTAAAAGATAAGTCAATGAGCTACATTTTCAAAGGCCTAGATTATTAAATTTATTGCCCATCACCAAATACGTGGATTATACCCAAATTCAAGAAGTATCCACCATCTGGCTGGGGGCAGGTAATGAAAAGGAAAAAGAAAAATGAGGGAGACTAGGTGAAACCAGTATTAAGTTGGAACTGTTAGATACAGAGGTTTAATTCCTGGAAAAATAGTAAAGTTATTGCCATAAAGGGCATCAGCTACAGAACTACTAACGAATAACAAGAGTGGAATTCAGGCCATAAGAAGTCTGATAAAGTCTCCTAATTTATTTAAAAGGTTAAGAGAGTGAGTCTCTAAAAAAGAAAATGCTAGTAAGTAAACTCAAATCATAGGCACAACAGACACCTGCAGACCACTGACAGAAGGGTTGTATGTCAATTATATCCATTATTTTTTTGAAAAAGGCTGTCTAACTAGAAGTCCAATTGCAGGTTGGGCCCCAGAGGCTAAATGGAGTGGTGGGAAGAGCACTGGACCAGAATCAGGAGATAATGGGTCCCAAGTCTCTAATCTGTAAAACTAAGAGGATGTACAACTTGTACCCCGCAAAGGACTCCCAGCTGCAAAATTCCTTAAGATACAAAACAAAAGTGCAGTTGCTACAGGTGAGTTATCTCGAGTGTCATCACTGAGATCTATTTTTAGAGCTTCAAAACATGCAGTTTCCACAGCATTCTAAAATTTGAGAATTGCATAGTAGCATAAACATATTAACCATAAAAATATGCAGGAGGACATGAACAGGTAATACATGTACAAATGAAAGTTGTCATAGTACAATATGAAACTGTAAACAGTATTTGCAAATAATACATTCAAGAAATTAATCTGTCTCACTTGCTGGAGCAGACAAGACTCCTGAGCCCTTTTTTGTTGTTGTTTGTTTTGTTTTACTCCTCATCCAAGGATGTTTATTGATTTTCGAGAGAGACAATGATGTGAGACAGGAACATCAATCGGTTGCCTCCCAATTGGGGATCAAACCTGCAATCTAGTTATGTGCCCTGACCAGAGATCAAACCCGAAACTCACTGGTGCACGGGATGATACTCCAGTGAATGGAGCCACCGGGCCAGGGCTAAAACCTGGTTTTAAATCATAACTGGGTAAGGGGCCATCAACCTCCAAATAGTCAACTCCAGAGACATGACAGGTTCTCGCAATTTATCCTTCCTAGCAAATGTATTCATTTTTTTCAATTCATGGGCTACCACAGAAGCCAGGTACAGGCAGACTTGAAACATATTGACCAATTTCTCTCCCTTAGACTGGTATTACTTTACAACATATTTTTGTAGTTCAATGGGACTTTGGAAATAATAGAAATTTACTGATTAAAAGCCCCTTGAAAACAACCTTCCCCATTTTCCTGGTTAGCACCAGTCCCGTCAAAAGATGACAGATACTGGAAATGGCCCAGATTACCTTTTTTTATGTGTTTCAGGCTCTTTAAGTTTATGTTACCTACTCAGACTCTTCTCAGTGCCCAGTATTACTTAAGCCTCTTTTTTCTAAATATGTAATGGATCTTTGAATGAATCAATCTAAAGCAATAATTTATTAACCTCTGGCTTCAAGAATGTGTGAATTTTCTATGACAGACCATCCAATAATCCAGTTGCTTCCCACAAATATTTTTTAAAAACTCACATTTAACAAATCAGGGTATTTGATTTTGAAACTGGCCTTTTATAAAGCAAGCAGTTTTAAATACCTATAAATCCAAAAGAAAAAGAAAAAAGTATTCCCTATCCAGCAATTCCACTTTGGGGAATACACCCAAAAGAACTGAAAGCAGAGTGTTAAGAGATACTTGCACCCATGTTCACAGCAACATTACCCATAACAGCTGAAAGGTGGAAGCAACCCAAGTGTCCATCAAAAAAAAAAAAAAAAAGTGCCACATACATACAATGGAATATTATTCAGCCTTAAAAGGGAAATTCTGACACAAACACTATTACGTGGATGAACCCTGAGAACATGATGGTAAGTGAAAGAAGCCAGCCACAAAAGGACAAAAATGGTATGATTTCACTTATGTTAGGCATCTAGAATAGTCAAATTCATAAAGACAAAAGATAGAACAGTGATTATCAGGGGTTGGGTGAAGAGGGGAATGGTAAGTTGTTGTTTAGTAAGTATAGAGTTTTACTTTTCCAAAAAGGAAAGAGTTCTGGAGATCAGCTGCACAACAATATGAATGCACTTAACACTACTGAATACTGAACACTGAACACTGCTTTAAAAATGATTAAGGTAAAAAAAAAAAAGGTTAAGGTGGTAAATTTTGTTATGTGTATTTTACGTCAATTAAAAAAAAATCCTCTCTAGCTCTGGCTGGTGTGGATCAGTGGATTGAGTGTCACCCTACAAACCAAAGGGTCGCCAGTTCAATTCCCAGTCAGGACACATGCCTGAGTTATGGGCCAGGTTCCCAGTAGGGGGAGCTCAAGAGGTAGCCATACATTGATGTTTCCCTCTCTTTTTCCCTCTCCTAGCTTAAAAAAAAAAGGTAAATAAAATCTTAAAAACAAAAATCTTCTCTATGTCTCAAAGCTAAATTCTAGGGTTGAAAACCTTTTAGTTTTAAACTACCATGTTATCCATCATTTCAACAACACTTGGCAGGGTGAGAAGTCAAGTGAGGCAAATAGCTCTTTCTGACTACCTTATGCTACTTAATAACAGGTGTGTTGCTTGAAATAATTAGCTTTTAACTTAACTTTCCTCTGGAAGTGCTTTAGTGATTTCAGTTTCTCTTCATTAAGTTCTTGACAGTTCAATATCCTCACATCTGTCATTGTTTGGGAGAATGATTCCAAGAACACAAACTGCTTTGAGAACTAGGCATCAAATTTATTCTGGTTCATGGGACAGATTTGAATCCATCTGTTTTCTAATCAAAAGCCATATTTCAATCAGTTTTGTTCCATCACAGTACCGAAATAAAAGTAATAAAATCATATGGTATTTTCCTCCTTTCTGTCCATGTAGTACAGACAATTACAGGAAACTCGTATCAATTAAAGGCATGAGTACTCCTCAGAAACGGGGTCTTTGCAGACTGCAGGAGCTGCTACCTTTTCAATTTTTCTATGTTTGTTTTTTAGATCATTGTGATTACGCTGACTCTAAGGGGCACATTTTTATTTTGGAATTACACAGGGGAAAATACTACCAGATTGTCAAAATCAACTTACCTTAATCTTTTTTTCAGTTGTAAACTGTCATGGATGATCCTTTTAACAAACTCTAACTCGCCTCCTTCTGCCATGATCTCTGTGACACCCCCTGTATTCACAGAACTAGGTGGCGGCCTTCGAGGGTTTCGAGAGTTCACTCCCTGAACAACAACAAAAGCCTGGGGTAAATTTTACACCTTTAGATTGAGTCTTTGACTGTAGTCTAGTTCTGAGTAAGAGTGCTGAGATATAATTTTAGTTTCCAAATATCATGCTAGACTTAGGACTTACCAATCATATAATCATTCCAATATTACACTTTAAAATCTGCATTCATACAAATATTCCTTCCTAGGATCATTTACCTTCCATCTTTGTGGATAAACATACAGAAATTTTACCTTTTTATGCACCCAATTCTGTCACTTTTTCTTTATGTTTTCTGTCTTGGTATCATGTACAGTAAATATGCCACCCAAAGACTATATAAATATTTACTTATGTTTCCACTAGCACTTTCATGGTTTTACCTTTAAAACTTACTCCATTCCTACCTCATACTACGTTTTAAAAAATAATTCAAATGGATCACAGATCTAAATATAAAAGTAAAAACTGCAAAACTCGGAGAAAAAAACATGACAGTAAACCTTCATGACCTTAGATCAAGCAACAGTTTAAGTATGACATCAAAAGCATAAGCAACAACAACAACCAGAAAAAAATATAAACAGGAGTGCATAAAAGTTTAAAACTTTTGAGTTGCAAAGGACACCATCAAGAAAGTAACAAGACAATTCACAGAATGGGAGAACATGTTTGCAAATAGTATATCGAATGTGAGATTTGTATCTATAATACAAAAAGAATTCTTACAACAATAAAAAGAAAAATAACCCAATTTTTAAAGGGGCAAAGGATCTGAAGAGGTATTTCTCCAAAGATATACAAATGGCCAATAGGCAAATGTAAAGATTTTCAATGTCATCAGACAAATGGTACATCACAACTAAAATGAGATACCACTTCATCCCCACTAGGACAGCCATAATTAACAAGAATGTAAAGAAACTACAACTCTAAACACTGCTGCTGGTGGGATGAAAAATGGTACGCTCTTGGGAAAAGTCTAGCAGCTTCTCAAATAAATATAGAGCTATCATAGGACCTACTGATTCTACTCTTTGGTATATAAAAGGGGGCACCCAACTCCACCCCAGATTCTAGTTATAAAAAAATGTGTATTTATTTTTACACGTTTCAACTTTGGTCACCTTCATGGTACTCTCCATTTGATGCTATTCACCCATCAAGACTTTTCTCTCATTACTTAAAACATCTGTAAAATTATATTTTATTGATTATGCTATTACAGTTGTGCTGATTTTCCCCCGTTTGCCCCCTTCCACCCAGCACCCCCCACTCCCTCAGGCAATTCCCCCCACCACTGTCATGTCTATCATCATGTGTGTAAGTTCTTTGGTTACTCTATTTCCTATTCTGTACTTTACATCCCCATGGCTATTCTGTAACTACCCATTTGTACTTCTTAATCCCCTCACCTCTTCGCTGGTTATCCTCGGCCCCCCTCCTATATGGGAACCTTCCAGTATTTAATGTCTTTTCTCTTACTCCTAAGAGTCTCTCTTTACCATTAAACTTTGGCTTTTTAATAAGAATGTGTCTTGGAGTGGGCCTCTTTGCATCCATAATTGGGAGTTTCTGCACTTTCTGGACTTGCATGTCTATTTCCTTCACCAAATTAGGTAAATTCCAGTTTTTGAACTTGCTGATTTTGATGC
This sequence comes from Sturnira hondurensis, assembly GCF_014824575.4. Lineage (NCBI taxonomy): Eukaryota > Metazoa > Chordata > Mammalia > Chiroptera > Phyllostomidae > Sturnira > Sturnira hondurensis. The sequence goes on from NW_028091359.1 coordinate 20,107,594, forward strand.
CTTTTAGTGCTTCTGCTGATTTTTGTTTTACCTCTTCCACATGAGGAAAAATGTTCCCCTTTGAGGACTTTTTCATGTGGGGAAACCAAAAAAGTCTCTTGGGGCAAGATCTGAGAAATAGGGAGGGTGGGACACAAAAGTCCTGCTGTTTTTCGTCAAAACCAGATGAACACTCAGCACCGTGTGGGCAGTTGTGCTCATAGATGACCCATCAGGAAATAAATAAATGTGTTGAAACAACAGCCTTCAAAAAAGTACAGTGAAGCTGAACACAGCCTTTTACAACAATGCCAGCTAGACCACTGATAGAGATGGGTTCCTAGAACACTCACCTAGCGGGGGAATCGTGTACTACAAGATGCCCACTGTCGAGACTTCCGCCCAGATGGAGGCGTAGGTGGAAATACTGTGCCTTCTCCCACAACCAAGTTTGAATACAACAAAGGTTTGGAGAACAAAGACACAGCCAAAGAACAGAAAACTGAATTATACGGAAGTCCGACTACATCTAACCGTTCAACAGGAACGGTAAGAGGGGTGGAGCCAGCAGTGGAGCAGGGTCGGGCAGGAAAGATCCCCCAACCCAGGCATGCAGGCAGCCCGGATCCAGTCAGGATGCGGGGCAGACTGACCGCGGTCACACATTCGCACACAGTGAGTTGGACTGCGCAGGCCCCAGCGGGCGAACCCAGTGGCGGAGGGCTGACGGCGGTGGCACATTCGCGTGCAGTGGGACAAAACGTGAGGGCCCCAGTGATGGTGGCAGCTGCAGCCCCAGCGGCAGGAGGCGGCAGGTGGCGGCAGGTTGGACGCCATTGCTCCTCTTTGACCCCGCTACCACGTACAGCGCCACAACCCAGCAACTGAGTTACCCTGCTCTGGTGAACACCTAGGGCTCTGCTCCTGATACATAACAGGCACAAACAATCCAAAACATTGCTCAAGAAAAACTCAAAGCCCCAGAGCCAATAAGTGACCAAGAAACTCTAAGTGACCAAGAAATAGCCAGCTCTCAGATGCACAGTTCAAAACACTGGTCATCAGGATGCTTACAGAACTGGTTGATTACAAATTAGAGGAACATATGAAGGCTAAACTAATTGAAATGAAGGGAAATGCACAGGAAACCAATAGTGATGGAAAGGAAACTGGAACTCAAATCAATGGAATGGAAGGAAGAACAAAACATCCAACCAGAAAAGAATGAAGACATGAGAATTCAAAAAATGAGGAGAGGCTTAGGAACCTCCAGGATATCTTTAAATGTTCCAAAATCCAAATTATAGGGGTACCAGAAGGGGGAAAGAAACAGCCACGAGTGGAAAACGTATTTGAACAAATAATAAAGGAGAACTTCCCCAGTCTGGCAAAGGAAATAGACTTCCAGGAAATCCACGAAGCTCAGAGAGTCCCAAACAAGTTGGACCCAAGAAGAAACACACCAAGGCACATCATAATTACATGAGCAAGATGAAAATGAAGGAGAGAATCCTAGAAGCAGCAAGGGATAAGGGGACAGTCACCTACAAAGGAGTTCCCATCAGACTGTCAGCTGATTTCTCAAAAGAGACCTTACAGGCAAGAAGGGACTGGAAAGAAGTATTCCAAGTCATGAAATCCAAAGACCTACAGCCAAGATTGCTTTATCCAGCAAAGTTTTCATTTAGAATGGAAGGACAGGTAAAGTGCTTCTCAGATAAGGTCAAGTTCAAGGAGTTCATCATCACCAAGCCCTTATTATATGAAATGCTAAAGGGACTTATATAAGGAAAAGAAGATGAAAAAGATGAACAGTGAAAGGACAGCAAACTCACAGTTATTAACAACCACACCTAAAACAAAAACAAACCAAGAGGACAGCTAGATCAGGAGTGGAACCATAGAAATGAAGGATGCATGGAAGGTTAGCAACAGGGGAGTGGGAGGAGGAGAAGGGGGGAGAAGGTACAGAAAATAGCATAGACAGTAGGTAGTAAATAGATAGGGGGGAGGGCAAGAATAGTGGGGGAAATATAGAATCTAAAGAACTTGAGACCCGTGGTTATAAACTAAGGGGGGGAGAATGGTGGGGGAGGGGGTGTGCAGGGTGGAGGGGAATGAAGGCGGGAATAGAACAACTGTAATGGTATAATCAATAAAATATATATATTTAAGAAAATCTAAGTGGAAAAAAAAAGATGCCCACTGTCCAGAAGATAATTCTGCGGTTTTGGGGGCCACTGCCTATATATCCAAAAGAAATGAAAACACTTAGCATAATGCTCTCCAGTTCCACCCATAAGTCAGGCGGTGAGGGACAAATACCATATGATCTCACCTTTAACTGGAACATATCAACAAAAGAAAAATGTAAACAAAATATGACCAGACATTGAAATTAGGAAAAATCTTAACAACAGCCAGAGGTGAGGTGGGAGGGGACAGAGGGCAGAAGGGTTTTTAGCAATTACTATAAAGGACACATGGGCAAAACCAAGAGGGAGGGTGGAAGCACGGTAGGGAGGTGGGTTTGGCTGGGGCAGAGGGGAGTTATGGGGGGGGGAATGCAGACAACTGTAATTGAACAACAATAAAGTAATTAAAAACAAAGACCAAAAAACAAAAGAAATGAAAACACATCCAAACACTTGTTCATGAATGCTCACAGCACCATTTTAGTAATAGCCAAAAATGGAAACCCTAATGTCCACCGACTAATGAATGGGTAAGTGAAATGTATTATTTCTATACAATAAAAAATTATTTGGCAATAAAAATGAAGAACAGATGCTGAAATATGAATGATCCTTGAATATATATTATGCTTAGTGAAAAGTCAATCAGAAAAGACCACATATTGTATGATTCCATTTATATGAAATGTCCAAAACAGGCAAATCCACAGAAACAGTAAGTAAAACTGAGACTAACTGGTTTTGTATTTTTATTTGGGGTGGGTGGGCGATGGGCGCGTAAAAGGGGATGATTAAAGTGTTCTAAAATTCATTGTGGTGATGGCTGTACAACTCTGTAAGTATACTAAAAATAATTAAATTCTACCTTTTAAGTGAGTGTGTTACAAAAAGTTAATTAGGTCTCATGCTAGTAATACAGAGTGGGGCAAAAGTAGGTTTACAGCCGACCGCTGGAAAATAATATAATAATAAATCAGTCAATCAAGAATGCTGTGTTTTGGGTACTCACGACTGCAAACCTACTTTTGCCCTACCCTGTATTGTATTTGTTTGGATGCTAATTCTGCAGGCGTATTCACTTTAGGAAAATCCAGTTCACATTTATGGCATGTACTTTTATGCATATATGCAGTATTTCAATATTGAAAAAAATGTACTCCAGGATATGCCTATTTTAGTTCTTATAATTTATCTGCATCAAAGACAAAAAGATTTCTTCAATTCTGCTTCACCTTTTGTTCCAATCTAGAGTGTTGGTATTGTTAATAAATTCCTGTCCCCCTCCCTCCTTTCCCCTGAAAAAGATTTAATACATCTGGAGTTTATTTCGTTATGAGTTACATAAATGGTACTTCTGAGTTACATAAATGGTACTTTTCGATTCTAAAAACAATTTATTCTCTCAAAGCTTTAACTACATACACTCCCTTATTTCCTTCTGATTAATATACTCCCTTTTCATTAACAGAGAATTAACCAGATGAAGAAAAACTCTTTAAAATCAGTATTTTATAGTACTGAGGTTTTTAATAGGTTCTTTTAAAAAATATATTTTGTTGATTATGCCATTACAGTTGTCCCATTTCCCCCCTTCATTTCTCTCCCTCCTGCACACCCCTCCCCTGACATTCCCCCCTTTAGTTCATGTCCATGTGTCGTAAGTTCTTTAGCTTCTACATTTCCCACACGACTATTGCACTCCCCGTCTATATTCTACCTACCATCTATACTACTTTTTCTCTTTACTTTTTTCCTCCTTCTCTTCCCACTCCCATTGCTAACCCTCCATGTGATCTCCATTTCTGTGGTTCTGTTCCAGTTCTAGTTGTTTGCTTAGCTTCCTTCTGTTTTAGGTGTGGTTGTTAATAATTGTGAGTTTGCTGTCATTTTACTATACGTTTTTTTAATCTTTTTTTACCTAGATAAATCTCTTTAACATTTCATATATTAAGGGCTCGATGATGATGAACTCCTTGAACTTGACCTTATCTGAGAAGCACTTTATCTGTCCCTCCATTCTAAATGAAAGCTTTGCTGGGTAGAGCCATCTTGGATGTAGGTCCTTGTTGTTCATGTCTTGGAATACTTCTTTCCAGCCTTTTCTTGCCTGCAAGGTCTCTTTTGAGAAATCAGCTGACAGTCTGATGGGAACTCCTTTGTAGGTGACTGTCCCCTTATCTCTTGCTGCTTCTAGGATTCTCTCCTTCATTTTCATCTTGGCTAATGTAATGATGTTGTGCCTTGATGTGTTCCTCCTTGGGTCCACCTTCTTTGGGACTCTCTGAGCTTCCTGGACTTCCAGGAAGTCTATTGCCTTTGCCAAATTGGGGAAGTTTTCCTTTACTATTTGTTCAAATAACTTTTCTACTTGTTGCTGTTCCTCTTCCCCTTCTGGTACCCCTATAATTTGGATGTTGGAACGTTTAAAGATGTTCTGGAGGTTCCTAAGCCTCTTCTCATTTTTTTTTTTGAATTCTTGTTTCTTCTTTCTTTTCTGTTTGGTTGTTTCTTTCTTCCATCTGGTCCACTCCATTGATTTGAGTCCCAATTTCCTTCCCATCACTATTGGTTCCTCGTGCATTTTGCTTCATTTAACTTAGTGCAGTAGCCTTCATTTTTTCATCTAATTTGCGACCAAATTCAACCAATTCTGCAAGCATCTTGATCACCAATGCTTTGAACTGTGCATCTGATAGGTTGGCTGTCTCTCTGTTACTTAGTTGTATTATTTCTGGAGCTTTGATCTGTTCTTTCATTTGGGCCTTTTTTTTTTTTTGTCTTGACGTGCCTGTTATGTAGTGTGGGGCAGAAACCTTAGGTGTTCACCAGGGCGGGGCAACCCAGTGGCTGGGTTGTGTGACACAGTATGTCAGGGAGGGGTCGGAGAGGGAACAATGGCTGTTGCTCTGCTCTCTGTTGGATTTCAGTCCCTTCCACCACTTCCCCCAAGCAAACTGGGCTCTTCTGGTGCTGTTTCCTGGGTTTGTGGGCTTGTGTACGTGCTAAGACCGTGTGGGTCTCGCCAGCAAACTCTCTTGTGAGGCTGGGAGCCTCTCCGGGCACCTCAACCCCCGAAAGTTTTTTAATCGGTGCTTTTAGGCTATATTTCTCACCGCTGGGGCCCTGGGTTGCACGGTCTGTCTCACTGCCTTTTTTTTTCGCCTGGTTTACCTGCTCACAAATGTGTGTCCATGGTCAGCCAACCACCTGGGTTGGGTCTGCTTGTTTCCTCCCCACACTCATATCTGCCAACCGCATCTTCCTGCTGGGACCCTTCTCTGATGGCCACTGATGCCACCTTTCTTACTGGTCTGGATGAATGGTTTGTCGTCGTCAGATTTCAGTACAGTTCAATTTTCTGTCTGTTCTGATTGTGATTTTGTTTCTAAAAATTTGTTGTCTTTAAGTTTGGTTGTGCAAGGAGGTACAGTGTTTCCACCTATGCCTCCACCTTGGCCGGAAGCCCAGGTTCTTTTTTTTTTCCTTTTTAAATAATTTATTTATTTTTAGAGAGAGGGGACGGGGAAGGAGAGAAAAAGTGGGAGAGAAACATCAATGTGTGGTTGCCTCTCACGTGTCTCCCACTGGGGACCTGGCCAACAACCCAGGCATGTGCCCTAACTGGGAATCATACCAGCGACCCTTTGCTTCACAGGCCCGTGCTCAATCCACTGAGCTACACCAGCCAGGGCAGGTTCTTTGTTTTTAATCCAGTGTCATCTCTTTCCACATTCATATACATTTTTCATTTGAAGTTGGAAAGACTAAATTGGACATTTGTTTCCTATCAAATGATAGGTGGCAGTAAAAACAGCTAACCTCCTCCCTCAGCCAACAAACCCAATGCAGGAGTACACTGTAACCTCAATTGGTCCAATCAGAAGAAACTGAAAAGTTGAATAGTTTAGGGAAGAAAAGAGCTTTGCCCTCACTCTCCCCCTGCTCAAATATTACTCTGCCACAAATAAACCAGCCTAAGAACAAAACCAACCAAGGGCTAGGTCAGAGCCAAGAGAAACCTGCAAAACCTGAGCCTTACCTTTGATACTACTATAAACCCCTTGATCAACGTGTTCCTAAAGTCAACACTACTGCTGGATTCTCAGATACGTAAACCAATAAATGTCCTTTCTTGTTAAGTTGGTCTAAATTGTGCTTGTGTTTTTATGTGCTTGATTAGAAAAGCAGCCACATTTAGATTCCGAAACAAAAGCTGTTCTTTGTTCTTATTTTTGCAAACAAGGTTAACTTAGATGAATATTCAATTACTTTAAAACAGAAGATATATTACCTTGGCTTCCAACTGATTGGCAAAAAAGGGAGGATTGCACATGCAAAAGTCATAGACTATCTCCGATTCTTCTTTAAGAGCATCCATCAGGAGTGTTTTCTGTGGTACTTTTACCACTAGGAAAAAAGATAGGAACTGTTAACTACTATAAATGCTGCGGTAGTTTTCAAATATGTCCACAAATTCTTTGACACTAGTCCCTTCAAAAGGTAGAGCTTGACTTCTTTCTCTTTAAGTATAGGCTGCATTCACAGACTTGCTTTTATTGAACAGAACACCATGGAAATAAAAGGGTGTCACTTCTGAGGCTAGGCCATAAAAAGTAATATGGCTTCTTGCCTGTCCTATCTCTTGAATTACTTGCTCTAGGAAAAGCCAGCTGACATGCTGTAAGGATGGCCAAGCAGCCCCGAGAAGAGATCCACATGGCAATCAACTAAGGTTTCCTGGCAAGAGCCATCAAAGTGAGCCATCTTGAAAGCAAATCATTTTTTATAATTTTTATTTATCCTTAGAGAGGCGGGAAGGGAGAGAGAAAGAGAGGGAGAGAAACATCAATGTGAGAAACATTGATCAGTTGCCTCTCGTGTGCACCCCGACCAGGGACCTGCAACCAGGCATGTGTGCTGATGGGGAACTGAACTGGTAACGTTTCTCACTTTGCAGGATGACACCAAACCAACTTAGCCACACCAGTCAGGGCGGAAGTAAGTCTTCACCATCTGAAGGTTGTCAATCCTTCAGATGATGGCAACCCCAGAAAAAACTCTAAACCAGAACCACCTAACTACGCCAAATTACCGATTCATTGAAACTATGATAATAAATGTTCACTGTTCAAAGCTGCTAGATTTTAGAGTAATCTGTAATATAGAAATGGATAGCTTAAAAAATGCATCAACAATATCACTATCTCCTCGTACAGTCATATGTTTAACACCAGCAAGAAAAGGCTATTTCTTCCATAAAGAGACTTTATGGAGTTTCTTTATGGGACTCCCTTTAATGGGGAAAAAATTCAACAACCAAAGACAGAAAATCCAGCCCTTTATATATAAAATAAACACAAAAATAAAAAGTAACTGATTATTAAGGAAATTCAACTATTTGTAGCACAGTTCCACGTACTGAAATAAAAAAAGATGGTATATTTTAATCAACAGTCGGGTTTTCTTCCTTTTAAAATCTTGGTGACTAAGTTACTTTGCATACTGTTGATCCTCACTATTTGCAGTATATGAACATTTATTTATGTTCTACAGAGTCATTACAATCACTGAATTAGTGTATACTGAACTAACGGGCTGTGAAGAGAAATACAAGATGAGTTAGGTAACTGCAAGCTCTGGTCCAACATTTTCATCAACCAATATTTATGCATGTTTCTGTTTAAAGACACTTTAATATACATTGTTGGTTAATTAACACAACTCATGGTCTATGGCACTAGAACCCTTGTCTGAAAGAAGCTTATCTAACATATTTTCTCTGTAAGGCATGTCATGGCCTTCTCATACTTAGGAACACTAGAGGCCATTTTAAACAGCAAAATCACCAAGAAAAAGCACAGAAGTGAAAGAAAGTGACACTAAACAGCCCATGAAAAGGACCCTTGACTACAGTATAAGTGCTGAAACAAGAAGGCAGAGCATCGCCTTGCTCAACTGTAGCTGGAAACATGCATGTTGGGTGACTCAAGTTCTTTGCCACTCTGAACATGTCTATGGATAACCACCAAAGCACCAGGAACATTTATTTTGGGGTTAAAAATAACCCCAAGTAGGCAAATCCACAAGTACAAAATCCACAAATTATGAGGATTGACTGTATTTACCATATTTCTTTCTGAATTACCTCTGATAAAAAAAAACACAGCAAAGCCCATTACAATGTACCAGACTTTTTCAATTACCAAAGTTTGTATATTAAAGCAAAAGATAATAAGATGTGTTAAATTAGAAAAACAGGTTAATAAATAAAGCTTAAAAGGGACATTTGTTCTGTAGAACTAACCTTTTATAAGATCAGATAGGTTATTCTGTTCCACGTTTTTCTTTGCATAGTTGAAGCACATATCATCGACTTCTGTTGCAAGGAAATACCAGCCATTTAAGGTACTTCCAAGTAAAGGGTAGATGCAGGATGCCCCAGTACCTAGTAAAAATGAAAATTCAAATCACACCGCACATATGTGAGGAAGAGGTAAGAATAGCAAGCAAAAACACTATTCTTATCTTCTCAGAATGCTTTTTTTAAAAGATCTTATTTATTTATTTATTTTTAGAAAGAGGGGAAGGGAGGGAGAAAGAGAGAGGGAAACATCAATGTGTGGTTACCTCTCATGTGGCCCCCACAGGGGACCTGGCCTGCAACCTAGACATGTGCCCTGACTGGGAATGGAACTGATGACCCTTTGGTTTGCAGGGCAGCACTCAACCCACTGAGCTACATCAACCAGGGCTATCTTCTTAGACTTCTTAAAGCCTTGACAGTTGAATTCACAAGCTGGTACCTAGTTATATACATACTGTAGCTACTAGGTTCCTTCGTGTTTCATGTGTGTTAGTCTTGCCTCATAATTAGATTCAAATTTCTTAGGCGATACAAATCTTGTTGATCTCTTTTTCTTGTATGTTATATGTAAAATAAAGTGTGCATAACTGGCTGATGATCAAGGAATACATAACTGATTGTTATGTATTCCTTGATCAAGGAATATGTATTGTTATGATCAAGGAATACATAACTGAATACATTAAATTGTTAAAACAATTTAATTTGGCCTTGGTTGGTGTGACTCAGTGGACTGAGTTCGAGCCTGTGAACCAAAGGGTTACTGGTTCAATTCCCAGTCAGGGCACATGCCTAGGTTGTGGGCCAGATCCACAGTAGGGGGCTCATGAGAGGCAACCACACATGGATGTTTCTCTTTCTTTCTCCCTCCTTTCCCTTCTCTAAAAATAAATAATCAAAAGCTTTAAAAAATTTTATTTGATTTATAAAATTTCATTTTAAATTTCACACAAAACTTGATTTTCTTAAAAGAAATCAATGCTAATTGTTAAAACACCACAGTTATAAATTAGACACCCCATTCCCCAAAATAGAAAAAATATATAAGGTATAAAACTTTTATGGTAACAAATCACTCAATTCCTCATGTATCTGTGAGTTGTTCCTTGAAGGAAACCAGAAATTATTTTAAAAAACCCAAAAACTAAAGAGAAAATTCATCTTACATGTGAAGACATGGAAACACATTTCATCCAGATCCAAAACATCAATCACTGGCTTGCCCCACCAAAATTTCAAGGAAGACATTCAGAGGCAAATGCTCTAGGCAAAGATCACTCTTTGACAAACAGGGGTTGGTCCTAAACTTGTATGTAGAACCCTTAACCATGGATGGTATGGACTATATACTAACCTCAAATATCATTTTTATAACCACCAACTAATCTTGGCCAGTAAGACTTTATTATTTTTTAAAAGATTTTAGAGGAACAAATATAAAGGATACAAGGACAACAATTTAGAAGGGTGGAAATGGGAGGGAGCAGGGGAGCAGGGGAGCACGGGGCGGGGGAGGATGGGATAGAAGTAACAGACACAGAACTATACTTGAAAAATAATTAAATAAATTTTAAAAATAAACTAATGAAAACTATAACATAAAAAAGATTTTATTTACTAATTTTTAGAGAGGGGAAGTGAGAGAGAAAAAGGGAGAGAAACAGCAATGTGTGTGTGGTTGTCTCTCACATGCCCCCTATTGGGGATGTGGCCAGCAACCCAGGCATATGCCTTGACTGGGAATCAAACCAGTGACCCTTTGGTTCCCAGGTCTGCACTCAATCCTCTGAGCCACACCAGCAGGGCAGCCAATTAAACTTTAAAGAGAAGAAAATCTAGTGTTTCTCCCAAGGGTTTAAGTAGTTAGCCCATACCAGCCACTCCAGGCCTGTTTTCCCTGGTCACATCTTGGTGCAGAAGAATGGAAGCTAGAGATACTCCTAACCCAGCGGAAATTCAGGCTCATTTTACTGCTTCCTCATTAAGTATTCTGAACAGTCTAGTAAAACACAGGACAACTGATGGCCAGAACTTTTAAGCTCTCTGACAGTCACCATGATTGCTAAATTTTCTCTCATGTTTACATGCAGGCCCTGATGGTACAGAACACACACCTCCTTGAGGATATGTGGCACTGTGAGGGAAAGGATGGCAAAGGGTACTCAAGCTCCTCTCAGAGGCCAGTTATTTAGCTACCTGTCAGCCATTCTGGTAAGCCACAGTCGCTTAGAGTAAGGAATTTCAAGCAGCACTTTCATCTTTGCAGGGGAAAAAAAAAATCCAGACCAGACCCCAGGCCCTTGATTCTCACATGATTGCCTCTCTCTTTATACTTCAATTTTATTTAAAGCAAAACAGACACATAAAAAAATTTTCTTCAGTTGCTTAATGATAAACACAGGTAAAAGGCCTATCTTACGGGGGGAAAAATCAAGTTTCTCAGTTCTTAAGACCACAAGACTTGCATTCTAACATCCTAACCCCCTCAGACAGCTGAACGACATTTTACATGGAAAAAAAAAAAGAACGTGTAATTATAAATAAAAATGGAAAGTGTATAATCATAGAATTAGAGCAAACTGATGGGAGTCTGGGGGAAGAATTTATATAAAACCCTAATTAGAATTAATGTGATTTTAGCACCAGTGCACCTTATGAAGAGCTAAAATCCATTAACCTCCTATATCCCCAAGTGTTATTCTAGAAGGGTTAGGGCATAATTGAAATAAATTAGTACCAAATAGGCTCTCAAGCTTTTTAAGCTTTCTATAACCCATCAAGCCAATCTTCTGCCATTAACATAAAAGAGCAAAAGCTTTTGTTAAACTCCGTTATTTTTATATAGTTCTTAGCTTATACGGGTTGTTTATATTTTTGAATGTTGAAAGAATCACATATTTATCAATATTAAGTGAATCATTTACTGGATACCTACTATGTACTAGAACCTTTGTTAGGCCTTGTTAGTAAGCACAAAAGTAACAGGCTCTGCACTTTGCAACCTAGTGGTAGAGAAAGACATTAATCAGACAAGTGAATGTGTAGTTAAAAGCTAAAAAATAATGCCAAGGAAGGAACATGGTTTTCCAAAGCTCATAATCAAGGAACTTATGCTGAAAGGTCAGAGAAGGCTTTCCTGATGAAACAGGCTTGAGTTAATAACTACTATAAATGAGACTATTTCATAAAGTAAGGGTGGGAAGATCCACCTAGAGGGAACAACGTGTACACAGGCCTAAAGGTATAATGCCTTCACAGAAGAATTAAAGAGTGCAGGAAAAAAAAAAAAAGAGAAGCACATAAAATGAGGCTTTAGGGAGGCCTAGAAAAGAGGGCAGAAATCAGACAATGAAAATTTTCATAGGACAAGTCAAGGTTTTGGGTATTTGTCACAGAAACGATAGGAAGCCATTAATAAGTAGTAAAGATGTGATCGCATATGAGTTTTACTTTCTGGAGAATGGAATAGAGAGGCACCAGAGTGGATAACAAGAGAGTAGATGAGAAGCTTATTCTACACACCAGGAGAGATACTGGTGACTTGAACTGGGATGGTGGCAGTGGAGATGAAGAAAAGTAGATGATTTAAGAAATATTTGAGCCCTAGCTGGGGTAACTCAGTGGACTGAGCTCGGGCCTGCGAACCAGAGTATCGCAGTTCGATTCCCAGTCAGGGCACATGCCTGGGTTGCAGGCCAGTTCCCAGCAGGGGACTCATGAGAGGCAACCACACACTGATATTTCTCTCCTTTTCTCCTTCCTTTCCTCTCTAAAGATAAATAAATAAAATCTTAAAAAAAAAGAAATATTTGAGAGAAAATCAACAGGAAATGGTGACAGACATTCTCAGTCAGGATAGGGAGAAGTAAGTATCAAGAATAACAGGGTGGGATGTGGTGATTCACTGAAATAAAAAACAAAGGAAGCGCCCTGGCTCCTTGTGGCTCAGTGGATTGAGCGCGGGCCTGTGAAACAAAGGGTTGCCAGTTCAATTCCCAATCAGAGCACATGGCTGGGCTGTGGGCCAGGTCCCCCCATAGGAGTTGTGTGAGAGGCAACCACACACAGATGTTTCCCTCCCTCTCTTTCTCCTTCCCTTCTCCACCTTTTTTTAAACATTAAAAAAAACAAAACAAAAAAACAAGAGGATCAAGATTCAAAAGAAAGAGTACGAGTCTGGTCTTCGACATGGCAAAGTCTAAAATGTTTTGAGATATTCAAGTTTCTCATGTATGTGACACTAGAAAAGTAATCTGAATTGGAGAAATACATAAATTTGCAGGTTATTTGCATGGAGGTGGAAATGAAATGATGTGGATGAAATTGCCTAGTGGTAAGGTACTAAATAAGAAAAGAGCTAAAGACTGAGCTTTAGTATTTGAACATCTAGTGGCCAGATACAGGAAAGTGAGCCAGAAAAGGGGAGAAGAGAGACTAACAAATGAAAGAGGAAAACCAGGAATCTGGGGTCATGGATGCCAATGGAAGAGAGCGTATTAAAAAGAAAGGAGGGATCAATAATGAATGCTGCTAAAAAGGCCATGTGTGACAAGGACTGAAAATGCATGCAAATGTCAAAGTTAAACATTTACTATCTAAAAATAGCGTTTGCTATCAACTATACTGTATTTTAAAAAAGAGCCACAAAGCTTTTAATTTTTTTCATAAAGGACTGGTAAAGGCCACAGAATTAAAAAGGAATTTAAATGCTATCAAATAGAAACATCAGCTATGACAAACATATAATACATTTATAATTGTAAAACACACCCTGGCTTCATTTCTTTCTGTATATCCACTTACTCTTCTAAATGAATCAGATTGAACAGTCTTCTCCATTGCAGAAGTTTACAATTGAGAACATCTTACTCTAACTCAGTGACTTTTCCTCACATTTTAATTTTGGATTAAATACCCTCTACAAATAATCATTCAAGAGGTTCTTGAAAGTATTCAGGCCCACATGATCTTTTATCGAATGGCCATCACTAAAAGACACAATATGGAAACTACGTTACTAATGCTAAATAATTCAGAGTAAAAATAATACCCAATATACACAGATACTAACACGGTAATCTGAAAAGCTAAGAAACAAGAGCTTTCATTTTGCCTCTAACCCATCTGCTCCCTCCCTATTTGGTGCCGACAACTTCTTAAGAGTAATCAGTGGCAGAAAAGTGCTGGTATAGGAAGTAAGAGCAGCAATATCTATAGTCAGATTCTTTCATGAATAACCAGAGGAGTTTACAAAGAATCTGACCTTGAGAAATTTATAAAATTTACATTTAGTAAAAAGAATTTAAAACCACATACCTATGTCAATTCCTCTTCGAAGAGTACTTTTATCAGAGTCCTGATGACCAATCAGATCTTCTACCCAGTGAATATAGTTGAGTCTGGAGGGAACTGCGGGAATTAGTCTTTCCAATGGAATATCAATAGAAAGTCCAAAATCCTCCCTCAGGAGGGTACAAGTCAGAGCTCTGACTGCTTCAGGGTCTTTAAAATTAAGACTGGGGTGGAGAAAAAGAAGTAAAACTGATTAATAAGATTTGCTATGCTGTACAAGCTTCATGGCAGCCAGGCAATACCAAATACCCATTTGAATGTCCCAAGAGATGACACATAAGAGCTGTGTAGAGTATTCAGCACAGAGGCATCCATGCAAAGATGTTTAATACATTGACAGTGCATAAACACTATAAAAATTTCCACCCCAAACAATGCATTTTCACAGTGTCTCTCTTGCATTCCTGCCTGACTGACTCCTTACCTAGCTATGCGACTTAAGACAACTTGAGCATTATTTCTTCAGCTGTACTATGGGGATAACATTACCTATATCATAGTGCTTCTGAAAGAGAATCTGTAAAAAGTACGTAGCATAATGCTCAGTACACAGCAACTACTTTGGCCAGAAACGCTAGCCATTTTTACCATTATCAATTAACATGATTTGACATTAGCAGTCTTTGAAAATTAAACCTAGAAAGAAGAAAAAATGTTTAATAATGAAAATAGGATATAACAAATATTACAAATATCAAATTTAAAATGTGATCATTTTTAGCAGCTTTACTGAGGTATAATTTATATACTATAAAATTCACCTACAGTATACCATACATTAGTTTTTAGTATATTCACAGAATTTTTTTTCTTAATATATTTTATTGATTATACCATTACAGTTGTTCTATTCCCCTCCCTTCATTCCCCTCCACCCGCACACTCCCTCCCCCACCCTTCTCCCCCCTTAGTTTATAACCACGTGTCTCAAGTTCTTTAGATTCTATATTTCCCCCACTATTCTCACCCTCCCCACTACCTATTTTCTACCTACCATCTATGCTATTTTCTGTGCCTTCTCCCCCCTTCTCCCCCTCCCACTCCCCTGTTTCTAACCCTCCATGTGTTCTTCATTTCTATGGTTCCACTCCTGATCTAGCTGTCCTCTTGGTTTGCTTTTGTTTTAGGTGTGGTTGTTAATAACTGTGTGTTTGCTGTCCTTTCACTGTTCATATTTTTCATCTTCTTTTTCTTATATAAGTCCCTTTAGCATTTCATATAATAAGGGCTTGGTGATGATGAACTCCTTGAACTTGACCTTATCTGAGAAGCACTTTATCTGTCCTTCCATTCTAAATGAAAGTTTTGCTGGATAAAGCAATCTTGGCTGTAGGTCTTTGGATTTCATGACTTGGAATACTTCTTTCCAGCCCCTTCTTGCCTGTAAGGTCTCTTTTGAGAAATCCGCTGACAGTCTGATGGGTACTCCTTTGTAGGTGACTGTCCCCTTATCCCTTGCTGCTTCTAGGATTCTCTCCTTCATTTTGGTCTTGGCTAATGTAATTATGATGTGCCTTGGTGTGTTCCTTCTTGGGTCCAACTTCTTTGGCACTCTCTGAGCTTCCTGGATTTCCTGGAAGTCTATTTCCTTTGCCAGACTGGGGAAGTTCTCCTTTATTATTTGTTCAAATACGTTTTCCACTCGTGGCTGTTTCTTTCCCCCTTCTGGTACCCCTATAATTCGGATGTTGGAACGTTTAAAGATGTCCTGGAGGTTCCTAAGCCTCTCCTCATTTTTTTGAATTCTCATTTCTTCATTCCTTTCTGGTGGGATGTTTTGTTCTTCCTTCTGGTCCATTCCATTGATTTGAGTCCCCGTTTCCTTTCCATCACTATTGGTTTCCTGTGCATCTCCCTTCATTTCAATTAGTTTAGCCTTCATATGTTCCTCTAATTTGTGACTTTGTTCCTCTAATTTGTGACTATAATCTACCAGTTCTGTGAGCATCCTGATAAATAGTGTCCTGAATTGTGCTTCTGAGAGGCTGGCAATTTCTCGGTCGCTTAGAGTTATTGGCTCTGGGACTTTGAGTTCTTCTTGTGCCATCTTTCGGGTTGTTCGTGCCTGTTCCATAGCAGGATCAGAGCCCTAAAGTGTTCACTAGAACAGGGCAACTAAGTCGCTGGGTTGTGACGTTGTATGTGGGGGCGGGGTCAAAGAGGGACAATGGCTCTCACTGGTATTGCAGGGCAACTAAGTCGCTGGGTTGTGACGCTGTATGTGGGGGCGGGGTCAAAGAGGGACTATGGCGTCCTGTCCGCCGCCTGCCGCCACGGCCCTCACCGGTGCCGCAGTTGCTGCCGTCACCGGGCCCACGCGTTTCGTCCCACTGCACGCGAGTGTGCCACCGCCGTCAGCCCTCGCCCCCTGGGGCCTGCGTGGTCTGTCTCACTGTGCGCGAATATGCGCCTGCGGTCTGCCCCGCACCCCAACTGGTTCCCGTCTGCCTGCGCGCCTGGGTCGGGGGCCCTGTCCTGCCCGACCCTGCTCGCTGCTGGCTCCGCCCCTCTTACCATCCCGTGGAACGGTTAGATGTAGTCGGACTTCCGTATAATTCAATTTTCTTTCGTTTGGTTGTGTCTTTGTTTCTCCAAACCTTTGTTGTATTCAAACTTGGTTGTGGGAGAAGGCACAGTGTTTCCACCTATGCCTCCATCTTGGCGGAAAGTATATTCACAGAATTGTGCAATCATCACCACCATCCAATTTTAGAACACTTCCATCAACCCAAAAAGAAACCTCATGCTTATTTGCAAGTCATTTCTTCTTTCTCTTCTCAGCTCTAGGCCACGACTAATATACTTTGTCTCCATAAATCTGCCTTTTGTTGCTACTTCAATAAATGAAATCATACGATACATGTTCCTTTTTCTGGATTTGTTCACTTAGCACAGTGATTTTTAACTTTTTTCATTCATACATAAACTAGTTACTAAAATTCTGTGGCATTCCAAAAAGTATATTGGGTTGGCCAAAAGTTCATTGATTTTTTTCCCGTAACATGATTTTAATAGCACTTAGTTGTCTTTAACTTCATTCGAAACAATTTTGTTAAATTATATTGTGACAGCTGTCATATCAGCATACATTAAAAAAAGTTATCAAAATGGGTGAATTTTTGTGCTATTTTAATATTGAAGATGGAAGAAAATATGCATTATTTTTGGCATATAATGCTTTATTATTTCAAGCAAGACAAAAATGCACTGAAACACAAAAAAGATTTGTGCAGTATATGGAGAAGACGCAGTGACTGATTGTGTCAAAACTGGTTTGCAAAGTTTCTTGGTACTATTGACATTTTGACCAAATAATCCTTTCCTGTGGGCTGTCTTATGCACAGGAAGATGTTTAGCAGCACCACTGGCCTCTATCCACTAGAAGCCAACAGCAGAGATAGCCAACATACTCAGAAGATCCAAGTTGATAAAGTTATTGGTGAAAATTAAAAATGTCTCACTCTGGCTGGCGTAGCTCAGTGGACTGAGCAAGGGCCTGCGAACCGCATGATCGCGGTTCAATTCCCAGTCAGGGCACATGCCTGCGTTGCAGGCCAGTTCCCAGCAGGGGACTCACAAGAGGCAACCATACACTGATACTTCTCTCCTTCTCTCTTTCCCTCTAAAGATAAATAAAGAAAACCTAAATAAATAAATAAATGTCTAAACTTCTGGCAAAGATGGAGGCATAGGTAGACACACTGTGCCTCCTCCCACAACCAAAATAAGGACAACAAAAACTTAGGAACGAGTAAAACCACCAGAACTGATGTAAAATTGAAGTATATGGAAGTCTGAACATCAAGAAGTTAAAAAGGAAACATTCATCCAGACTGGAAGGAGGGGCAGGGAGGACCTGCGGCAAAGTGGTGGCTGGCAGACCCGGTGAGGCAGGGGATTGTGGAGGGGCACGGCACACAAGGCAGCTGGGAGTCCGGGTGGTCCCACATTCCCGTACAGATAAACCAGGCGAAACTGGGGAGCAAAACAGACCACACAACCTAGGGTCCCAGTGCCAGGAAACAAAGCCTCAAAGACCAACTGAAAACAACTGTGGGGTTTGAGGCGCAGGGAGAGACTCCCAGCCTCACAGGAGAGTTTGTTGGAGAGATCCACAGGGTCTTAGAATGTACACAAGCCCACCCACCCGGGAATCAGCACCGGAAGGGCACACTTTGCTTGGGGGAAGTGGTGGAAGGGACTGAAATCCAACAGAGAGCAGAGCAACAGCCATTGTTCCCTCTCCGACCCCTCCCTGACATACTGTGTCACACAACCCAGCCACTGGGTTGCCCCGCCCTGGTGAACACCTAAGGTTTCTGCCCCACACTACATAACAGGCACGTCAAGACAAAAAAAAAAAAAGGCCCAAATGAAAGAACAGATCAAAGCTCCAGAAATAATACAACTAAGTAACAGAGAGACAGCCAACCTATCAGATGCACAGTTCAAAGCATTGGTGATCAAGATGCTTGCAGAATTGGTTGAATTTGGTCGCAAATTAGATGAAAAAATGAAGGCTACTGCACTAAGTTAAATGAAGCAAAATGCACGAGGAACCAATAGTGATGGGAAGGAAATTGGGACTCAAATCAATGGAGTGGACCAGATGGAAGAAAGAAACAACCAAACAGAAAAGAAAGAAGAAACAAGATTCAAAAAAATGAGGAGAGGCTTAGGAACCTCCGGGACATCTTTAAACGTTTCAACATCTGAATTACAGGGGTACCAGAAGGAGAAGAGGAACAGCAACAAGTGAAAAAGATATTTGAACAAATAATAAAGGAGAACTTCCCCAATCTGGCAAAGGCCATAGACTTCCTGGAAGTCCAGGAAGCTCAGAGGGTCCCAAAGAAGGTGGACCCAAGGAGGAACACACCAAGGCACATCATCATTACATTAGCCAAGATGAAAATGAAGGAGAGAATCCTAGAAGGAGCAAGAGATAAGGGGACAGTCACCTACAAAGGAGTTCCCATCAGACTGTCAGCTGATTTCTCAAAAGAGACCTTGCAGGCAAGAAAAGGCTGGAAAGAAGTATTCCAAGACATGAACAACAAGGACCTACATCCAAGATGGATCTACCCAGCAAAGCTTTCATTTAGAATGGAAGGGCAGATAGTGCTTCTCAAATAAGGTCAAGTTAAAGGAGTTCATCATCACCAAGACCTTACTGTGTGAAATGTTAAAGAGATTTATCGAGGTAAAAGATAAAAAAACGTATAGTAAAATGACAGCAAACTCACAATTATTAACAACCACAGCTAAAACAAAAGCAAACTAAGCAAACAACTAGAACTGGAACAGAACCACAGAAATGGAGATCACATGGAGGGTTAGTGACAGGGAAGTGGGAGGAGGAGAGAGGGGGGAAAAGGTACAGAGAAAAAGTAGCATAGATAGTAGGTAGAAAATAGACAGGGGGAGGGTAAGAATAGTATGGGAAATGTAGAAGCTAAAGAACTTATAAGTATGACACATGGACATGAACTAAAGGAGGGGAATGTGGGTATGAGAGGGTGTGCAGGGCAGAGGGGAATGATGGGGGGAAAATGGGACAACTGTAATACCATAATCAATAAACTATACTGAAAAAAATTAAAGATGTCTTTTATTTTATGGA
This sequence comes from Sturnira hondurensis, assembly GCF_014824575.4. Taxonomy (NCBI): domain Eukaryota; kingdom Metazoa; phylum Chordata; class Mammalia; order Chiroptera; family Phyllostomidae; genus Sturnira; species Sturnira hondurensis. The sequence continues at coordinate 20,127,107 of NW_028091359.1, forward strand.
AAAAACTGACCAGACTTTTTGGCCAACGCAGTATTTAATTTTTTGCCAATCTGAAAAGAAAAAAAAAGATGTAACTTTGATTCATTCACACTAGACAGCTATTGTTGTGTCGGCTGTTGTCATTTTTTTAATTTGACAATCAAAAGGAAAAATAGTCAGTGCCCCTGACTAAATAGTCAGGTATTGCATGTTTAAAAATTCTTCTAAGACACCTGTGTGCCAGTGGTGGCAAACCAGTTAAAAATTGCTGACTTGAACAATGTTAATGAGGTGTAAACATGGTATAGCATGTATCAGTACTTCATTCCTTTATACGGGCAAGTAATATTTCATTGTATGGACAACCACATTGTGGTTTATTTAATATACAAATAACCACATCTGTGGTTTGTTTATCCATTTACCACTTGATGGACATTTGGATTGTTCCTACTTTCTGGCTATCATGAACAATGTTGCTATAAATATTCGCATACAAGTCTTCACATGAGTGTGTTTTCATTTCCCTTGGGTAGATACCTAGGAATGGATTATATAATAAATTTAAATTTAACTTTTTAAGAAACTTGTGCTGATTTAACTATTTTGATATCAAAATGCTGCTAAAGTGAAAACCTTAAAAAAGAAAACCAACAGATCTTACTTATAAATAAGGCAATGAAAAGAGAACAGAAATAGTCACAGAGATATAAAGTATAGCACAAGACATAGTCAGTAATATTGTACTAACTATGTACAGTTCCAGGTAGGTACTGGAAATTCTGGGGAGGGGGAACATTTTGTAATGTAATATAATGATTACCTAACCACTAAGCTGTACAGGTAAAACTAATACAAAATAATATTGAATGTAAACTGTAATTGAAAATTTTTAAAAAATAACATTATAAAAGAACTGAAATTCTTTTGTTTCATTTTTAGTCATCAAATGACCATTTTGAAAAACTCAATTCTCTAATGCTTGAGTGCAAACACAAAAGAAAGTTCTATACACCTGGTTACCATGGAAACTTCAGATAGGTATCATGGATCCAAGCTCCTCCAATACCTACAGGAAAAGCGTTCTAGTATGTGACTTCAGAAACCTACCATAGAATCTAATCTTGGTTCTGCAACTGATTAGCCATGAACTTAAAGTCAATTCAGTTCTGAGGCCTCAGTGTCTCCATTTGTAAAATTAAGGAATTGGACACAATACCTTAAGGGTCTTTCCAGGTAAAATTTTATGGCCCTGTAAAGAACCCTGTGAACTAGTACTAAGGTAGTCATTTAAAAATTTATGGAGCAAATTAGAGAGATATGAAACAACAGAAACAGTTACTGAAGATAGATTTCAATAATCCTCCACTCTAAGCCCATAAAAATTCTTTTAAAAAAAAATATGTTATTTATTTATCTTTAGAGGGGAAGGGAAGGAGAGAAGGAGAGAAGTATCAATGTATGGTTGCCTCTAGTGAGTCCCCTGCTGGGAGCTGGCCTGCAACTCAGGCTTATGCCCTGACTGGGAATCAAACCGCAATCGTGTGGTTCACAGGCCCGAGCTCAATCCACTGAGCTATGCCAGCCAGGGCCCATAAAAATTCTTTATACTTCTGCTACATGGTATAAGCACACAGTAACATTACTGAATATATATTAAGAATATACAGTGTTTGTTAGATGACATGTCCTACTCTTAGAAAAACACCATTTTAATAATAAAAGAACTCGTGAAAAGAGCGATGATAGGCAGGATTAGATTTCAGGAATATAGATTTGTTAGTTGTATATACAAAAATTATACTCTATACTTGAATATAACTGTTTCTTGTGACCTTTAAGAATGCCCAGGTTACTAATTTACAGGGAGAAAATACGAGAGATAAAGAACAAAACTGTAATATAATCTATAGCAAACAGAAAGAAAATGGCCACAGTGAAATCTAAAGAGATACAGTAACAGCTTAGAAGCAATGACAATCACATAGTAATGAGCAAACCTAGGGTTCCAGAATTTTGTTCCCAAACAGCACAACCCACTAAAAGGAATCAGAGTTCTTTAGATAAATGGCTATTTTAGGTTTGGAGTCATGAAAGCACAAAATTAGTTTGGAATATTTTCTTGTATCAGAGAACAGAAAATGCTCAAAGATGAGGATAAGGATGAGTCAAAAGGACACAGGCCACCTTGAAAGGGCTTCCATTGGCCAAATCTGGAGCAATCTGAATGAAGAGTGCTAAAAAGGGATTATAGCCCATAGAATTAAAAAGTCCCTGAGCCCTGACTTTAAAGGGATTATAGCCCATAGAATTAAAAAGTCCCTGAGCCCTGAGCCTGGTGTGGCTCAGTGGACTAAGTGTCTTCCCACAAAACTGAAAAGTTGCCAGTTCAATTTTCGGTCAGGGCACATGCCTGGCTTGCAGGCCAGGTCCCCACTTGGAGGTGTGAGAGAGGCAAATGATCAATGTATCACTCATGCACTTTGATGTGTCTCTCTCTTTCTTTCTCCCTCCCCTCACAAAATAAACAAAGTATTAGGCAGAGAGGTAGGCAGCAAGGTAAAAAAAAAGCTGGCTTCAGATGTCCAGCAGGTTCAAAGACAAAAGAACAGTGACTCTGAAGCCCTTTGGGGAAAAAAGGATGTTACTCAGCAATTTTATACTCAGCCAAATTACACTTTAATCACAATGATGACAGATTAACATTTTTGAGCATACAAGAACTCAAAGAATATAACAGTTCTCTCGATCCTGTGAACTGTTGAATTTTTTCTTTCAAAAGGATCTCTTGATCCTTTTTCACTGTTGTGAAAAAATTCCCAATGGAAAAAGTTCAACCAATCGAGACATGAAAAAACTATGGCACAAGGACTAGCAGTGAGCATTGGAACTATTTTAAGCAGAGAGCTAAGATTAAAACACCTGTGAACTGTAGCTACAAAATACAATGTAAATGTTTGTCAGCTATGACAATGTACACATAATTAAAATTCAGGAGGGGAAATGGGAAGAGAAAAGGTATAGTACATTATTTCCTTATGTTTTATACATGGGGTCAAGATTTCTTCCAGCATTAACAAAAGCAGCAGAGATAAAAGCTGACATTTAAGACTATAAACACTAGAAAAATTTAGAGAATTAATACAATCAGATAAAATCATGTGACAAAGAAAGAGGAGGTAAGCCCTAACTGGTGTTGGTGTGGCTCAGTTGGCTGGGTGTTGTCCTGCAGAGCTAAAGGTCATGGGTTCAATTAACAGTCTGGGCACATGCCAGGGTTGCAGGTTACACCCCCAATCAGGGCACATCAAGAGGCAACTGATTGATATTTCTCTCCCTCCCTTCCACTCTCTTTAAAAATATATAAATAGCCCTGGCTGATGTGGCTCAGTCGACTGAGCACTGGCCTGCAAACCGAAAGGTCGCTGGTCTGATTCCCAGTCAGGCCACATGCCTGGGCTGTAGGCCAGGTCCTCAGTTGGCAGCAATGTGAGAGGAAACATCTCACACATCGATGCTTTCCTCCCTCTCTTTCTCCATCCCTTTTCCCTCTCTCTAAAAGTAAATACATAAAATCTTTTAAAAAATTCCCTTGAGAGAAATTCAAATTAAAAAAAATATATGTGTGTGTATGTGTAAATAAAAGAATAGGGAGGTGCAACCCAGATCATACAGTGTAAAGAAAAAAAAAGGAAGCAATCAGAACAGCCCAACATAAAACAAGTGTGAATATATGTAAACAGTAAATTCATAAGATTCAGATCATAAAGACAAAACCAACTATGATAGACTATGCTGTAAACAAAAACTATAACCAAATCAAAACCCAGAGATTGAAAACTGAAGCTTAAGCCACAGCATTCCAGTTAACTAACTGTAAGTAAAAAAGAAGCAGCAGTCATGAACCTTACAATAGATAACCTTACATTTTGAGGGGGAGAAAAGGATTAAGTGAGAAGAAGAAAAACCTGTGTAGGAACAATAAAAAATACAAAATGCTGGAGCAAAGTCAGGAGAACAATTCCAAAAATGAGTGAGTTTACAAAGACCTGTTTCTATAAAACAGTGAAAGTGTATTGTGTCAATATATGCTAACAATAAAAAGTCTCATTAATATTTATGAAATCTATTTAAAGGGATAGTAAGTCTCCCCCTAGACATCAGAAGTAGAGACATTCTAATTCTGTTGTTTGTGGGGACTGATAAAGAGAGAGTTAATCCATGGGCTAGCATGAACCTATTGCTGTTTCACTCGATCAGAGAGCAATTGCCTCAATTTTCAAATAAGAATAAAAACACCCAAAACCATGCACTACCTTTTTATTTCTTCCTTATTTAAAAACAGTACAAACTCAGGTTCAACAAATAAATGACACAGCAACAAAAAGGTGTTAAATACAAGAATATTGTATTTTTATTCCTGTGAAAGCAATCAAGCGTGTAAAAAAGATGAGCCAACTCTATTCCTTCCATGGCACAGTGATGAGTCAATTTTTACACATGGGAAGAAGTTCATATCTGAGTACCATACTATGGCATTCAAGTAAATTCACATTCTTTATCCTATAATAGTAGCTCAGTCTATAGTTAAACTTCACTGCTAACCATACAAAAAATATAAATCTCAATAAAATGGATTTATATTTAAGGCATTGAACATTTATAATGTTCAATGCCTTAAAATCTGAAATGTAAAATTTCATAACTTTTGTACTGAAAAACCTAATCTACATCCATTATAAAATAATCTTCAACAATATTCCTAAGAGCAGTATGTAACTGACTTAATTACTGTACTAGTACTTTTTTTTTTAAATTTAATATTTATTCATTTATCTTTAGAGGGGAAGGGAAGGAAAGAGGGAGAGAAACATCAATGTATGGTTGCCTGTTGTGTGTCCCCCACTGGGAACTGGCCTGCAACCCAGGCATGTGCCCTGACTGGGAATCAAACCGCAATCATCTGGTTCGTAGGCCCACATTCAATTCACTGAGCTACACCAGCCAGGGCCTGTCCTAGTACTTCTGAATGTTATTTTGTACTTGCGTTTAAATTAAATTGTGAAAATCAGGAATTGCAAACTCAAATATGTATAAGGTGCTACTTAAAACGCCGGTGCCTGACAAGATATGGAGCCTGTGCTAGAATGTAAATCAACACACTGAAGAAAGTCATGCAACCAAAGAAACTGCTGAACTAAATTAAATGTGGCACAAGGTCCTTTATCTCTGTGGCTAGTAAACAAAGACATTGAGGCCAAGCAGCCGCTCAATGACCACACTTTTAGCAGCTCTATGTCAAAAGACACAAGAGGACACAAATAACAATTTCAAAGGGTATGACCACCACTCTGTTCTAGGTAATTAATGTCAAGGGGGTTTGTAGCTCAGTTATGCCAAATCTCTAAAATTTTTAAATGAACCAGCAACCCATAATTTTATATTAAATTTGCCCGATTCTTAAAATCCATGTAGGCAATAAACAACTCGTAAGCCTTATGCAACACATAGGCTTACAGGTTGTACCCTCTAAGGAAATTATTTTTAAAAAGTTGGGGTATTTGGCTATTCTACACATTTAAAGATAAAATATAAAAATGGTTCACTCTCCTGGCTGGTGTGGCTCAGTGGATGGAGCACTGGCCTGTGGACCAAAGGGTCGCCAGTTTGATCCCCAGTCAGGGCATATACATGCTTCGGTTGCAGGCTGGGTTCTCAGTGTGGGGCACACAAGAGGCAATCACACATTGATGTTTCTCTCCTCCTCTTTCTCCCTCCCTTCCCCTTGTCTAAATAAATAAATAAATAAAATCTTTTTAAAAACTTTCACTCTCTTTAAGCACTGTTTTGCTCAACTAAGTTATATAGAATAGGTTAGATTTTTAAGAAGTTGTGATAGCTGGCATTCATTCCTTTATTCATTCAACAGATAGTCACTATGTGTCAAACTATGTACCAAGCATTCTCAAAATGCTGGTGATACCGCAGTAAGCAAAAACAGATATAATCTCTCCCTTCATGAAGCAGAGTCTGGGTAGAGGATAAGTATCAACCCAAGAAATCACTCAAATACATGTGAAATTGTAACTGTGAAGAATGTTGTAAAAGGTAGGTAGGTACAAGGTGCTATGAAACCTGCATAACTAAGTGGAACTGTCTTAGGAAGGTCAGAGAAGGCTTACCTGAGGAGATAGCTGAGCTAAGGAGAGAACAACAATTAACAATGGAAAGCACTAGGGGAAGGAAACATGCACTGCATTCTAGGGTCCCAGGTAATGAGAACAGCAGGTACAAAGACCCTGAGGCAGGAGAAAATTTATGGGGAATTCCAGGTACTGAGAGAGCCACTATGTCTAAAATGCAGAGGGCAAGGTAAGCATACATAGCTCAAGATGAGACTGGAGAGAAAGACAGGCCAGATCATGTAGAGCCTAATAATTAGGGTAAATACAAGTTTATCATTTAATATAGGACTCTATTGAAAGTGCAAGTAAAAGCTGTTATAATCACATCAGAAAATTATAATCTATGTTAACCATTTACATCTGGGATGAAATAAAGTCAGACAGGCAGACCAGTATGGAAGCATAGGCTCCAATTAGGAAATAATTGCTTTATCTGAGTCTAGAGGCTGGGCAAAAGAGGCAGTGGCAAAAATAGAAAAAAAAAGAAAAGAATTAAGAGAGATTTAGGAGAGAAAATGTACAAGATTTGGTGATGGACCGATATGTGAGGTGCAGGAGGATGTACTTCCTATGAGTCTGGATTGTTCAACAGGATAGACAGTGCCATTCACCGAAAGCAGTAACTCTGGCAGAGACCCGTTTCTGAGGAACAAAGTCATAAATCTGAGCTGCATCTGAGACATTCAAGTGGAGATACTGAGTAAGCAGTGATCTTAGGTGCAGAGCTCAGAAAACCAGTCTGCAGGGACAAATGTGTAAGTGGTTCACAAACAAGTGAGGCCCTGGCAAGGAGAGTGCTTAAGGGGAAAATACAAACTGAAAAGAGCTCAACACTGAGCCTTGAAGAATCTTTTAATGGCTGAATATATAATCAATTCAGGGAAAGCTACACAAGGAGACAGAAAAGGTAGAAGAAAGAAAACCAGAATATGTGGTATGGTGCCAAGGAAGCCAAAGAAGAGGTTGTCCGTGAAGGAGAACAGTGTGAGCTGAGTGACCTGCTTCTCAGAAATCAACTGAGAACTGAAACTGGATTTAGTGATCAGATCACGGGCGACCTTTTCAAGAGCTACTCTGGTAGTGGTAGCATTAAAAACCATTCTGGGGACTTTCGCCAAGTTGGAGGCGTAGGTGGAAACACTGTGCCTCCTCCCACAACCAAGTTTGAATACAACGAAGGTTTGGAGAACAAAGACGCAGCCAAAGAACAAAAAATTGAACTATACGGAAGTCCAACAACAAACCGCTCAACCAGACCGATAAGAGGGGCAGAGCCAGCAAAGGAGCTGGGGACAGGCAAGAAAGATCCCCGGACTCCAAACACCCAGGCAGCTCCGTCAGTCTGACCCAGTGAGGGCTCGGGGCGGCGAGCTGGCTGCAGTCACACATTCGCACGCAGATAAACCAGCAAAGGAGTGAGCAGTGAGACAGACAGTGTGGCCGGTGGTGGCGACAGGAGACAGCAGAGGAGGCTGCTATTGCTTTCCTTTGGCCCCGCCCCCACATACAGCATCACAACCCAGTGACCTGGGTGGCCCCGCCCTGGTGAACACCTAAGGCTCTGCTCCTCATACTTGCCTTGGACAGGCACAAACAGTCCAAAATATGGCTTAAGAACTCAAAGCGGATAACTCTAAGTGACCAGGAAACAGCGAACCTCTCGGATGCACAATTCAAGACACTGGTGATCATGATGCTCACAGAACTGGTTGATTTTAGCCACAAATTAGAGGAACATATGAAGGCTAAACTAGTTGAAATGAAGGGGAAATGCACAAGAAACCAATAGTGATGGAAAGGAAACTGGGACTCAAATCAATGGAGTGGACCAGAAGGAAGAATGAAACATCCAACCAGAAAAGAATGAAAAAACAAGAATTCAAAGAAATGAGGAGAGGCTTAGGAACCTCCAGGACATCTTTAAACGTTCCAACATCCGGATTATAGGGGTACCAGAAGGGGGAAAGAAACAGCCACAAGTGGAAAACTTATTTGAACTAATAATAAAGGAGAACTTTCCCAATCTGGCAAAGGCAATAGACTTCCTAGAAGTCCAGGAAGCTCAGAGAGTCCCAAACAAGTTGGACCCAAGGAGGAACACACCAAGATACATCATAATTACATTAGCTAAGATGAAAATGAAGGAGAGAATCCTAGAAGGAGCAAGAGATAAGGGGACAGTCACCTACAAAGGAGTTCCCATCAGACTGTCAGCTCATTTCTCAGAAAAGACCTTGCAGGCAAAAAGGGGCTGGAAAGAAGTATTCCAAGTCATGAAATCCAAACACCTACATCCAAGACTGCTCTATCCAACAAAGCTTTCATTTAGAATGGAAGGGCAGATAAAGTGCTTCTCAGATAAGATCAAATTCAAGGAGTTCATCATCTTCAAGCTCTTATTATATGAAATGCTAAAGGGATTTATCTAAGAAAAAGAAGATAAAAAACATGAACAGTGAAAGGACAGCAAACTCACAGTTACTAACAGCCACACCTAAAACAAAAGCAAACCAAGAGGACAGCTACATCGGGAGCAGAACCATAGAAATGAAGAACACATGGAAGATTAGCAACAGGGGAGTGGGGGGAGGAAAAGGGGGGAGAAGATACAGAAAATAAGTAGCATAGACGGTAGGTAAAAAATAGATAGGGGGGAGGGCTAGAATAGTAAGGTAAATATAGAATCTAAAGAACGTGAGACACGTGGTCATAAACTAAAGGGGGGAAGTGGGGGAGGGGGTGTGGAGGGGAATGAAGGGAGGAATAGAACAACTATAATGGTATAATCAATAAAATATATTTTTAAAAAAACCATTCTGGAACGAGAGAGAGATTAAGGATGTAAAAAAATGAAGACAGTAAAAACAGACAATTCTTTAGGGAGCGGAGCTGTGCAAGGGAAAAGCGAAATGTGGCCATGAAAAGTCTGGGGGTGGGGGGTTTCATTAAAAATTTTTTAATGGGAAAGTTAAACACGTTTAAAACTCAGTGGAAAAATCACAAAGGCCACATATATGAGGTTTCTGTAGAAACAAAGTGAATTAGTGATTGCTAGGGGCCGAGGAAAAAAGTGGGGAGTGACTACTTAATGGGTGCGAGGTTCCTTCTGGGGGATGAAAATGTTCAGGAATTAGATAATGATGATGCTGCTTGTACACCTTGTAAACATACTACCAAACTGTATACTTTAAAATGGTGATTTTATGGTATGTAAATTATATCTCTATTTTTTAAAAAGTCAAAGGGAAGAAGCTGGTAGAGAAGGATTAAATATTTAAGAGAAGGAATAGCAGACTGTGTAAAGTTCCTGTGATAAGGAGAAAATATGAGAGAAAGTAGATGGAGTATTTAATTGAATTAGAATATACTACTAGTAGTAGTAATAATAATATTTGGTTGTTAAACACAACCAAAGCCAAACCCATGACTTTCCATTGTGTTTTCCACTAACTCATTCCTCTTTACAACTGAGTTTAAAAAACTTTAACACTTCCCTGGCTGGTGTGGCTCAATCAATTGAGTGCCAGTCTGAGAACCAAAGGGCTGCCAGTTGGATTCCCAGTCAGGGCACATGCCTGGGTTACACACCAGGTCCCCAGTAAGAGGCACACAAGATGCAACCACACATTGATGTTTGGTTGCCTCTTCCTCCCTTCCCCTCTGTCTAAAAATAAATGAATAATTAAAAAAAAAAACTTAAGATCACCATGGGTTAAACTATAAGTAATGTACAAAAGCAAAGATCCTGAAACAGTGGAAATGATTATTATTGATAGTGCTAAATTAACCAAAGAACCCAAAATCCTACTTGCAAAATATTAAGAAACTACCTGGGTTATCTCTTAAATGTAGATCTCCATGCTAGCTAAAGAGCAAACAAGAAAAACCTGGTCATCCTAATATCTCTTTACTCTTTCCAAGTACAATTCAGATTACAGTAATTTTCTAGCAAAGCCAAGTGACTTATCCTAAATTCAATGAAACTTTAAAAAAAAGAAGTCCAATAGTTAAGTAAATGTGTTTTATATTTAAAAAAAAAATTAGGAATGACCTAAAATAAACAATAGTGAGTAGGACAGAAAAGTTAAAATACACCCACACAAGAGAATACTCCATAGTCATTAAAAGGAGTACGACTAGAATGATCCACGTATTCTTGTATAAACTGGGGTCCTTGATTTAAAAAAAAAAGCCACAAGTTTGAGTAAAAGCATGTATGTAGAAAATTGTCACATTCTGGTAAAAATAAAACAAAAGCAAAGCAAAAAAAGACCCTGTATGAATTATACATGCATAGGAAAAACAGTCTTGAAGGCCCTGGCTGGGTCCTTCAGTTGGTTAGAGCATCGTCCCAATAAGCTAAGGATGTAGGTTTGATACTCAGTCAGGGTACATTCAAGAGTCAACCAATGAATGCATAAATAAGGGGAACGACAAATCAATGTTTCTCTCTCTCTCAAATCAATTTTTAAAAAGTCTTGAAGGGTTAGAACCACTTCTCAATGTGGAAATGTGTGGGTAGACGAAAGGAGTAGAAATTTTCATACTCCTCATATTTTTGTATTATCTGAACATATTTTATATAATATCATCTTCATAAGTGTTTTGCAACTATACAAAAAATGTTTATAATTGTCATCAAGTGGTGGTAAAAACAAGATGTATGACTGTATCTCTCTCAAAATAACAACCGCAAAGCCCTGGCTGGGTGGGTCAGTTGGTTGGAGCATTGTCCTATACATCAATTCCTGATGAAGGCACATACTTCAGTTGCAGTTCTCATCCCCAACTGAGACACATTGAGGACACAACCAATAAACATTACTCTCTCACACTGATGTTTCTCTCTCTTTTTCTCTCTCTGTCTCTCAAATCAATAAACACATCCTTGGGGGAAGATCAAAAAAATTGAAAAAAAGGCCCTGGCTGGTGTAGCTCAGTGGATTGAGCTCGGGCCTGGGAACCAAACAACCACGGTCAGGGCACATGCCTGGGTTGCAGGCCAGTTCCCAGCAGGGGACTCACGAGAGGCAACCACACATTGATGTTTCTCTCCTTCCCTTCCTCTCTAAAGATAAATAAATAACATCTTTGAAAAAAAATAGTACTGCAGCTTGATCATTACACAGCTTCATGAAACTCTTGGAGCAAGAGAAGAAGCAATATATTGTTTCCTTAGTGTCTTCTGAGTTATTTATAGAAACAGTTCTGTTATTCAAAAAAATATGTATGTATTTACTTTGACGGACTAGAGCATACAATTTATTAATAAGGAACCACATCCTAATCACCAAAAAGTACAACATGCACCAAGCAGAGGCTAGTCTAATTGAAGAAAGAAAGCTGAAAAATCAATGAAGAGTTGATTCTTACACTTTACCAGTAAAAAAAAGAAGTGTTAAATTCGCCCTGGCTGGTGTAGCTCAGTGGACTGAGCACAGGCCTGCGAACCACACGATCGAGGTTCGATTCCCAGTCAAGGCACATGCCTGGGTTGCAGGCCAGTTCCCAGCAGGGGATACATGAGAGGCAACCATACATTGATATTTCTCTCCTTCTCTCCTTCCCTTCCACTCTAAAGACAAATGAATAAAATCTTAAAAAAATTAAAAAACGTGTTAATTTTCCTACTTCTAAGAAAACACAGACACTAATTTGAGGGCTGGAAATCTTTTTGTAGGACAAAGTCTAGTCGTCCGACTTTACTAGTTAAGTATTTAGGTCACTTTATCACCCTGGGACATTAAAAAGTTCTGAGCATAGGGAAGATCTTTTTCATTCTCATTTCTTTTTTCTTTTTTAAGATTTTATTTATTTATTTTTAGAGAGAGGGGAAAGGAAGGAAGAAAAAGAGGAAGAGAAACACAGGTTACCTCTTGAATGCCTCCAACCAGAAACCTGGCCATCAACCCGGGCATGTGCCCTGACTGGGAATCCAAGCAGAGACCCTTGGTTTGCAGGCCCATGCTCAATCCACTGAGGTAAACCAGCCAGGGCTCATTCTCATTTCTGAGATCACAGGAACTAAAATTAGCTCTCACATGGAAATTAGCAATTTACTCCATCAGTCTTTGATGTTTTAACACCTCCAGCTTCACAAAATAGCCTACCACCAATAGGCTCATGTCAGATTTCCCTAAAATGACTCCTGAACTGCTTGCTACTGATGAATACAGTATTACCATTATAGATGACATTTAGAAGGATATATTCTGTGACTCGTGGTTAAACCATCAATCATTCTAACAATGAACCTCCAACACAACAAAGGTTGAAGCCTCCTGATTTTACTCCAACATGGGTTTCAATTTATTAGAGCTTCACCAAGATGATAAAAATGGTACAGCCACAAGGTATCAAAAAGCCCTTCAATGCTTGCCTCACCCTTCACAGACAAATGCTTTTTTTTCTTAAAAAGCCAGAAATTTTTTAAATCACGTGAGCCAGTATGTTACACAAAATCACCATTCTGAGCATTACAGTTCACAACCTGTTTGTCACTTTCTGTGCACATCAGTGCGGATATTTTGGTTTTAGTTTGAAAAAAAATTACGTTTTACAATCTGCAACATCCATTATTTTTTAAAAATGTTTTAGTGATTATGACATTAGAGTTGCCCATTTTCCCCACTTCATTAACCCTCCACCCTGCACACGCCCTCCCCCCATTCCGTTTTAGTTCATCTCCATGTGTCACAAGTTCTTTAGATTCTACATTTCTCATACTATTCTTGCCCTCCTCCCATTTATTTTCTCCCCACCGTCTATGCTACTTAGTCTCCGTACCTTCTTCCCCCATCTCCTCCTCTGACTCTATTTCGAACCCTCCATGTGATATCTATTTCTGTAGTTCTGCTCCTCATCTAGGTGTCCGCTTAGTTTGCTTTTGTTTTAGGTATGGTTGTTAGTAACTGTGAGTTTGCTGTCCTTTCACTGTTTCTATTTTTTATCTTTTTTCTTAGATAAGTCCCTTTAACATTTCATATAGTAAGGGCTTGGTAATGATGGCCTCCTTTAACTTATCTGAGAAGCACTTTATCTGCCCTTCCATTCTAAATGAAAGCTTCGCTGGATAGAGCAATCTTGGATGGAGGAAATCTTTGGATTTCATGACTTGGAATACTTCTTTCCAGCCCCTTTTTGCCTGCAAGGTCTTTTCTGAGAAATGAGCTGACAGTCTGATGGGAACTCCTTTGTAGGTGACTGTCCCCTTATCTCTTGCTCCTTCTAGGATTCTCTCCTTCATTTTCATCTTAGCTAATGTAATTATGATGTATCTTGGTGTGTTCCTCCTTGGGTCCAACTTGTTTGGGACTCTCTGAGCTTCTTGGACTTCTAGGAAGTCTATTACCTTTGCCAGATTGGGGAAGTTCTTCTTTATTATTTGTTCAAATATCCTTTCCACTCGTTGCTGTTCCTCTTCTCCTTCTGGTACCCCTGTAATTCAGATGTTGGAACGTTTAAAAATGTTCTGGAGGTTCCTAAGCCTCTTCTCATTTTCTTGAATTATTGTTTCTTCTTTTCTGTTTGGTTGTTTCTTTCTTCCTTCTGGTCCACTCCATTGATTTTAGTCCCAGTTTTCTTCCCAACACTAGTGGTTCCCTGTGCATTTTGCTTCATTTCACTTAGTGTAGCCTTCATTTTTTCATCTAATTTGTTACTAAAATCAACGAGTTCTGTAAGCATCCTGATTACCAGTGTTTTGAACTGTGCATCCGATAGGTTGGATATCTCTTGGTCACTTAGAAGTATTGGCTCTGGGGCTTTGAGCTATTCTTCTTGAGCCATAATATTTTGGCCTGTTTGTGCCTGTTACGTACATAGGAGGTATGGAGCCTTAGGTGTTCACCAGGGTAGGCCAACCCAGGTCACTGGGTTGTGACGCTGTATGTGGGGGCAAGGTCAGAGAGGGGCAAGGGCGTTTTTTTCTGCTATCTTTTGTATTTTGGTCCCCTCTGCTGCTTTCCACAAGCAAATTTGGCCCTTCTGGTGCTGGTTCCCAGGTAGGTGGGCTTGTGAACCCTCCAGGACCCTGGGGGGTTCTCCAATGAACTTTCTGTGAGCCTGGGAGGCTCTCCTGGCACCTCGACTCCCAAAAGTTTTTCCAATTGATGCTTTTAGGCTTTCTTCCCCAGCACTGGGGCCCTGTGTTGCACCATCGGTCTCAGTGTCCATTTTTTCACCTGGTTTATCTGCTCGGGAATGTGTGACCGAGGTCAGCCAGCCGCCTTACGCCCTCACTGGGTCTGCGCACTGCCTCCCCTCGCCCGGGATCTGCCAACCGCAGCCTGCATGCCTTGGTTGGTCTGTTCGCTTTTTTCTGCCACGACCCGTCTCTGCTGGCTGCCGACTCTGCCCCTCTTACCAGTCTGGATGAATGGTTCATTGTTGTTGAACTTCAGTACAGTTCAATATTCTGTTTTTGTTGCATTCTGGTTTCTAAATCTTTGTTGTTCATAAACTTGGTTGTGCGAGGAGGTACAGTATTTTCACCTATGCCTCCATCTTGGCCAGAAGTCCCCAACATCTATTCTATAGACTACATGCTATTCTGCTGTACAAAACTTCATTCTAAGAACCTACCTACTGCCCTGGCTGGTGTAGCTCAGTGGAATGCAAACCAAAGGATCGTGGTTCAATTCCCAGTCAGGGCACATGCCTGGGTTGTGGGCCAGTTCCCAGTAGGGGACTCACAAGAGGCAACCATACATTGATATTTCTCTCCTTCTCTCCTTCCTTTCCCCTCTAAAGATAAATAAAAAATAAAATCTTAAAAAAAAAGATTATGTGCTAAGAGATTTTACAAGTTTTCACATTGTATAATAATAATAATAAAAAAAGAACCTACCTACTGAGTATTTAAATTGTTTTCAATTTTTCTTGTTATACATAGCCTTGGGATAAACATCCTCAAATATATATATTCACTTACATATGCTTTTTAGAACTTTCAAGGTGCAATTCTACCAGTAGTTTATCACTGTCACTTAACTACATTGCGGCCACTGATGAACACTAACATTTTATCTTTGCTAATTTAGTCCATTTCCCCTTTTTTTGTGAATTACCCATTTTTATCCTTGACCTTATCTATTAAGTTTTTCTTAGTCTTATTAGTTCTATATATAAAAGAAGTTAATACTTTGTTACATACTATAAACATTTATATTGTTTTATCACCTTTTACCTTTAGTATTTTCTAATATGTAAAGTTTTTACTTCCTATGGAGTTAAATCCACCTCCCATGGAGTATTCTTAGAAAGACCAATCCTTCACCCAAAGTTATAGACATTCACCTTTATTTTTTATCTGGTACTTAAAAATATATTGAAATATGCCCTGGCTGGAGTAGCTCAGTGGATTGAGCGCAAGCCTGCGAACCACATGATCACGGTTTGATTCCCAGTCAGGGCACATGCCTGCGTTGCAGGCCAGTTCCTGGCAGGAGATTCACAAGAGGCAACCATACATTGATACTTCTCTCCTTCCCTTCCCCTCTAAAGATATATAAATAAGATCTTTAAAATACATATATATTGAAATAATTAAACAATCAGGAATTTCTTTTACATCGCATGTAGGAAAGAGAATATAATGCACCCCTCCCATGGCTCTCCCAACTGCATCTATTAAAAATCCAGGCTGGACTTCTGGCCAACGTGGAGGCGTAGGTAGACACACTGTGCCTCCTCCCACAACCACAATAAGAACAATAACAATTTAGAAACAAAGTAACAACCAAAACTGACAGAAAATTGAACTGTATGAAAAGTTTGACAACCAAGGAGTTAAAATAGACAAATTCATACAGACCAGTAGGCCACGCAGAGTCCGGCGGCCAAGCAGAGAGGGATTGCGGCACAGAAGTGGTGACACTGGGCGCGCAAGACAGCACCAGGCAGACCCTGGGCGCCCAGGAGGAAGCTGGCAGACCCTGGGCTCCCAGGAGGAAGCTGGCAGACCCTGGGCATGGGGTGGGAACAGGCAGACCCATTTCCTGTCCTTTGTCTACCGCATTCTAGGCATGTTCAACTTTGCAGTTTCACTACTATTCAATGCTCTTTGCACATGCTGCTCCCCCTGCCTACAATACTCACCTTTCTACCTAACTAACTCCTATTCATTCTTCAGAACTCAACCAGGATACCACTTGTTTCAAATGGTTCTCTAAATCCTAAAGTCAGGGTCAGGTCTTCCCCCTATGTGATTCAACTGCACCCCTCAGATTCTACCACATTGGGGCAAACAAGGTTAACTGCTTGTTTATGTATATACTTCTCCCACTAGTGTGTAAACTCCAAATATGGCAGTGACAATGCCTTTCTTCTTCTTTTTTTGCCTTTCCTTTCCTATTGAAATCTTTAGGCAAAACCTATACAAAAGAACTGGGCCAGACTCAGGATAAAAAGTGAAAACTAGTGAAAGAAACATCAATAATTTACGATATTCAGATAATACTATCTTACTGGCAGAAAGGAGCAATGATTTGAAACAACTTCTCGTGAAAGTGAAATACGAAGTGCCAAAGAAGGACTGAACTTGAACATCAAGGCAAAAATGAAGACAGCAGAAGAAACATACAACTTTAACATTGACAATGAAGATACTAAAATATTAACGGTTTTGTTTACATTGGTTCAGTCATCAATTCAAATGGATGAGAACCAAAAAGAAGGCTGAGACTCAGAAGAGCAGAAATGGAAGAATTAGGAAAGATCACCAGGAGCACACGTGTCATCAGAGAACACCCACATCTTCGTATTCCCAACTACTATGTAGAGATATGAACACTAGACAGTGAAGAAGGATGATAGGGAAAAAAAACTGATTCATATGAAATATGGTGTTAGAGGAAAGCTCTAAGGACCCTGGACCACCAGAAGAATGAACAAATGGGTTCTAGAGCAAATAAAGATGGAAACATTGGAGGCAAAAATGACAAAACTGAAGCTGTCCTGCTTTGGGCATATTGTGAGAAAGTAGGGTTCTTTGGAAAAGACAATACTGCTGGAAAAAAATAGAAGGCAGTCAGAAAAGAGGGAGACCAAATATGAGATGGACAAACTCCACAAAAGAAGCCATAGGAATGAGTCTATGGAGGTGAGCAGGGCTGTTAGGAAGAGGACACTGCGGGCATCACTCATTCACAGGGTCACCAGGAGTGGGAGCCAACTCAGTGACATGTAATACATACCTGTTGGGGACTGCTCTGCCTGGTTTCAGGAATTGTAACTACCTCCCATGGCTAAGGATGAGCCAGCGACTTCTGGAATGCTAGCCACAGGAGACAAAGGCTTGTCTCTGGTAGCGAATGCTGCCTCAGTTTCCTCTCCCTGCCCCCAAAGTATGGTCAGAAATCAGAGACGAGTAAGACTCCTCACAGCAAGGGGCAACCTAAGCCAGACTCGATCTCTTGGGAGGCCATCACGGAAGGCCTTGGGGGCTGCCGGCGATGGACCCTTGCCCCCGGCTATGTGACATAGCCTGAGTCCCCATGTCCTCTGAGAGAAGCCCTTCCTGGCTCTAATCCATTTAAGCCTGAAAACCTGATGGGGAGGGGTACAGCTCCTTGCCTTGCTAGAGCAGATCAGGGAAATCTGGCATCACAAAGAATTCCTAAAGAATCCTGTGAAAAATCCTACTTTGCTAAGAGTGCTTTCATTCATATGTTAAGGGTCCGAGCAGGAAACCCTAAAGTTCCTGCAAACCCCCTTCCTGACAGACTCTGACTCAGACTAAGCCCTCAGATTTCTTTGAAATGTTATCTACTGTTTGATCCTTGCCGCCCTGTATTCCTGTGTATTACAACCCAATAAAAGCCCCTGGAGGAAGGGGCTCAAGGCCTTTTCCCCCCGAGAAACTGGCCACTTCTCCTCCCAAGCAGATCATGTGTTAGTAGTGCTTACTTTCATCCATGGGGGAAGGGGAGACTTGAGGGCAAAGTCGCCCCCATACATACCTAACACATCGTTCTTGTTATAATGGCTTTCCTAGGACTTAGCACAAAATGGTTAATCAATAAATATTAAGTAGTACAAGCATTATAATTCAGGCTATGCTCAACTTTTCACTGAAGGAAGTAGATAAACAAGCTTAAAACTACGGTTCTGGGGCATCTGATCTTACCTTTTGGGGACGAAGGTAATGTCACAGATCACTTTGAGAATCCTATGAAGACTAAGGATTATTTCCCAGAAAAATGAATGTAAATATATTTTGAAGACACTTTTATATGATTTCTAAGGTATCTTGATCCTCAGGTTAAGTCCTGCCCTAAGACCTCTATTTCTTCATAAGAAGACTGCTAGGAGGAAGGAGCAAGTCAGCCCCGTAACCCTATTACCACTTTCCCTCTTCCTCACAAATCCTGTTCCTCCTTTTCCCCATAGCTAAATCAGGACACCTTTCCCTAGGCAAGCTTGGAATTTCCACCTGCTCTGTAACTACTAGAGTTTAGGAATGCAATCAAACATTTCCTTCTGAAGGGTATACTGCACACATCTGTCATTCCCATACCATTATCATAATGTCAACCATTTCCTGAAGCAGTCATACTATTAATTTTTTCAAAATCAGCTTTTTGACTTATTGTAGTACCATCCTAAGTAATATCTGTGAAATCACAGTTTTGAGATGTCATAGTTATTATTTTCCTACCTCAAAATAACACTGAAAAAAGGACTTTAGACCCTCACCAGCCACCAAGTTTTTGAGCACAATTCTAAGGTCTCTGCAGCTGCTCTGGGATCTCTGCTGGGTAAGAAATAATTTAGATACTGAGAAATTTTTTCTATTTTTTTTTTAAGCTGGAGGAAATTTAAAAACATTTGGTTCAATCCTGACATTTTATAGAGTAAAACACTGAAACCCAGAGCCCTGGCCAAAACCTGATGGTTGAAGCATCATCCCACACACCAAAAGGTTGAGGGTTAGATCCTTGGTTGGAGTATGTATGGGGAAGGAGCCAACTGATGTTTCTCTCACATCAGTATTTCTCTTCCTTTCTCTCTCTATATAAAAAAAATCAAAAAACATACCCTTAGGTGAGGATTAAAAAAATAATCGAACAGAAAGAAACCAAAGAGGGTGACTTGTCCAAGGTCAGATGAGATGTTTAATGAAATGTCTAGGATTAGCATTCAGGTCTACAATCAGCCCAGTACATTTTCCACTAAACTGTATCCATTCAGATTACACTAGAATAATACAGTATCAAGAATTCTTCTTCTGTTACCTACCTCACTCTTCCATTCAGACTTGGCTGAACATGTTGCTTAAAATCTGGATATTTGGATGCCAGATATGCAAAATCAGGAGGTTTGTCCTTGTATCTATTTCTTGCATGCATTGATTTACTCAGAGCCATCTTTAAAAAAGAAAAAAACAAGGGAGGGGGGAATCAGCATTTTTGTTTTAAAAAAAATCTTTTTTTAAAAATATTTTATTTATTTATCTTTCGAGGGGAAGGGAAGAAGAGAGGGAGAGAAACATCAATGTATGGTTGCCTTTCGTGCGTCCCCTGCTGGGAGTTGGCCTGCAGGGAACTGGCCTGCAACCCAGGCATGTGCCCTGACTGGGAATCGAACCGCGATCGTCTGGTTCGCAGGTCCGCACTCAATCCACTGAGCTACACCAGCCAGGGCCTAAAAAAAATCTTAATGAGGAAAAACTGTCGTTGCCAAGTCAACAGTTTCAGCCAATACATCCTTGCCAATCAGGTAAGAAAGTAGAAGTTATATTTTTAAATATACACAACAATAAGAATATGAAAAGAGGCTCAACATCATCTGTCATTAGAGAAATGCAAATCAAAACCACAATAAGATATCACTTCTACTCATTAGGATGGCTACTATTAAAAAAATTCTTTAGAGGAAGATAACAAATGTTGGAAAGGACATGAAGAAATTAGAGCCCTCAAGTATTGCAGGTGGAAAATGAAACAGTACCACTACTATGGAAAATAGTTTGGTGACTCTCAAAAAAGTTCAAACAGAATCACCATATGATCCAGTATTTCCACTCCAAAGCACAAGCAAAAAAACTGAACCCAGGGATTCAAACATTTATTTGCCTACCAATGTTCCTAGCATCATTATCCACAACAGCCAAAAGGCGGAAACACCACCAAGTATCCACAAACTGATGAATGATAAACAGAATGTGGTATATACATACAATAAAATATTACTCAACCACAGAAAGGAACGAAATTCTGATACATGCTATAACATGGGCAAACCTTAAAACCATTGTGCTAAGGAAAATAAGCCACACTCAAAAAATACTGTATTACATTAATATTGTATTATACCATTTATATGAGGTACCAAGAGTAGGCAAATTTATACAGGTAATGTAGAGGTTACTAAGGATTGGTGGGGGGGGGGAGAGAAGAATTATGAGTTATTCTTTAATAGGTATACAGTTTCTGTTTAGGATTAAAAAGACCTTCTAGAAAGGGTTAGTGGTGATGATAGCACATTATGAATATACCTAACAACACTGAGTGTACATTTACAAATGGTTAAAATGGTCAATTTTATGTTAAGTATATTTTGCCACAATAAAAAATTTACACAACATATGATGATTTTTTTCCAAACCAAGAAAATTAAAAACCATTCCTTTAAAAGCATAAAAGTGGCAGAAGGTACTGTAATCTATAGCTAGAAATATTATAATCAGAGGTTAGTTTTTACAGTGGCCTTGCATGGATGAATATTTTTAGGGTATTAACGATCACTGAAGTTTCAAAAATTATCTTCTATTCTAACTTCCTTTATAAATTTCAGTTTTGTCACTCCTAGGAAGCTAAAACCAAATGAAAACAAACATAATTCTGTCTCCTACCAGATTATAAAGAGGGAAAAAAAGTTAATGCACTTATACCAAGAAATAAAACTAGGCCACTGTAGTGGTTTAGTAAATCTCTAAGTAGTTGATAAATTAAAAATATTTTAGAGCCCTGGCCAGTGTGACTCAATTGATTGGGCATTGTCCCGAATACCAAAGGTCGCAAGTTTGACTCTCAGTGAGGGCATGTCTTGGTTATGGGTTTGGTCCCCAATCAGGGAGCCTATGAAAATCAACTAATTGTTGTTTCTGTCTCACATTGATGTTTCTCTCTTTCTCTCTCCCTCCCTGCCCCCTCTTTAAACCCTCTATAAAAGCAATTAAAAAAAATGTCAAGTGACCTGGCCGGCGTAGCTCAGTGGATTGAGCACGGGCCTGCGAACCACACTATCGCGGTTCGATTCCCAGTCAGGGCACATGCCTGGGTTGCAGGCCAGTTCCCAGCAGGGGACTCACGAGAGGCAACCATACATTGATATTTCTCTCCTTCCCTTTCCCTCTAAATATAAATAAATAAAATCTCTTAAAAAAAATTTTTTTTAAAAGTCAAGTGAGAATAAAAAAGAAATTTTTTAAAGAATACTATATATTTCTGGGTAGTAGGTGATTTTTATTTATTTATTTTTTGATTTTAAAATATTTTATTTATTTATTTTTACAGAGAGGGGAAGGGAAGGAGAAAGAGAGGGAGAAAAACAGCAATGTGTGGTTGCCTCTTGCAGGCCCCATGACGGGGACCTGGCCAGCAATCCAAGCACGTGCCCTGATTGGAAATCGAACCTGTGACCCTTTGCTTCATTTTCTACTTTTTCATAGTGAGCATTCATCTAAACAGTATTATATAAGCCGGAAATCTAGGAATCATCTAATTGCTTTCTCACAGCCTAAGAAATTAAGTTGTGGACTTAGTCTGCTGAGGACCTCTCAAATCCATGTATCTTCCCCTATCTCCACCATGATGAGCCCAATACAAGTTACCTACACTGCTTTAACAGTCTCTTAACTGGTTTCTCTGAATCCACTTTTATCCTCTCTGTTCCTTTTCCCACCTCCACATATACCCAACTGCTCAAAGCCTTACTCTTAGGATAAAATTTTAAAACATGCCCCGGATGGATAGTTCGGCTGGCTGAAACATCGTCATCCTGGCTGCACCAAGTTGTGGGCACATGCAGGAGTCAAATGGTGAATGAATGCGTGGAGAGGTGAAGCATGCATGGCGGGGAAGGGGGGGGAAGCACAGATTTTAATAAATAAAAATAAATGAAAAACCTTACTTTAGCATACAAATAAGGTCCAGCCTGGTGTGGGCTTGCCTATTGCTTCACTATTAGTTTGTTACACCCCCACCTCAGTTTTCTGTCCCTCCACTCTGGCAGTGAGTTAACAGGTCACTCCTTTTATCTGCAACAGTGATTTTTAGCGTTTTTTATCTCATAGCACACATAAACTAATTACTAAAATTCTGCAGCACACCAAGAAGTATATTGCTTTTTTCTGTTGATCTGATAAAAATAGGTAAAATTTTGATTCATTCACACCAGACAGCCATTGTCATCGGCTGTGGTCATGTTTTTATTTGACAGTCTAAGGGGAAAGAGGCCAGAGCCCTGACTAAATAGTCAGAGGCCAGCGCCCTGACTTAAACTGCATGTTTTAAAAATTCTTTTCTTTTTTTCTGAGGGGAACGGAGGCAGAAAGAGAGGGACAGAAACATCAACTGGTTGCCTT
The DNA here is from genome assembly GCF_014824575.4 of Sturnira hondurensis. Classification (NCBI taxonomy): domain Eukaryota; kingdom Metazoa; phylum Chordata; class Mammalia; order Chiroptera; family Phyllostomidae; genus Sturnira; species Sturnira hondurensis. The sequence goes on from NW_028091359.1 coordinate 20,149,859, forward strand.
TCATACATGCCCAACTGGGGACTGAGCTAGCAAATCAGGCACATGGCCCTAAACAGGCAGCCCTGCCCAGTGTGGCTCAGTTGGCTAGTGTCTTCCAATAAACTGAAAGATTGTGGGTTTGGATTGCAGTTAGGTGACATGCCTGGGTTGCGTGTTTGGTCCCCGTTGGGGTGTGTAGGAGAGGCAAACCAAGGATGTTTTTCTCCCTCTCCCTCCCTCTACTTTCTCTCTAAAATCGATCAGCATGTCCTTGAGAATTAACCCCATCCCAAGCGCAGCTATTTGACCCCTATCTACAACTATTAATTAAAAAAAAAAAAACCTGAGACACACCATTGTGCCTCTTACACAGACTGAAAATCATTGGTCTGTAATGTTCTCTCCTCCCCTCTTTACCTGATGAATTCCTACTCATCCTTACTACCACAGCTCAAGCATCTCTTCTTTGGGAATCTTTCCTTCCCTAATCTCCCCAGTTAAGTCCTATCCTCTATTATAAAATTTCCTAGCAACAAGCACCTTTTTTTTGCAGGCTTTGTTAGAAATGTAACTTCACAGCAATAAATAACATTCTATTTCTTAAGGGTTTTTTTGACAGCTTTCTACACTAGAAATTTAATAACCATTTTCAAAAATAATTGTCTTCACCTTTTCAAATCATATATCCAACTGCCCACTAGACTTCTCACTTGAAAGGCTCCAAAGTATTTCATGCACATATTCAAAATTAAAGAACTTCTACCCACCCCAAAATGGTCATCTATCTTCTCTATTTCACCAAATGACACCACTATCTGTCTTGTGGCACACAACCCAGAAATCTTTAGCATCTTCACCCCACTTCCCACATTCCAAACACACCGTGTCCTGAATATTCTTTATCTGCTAATTATTTCTTGACCCTATCTATTTCTCACCCTCCACAACACATCTCTATCCCAGGTCATTATCATCTCTCTATAGCTCCTGCAATCCACTTTTTACACAGCAGACAAGAATTCCATCCCCCATCAGGCACAAATCTAAGTATTTTTTGCTAAATTCCTTCAGTGGCTTCCTAAAGCTATTAGGCTGATAAAGTCCCAAACTATTACTATTAACAAAGCATACATAATCTGGGCCTTGTCTACCCCTCCAGCCTCCTTTGTTACCACTTACCCCTTCCAACACTGTACTCCAGACATACTGGTCTTTTCATTTTTCTTCCTTCATTTACTCTGACCATTTAAAAGTATGCTAAGTTAGATGCATTACGAACAATACACATAGCTCATAAGGTAAAGCCTGATATTAACTACCCGCTATGGCCTGCCCAGTTGGAATTTGTGATCAGACCATCTTGTGTGGCTACTTTTGGTCACTGAGCTTGTCAGGTTTATTATAATACATAGACCCTTTTACATTCATGTATGCCAGATTCAATTCATTTCCTACCTCACTAACCTTCCTGGTCAGAACGGATACAGAAGGAGTCAATAAATCCACTTCTTTGCTAACCAAGCTTCTCTACAAGCAATGGGTTCTTAGCCAAATCTATCAGGTTCCTCAATTTATTTGAGTGTCAGCTCTTACCTGGCATCAGCATTATCATTCCCTTCTCTCTAACCTAATCTACTTTTGTCTTCCTGGCTCATTCTACTATAGCTGCATTGGCCTCCTCATTTACCAATTCTGGTACACACCTGTCTCAGGACTTTCGCATTTGCTAGTAGTCTGCATGGATTTCTCTCTCTCCAGAAATACATACATACAAGATACCCTGGCCTTGTTCAGGTCTTCGAATCAAATGTCACCTTCTCACTGATGTCTTTCCTGAGTACCTACCTCTATTTAAAGTGAACACACTCTTGGTCTCCCTTACTAGCTTCAATCTTCTACATGAACTTACCCATTTGACATTCCATATATTCCATATATTTTACTTATTGAAAAAATGGCCCTGCCAATAAACTTCATGAGGGAAAACATCCTATCTTGTTCACTGTGATTTCCCAGCACCTAAGTCAGGGCCTGGGAGAGTAGGGACTTAGTACTTGTTGACTAATAACATGATGTGTAACTTATTTTCATTGTCCAGACCACTGAAAAACAGGATCCTCATTCTTGGTAAAGTCCCCTACCTCGACTCTCAAAAAGGTTCAGTCCTGGGGTTGGGGCTTTTTCTTCCGGGTTGCCCGAGTCCGCCCAAAAAGCCAAGGAGATTTCTCTTGACCCTTAAATAATCTTCAATTACCACTTAACGCAGTCTGAATTCTGCTTTCGTAACTCCTAATTCCTTCTTAACAGATTCCTTCCACTTCAAACCCAACCTCCGTTTTTTTCCTGTTGCCTTCCCTCATAAATCCGACTTTTTCTTGTGGTTCCGCCACAAACAGTTCTCCCTCTCTGCCATTCCTTCCACACCCTCATTTTACCCATTCAGTCTGTGTTCCCACCTCGGTTTCAGATCTCTCTTAACCACCTCAGCCCCCGGGGTGTTCCCTCGTTCAATCCTACTCTGCATTCTATTTGTGAACTACCCCCACCCCCACCCCCACCCCCAGCCCCAGCCCCACCCCCACCCCCAATTGGGTTTCTCCCCCAAGACCCCGAAGTAAGCGCCTCACGGGCCCAAAACCCGGGAATGAGAAACCTGGGTGATACTTGAAGTGAACTCGCAACCCGCATGAAAGATAATAAACGACTCACCTATGGAGTCCAAATTCCAGCCAAACCACCAACTTCAAGTGGGCCCCTAACACGAGAATCTTAAGCCACCCTCAGCGCGAAGCTCCTGGAAACGCACAACATACGCTCCCAGCGCGCCGCCATCTTGAGCAGTCATCTAGCCTCGTGATTGGACCATCCACACCTCGCGCGATCTGTAGTAGACGCTGAAGAAAGAAGAAACTGTCGCGAGATCTGGAGTTCGCGGTTCCCTTAGACAGAAAAAGGGGCGTGATAGCAAGTGGAGTCCTTTGCGTGAAGAAGGCACGTGCATTAGAATCTGCTAGGTAACTTGTTTTTTACAAATGTAGATGTTTTTTAAAAACAAAGTTGCATTCTTGGCCTCACTACAGACTTACTAAATCAGTCTTTGGGGTTGGTCAGAATATATAAGCGGGGGGCGAGGGGCAGGGGGAAATGCTTTTGGGTTTGATGGCGGGCAATTAGCGCTTACTGTGCAACAGGTCTCCTGGATATCTCATTTAAACATCACAGATAAACGGTGAGATAAGAAAGAGTAGTCTCATTTACAGAGGAAGAATTTAGGGTCGTTTGTTCAAGATCTTACACCCCGATGACATCAAGTCCACGTTCTTTGAATTTCTTCACCTGCCTCTTGAGCTGAAAGTGGTGTTAAATGCGTTTCATTTTTCTTTTCAACTCGGTTACATGAACATTTACCCTCTGGCAAGTAGAGTGAGCTTTAGTTTCCCCATTTTACTGTTGAGATTAAAGGGTGATTACTTGCAGAAAGTATACAGCTAGTAACAAAACTAGGACTAAAGTTTCTGGATCCTCACCTTGTACCAGCTTCCATTAAAAAATATCTTGCCTAGGTCCATGTAATTAATGTGAAAGCTTCTGGTAAACTATTGCCATGAAACTGAGAATTAGGGAGTGAGGAATGGCAATCTCAGCTTTATGCAGAACTGAGTGTATCAGTAGTCATCCAAGGAAAGTTAAACAGGTGTTTTTGTTACCTATTATGTAATAAACCACTCCAAAATGTGTAATTAAAAACATCCCAGTGTGGGCTGGGATTAGGACACCCCCACCCCACGCCATTCTTCTTCAGTACTTGCTGTTGGTAGTAACATTAACTGGGGGCTGGTTCAGCTGGAATGACTGGGTCTCTCTTCTGTAGTCTCAAATCCTCTCCTTCTCCAAGTGACCTTTCCACATAATTTCCTCAGCATAATAGCCAGGCTTCTTACATGGTGGTTCAGGACTCCCAAAAAGGCAAAAGTTGAAGCTGAAAGGCCTTCTCACAGCTTAGGCCCAGAACTGGTGCTTCCACCATATTCTATTTGTCAAAGCAAGTCAAAGGACCATATTCAAGAAGAGGGATATTCAAGTGACAATGCCACTTTCCAGTACTAGAAGGTATGGTTCACCGGATCTACCATTGTAGCAAATACCACAGAAAGTTTTCTGTCTTTAGTTGGTAATGACTTTGGTGCTGGGGATTTTTACTATATTTAGTGCTTTCTTCTGGAAAGGTAAAAGAGAAAATACCTTTTCTGACTAGTAGGGTTGAAAGTAGATTATATTTAAGATGTTGAATTTCTCTGTTAGCTCTAGAGATCCAACTCTCTTGTTGGATCTCTCTTGTTCAAACCAGAGAGACTCTTGCTCTGTAGCCAGGGAATTTGGGCTTTATTCTTGCCCCCACCCCTTACTAACCCTGTGAGTATCGACAGTACTTAAACTATTCAAGCTTTGGTTTCCTTAGTATCACAAAACTGAATAGTAATCTCATCGAGTTGTGAGAATAAGTCAGATAATGCATGTAAAATACTTAGTTTCTGATACACAGTAAGCTACTACTACTGCTATTATTATATTACTATCATTTCTTATAACATCTCTGGTCACTTTCCATTTTTAAAAAACTTTCATAAAGATAAAATATGTTTATCATAGTAAATTTTTTAAAAATTTAAATAATACAGGAAAGTGTGAAAAAGAAAGCAAAACTTATCTAAATCACCACCTAGAGCCAATTGCCATTAAATTTTAGTAACCTAATTTCTGGACCTGTATACATTTATAAGGATATTATATAACTAAATAATTTTATATAAACATTATATATTTTCCTACTCAAATGTTAGTCTTAGAGATTCTCCTACTTCAATTATATAGTTCTATATAGTTCTTTATGATGGGTGCATAGCATTATTCCATTGTATAGACACAGCACAAGTTTTTCACTAATTTTTCTATGGGTGGACGTAAGTTGGCTTGCTCCTAAAATTGTGGTAAAATGATAATTACATCTATAAATTTTTTTACATAAAATGAAAATTGTCTAGAGGCTGCACAAAATAGATTAATAAGATATTCAACATCAGCCTCTTAGGTTTCATCTCCCTGATTTACTCTCGAATCACCAAGAATATAATCTGGTAGGAGAAGTCTGTCCAACTTCCACACACCAGCAAAGAAAGTATAGGCATCTGGTTAGTCAATTATACCTTTGTTTTATGCTGCCTCTTTGTAGTAGGAAACTGATTCTGTACATTCAGTGGGTAATGATGCTAATTCTGAAATGTTGCCTAGCTGGTACCAGAACTCCTTTGAGCATCAGCCATCTACAGTGCTGAAATTAATCCCTAAGGGCATCATTCTGGACTCCTACTTGCAGAAGTTAATTACTCAAAGACCTTGTTACTCTTCCCTGCCACTGTCCTTTGGCCAAGGCCAGCCAGTCAATATCCACAGAGCTCTCTAACCTCTTGTCTTAGAGAGCAATGATTGAGTATCAGCTCCTTCTAGCCCAGAAGACCCTGGCCTCCTTATATAAATTTATCCAACTCCCTTTTGGGGACTAAGTTAATATATTAGAAACCTAATGGCCACCTTAATTAACTCAAAAAAGCTATGTCCTAATCCAAGAATAATGACTTTCTCTGCTTACATTCCCATAACAGAGAGCTACTCAAGTTATACTTCACACTTAGTACATCACGTTTTTTATTCTTATAAAACAATGCTGAATTCCTTTAAGAACTTGGAAAGTAAGTTTCAAACTATTAAAAGCTGATGGAGGAACTGGATCCAAGTGTACACCTGACTACTGTTCCTCCTGTTCCAAGTCCCCAAACCAGAAGATATGACCATATTTTTCAGACCATAGATGCACCTTGGTTTTAGAGGAGGAAAACAGGAAAAAAATTGAAGCAAAAAATGTGGTAGAATAGTTAATAACATAAATAACATAATATTTCGCCAATGTAAATGTAAACAGAACTCAACAGCAGCATTAACAACCATTATTCCTCCCAAATTGGGGGTGGTGGTCCATCTTATAGTCCAAAAAACACGGTAATTAAAAATAAGTAAATTCCAAATAGGACTGAAAACCCAGAAATAGTGCCATTGGCAGACCAAAAAATTTGAAGGTACTGTGAAGAAATAGGACACAAATAGGAATAACAAGTAAAAGACCCAGAAGTTTTTTAGTGAACTGCACATTATTTTGATATTTATCTGAAAAGCAAAATGTGCAAGAATAGCTAATAATGTATTTCCACCTAGAAATAATAAAAATTACACCATACATAAATACCATATAGAATATAAAACCATTATAAAAATAAAGTTAACTATAGAAGTACTAGAAGAATTTATTAGAAGAAGCATTCGGAGAATGTTTCAATACACTTAGAATAGGAAGGTTCTTTTAAAGACACGTAACTAGAAAACCACAAAGGAAATGATTGCTAAAGTTGATTATATAAGAATTTTAATATACACCCTGGCCAAGTGGCTCAATTTGTTGGAGCATTGGCTTGTACACCAAAAGGTGAGGGTTCCATCCCTAGTCTGGCCACATACTTAGGTTGCAGGTTTGATCCCTGGTTGGGGTGAGAACAGGAGACAACTGATCAATGTTTCTCTCTCATATTGATTCTCTGTTTCTCTCTCTCCCCGCTTCCTATTCCCATCTTTCTTTCCTTTTTTTTTTTTTTTAAGATTTTATTTTTAGAGAGAGGGGAAGGAAAGGAGAATGAGAGGGAGAGAAATGTCAATGTGTGATTGCCTCTCACATGTACCCCACTGGAGACCTGGCCTACAACCCATGCATGTGCCCTGACTGGGAATCGAACCGGTGACACTTTGGTTCACAGCCCGTGCTCAATCCACTGAGCTACACCAGCCAGGGCTTCCGTCTTTATAAAATCAATAAACATGTCTGCAAGTGAGGATTAAATTTTTAAAAAATTCAACATAAAAAAGATACTACCAATAATAGACAACTAACAGGGAGAAAATATTTGCAATATACATATAACAAGCAGGTAATATCCAAGACATGTTCTGAAACAATGACAAATCAGTAAGAAAATAATCCAGTGTTAAAAGGAGCAATGGATATGAAGAAACTAGTAAAAGAGTATGTATAGTTGGCCAGTGAATATATATATAAAAATGTTCAAACACATAAGTAATTATAGTAAAATAACTATAATGTACCATTTTTAATACATGAGGTTAATAAAAATAAAAAATATTGATAATATTCAGTGATGGCAAAGGTTGGGATATTGGTTAGCTTTTGCTGTGTACAAACCAAAACTTGGTAGCTTAAAACAAAAGACATTAATTATTACTCAAAATTTTGTCTATTAGCTGGGTAGTTACTCTGATCTGGGCTTGTTCAGCTGGTCTCTGCAGTTTGTTGGATGCTCGGATGGTCTAGGATGACCCTACATGTTTGGCAATTGGCGAGCTGCTTGGTCTAGGCCAGGGGTGTCAAACTCATTTTCACTGGAGGCCACATCAGCCTTGTGATTGCCTTCAAAGGACTGAATGTAGTTTCAACTCCTTAACAGTTAAGGAGTAGTTATATCTATACAGTCCTAAAATTATTTCAGCCCTTTGAAAGCAACTGCAAGGCTGATATGGCCCTCAGTGAAAATGAGTTTGACACCCCTGGCCTAGGGTAAGGCTCAACAAATTACTTCCAGTAGGCTAAATGTGGCCACACTTATTTATTTACATGTTATTTATGGCTGATTTCACAATACAACAGCAGAGTTCACTAGTTGCAAGAAAGATCAGCTAGCCCACGAAGCTGAAAATATTGAATATCTAGCCCTTTACAGAGAATGTTTGCCAATCCCTGGTCTAGGGAACCTAACCTGGACATAATGTCTCTGTTTCACATTGTTTCTCACCCTCCACTGGGGTAGACTGGGTTTATTCACACTGCAGCAACATTCCAAGAAAATGAGAAAGTAAGCTACAGGATCTCTTAAGGCCTAGGCCAACCTAAATACAAGGAGTGGGGAAATGGACTTCACCTCCTACTGGAAGGAACAGCAAAGAATTTGTGATCAATTGCAATCCACCATACAAATATAGATTGTCCTTTATTTTATTTTATTTTATTTTATTTATTTATCTTTAGAGGGGAAGGGAAGGAGAGAAGGAGAGGAATATCAATGTATGGTTGCCTCTCGTGAGTCCCCTGCTGAGAACTGGCCCACAACCCAGGCATGTGCCCTGACTGGGAATCGAACCGCGATCGTGTGGTTCACAGGCCCACACTCAATCCACTGAGCTACACCAGCCAGGGCTAAATTGTCCTTTAAAAAAAGTTTTTATTTATTTACTTTTACAGAGAGGAGAAGGGAGGGAGAAAGAAAGGGAGAGAAACATCTATATCATTAGGTTGCCTCTTGCACGCCCTCAACTGGGAGCCTGGCCCACAACCCAGGCATGAGCCCTGACTGGGGAATGGAACTGGCAGTCTTTTTCAGTTTGCAGGCAGGCACGCAATCCATTGAACCACACTAGCCAGGGCTAAATTGCCCTTTTGAAGGCAAATTTAGCAATATTTATTTTAAAATCTAAAATGGCCAATCCTAGAACACCTGTGACAGGAAAAACCGATGACAGCGATTGCTTAAGGAATAAAGAACTGGTCTTTTGGGAAACAGGAGTAAGACCGAGACTTGCATTTCAGTGTGATTGATTTAGTGACTTGAGTTTTGTACTAAGGGTATATTGAAAATAAATAAATGTGTATATATTCTCCCAACCAGCAATTCTATCTTTAAGACATGTGCCAGAGAGACACATGTTTACACTGAGGTTGAGGTAGGCATATTAATGTTCATTGTCGCATTTTTTATAAAAGAAAAAAAAGGAACAACATAAATATCCCTCACTAAGAGACTGAGTAAATAAACTACGATACATAACTGTTTTGGGAGGCTACAGAGCTGTTAATAAATCTATACCAGCCCAGGGCAGATGGCTCAGGTGGTTAGAGCATCATCCTGATACACCACTGTTTCAGGCTCAGTCCTCAGTCAGGGCACATACGGTGCGTAAATACGAGGAACAACAAATTAATTTCTCTCTCTCTCTCTCTCTCTCACTCTCTCACTCTCTCTTTCTCCCACTTCCTTTGTCTCTAAAATCAGTAAGTAGCCCTGACTGGTGAGACAATCGATTGAGCTCTGGCCTGCAAACCAGAGGGCTACCTGTTCTATTCCCTGTCAGGGCACGTGCCTGGGTTGCTGGCCAGGTGCCCAGCTAAGGGTGTACAAGAGGCAACCAGTCAATGGTCCTCTCATATAACCATGTTTCTCTCCTTTTTCTCCTTCCCTTCCCCTCTTTCTGAAAATGAATAAATAGATCTATATCTACAAACATGGAAAATCTCCAATATATAAAAGGTAAAAGGAAATTGTGAAACAGGTTCAATTTGATATGATTTATATAAAGCAGAAAACCCACCTCTTTCAAGATAAAGATCTAAACATGTGAAAGTAACCATAGGAAAAGATCTGAAAAGAAAAACTCCAAACTGGTAACAGCAGTTACTTTGGGAAAACTGAGTTGGAATATTAGCAATGGAGCATGAGAGTTTTTAATGTTTTCCATTTTATTTGTTTTATAATGATAATGAATTAATACAGTTTTATAATTTAAAGTAGACTTAAAATCCTAAAAATAAAAAAAGAAAAGAAAATTAGGTTTGTCAAGAAACCATAGCCTGAAAACTCACACAGGAAAAGATAATTGGAAAGAGAGGCAAAGTTGGATAAAATGAGATAAAGATTTAGAAGATGTACCCAGAAGCCCCAACTCTATTTAGTATGAGTTCCACAAGGTGAGAATACAGAGTTTGAAAGAAAGGAAGAAAATTTCCTAAAGCTGAGAAAGATGGAAATCTTCAAATTGAAAGTGTTCACTGTGTACCAAACTGAATGACTTTTAAAAGACCCACATCAAGGTAAGTTGTTAGGGTGGTCACTAACCCATGATGACTAGTGCCCATATACGGAGAGTAGATTAGGTCACACAGTGCAGAGGGACAACCATAAAAGGACACAGCCAGAAAGTGCCCATCTGTGAGCCCAGGAAAGGCCTCAGAAGAAACCAGTTCTGCTGACACCTTGATCTTGGATTTCCAGGCCTCCAGAATTGTGAGAAAATAAATCTCTGTTGTTTAAGCTACCTAGTCCGTGGTATTTTGTTGTGGAAGCCCTAAAAAACTGATATAGTTTCTTTGATTATGTTTATTCATAAGTATGTATTTTATACATTTGATGCTATTGCAAATGGAATTGCTTTCTTGGTTTCCTTTTTGGATTGTTCATTGTGAGTATGTAGAAATGCACCTAATTTTTTGTTGATTTTGCATTCTTCAACTTTGCTGAATTTGTTTATTTTTTTTCTGGAGTCCTTAGGGTTTTCTACATATAAGATTATGTCATCTGTGAACAAAGATCCCTTTTTTCTTCCTTTCCAATCTTTATGCCTTTTGTTTCTTTTCCTTGCCTAGTTGATGTAGCTAGGACTTCCAGTTCTGTGTTGAACAGAAGCGGCATGAGCAGGCATCCTGGTCTTACTGCTCATCTTCAAGGAAAAACTTCTGGATTTTCCCCATTGAGTATGCCATTAGCTGGGGCTTTTCATATATAGCCTTTACTATGTTGGGGTGGTTTTCTTCTGTTCCTACTTTGTTGAGTGTGTTTATCAAGAAATGGTGCTAAACTTTGTCAAATACTTTTTCCACATCAGTTGAGATAATCATTTGTTTTTTTCCTCTTCATTCCATTTATGTGGTGTATTAATAGATTGATTTTCATATATTAAACTTTCCTTGCATTCCAAGAGTAGACCCACTTGGTCATGGTGTATTTTAATATATTATTGAATTTGATTTGCTAGTATTTTGTGGAGGATTAATGTTTTATGTAATTTTGTTTTGCATTAATATTAATAAGGGATATTGTAATAGTTTTCTTTTTTTGATAGTATCATTGTCTGATTTTTGGTATCAGAATAATCTTGACTTCATAGAATGAGTGTGGAAGTGTTACTTCCTCTTCAGTTTTTGGAACAGTTTGAGGAGGACTGATGTTCATTCTCTAAATATTCACCATTGTTGTATCTATTCTATCTGGAATCTAGCGAGGTATGGACCTTATCCAATGGTTGGCTGAATGTTGGAATACTGTTAAAATTTTTTTTTGAAAGATTTTATTTATTTATCTTAGAGGGGAAGGGAAGGAGAGAGAGAGAAAGAGAGAGAAACATCAATGTATGGTTGCCTCTCATGCGTCCCCTGCTGGGAACTGGGAACTGGCCTGCAACCCAGGCATGTGCCCTTACTGGGAATCGAACCACGATCGTCTTTTGCAGGCCCGCGCTCAGTCCAGTGAGCTACACCAGCCAGGGCGGAATACTGTTAAAATTTTTTAATTGTGGTAAAACACACATAACATAAAGTTTACCATCTTAACCATTTTTAACTGTTATTTTGAACATTGTAAAACAGACCTCCAGAACTTTTTCAACTTGCAAAACTAAAACTTTCTATCAATTGAAAAACAACTCCCCTTTTCCCCTCCCCCTAGGTCCTGGTAACCAAAGTTCTACTTTGTATGTCTATGAATTTCACTATTTTAGATAGCTTATGTAAGTGGAATCATACACTATTTATCTTTTTGTGACTGGCTTGTTTTATTTGAATACCATATTTGACCCATCAGTTTGAATTGTCCTCTTTGAATTGTCCTCTAAGTATATATGGGAACTACATACAGTAATTTATGTATGTAGTGATGAGAGATATATATACTTCCCATATATACTTAGGTTTATTTCTTGACTTGTTTCATTGATCTGTCTGCCTACTTCTACACACGCACTCATGTGTTTTAATTATCATAGCTTTTTACTGTCTAACTCTTCTCCCAAATTTATGCTTACAGATAAACTCTGAAACCATTTTATTAAGTTTGCTACAAAAATCCTTTCAGGATTTTTAATTGTTACTACATTAAATATACATATCAATTCTGAGAGGATCAGCATCTCTACAATATATACTCTTCCATTTGTATTTAATAAGCCTTCACTCTGACCTATAAGACCATTCACAACAGAGTCCCACTCATTTTCTTTTTTCTTTTAAATTATATTTTATTGATTATGCTATTACAGTTGTCCCGATTTTTCCTCCTTTGCCCTCCTCCACCCAGCATCCCCCACTCCTTCAGTCAATCCCCACACCATTGTTCATGTTCATGGGTCATGCATATAAGTTCTTTGGCTTCTCCATTTCCTGTACTGTACTTCACATCCCCATGGCTATTCTGTAACTACCTGTTTGTACTTAGTAATCCCCCTCACCTCTTTACCCATTCTCTCCCTCTGCCCTCCCATCTGGCAACCATCAAAACACTCTTTATATCCATGATTCTGTCTCTGTTCTTGTTTGCTTAGTTTGGTTTTTAGGTTCAATTGTTGGTAGATATATACCTATTGCCATTTTATAATTCATAGTTTTATTTAAGGGGAGCTGCTTAGGATTCCAGCAGTTTCTTCCACCAATTCAATTACCACTGGTTTTTGCAGCCAGAAGTTATAGGTACTTATCTTCCTGGTACTGGAACCCTGGGTTGGGGTCCTGGTGTAGGACTGGGACTCCTCACTCCTGAGATATCCCTCCCAAGATTTTATCCACCACATGTGGGTGAGGCAGCCTGTTCCACATCACTGCCACTTCTACCAGGTGGGATGGGTATGGTTTCTTCAATTTCATAATTGGCAGACTTCCACTCAACTAGATTTCTGACGGTTGCGAGTGATGGTTGTCCTATCATTTACTTGTAATTTTGATGTGGTTGTGCAAGGAGGTGAGCCGTGTCTGCCTACGCCACCATCTTGACTGAAAGTCCCCGCTCCTTTCTTCCCATGTTTAGTCACCCTCCAGCCAAACTCACTATGGTCTGGTCCCTGAACATACTTTCACACTTTGTATTCTTTCCTGCTTCTCTCTCTCTCTCTCTCTCTCTCCTCAAGCTGGTCTCTCTTACTGAAATGGCCTCTTCTTCTCCTTCCCACAATTTCAACTGGTCCATAACCTATGCGTACTTTATATTCCCTCACAGATTGCCACTTTACTCATATTTCCTGATTCCTTCATGCAGATGTGACTTCTCCCTCTTTTGAAAGTCCATAGTACTTGGTTTGTCACTACATTAATGTGCTCACTCCAGTTTGTTCTTTGTTGTTATTTGTGTGCTTCTCTTATTGGTCTATAATCAACCGTTTTGCATTAGGACAATAAAAATGCACATCAGAATCCAGGGAAAGCTTTTTTAAATTACTTTTTAAATTTATTTATTGATTCAAAAGAGAGAGGGAGAGAGAGAAAGAAACATCAATTTGTTGTTCCGCTTATTTATGAATTCATTGGTTGATTCTTGTATGCGCCCTGACTGGGAATCAAATCTGCAACCTTGGCACATCCGGGCAATACTCTAATCAAATGAGCTACCAGGCCAGGGCCATGGAAAGCATTTTTTAAAAAATCCACACGCTTTGATCCCATTCCAGGAAATTATGAGGTTGGACTCTAACATCAGTATTTTGCATGTGTGTACTTGGTATTCTCCTCAGGTATTCTGTGAACTCTGGTTATGAATGACTGTTTTTAGGTAAACTTCACGAACTCCTGAATATATATGTATATTGAGGGGGACCAGAGTTTGCTGCCCCCAAATATACTTTTTTGGATATTATTTTAAGCTGATTATTTTTAAGAAATAAAAGACTCAAGGAGAAACTTTTATACCCCTTCACCCCTACCTTACCTACCTAAAGAAACTCAGATAGAAAAGGATAGCTTCTTGGCTTTTTGGCTAAGATGAAGTAAAAACATGCTTAAAGAAGGTTAACTATCACCTTAGCATAATATGCATAAATATGAACAGATGTTAGACTCTCCTCTGTGTCCCATTGTTTCTGGGTGGCTGGGCTAGAATTTGCTTACCAACATTCACACTTCCTCATGTACCTGTGAAGTATCTACCTTTCCTTTGAAATCTAAACCATTACCCTGCCCTCTTTCTCCCTGGGTCAACTTCCAATTTGTCCTTGTTCCCCTATTCTTATGGAATTCCCATATCTATACAAGTAATTAAATTTGGTTCCTGTTAATCTGTCTTATATCAGATTGAGTATTGGACCAGCCATAAGAAGTATAAGGGGACTTCTGGCCAAGATGGAGGTGTAGGTAGACACACTGTGCCTCCTCGAACAACCAAAATAAGAACAACAATTTAGAAACAAAATAACAACCAGAACAGACAGAAAATTCAATTGTATGGAAGTCCAACAACTAAGGAGTTAAAGAAGAAAAGAGTAATGAGTATGCTTTGACATTGTCTGTCAGTATATACATGGAAGGGGTTATAGTAACTGCCGGTTAATATTTCTGGGCCAGGCTCCTATCATAGCCCTCTGCCTCTGCTTCTAGAGTGCCAAGGGTGAGATCTGAGTCCCAAGAGAGGCAGTTCAGTCACACAGCCATTCATTATGTATTCAACCACCATCACTGAGAGGCTGCGAAATGTTAGGCACTGGGGTTACTGAGATGGAAGACCAGCTCTGCCTTCGTGGAGCCCAGAGGTCTGCTTGAGCTCATGAGAGGCACACAGTTTGAATCCTTTGCCCACTGTTTAAAAAGGATAAAATGCAACTTTGTGAACAATCCCAGACTAGCAGAGTGAGTAAACTGAGCCCTATGAACAGGAAAGGTTAGTGGGCAGCTCAGAATGAGAGGGCTCTAGAGAAGGGGCAGGGCTCAGTGGGGGAGGTTTCCTGGGGGACAGGGCCTAGCCACTCTGTTCAGTGGAATTCAAAGCCCCTTTGGTTCCTGTGGCCCAACCCCACCCCTGCATGCCTCCCTGTCCTTCTGTTCAGGGACCTTCCACAGGCGGACAGTACAGAAGTCCCTGCAGGCCTTCCTTGAAGGCTGTACTGCATCCTGCTCCTGCCTGGGTCCACCCCGACCTGACCTCTGGGTCCTAGCTGAGGCTGCTGACCACGGCCCCAAAATTCTCTGATCAGCCCTGGCTGGTATAGCTCAGTGGATTGAGCGTGGGCCTGCAAACCACACGATCGCAGTTCAATTCCCAGTCAGTGCACATGCCTGGGTTGCAGGCCAGTTCCCGGCAGGGGACACACCAGAGGCAACCATACATTGATATTTCTCTCCCTCTCCCCTTCCCCTCTAAAGATAAGTAAATAAATAGTATTTTTAAAAAAATTCTCTGATCAGCACCAGCCTCCTTCCTGCTGCTTGGTCTTAATCTTAAACTCCAGCATCTTTGGCCCCAGGGACACGTCTCTCCCTGAGACAGGTCTTAGCAGGCAGGTCAGGTGGGTAAGGGAGACTGAGCTCATATGGGAAAAGGCCTTAGAACAGGGCCTGTTGCTGAGTAAGGTCTCAATAAATACTGTATTTTCTGGAAATCCTCTCCTACCTGTTCTGCTTCATTATGCTTACACCACTCATTCTAGGAGCAGGAGGATCATTTCCAAACGTTGGTGTTTAGGGGTTGTCTAATATTTATGTTAAACTAAGAGTCCACTAAGTGAGATCGTGTTTACTAGTATCTAAGTGTTTACTATGGGCCAGGCACTTTGCCTGGGACTTTGAAAATGTTATCTCACCCTGTCTTGGTGGTTCAGTTGGTCGTCTTCCCATACACAGAAGGGCTGTGGGTTGGATCCTGGGTTGGGTTGGGTACAGGAGGCAACCGATGAAAGTTTCTGTCACATTGATGTTTCAAACTTGGGTGAGGTTTTTAAAAAAGGTTATCTCTTCTGATCTTCACCATCGCACAGATAAGAACTGTTATTGCTCCATTTTAGTGGTGAAGAAACTAAAAATTAGGTTAAGAATTCTGCAGGTCTTACAGCAAGTTAGGGGCAGAGCTGTAACCCTGGTTGGCTCTCAGGCGTCTATTTACCACTACAATGCCCTGTCCTCCCCAACTCCTCTTGCAGGTTCATTGCACCGGGATCTTGAAGCACTGTACATTTAGGCCCCGGGAGAATGGAGGGAAAACATGCATATTGGAGTGTGTGTGTGTGTGTGTTTTAATGCTTTAAACTCAAAATATCTCTTTTGTTATTTAAGGCAGTTCAAATTGGGTATTCTTTATTGAGATAAAAATTGCATAACAAAATCCACCATTTGACCATTTTTAAATGTATGATTCAGTAGTTGTGGTGCAACCATCATCAGAACATTGTCATCAGCCCCAAAAGAAACCTTGTCCTCATTAAGCAGTCACTTCTCATCTCCCCTTCTCCCTAGCCCTAGCCAACCAGTCATCAACTTTCTGTCTCTATGAATTTACCTATTCTGAATGTAATTATATAATATGTGACCTTTGGTGTCTGGCTTCTTTCACTTAGGGTAGTGTTTCATGACTCATTTATATATTGATCCTTCATTCCTTTGTATGGCTGAATAATATTCCACTGTAGGATATATACCACATTTTACTTATCCATTCATCAGTTGATGGACATTTGGGATGTTTCCATTTTTTGGCTATTGTGGATAGTGCTGAAGTATTCTTTTATAAATTTTTGTTTGAACACTTGTTTTCAATTCTCTTGACTATATTCCTAGAAGTGAAATTGCCAGGTTATATGGTAACTCTATGTTTAACTTTTTATTTATTTAAATCCTCACCCAAGGATATGTTTTATTGATTATAGAGAGAGGGGAAGGAGCAGGGAGAAAGGGAGAGAAAGAGAAGAGAGAGGAAAAATCTGTATGAGAGAGAAACATTGACAGGTTACTTCCCATATGCCCCCAGACCAGGGATTGAACCCACAACCTTTTGGTGTATAGGATGATGCTTCAGCCAATTGGGCCACCCAGCTAGGGCTATGTTTGACTTTTTAAATTAATGATTGAATCATTTTACATTCAAATAGCAATGTGTGTGTGTTCCAACTTTCATTACAAAAATAATAAGTACGCATAATTGTTGGGAGCTGCCCTGCCTGGTTTCAGAAGCTGTAACCCTCCCATGGCTGAGGCTGAGTGAGCGACCTTCAGATCATAAGCCACTAAGGAGAGAAAGCTTATCTCCCTTGCAGAAGTGCCGCTTGTGCTCCTTTTACTTCATCCATGACTGGCCCACAATGCTTGATTGGTTAGCCAGTGACGGGTAAGATTCCCCAAGAGGGGAACAACCTAAGACAGGCATAATCACAGGGAGGTCCCTGGGAAGGACTTGGGGGGCTACAGTAAAAGGGGGTGATGGACTCTCACCCCTCGGCTTTGACATAGCCTGAGTCCTCATTCTGTCTGTGAGAAGTCTCCTAATCTCTTGGCTGCCTTACTTCCCCTCCCTGACGTAAGCCTGAAACAATGACAAAGGGCAGTGCAGCCTTGTGCTGGAAAGCACAAGTCCCCGGGTGATCAGGCCTAAGAAAGAATACATAAAGTCCTGTGAAACCTGCTTTGCTAAGAATACTCTCAATTAAATGATAAGGGTCCGAGCAGGAAATAAGTTTGTTTCCCAGAGTTTTGTAGCCCTTTAGCTAACAGACCCTGACTCAGAATAGGCCTTCGTAGTTCTTTGTATGCTATCTATTGTTTGATCCTTACTGCCTGACAATGATTAATGAGCTTTACCTCTATTCTGTGCAAATTGAACCCCAATAAAAACCTGTCAAGGCAAGGGTTGGGGCACTCTCCCCTTGAGAGAGTAGCATGCCATCCCTTTTCCTTCACAGGACTTGGTAGTCCATGTGAATGTATCTTATCTCATCCAAAACACCGTAGACACTGCAGGCTGGTGCACGCATCATGTAGTTAAAAAAATACTACCATGAGGCTTATGTCAAAATACACTAGTCTTTTATCATATCTCTATTCCATTTCTCAGAGGCAACTACTTTCGACTCTTTCCCTTGTTTTTAACCATATTTTAAATAATATGCATATCCTACAGTTTCACAGTTTATCAATTCTAGGCATTACATTATGGTGACTTCAGTACTCTATGTTTTTCTTTGAGAGGGAGAGAAACATCAATGTGTGGTTGTCTCTCACATGCCCCTCACTGGGAACCTGGCCTGCAACCCAGGCATGTGCCCTGACTGGGAATCGAACTCAGTGACCCTTTGGTTCCCAGTCCAGCATTTAATCCATGGAGCCACACCAGCCAGGGATGTTTGTGCTGGCCTTTTGGTGAGCTCTTTTAATCTGGAAACTCAGGCCCCTCAGATCTGAAAAAATTTTCCTGTTGTGTTTCCTTTGATAATTTAAAGATGTTTGTTATTAGGACTTGTTGAATAATCTAAACCAGCTCCTTTAAAAATATCCAGAAAATGCTTTTGGATATTTTTGTACTTTGTGTTTCATTGTATTTTTTTAAATTATAAAGATGATGCCTACATATTGCAGGAAATTCAAAGAAAAGTGGAAACTGTATAATTTGATATGTTTTTTATTTAACTTTTAAAAAATATTTAGTTATTTGTTTTTTAGAGAGAAGGGAAGGAAGGGAGAAATAGAGAGAGAGGTTTAGCTTTGCAGGGTGATGCCCAATCAGTCAGGGTACCCTAGGCTCACCAAACAAATTGTTTTTCCGCTCTGAAAAACAATTTGACCCAGTAATTCTACTCCAGGGCATATACCCCAGAGAAGCTCTTATACTTGGGCTCCAGGAAACATAGACACCAAAAGAGCAAAAAATTGGAAGGAATCCAAATGCCCTTGGACAAAAGAATGGATAAATTATTCATGGTATATTCACACAATAAAATACTATACCAACTACAAATTAATAAACTATATACACATCGGCGTAGATAAATTTGAGAACTGTGAGTGAAAAAGTAATTCATAAAATATATTCTTGTTGAATTTAAAAATAAGCAAAACTAAACAATTGTTTAGTTTTGTTTGGGGCTTTATGTGTAGGAAAATGTAAAGAAAAGCAAAAGATTGTGGGACAAATTTAGAAGAGCAGTCAGCATATGTCAGCCCCCACCCGAAACGTGGCCACTACTCAGGTTAAGGCAGGGTGGGATCTTCGAGCATAGGCAGTGATGTTCCAGCTCTTACGTGGGGTGGTGGGTTTACAAGTGTTTGTTTTATTATGCATATGACTACATATACATAACACATGTTCTTTTGGCTATATCAAATATTTCAAAATGTAAAAAGTAAAGAGGAAGAAAGATGAAACTCCTAGTCACTACTGTGGTCTCTCAAGGTTATTTATCCTCTGAACCCCACGTCTCTTCCAACAGGCCTGTGGACCAGGAAGCAAAATATCAAGTCTGAAGAGACCCAACAGAAGTTTATAAAAATCCATCCTGGCTGATGTGGCTCAGTGGATTGAGTGCTGGCCTGCAAACTGAAAGGTTGTGGGTTTGATTCCTGGTCAGGAGACGTGCCTGGGTTGTGGGCCAGGTCCCCAGTTGGGGGTGTGCAAGAGGCAACCAATCACATGCCCCTGTTCTGCCCCTTTCCAATCTGTTTCTCACAGACTGTATGTGTCACTAAGTCATGGCCTCTTTTCCCAGCCTAGCTGATTGCATGTTTAGATAAGATGCTGCTTTTCTCTGACAACAACATATGCTTGGGAACATTGTTTTCTGAACAAGTAAGCCATTCTAGCCCCTACTTTTTCTTATCCTAATGCATCATTAGCACCTATCGTTTTTCATCTGCCAGTGTCACATCTGGCTGGGCCTCCAGGCTTCCTTCTCCTTCCTTGGTCATGAGCTTTCTTGGCTTCCTTCCTGATTGTGAGCTCAGCAGCAGGAGCAGAGCTCTCTTGGGTCTCCGACGTTCCCCTCATGTATGTATATTGAAAGACCACCCAACCTTTAGAAGAGGGGTAGAGCTCCTTCCTGAGTGAGGTCAAGCCTTGAACAATACAGTTGAATAGATTAGAATTCTAAATAGGTGAGTTCCAGTCCCCTCTTCCCCTGCCTGACTGTGTGGCTTGTGGTAGGCCCTTCATTGCCATGGAGCCTATTGGTTTGCCCCAGAGAGAGTATTTTTTGGGACATAGATAATGTGCAAGGACCATTAAAGGATGAAAAAGATGTTAAAGTTCATCTAGTTTTACCCATTTATATTAAAGATGGAACAACTAAGGCTAAAGTGGGAAGGAGACTTGGATGGGCTAGGGATGCTTTACACAGATTGTGGACAAGAACCCCAGTCTCCAGTCTCTCCATCCCTTTGCCTCCCTGTTGTTGCTGAGGGACAGAGGTGAGGGAGGCGGATCTACAGCCTAGCTTAGCTCCACCTGAGCTTCATCCAATAGCAAGACATTCAACCTTAGAAGACGTTGCCTTTGAAACTGCTGACATTATCTGGGGGCAGGAGAGGCCTGCCTTATCTGTCAGCTGGTCCATTGCACAATCTGGGAGGCTGAGGCCTGAGGCTCTTCTTCCCACATTAGGCCCAGCTGTAGAAGGGCAAAGTGAGGATTCAGGGAATAACAAAAATTTGGACACTACCCCTACCTCTCCCTCTGACCCTTCCCTCTCCCTGCAGGATTGGGGTACACTGGGGGTAAAAAAGGCCTGAGGAGGGGATGTAAGGGTGGGAAAGCAAGTTCTCTACAAGAGGTGGGGCCAGGGAGTTCCCTTCTCCTCCTCACCCCAAGTGGGTATTTAATTTTGGGGAGGGAGTTTGTGGACAAGGTAGAATGGAGGAGGGAGCTTTGGCCGGGTCCTTCCTTTAGCCCTTGAGTTCAGCATTTATCTTTGAAACGAAGAAACAGGAGAAGGTGAGACAGAGGGCTGAGTTGATCTGTGAGGCTGCCAGTCTAATGGAGGCAGTGGAAACTGGACTCAGTACAAAGATGTCTGGGGTCCCATTTTTGTCCCCTGGCCGGGGAGGCAGCACCTCGAGAGACCAGAACTGCACATGGCTTCTCCCAGCGCTGGCACACACAGACTGCCATACATCAGCCCGCATCTGAAACATAGCCACTGCTCAGGATTCCATCAAAGGCCCCAAACAACCTGATTAGAGCTTGTGTTGTTTTGTTTTGTTTATTATTATTATTATTCAACTGTCATATCTGAGACTGCCTGACTATAACACAAAGGGGGGTTCTTTTTTCATTTAACTTTACAATATGCATAGCAGGTCCAGGCTAGATCATACAATCCGAGCAAAGATGTTTAACCTTTCCGATGCTGTTCATGTTTACAGTGCACAGAAATCCTGTAATTGAAGCTACATCTTTTAATGACTAGAGGAGACTTTACAGCTGCCACAAACTTCAGCCCTCAAACTCAGTTGTATAAAAAACAGAACTTAGCTTTTGAGGGGGTTCCAAAGTTTTGGGAGGGCTTTTGTTGGGAGGGGCTATTCAGCCCTCAGGCATTTATCCCTGTGTAGGGCACAGTGGCTCTGTCTGCAGTTTCTGTTCCCAACTTGGGGGCATGGGACACAGTCCCTGGACCCAGTGAGTAGCCACGCCCTCCATAGGGACCTGTGCACCTGCTCTCAGTCTTACAGCCTTCTTTGCTCTTTTCTTGTTTCCTTCCTCCAGTCTGGGGAGAAACATTGAAGTGTATACAGTTATCATGGTATTTTAAAAACAGACACAATATAGTAATGCATGGTTTTTTAGATCGAATATGAAGATCTAGTGATGGATCTAATAACTTCATACTTTGGAAGTACTGAGAAATGTTAACAATATTTGAACATACTGCAACACCCATGATAGGACATAAAAAGAGCTGATTTCTGCTGATGAAAAAGGCTTGGTACAGTTAATACAACAGTGGTTTATTGCCTGCATTCATAATGGAAGGAAATGCTACATTTCAGATACAGATTAATGAAAGAAAAACGTGATTCTTTTTTCCATTCAACTTCAAAGGCCTAAGTCATAAGAATCCCTGGTCAGAGGACATTCATCTCTCTTAATCCCGATTTCACTGATAGCAGTCACAAATTCTCCCTGAGAATAGTAGCATAAGACCTATTATCTGCTTGAATGAAGGAGGAGACTGTGTACATAGGTTAATATCTAAATAAAATTTTTTTTATCTCTTTGGGGTTTATTTACTCCTAGTTTACACACAGAATTCACATTCCTGATGATCTCTTTTTTTAACTCACAGAAAAATAGAAGCAGCAGAGTAGGAAAGAATCTGCAGCTGCTAAGAAAACACACTTATACCTAAAGTGATTGCAAACAGCTTAACATGTAGAGAGAAAAATTGTTTTAATGCAGACAGGAATTCAGAAATCATAGAAAATTGGAAAGATTTAGTTTGTGCAGGAGTCAATAACTATATTTTGCTTCACTGAGATTACAATAACTGACATTCATCACTATGACCCCATAGTCTGAAGGAGGAACTAAAGAATGTAGGCTTGTTAACCTATACTTAGGAAGAAGTATTGGATGTAACAGACTTAGGACAATCTCCAAGCAAGATGGTTAAAATAAAGTTTTGATGCTTAAAAGGGTAAGTCTGCAGGTTTTGAAACGAGTATTGCACCCATGACCGTATGTACCCTTATTCCTGGGGTTCTTCTTACAGGACACTTTGAAATTTCCTGTGCTCCCCTGGGAGTACAGGACAGTGGTGTGGGTTACAGGGCCACGGGAAGAGGACCTGAGTTAAAATGGCAACCTCCATAGCGAATGATAGAGCATAAAGAACAGGACCCTGGTGACTCCTGTTCATCCAATGATGGTCAGTAGGTCCTAACCCACAGAATTAAGGAATCTTTTCCCATTAAAGCCAAAAGTCCTCAACTTCACCCCAGGACCAGGACCTAGCAGAAGTGGCACCAAGAGGGATATCAAGGGCGGACAGGAACTTGGCTGGGCCAAACTTGTCTTTTACAGATGAGGAAACTGAGGCCCAGAGATAAAGTTAGCATAAAATTAGCATTGTTTCTTCTTTAAATATTTTGGTAGAATGCTGTGATAAAGCTATTTGGGCCTAGAGTTACTCGTAAGTATAGAATGATCCAGGTTTTCTACTTGTTCTTGTGTTCATTTTGGGAAGTTTTATTTATTTATTTATTTTAAAGGTTTTATTTATTTATCTTTAGAGGGGAAGGGAAGGAGAGACGGAGAGAAATACCAATTTATGGTTGCCTCTAGTGAGTCCCCTGCTGGGAACTGGCCTGCAACCCAGGCATGTGCCCTGACTGGGAATCGAACCGTGATCGTGTGGTTCGCAGGCCCATGCTCAATCCGCTGAGCTACACCAGCCAGGGCTGGGAAGTTTTATTTTTATTATATGGAATATTTGTCCATTTCAACAAAATGTAGAAATTACTTGGATAAAGTTGTTTGTAATCTCATTTGAAATATCTGTAGATTCTGCCTTGCTGGTGTAGCTCAGTGGATTGAGCACGGGCCTGCGAACCAAATAACCGTGGTTCAATTCCCAGTCAGGGCACATGCCTGGGTTGCAAGCCAGTTCCCAGCAGGGGGACACACAACAGGCAGCCATACATTGATATTTCTCTCCCTTTCTTCTTCCCTTCCCCTCTAAAGATAAATAAATAAATAAAAATCTAAAAAAAAAAATCTGCAGATTCTGTAGTACTATCCCTTTTTAAAAAAATTCCCTGATAATGGTTAATTAAACCTTTTTTTTTCTTGACTGGTTGTGCCAAAGTTTTAGCAATTAATCTCTTCAAAATACCAACATTTGTCTTTATTAATATTCTCTGTTGTATGTTTGCTTTCTACTTCCTTAAGTTCTACTCTTATGTTTAAAAAAAAAGATTTTATTTCTTTATTTTTAGAGAGAAGAAGAAAGAGAGAGAGAGAAACATCAATGTGTGAGAGAAATATCAATCAGTTGCCTCTTACACATGTCCCAACCGGGGACCAGGCCACAACCCAGACATGTGCCCTAATCAGGAATAAAATGGGCGACCTTCTGCCTTGCTGGACAATGCCCAACTGACTGAGTGACACTGGTCAGGCCTGCCCTTATATTAATTATTTATTCTTTAACATTCTTTGAGTTTAATCTGTCATTTAAAAGAATTTCTTGACATGGATGCTTCGAACATTGATTCTTAGCCTTTTTTCCTTTCCAATATATGTATTTAAAACTATAAAATTTCTTTTGGCACGGTTACATCACACAAACAATGGACCAAAACTGCAAGTCATGCAGTCAAAGCATGTGCAGAGGAGAGAACTTTGACATCCAGGTGTACCCAGAAACAAGGTCTTGCCACCCTCAGAACAAGGACCCCCAGCAGAACAAAGGACCAGGACATAATTGGAACTTGAACATCTGAATCCTTTCGGAAGCCAAAGGTCCACGTTGTCCAGGAAGATCTGGTGTTGGTGCATCTTTACCATAAATGACCAAGTTCTGAGGTCCTCCAATTAAAAATTGACCCACCAGCACTTCTGCGTAATTGTTTCCCCGATCCCCTTAAAATTCCTTAACCTTCTCCAGTGAGCAAGATGGATTTGAGGCAGTATTACGTCTCCCATCTTCTCGGTTGGTGCCTTCTTGATCAACAAACTTTTCCTTACTGCAAACTCTGACATGTTAAGTTTTGGCCTTTTGAACAGGCTGCTGTCTTCATGTCTGACACAGAAACTTGAAGTCCACAGAGCAGGCAGTTGGGAATAGAAAACAGAGATGAAGTGGAGGAGAACAAAAATAAGCTGGAACTTACAGGCTTGAGCTGGAGCCTATGAGAATTAACTGAAGTCAGTGTCAGTTCTCATGGCCTCTAGAGTTGATGGTGTGGGTGTCCTGCAGAGGCCAGGGCTCTTTGCACAGCAAAACACCCAAACCTGGCCCAGAAGTCAGAGAGGCTGAAGGGAGGGTTCAAGGGAAGGTGAAGCAGTTACACGCACAGCTGCTGCCTCATGTCAGTGAGGTGAGGCAGCAGATAATCCACTTCGTATGTCAGCTACACAATAGCTGCTGCTCCATTGCCACCTTCCAAAGCTCCCACAAGAATCTTGTGGCTCATGCTAATTGGAAACATACAGAAAAGGGAACTCTAGGAAATAGAATTTAGTCTCGCCAAGCTGAAACATTTCAAAGGCATTGTATTACTATATAGCTCAATAGTTATGAACACCTGGCCTAGAATCAGACTTCCCGTTTCCACTGCAGTTCCTTTATTTAAAGCTGTGTGTCCACCTGAAACTAATGCAAAATAATATTG
This sequence comes from Sturnira hondurensis, assembly GCF_014824575.4. NCBI lineage: Eukaryota > Metazoa > Chordata > Mammalia > Chiroptera > Phyllostomidae > Sturnira > Sturnira hondurensis. The sequence goes on from NW_028091359.1 coordinate 20,175,066, forward strand.
AATGTAAACTGTAAAAAACCCCACTGTATGAACCTCTTTTTTAAAAAGCTGTATGTTGAAAAGTACGTTGCTTGGTCTCTGTGCCTCAGCTTTCTTGTCTATAAAATGAAGATATAACAATGGTACTTACCTTGCAAAATTTGTGTGAGGTTTAAATGAGATAATATATATTTGCTGTTGATGTATTGTTGATATATTATCAATAAGAGTTGGCCTATTGGAAAAGTTGAATAAGTATTATTAGTTGTGTGATCTTGGGCAAATCATTTAATTTTTCTGATCTTCGGTTTTTTTCAACATTAAGTGGAGATAAATTCTTGGCCTATTTCAAAGGCACTACTGAGGATAAAATGAAATAAACCATCTTAAAGTCTTAGTTAAATAGGAACAGGCATGATGCTGATCGTAAGCACCTTTCCTAGCTCCTTCCAGTGACTAATCTAAAGTGAGCTCATTGGTGATTATTCATTGGAAGAGTGGTCCAAATTTACCATATTAATGTAAGATGGGAACAGTAGGAAAAGCTGGGTGGAGGGGTATATGGACTTCTCTGTAGTACCTTTGAAATTTTTCTTTTCTTTTCCAATATATTTTATTGATTATGCTATTACAGTTGTCCCATTTTTTCTCTGCTTTGTTCCCCTCCCTCCTGTACTCACTTTCCCACCATCATTCCCCCACCTTAGTTCATGTCCATGGGTCATACATGTGAGTTCTTTGGCTTCTCCATTTCCCATACTATTCTTCACCTCCCTCTGCCTAGTTTTTCAAAGATTTTATTTATTTATTTCTAGAGAGGGGGGAAGGGAGGGAGAAAGAGAGGGAGAGAAACATCAATGTGTGGTTGCCTCTCACGTTGCTCCCACTGGGGCCCTGGCCCACCACCCAGGCATGTGCCCTAACCAGGAATCGAACCAGCAATCCTTTGATTTGAAGCCCACAAATCAAATCCACTGAGCTCAGTCCACTGAGCTACACCAACCAGGGCCTCCTGTCTGTTTTGTACCTACCATTTATGCTTCTTATTCCCTGTACCTTTCCCCCCATTCTTCCCCTCCCGCTCCCTGCTGATAAGCCTCCATGTGATCTCTATTTCTGTGAATCTGTTCCTGCTGTAGTTGTTTGCTTAGTTCATTTTTGTTATTGTTTATGTTCTTTTAGGTTCAGTTTTTGATAGTTGTGAGTTTGTTGTCATTTTACTGTTCATAGTTTTGATCTTTTTGTAGATAAGTCCCTTTAACATCCCATATAGTAAGAGCTTAGGGATGAACTCCTTTAACTTGACCTTATCTGGAGAGCGGTTTATCTGCCCTTCCAGTCTCAATGATACCTTTGCCGAGTAGAGTAATCTTGGATGTAGGTCCTTGCCTTTCATGACTCTGAATACTTTTTTCCAGCCCCTTCTTCCCTTTAAGGTTTCTTTTGAGAAATCAGCTGATAGTCTTATGGGAACTCCTTTGTAGAGAACTCTCTTTTTCTCTTGCTGCTTTTAAGATTCTCTCCTTCTCTTTAAGCTTGACTCATGCAATTATGATGTGCCCTGGCGTGTGCTTCTTTGGGTCCAACTTCTTTGGGACTCTCTGAGCTTCCTGGACTTCCTGGAAGTCTATTTCCTTCACCAAATTGGGGAAGTTCTTCATTATTTTATTTTTATTTTTAAAATAATTTTATTTATTTATTTGTTTATTTATTTATTAGATTTTATTTATCTTTAGAAAGGAAGGGAAAGAGAGAGGGGGAGAAATATCAATGTATGGTTGCTTCTCGTGTGTCCCCTGCTGGAAACTGGCCCCTGCTGGGAACTCGCTTGCAACCCAGGCACGTGCCCTGACTGGGAATCAAACCACAGTCCTTTGGTTCACAGGCCTGTGCTCAATCCACTGAGCTACACCAGCCAGGGCTCCTTCATTATTTTTTCAAAACATTTTCAATTCCTTGCTCTTCTGGCACCCCTATGATTCGGATGTTGGAATATTTAAAGTTGTCCCGTAGGTTCCTAAGCCTCTCTCATTTTTTTTGAATTCTTGTTTCTTCATTCTGTTTCAGGTTAATGTTTATTTCTTCCTTCTGCCCCAAACTGTTGATTTGAGTCCCAGTTTCCTTCCCTTCACTGTTGGTTTCCTGTATTTCACTTTGCATAGCCTTCACTTTTTCCTCTGTTTTGTGACCTTACTCAACCATTTCTGTGAGCATCCTGATTACCAGTGTTTGGAACTCTTCATCTGATAGGTTGGCTATCTCTTCATTACTTAGTTGTATTTTTTCTGAAGCTTTGATCTGTTCTTTCATTTGGACTATATTTCTTTATCTTTGAGCACCTATTATGTAGTAAGGGGCGGGGCCTTAGGTAATCGCTGTGGTAATCAGTCACTTACTCTGCTACCCACTAGCAAATTGGGCCCTTCTGGTGCTGATTCCTGAAGGGGGGTGGTGTTCTGTACATTCCAGGACCCTCTGGGTCTCTTCAGTGAATTCTCTTGTGAGGCTTGGGGTTTCCCCTGATGCCTTACCCCAACAGGTTTTTTCAGTCAGAGATTTTGAGGCTTTATTTCTGAGCCCTAGAACCCTGAGTTGAGCTGTCTGTCTTACTGCCCAGTTGTTCCTCCTGGTTTTTCTGCACATATAATGTGGGACTGTCCACTGTGCCAGCCGCAGCCTCACTCACCCCAGTCCTTCAGCTGTCGTTTTGCCGAGAGTCCTCTCCACCCCAGCTGCCCACCTCTGTCCCTCCTACCAATCTGGGTAAATGTTTCTTCTTTAACTCCTTAGTTGTCAGGCTTCCATACAGTTCAATTTTCTGGAAGCTCTGGTTATTTTTTGTTTTTATTTTGTTGTTGTCCTTTTGATTGTGTGAGGAAGCAAAGTGTGTCTACATATGCTTCCATCTTGGCTGGAAGTCCTGAAAATTTTCTATAAATCTAAAACTATTAAAAATAAAACATTTATTTTTAAAAGCCTAATCTTAAAATAAATTAAAGTAAAACTTAGAAAAAGAAAACGGTTCTCAAACTTGAGCAGGCATCAGAATCCCCTGCAGGGCTTGTTAGAGTACCCCTTGCTGGGTCCCACTCTACGAGCTGTGACTAAGTCAGTCTGGGAATGGGCCAGAGAAGTTGCTCTTCTAGTAAGCAGTGCTGAGACTGCTGACCTGAGAGTCACACTTTGAGAACCACTGACATAAAACTGAAATTATACGAGTTTTCCTGTATTTCTCATAAACAGAGGCTCTCATTCATCATGGCCTATCATTCTGTGGCTCATTCTGTCCATGCGATCACCCAACATTTACTTACCAGGCAGGAAGAAGGAGAAAACTGATGACCAGTTCAGTCACTGGACCAAACAGAGTTCAACAGGGCCTGGAAAAATCCCTTTTACCTTTCTTCCTCTTTTCTCCAACCTCTTCAAAGCTCTGGGCCATGAATTAAGCCATGTTTAAAGTAATACACACACATAAATATTTAAATACATAAATTTAATTGTAACAAAAAATGTGCTCGTGGAGACGAATTAAGAAAAAATAAAAAGAAGAAAAAATTACCCACAGCTTTCCCATCCAAAGACAACCAGTTGAAGTTTTTGTTCATTTATTTCCCAAATTTTATTGCAACTATAATTTTTAAAGTTTTCTTTTAAACATTGTTGTAATATATACATTTTTATACTATTGTGTAGTATTTGTAAACAGTAAGTGAATGTATAACACTACAACTGTTCCCCTCTTATTGGATGCCTCACTTTTCCCAGTGTTTTCTCTATTGTAAAAGAAGGTTCAGCCCTGACTGGTGTGGCTTAGTGGATTGGACACCATCCTGCAAACCGAAAGGTCGCAGGTTCAGTTCCTGGTTGGGGCACATGCCTGGGTTGTGGGCCAGGTCCCTGGTTGGGGGCATGCGAGAGGCAGCCAATCAATATTTCTCTCACACATTGATTCCCTCTCCCTCTCTTTCTAACTTCCCCTCTCTCTAAAATAAATAAATTAAATCTTTTTAAAAAGAGGGTTCAAACTTCACAGTTGCATGAATTGATGTGTGGATAAAATAATTTTCTTTTTTTAAAAAATAATTTTCTTTATTTTTCTATAATTGAATAAATTTCTTTCTTAAGCCCCAGATTTCCAGAAGTAAAAAACATAATCAAGTCCTTCTAGGTAAACTCGATTATAATCAGGATCTTTCTGCTCTTCCCAGCTCTTCACCTACCTCTCTGTTTCTGACAGAGTCAATGGAGAGGGGACAACCACCTCTTGAGCTTTCACTTCATTGCCTCAGGGTAGCCTCCTATTCCAGTATAACAGGTGAGTAGTCCCTGTCTGGCTCCCAGAAGGGCGGAGGTGGTGGTGTGTGAGTGGAAGTTGGCAAGGGTCCCTCCTCTGTGCTGGCAATCTACTGATGTTGTAGCCTCGTTCTTACCTGGCATCCTCCTAACTCAGTCAGAAGATTCTCCCTGCCTCTGACCCCCCAGAGGCTGGGAGAATCTTCTGTTACTTATCTCAAGCCTGGCTGTCATTTCTACTACATAGAATCTGCACCATAAAGGTGGGAGATTTGCTTATGAGGCTTGCTACCTGCCTGGGCCTTGCCTGGGAATCAAGGTCTTTTCAACCCCCCAGTTAATTGAACTGGGAGGTTTATTGAACTTCAGATGGGGCCAGGTGCACAGTCCCTGCTGTTCTGTTTTCTCTTCACACTCTCCACCTCTATTCTCTCTCTAATAGGTTTTATCTTTTTTAGAGTAGAGGTGGGGAAAATTGTTTTTGACTATTGTTTGACATATTTTTTAAATTCTTTTTTAAAGATTTTATTTATTTATTTTTAGAGAGAGGGGAAGTGAGGGAGAAGGAGAGAGAGAGAAATAATGGCCTGCAACCTAGGCATGCACCCTGACTGGGAATTGAACCCGTGGCCTTTTGGTTTGCAGGTCATGGCTTAATCCACTGAGCCACACCAGCCAGGGCTGCTTGACATGTTTTAACAGGTCTCTTCATACATCATTCACTCTTATACGTGAATACATAGTTTATGAGTTTAAAAACTGAGATTCTGTTGACTTTCTTTTATGGTTCTATACAAACAACTTCTCTCGGTGGCCTCTAGTCTCACAACCCAAAGGGAGGGGAAAGAACACACTGCTTATTATCCCATTATCCTGCCTCGTAACTAATGCTGCAAAAATACTTAGGCACATGTCAGCAGTGACCTTTGACAGACAGGGCAGGGCTGACAACTATGTATGAGCCAAGGCCTCTGATATCATTAAGGAAGGGAGGGGAGGTTCTAGAGGCTAGAGAGCATGGTGTAAGCAGGTGATTCGCCCTATGTACAACCTGGCACTGTCTGAGAAACTAGGAGTAATTGCCTGTCCCTTCGACTTTAATGATCAAAGATGGAGAAGTCCAGACACAAGGAAGGGTGCTCTTTCCAGTCCACAGGGAATGATTGTCCAAAATATTCGGCTTACTCAGTCACAGCCGCTGCACTATCTACCTACCTACCTACCTACCTGCCTACCTACCTATCTACCTGTCTATCTGTACCCTTTATATTTGTATAATTTATATATTTTCTTTAAACATTTACCCAGAAGTGGAATTACTGAATCAAAGAATAAAATCTGTAAAATGTTGATGTTAAGAAATACAGCCATGGTCTTAAGACGTAAAGTGCCAAAGCTGTTAACCCAGGATGATCGAGCATCAGAGACACTGGTGGCAGAGAATAAACGGGGACAATCCTTCCGCAGGGAAATTTGTCAATATGTATAATACACTTTGACCTACCACCTCCACTTTGGGAATTTATCTGAGTGAAATAATTAGACAGATGTACAAGGGTATATATGTGTGCTAAGAGGTTCAAAGAAGCATGATTGCAATGCTTAAAAATAGGCATTATTTAAATATCTAGTGATCATTAAATGAAAAATAGTACATCCACGTGATCTAACATTATGCAGCCATTTTAAATGATGATAAGAATCAATATTGACTGAGAAGAAAAAATATTCATTGGAAAGAGCAGATTAGAAAAAAGTGCATATATTATTATCCATTTAAAAATCATATTGTGTGCCCTGACCAGTGTGGCTCAGTTGGTTGGGTGTTGCTGGTTCGATTCTGGATCAGGGAACATGCCTGGGTTGCAGGATTGGTCCCTGGTCAGGGTTTGTTCAAGAGGCAACCAATTGATGTTTTTCTCCCTCTCTTTCTCTCTCCCTCCCTCTTTCTCTAAAAAATAAATAAATACATTCTTTTAAAAAATCACATTGTGTACATATGTATAAAAGACCAGGCTCTGACTGGTGTGGCTCTGTTGGTTGGGCATCACCCGACAAATCAGTTGGATTCTTCGTCAGGGCACATGCCTGGGTTGCGGGTTTGGCCTGTGGACAGGGTGCATACAAGAGGGAACTGATAGATGTTTCTCTCACATCAGTGTTTCTCTCTCTTTCTCCTTCCCCTCTCTCTAAGAATAAATAAAATCTTTTTAAAAAAGACCAGAAGAAAACATACCAACATATTAATAGTGGTTATTTCTAGGTGGTAGAACTATGACTGCTTTCTCTTTTCTTAGTTATTCTTTTCCATATATACATTTTACTTTTAAAATCAGGGAGGAAATTACTGGAAGGTAGCATATGTAATTAGGCTGCTTGGAATGTTATTTTATATGCATTTTAATCTGTTATTCACATGAAGGTCTAGCTGAAATAGATTTCTTGGACTCTATGCATCTTTTCACTTCCCTTATCTCAAGCCTTGCTCTCCATGAGCATACCTCCAGAATTCCCCACTCTGTGCCTCCTCCCACAAGCCCCTAGTCTATTCCCACTAGACTTCCTTAGTCCACATTCTTTTCAAAAATGTATCTTACCCTGTGATACTTCTCTGAAGTGTCTCAGTCTGGAAAATCTCCAAGGACAATTTCCCTTTATTGACTTTTTTAAAATTAAGATTTTATTTATTTATTTTTAGTGAGAGGAGAAGGGAGGGAGAAAGAGAGGGAGAGAAACGTCAATGTGTGGTTGCCTCTCACACCCCCCAACTGGGGACCTGGCCCACAACTCAGGCATGTGTCCTGACTGGGAATTGAACCAGTGACTCTGGTTCCCAGACCAGCACTCAATCCACTGAGCCACATGAGCCAGGGCCCTTTACTGACTTTCATTTTATCAAGACTTAGAGGTGACAAGACCTACACAGCATGGTGTTCGGTATGGTTGAGGATGCCAGCCAAAGTGGCACTTCTGGGGCACTTAATAGATCAAAGTCCACTGCCAAGAAGTCACCTGGGCTCAGCAGGTGATGTACCCTGATAAGCTTCGTGGAAAGTCTGGTCTTCAACCCTTGGACTCCAGCCACAGGAGGACTCAGCAGAACTGAAGGTCCTGCTCATTCAGCCTGTCTGGGCCTCAGTTGTGCCAGCTCCTTAACCCTGGCCATTGGAAGTGAGAGAGACACAAAGGGCAGGGAAGACTCCCATGAATCTAGGAGGCAGACAAACCTGTCAGGTGTGGCCCCTTCACCCACAGAGGGTGTTCACTGCCCCCTCTAATTTATTTCCCCAGCAGTGGGCTCATGTAGGATCTCACAATAGGAAAGGCCAGTAGATACTATCTGCTCTAAGCCTCTCCCTTTAAAGCACAGAGAAGCCAAGCTGCTTACCCACTGATGCAGAGTTTATGATGTAGCAAGTACCAGGGCACAGGTATCCTGGCTCCTGGCTCAGCTCAGAGCTCTTTAGTACAATCCTGTTTATCTTCTTCACAAGTGGGGCATTTCTAAAGCAAACTGTCTTGTGTCTTATGTCATCTTACCCTCTAATCAACACTGACCTGATGTATGACTGTAAACCATCAAAACTAGAAAAATAAATGGGCCCAACCCATTTATTTTACAAATGAGAAACTGAGGCCCAGAGAGACTACCCAGGGTCACTTGGCTGTCCAGGTTCAGAGCCAGCCCTCTGGTCTCATTCACAACTACTTTTATTGTAGGTGGTCCAGGCGCTCTGCCATACACGACTAAACAACATGGATAGTAGGTTTGTGTCTCTAGGCACACTCAGTCACCAGACCTAAGCAGGTAACCATCTCTACCTCTCTTTCCTTCTGTTCTCTAGTTTAGTGTACTTCTGTCCACTTTCTGGAGAGATGAGTGACCAGCATCTGTGGATGTTGGTACTGAGGAGTAGAGTTCCCAACCTAGAAAGAATAGATTAACCGAAGGTGAGAGGTAGAGGTAGAATGTGTGTGTGTGTTGGGAAAAAGTTTAGGCTGAGCGTGAAGATGTTATATGGAGACTGGTCGAGTGCTTCATTTAATTAAAGGGCAGAATATTTCAAATCAGGGTTGGTTTTTTTTGTAGATAGTTTAAAATTCTGAAAGATACCTATGAATGACTTGCTTATCTGCATCACACAACCCAGGCGATCACCAAGTCTTAAAGCAGAAAGTGACAGTGAATCATCGTATTCTGCCTCCAGGTTCTAGGTTGGTAAATTCTCAACAGTCCAAGATAAACGGCTGTCCCTTCTGTTCTCCATGCCTCCAGGGGGATGATATCCACCTCTTCACATCTTTGAGGGATGACACACTGAGCAAGAATAGGAGATGGAGTGTAGTAGTTGCCCAGGGCTGGGATATGTGCCCTCCCTTGGGACTGGGATCTGGGGTCTCCTCAGCCACTGCAATGGTTGCAAATAGGAAGAGTGGTTCTCAAAAGGAAAATCAGGGGGACTATGATTAGAAAAAGGGGACCTGGGTAGCAGGGAGGGAAAAACAGCTTTGCGTATAACAAAGACTGATTTCTTAGAGGTGACACACTAGAATCTCTGTAAATGATGTGGTTGAATCAGCATTGATTCCAGGGGTCTTTTGTGCTACAGAGGCTGAAAGGATGAAGCTACATTCATGCAGCTAGGATTCTGGGTGCAAGTTAGGTTCTGTGAGATTTGAAAAGGGGAAGTGGGGTAGGGGTTGTGCCATATTCTTTTTTAAAAGATTTTATTTATTTATTTTTAGAGGGGAAAGGAAGGAGAGAGAGAGAAATATCAATGTATGGTTGCCTCTCGTGAGTCCCCCGCTAGGAACTGGCCTGCAACCCAGGCATGTGCCCCGACTGGGAATTGAACCAGGATCGTATGGTTCGCAGGCCCACGCTCAATCCACTGAGCTACACCAGCCAGGGCAGGGGTTGTGCCATATTCTTGAGATGAGATTGCCAGTGTGCCATCTCCAAGTTCAGGGATGTTGAGAGGAAATTCTGGGGGCAGCAGTGGCAGAATTCTAAATTCCAGTGTTCAGGTTGGGCTGGTGACAGCAGTCTCCCGGTCCCAGCTTTCTGGTGCCTGGATTGTAGCTAGAGCAGCATATCCTGGAACTCAATTTCTTGAAGGCAGAAAAGGGAATGGCTCCCTGGGAGTGTCCTGGGAGGCATTTGTGAAAGCAAGCCTGGAGCCTGCTCCTTCCACCCTCCCAGGGATTTGGTCATCACTTAATCTTTGTGTTGAATCCATTCTGTTTTTAAACATCAGAAGTGATTTTGTTCTCTCACCTGATTCCTGACTGTCCCATCTGTGTGGCATGAAGAAGCACCTGGTGGTTTGATTCTTCTTCTTTTTTAAAAAATATATTTTATTGATTATACCATTACAGTTGTTGTTCTATTCCCCCCCTTCATTCCCCTCCACCCTGCACACCCCCTCCCCCACCATTCCCCCCTTTAGTTTATGACCACGTGTCTCAAGTTCTTTAGATTCTATATTTCCCCCACTATTCTTGCCCTCCCCCCTATCTATTTTCTACCTACTATCTATGCTATTTTCTGTATCTTCTCCCCCCTTCTCTTCTTCCCACTCCCCTGTTGCTAACCCTCCATGTGTTCTTCATTTCTATGGTTCCACTCCTGATCTAGCTGTCCTCTTGGTTTGCTTTTGTTTTAGGTGTGTTTGTAAATAACTGTGAGTTTGCTGTCCTTTCACTGTTCATATTTTTCATCTTCTTTTTTTTAAGATTTTATTTATTTATCTTTAGAGGGAAATGGAAGGAAAGAGGGAGAGAAACATCAATGTGTGGTTGCCTCTGGTGTGTCTCCTGCCAGGAACTGGCCTGCAACCCAGGCATGTACCCTGACTGGGAATCAAACCGAGATTGTGTGGTTCACAGGCCTGCGCTCAATCCACTGAGCTATGCCAGCCAGGCTCATCTTCTTTTTCTTATATAAGTCCCTTTAACATTTCGTATAATAAGGGCTTGGTGATGATGAACTCCTTGAATTTGACCTTTATCTGCCCTTCCATTCTAAATGAAAGCTTTGCTGGATAGAGCCATCTTGGATGTAGGTCTTTGGATTTCATGACTTGGAATACTTCTTTCCAGCCCCTTCTTGCCTGTAAGGTCTCTTTTGAGAAATCCGCTGATAGTCTGATGGGGACTCCTTTGTACGTGACTGTCCCCTTATCTCTTGCTGCTTCTAGGATTCTCTCCTTCATTTTCATCTTGGCTAATGTAATTATGATGTGCCTTGGTGTGTTCCTTCTTGGGTCCAGCTTCTTTGGGACTCTCTGAGCTTCGTGGATTTCCTGGAAGTCTATTTCCTTTTCCAGACTGGGGAAGTTCTCCTTTATTATTAGTTCAGATAAGTTTTCCACTCGTGACTGTTCCTCTTCCCCTTCTGGTAGCCCTATAATTTGAATGTTGGAATGTTTAAAGATGTTGTGGAGATTCCTAAGCCTCTCCTCATTTTTTGAATTCTTGTTTCTTCATTCTTTCCTGGTTGGATGTTTCGTTCTTCCTTCTGGTCCACTCCATTGATTTGAGTCCCAGTTTCCTTTCCATCACTATTGGTTTCCTGTGCATTTCCCTTCATTTCAATTAGTTTAGCCTTCATATGTTCCTCTAATTTGTGACTATAATCAACCAGTTCTGTGAGCATCCTGATCACCAGTATTTTGAACTGTGCATCTGAGAGGTTCACTATTTCTTTTTCGCTTAGAGTTATTGGCTCTGGGGCTTTGAGTTCTTGTTGAGCAGTATTTTGGACTGTTCATGCCTGTTACGTATGAGGAGTGGAGCCCTAGGTGTTCACCAGAGCGGGGCAACTCAGTCACTGGGTTATGATGCTGTATGTGGGGGCAGGGTCAAAGGAAAGCAATAGTGGACCCCTCTGCCGCTGCCTTCCGCCGCGAAACCGCGCAGTCCATCCCACTGTGTGTGAATGTGCTACCTCAGTCAGCCCACCGCCTTGCGCACTCACTGGGTTTGCCCGCTGGGGCCTGTGCGGTCCGTCCCACTGCTCACTCCTCTGCTGGTTTATCTGCGCGTGAATGTGTGACTACGGTCAGCCTGCCCCGCTCCCTCACTGGGTCCACGCTGCTACCCTGGTTGCCTGCACGCCTGGATTGGGGGATCCTTCCTGCCTGACCCTGCTCCGCTGCTGGCTCCACCCCTCTTACTGGTCCGGTTGAACGGACTTCCGTATAGTTGTTGTCGGACTTCCATATAGTTCAATATTCTGTTCTTTGGTTGTGTCTTTGTTTACTAAACCTTTGTTGTATTCAAACTTGGTTGTGGGAGAAGGCACAGTGTTTCCACCTACGCCTCCATCTTGGAAGTCCTCTGGTGGTTTGATTCTGATATGACCTCTCTCCTCCTTGAGAATCACTGATATAAAAGAATTCCATGAAAAGACATTCATGATATACTAAGAAACAAAAGGGAATTATGAAGTTGTGAATTCTTTGTTCCCTGTTCTCAAGGTGTATGAGTTTATAACCCAGATCTCTGCCTTGGGAGATAGCCAGTATTTCCAGCCTTAGTGAGTCATGCTTTCCTAATTATTCAAATACAAGGATTCTAGCCACTATTCCACATACTCTGGTGCCCACCCCTAAATGAGCTCCTAAGATTTTTCAAGGGGTTCACTGTTGTAGAGACTACAAAATTTTCAGTCTTTGCTGTTTTCATCATCATCTTTTGTTCCTTGCTGGACAACCTCATTCCTTCCTTTCCCCAAAAATGCTGTACTACTAACCTCAAACTTTGTGTGCAGCAGACTCCATTAAAATACAGAATCACAACACTTTACAGGTTGGACTACAGCTTAAAATTGAACATTAGTGATCAGTGCCCTGGCTAACCACCTGACATTCCCCCTCCTTAAGACATTGTTTGATGTCCCTGTGCTTGCCACCTTTGCCAGGGTTGCCCACTAGCCTACACTCTGTCTTTGTGCAAATTAGGAAAAGATGCCTGCTCTGAGTGGGGCTTATGCTCCATCTTATCTGGGCAGCTGCCACTCTGTTCTGGCCAGTCATAACATATCAGGAATGATGTGAGGCTAGGTTGCTAGGCTTTGCAAAAGGGAAAAAAGAAGCCAGAAGCCTAGATTTTAATTTTGATTTTCATTTCAGTTGCTAGTAACTAATAGGCAAATCAAAGTATTTAAGAGTACTTATTATGTGTTGGGTACTTTCCTAAGTACTTTACAAGTATCAATTATTTGGTCTGTATAACAACCTGTAAAGTCATTTATGTCATTTCCTCCACTTTACAGATGAGAAAACTGAGGCAAAGAAATTAAGTTATCCAGTCATATGATTAATAAGTTGCAGAGCAGAATTTGAACTCAGTCATCTGGCTCTAGAGACTTCTCTTAATCATCATGCTTTACTACTATGAACTAAATTTGGCCCACACATGGCAGTTTTTGATCTGCATTAGAGATTATGCAATCCAAAAGAGCTGTGATAACAGAAATGTTTTATTCTGTGCTGTCCATTCTCCCCTTCTTTATGAGTAACGTAAGTAAATGTCCACTACCAGGTGTATATATGTTTACCTACAATAACAAACACATTTATCAGCCTTCTTGCAACTAGATGTGGTCATGTGGCTAAATTCTGGTATGTAAGCCAAAATGGTATGTACAACTTCCAGAAAATGTCTTTAAAGGGAGGAGGCTTGCCCTCTTTTCCTCCTCCTTCTTGCTTGTGAGAATGTGGACATAATAGCTGAAGCTCCAGCTGCTGTCTTGGATCATGAAGAAACTTTGAGAATGAAAGCCATGTGTGATGCAAGAAAATGATAGAACAAACCTGAGTTCCAGGTACCCTGGAGCAGCCCAGGACTTGTGAACAGGAAAGAGAAATGAGCTTTGGTTTTGTTTAAACTCCTGTTATTTGGAGTTTTTCTGTGATTTTCGTTTACAACAAGAAGATATGTGGTTTTATCAGCATATGTAACATGGAATCTGAGCCATATTGGGGGCTCTCTGAGGAAGTGATGCTTGAATTGAGTTAGCCAAGGATGGAGTGGGGTGTAAAATGGTTTCAAGCAAAGGGAAAAAGTCCCTTTGCATTGGCCCTAAAGTGGAAAGGAGTTTTGCATGTTGAAAGGAAGAGAAGAAAAACCAGGGTGGCTGGCACAGGAAAAGCAAGGGGAGAAGTGGCACAAAATGAGATGACCACATAGGACCTCAGAAGCTGTTAAGGCTTTTGGTCTTTATCCCAACAGTAATGGTGAGCAATTGAAGGGATTTCAGGTTACAGGATTAGATTTGCTCTCCCCTTGGTTAATGGTTCCATCCATCTGGAACAGTTACCATTTCCCAATCCCAAAATATTCATGAGGCCCAGACCAAATATTGTTTGTCTGAGGATATTTTTTTTACCACTTTACTGTTGTGGTAAAATATGTGACATAAGATTTGCCACTTTAACCCTGGCTGGTGTAGCTCAGTGGATTGAGCGCGGGCCTGTGAACCACACCATCGAGGTTCGATTCCCAGTCGGGGCACATGCCTGGGTTGCAGGCCAGTTCCCAGCGGGGGACTCACGAGAGGCAACCATACATTGGTATTTCTCTCCTTCTCTCCTTCCCTTCCCCTCTAAAGATAAATAAATAAATAAATCTTAAAAAAATAAAATAAAATAAAAAATAAAAAGGATTTGCCACTTTAGCCCTGGCTGGTGTGGCTCAGTGGATTGAGTGCGGGCCTGGAAACCACCAGTATTGTGGTTCGATTCCCAGTCAGGGCACATGCCTGGGTTGCAGGCCAGTTCCCAGCAGGGTACACAGGAGAGGCAACCATACATTGATATTTCTCTCCCTCTCTCCTTCCCTTCCCCTCTAAAGATAAATAAATTTTAAAAGAAGATTGGCCATTTTAACTGTTTTTAAGTGTGGAATTCAGTGGCTTTAATTACATTCACAATGGTGTATAACAATTACCACTACCTACTTCCATTTTTTTTCCTTTGTGGATAAACTTTTGCACTTACTAAACCTTCTACTGCTGTGTTGGATTGAACTGTATCATGGCAGCAGTCACTGTGTGTGAATTCCTGGAAAGTGGGCTGTGAACTCTCAGGAACAGTTGACCAAGTCAGAGTCAGCTGGGACCAGCCTGAGGAATGTCACACCCTGGCCAGCAGGTCTGCCAATCTGTCAGCTGTAGCCAGACAGGTCACCTGCTGTGCTCTACTAATAGGAAGAATATATCCTCTGAACTGGAACTGGAGGAGACCAGAGTTAACCGATGTCTCATCTGTTTCAGGATCTTAGGAAAACATCTCTGACCTCTGATCTGTCAGAGAAGGCCAGAAGCAACACAGAACTGATTTTGTCTGTGTTTCTCAACCTGGGGCAAACGGTTCTCTGGACACAAACCGTGGTGTGTCCAGGACACACAAAGCCATAGGATAGACATGGGGCATCTTCCTGGAGCAGTCATCTGACTTGATGGTGAATAACTTACATGTTTTATTTTCAAACAAATGTACTTGCATTATAAGACAGAAAGTAATTTATAATGAAGTTTAAGGGTAAAACATGAGCTTTAAAGGAATTACACCTGCTGCCTTGGGCTTTACTCTCAGATTTCCAGGAATATTTGTCCCTTCCCTGAGCTGATAGCAGTATTTTGGTACACTGCAGTGATTATGAGTAGGCTCTCTAGCCAAACGACCCAGAGTCAAACTCTTGCTCTGACACTTGTTGGATGTGTCTCCCTGAACAAATTATACAACCTACCTGAATTTCAGTTTCTTAATCTCTAAGTAAGAAAAATGATTATACCTAACTGACAGAGTAGTAATGGGTTAAATACTTATAAAATGCTTAGCACATACCAACTGAGCACTAAGACTTATTTCTATTGGTGGTAGTAGTAATATCAAATGGTAAGGTTTCAGACCTTTGGCTCTCTTTTCAAAGTCTTTAAACTTACAATGCTAGTGGTACTATCTGCTGACTGTTAAATGTTCAAATGATATAGAAGTAAATATAAAAAATCATGAAAGTTCCTGCTTCCCCTAAATTCCAGTGACCAGAACAGAAGTAAATACACAAACTGTTGGCTGCGCATCTTTGCTTCCAAACACTTTTAAAAAATATATTTTATTGATTATGCTATTACAGTTGTCCCATTCCCCCTCCTTCATTCCCCTCCACCCTACACACCCTCTCCCACCCACATTTCCCCCTTTAGTTCATGTCCATGTGTCTTAAGTTCTTTATCTTTTACATTTCCTATACTCTTCTTACCCTCCCCCTATTTTCTGCCTGCCATCTATGCTACTTATTCTCTGCACCTTTTTCTCCCCTCTCCCCCTCCCACTCTCCTGTTGCTAACCCTCCATGTGATCTCCATTTCTGTGGTTCTGTTCCTAGTCTAGTTGTTTGCTTAGTTTGCTTTTGTTTTAGGTGTGATTGTTAATAACTGAGTTTGCTGTCAATTTACTATACATGGTTTTTTTATCTTCTTTTACTTAAATAAGTCCCTTTAACATTTCATATAATAAGGGCTTGGTGATGATGAACTCCTTCAACTTCACTTTATCTAAGAAGCACTTTATCTGTCCTTCCATTTTAAATGAAAGCTTTGCTGGATGTAGCAATCTTGGATGTACGTCCTTGTCTTTTATACTTGGATTACTTCTTTCCAGACCCTTCTTGCCTATAAGGTCTCTTTTTGAGAAATCAGCTGACAGACAAGTAACTGCCTCCTTATCTCTTGCTGCTTCTAGGATTATCTCCTTCATTTTAATCTTGGCTAATGTAATTATGATGTGTCTTGGTGTGTTCCTCCTTGGGTCCACCTTCTTTGGAACTCTCTGAGCTTCCTGGATTTCCTGGAAGTCTATTTCCTTTTCCAGACTGGGGAAGTTCTCCTTTATTATTAGTTCAAATAAGTTTTCCACTCGTGGCTGTTTCTTTCCCCCTTCTGGTACCCCTATAATCGGGATGTTGGAACGTTTAAAGATGTCCTGGAGGTTCCTAAGCCTCTCCTCATTTTTTTGAATTTTTGTTTCTTTATTCTTTTCTGTTTGGTCATTTCTTTCTTCTTTCTGGTCCATTTGATTGATTTGAGTCTCAGTTTTCTTTCCATCACTATTGGCTTCCTTTGCATTTTGCTTCCTTTCACTTAGTGTAGCCTTCATTTTTTCATCTAATTTGCGACTAAAATCAACCAGTTCTGTGAGCATCCTGATCACCATTGGATGCTTTGAACTGTGCATCCAATAGGTTGGCTATCTCTTTGTCGCTTAGAAGTATTGGCTCTGGGGCTTTGAGCTGTTCTTCTACTTGAGCCATAATATTTTGGTGTGTTTGAGCCTATTGTGTATGAGGAGTGGAGCCTTAGGTGTTCACCAGGGCGGGGCAACCCAGTCTCTGGGTTTTGATGTTGTATTTGGGGGCAGGGTCTGAGAGGGAAGTATTGTGCTTTACTCCACTCTCTCTTGCACCTCAGTCCCTTCCGCAGCTTCCCCCAAGCAAACTGGGCCTATCTGGTGCTGATTCCCTGGTGGGTGGGTTTGTGTGCATTCTAGGACCCTGTGGGTCTCTCCAATGAACTTTCCTGTGAGGCTGGGAGTCTCTCCCTATGCCTCAACCCCCACATGTATTTACAATCAGTGTTTTGAGGCTTCATTTCCTGGTGCTAGGACCCTGGGTTGCACTATCTGTCTCACTCCCCAGTTATCTACGTGCGAATGTGTGACCACTGCCTGGTCAACCAGGCACCTTGCCCACAGTGCCCTGCTTCTCAATTGCCGCCTGACTGGGTCTGCCCATTGCCACCCCATACTTGGGGCCTGCCAGCTGCTGCCTGGGTGCCCAGGGTCTGCCTGGTGCCGTCATGCCCACCCAGGGTGCCTTGTTCACCCAGTGTCACTGCTTCCTGTGCCATGACCCCTTTCTATTTGGCTGCCAGACTCTGCCCCACCTACCAGTCTGGATGAATGTGTCTATTTTAACTCCTTGGTTGTCGGACTTCCATACAGTTCAATTTTCTCTCAGTTTTGGTTGTTATTTTGTTTCTAAATTGTTGTTGTCCTTATTTTGGTTGTTCGAGGAGGCACAGTGTGTCTACCTATGTCTCCATCTTGGCCGGAAGTCCCAAACACTTTTTTAAATTAGTATTTATTGAGCACCATGTACTTTGTACCACTGTGACATTTTCCTCCTCATTCTTCTGCTTGCTTTAGGGTGTTTGGCCATGATGCTGATCATAGCTCTCTTTCGGTAACTTGTGCTGGGTGGCATCTCTGAAAATAAGTGGAAAAGACTGTGCTCCAGACCTGACGCTGTAAGCAGTAGCCACTCCGTCCACAACCCTTCTCTAGGAAAATCACTTTAACAAAGGGGCTTTTAAGGAAAATCTGATGGGACCAAGACACTGATGAGCTTCAGGAAAAATGGTTCTGACATTTTTGCTCTTGTTCTGCTTAACTTTGGGCTTCCATCTTAATTTTGTGATTTCACACTTAATGAGTGAAAGCAGGATAGTTGATGGTTGAAGGCTGATAGAAGCTGCTAGGTCTTTCACTTCATTTCTCAATCTTTCCTTTTTCCGTCTCCCCACCTCTACCCACTGAAGAGGCAAATTAAGAGGGTCTCAAGACTCTCCTCTGCAGTCACTTCCTCCAGGCAGCCTTCCTGTGTCCCTGACCCAGTGTGAAACATGTGCCCTCCCACCTCCTAGCACAGTATCCTCTAAATTTTGTTGTAGCTCCAATTGCACTGCATTGTGATGTTAGCTTAGTTGTCTGTGTTCTTTACTAAATCCAATCTTCTTCAGCACAGATGATGTGTCTGTTTTCTCTTTAGACCTAGAACCTAGCATATGTTCCATAACATTTACTAACTAAATACATATTAAATAGGTGGTAGGAGAAGTCATTAGTTTACAGACATGGCTGCAAGGATTTTACTGACATTTATGTGCAAATCCCTTTGCGCCTCCCACCAAGGGGTAGGGATTATTCCTTTACTCCTTGGGTCTGGGCTTAGCCAATGAAACATTAGCAAATGAGATGCAAATAGAGATTTAAAATGTGCTTGTACATAAGGGCTGGCCCCCTTTTGTCTGTGGCTGTAAACCTGAGACAGATATGAACAAGCCTGAAATAACCTAATACAAAGCTCAAAAGATAACAAAGTATGTCCAAGGAGCAGCCTGCCTATGTCCAACTGGCCAATGGCCAGACAAGTGAGTGAGGCCATTTTAGAACATTCAGTCACAGTTTAGACCACAGATGA
This sequence comes from Sturnira hondurensis, assembly GCF_014824575.4. NCBI lineage: Eukaryota > Metazoa > Chordata > Mammalia > Chiroptera > Phyllostomidae > Sturnira > Sturnira hondurensis. The sequence continues at coordinate 20,193,606 of NW_028091359.1, forward strand.
CTAAAGACAGATGCATGACTCCAGGTTAAGACCAGCAGAGGAACCACCCAAGCTACACAATTTGCTGACCCATAGAATCATGAACAAGGCAGTAATTTTAGGGGTGGTTTATAATGCAGCAATAGATAATTTATATGGAAGCTGCTTTATAAATGATAGTTTCTTCAGGAAGTTTCCCTTCCTACCTTACCTTTAATGTCTGTATTTTGTTTTTGCCTGTCTAGAATTTATTCACTTTTTTCTTGTATCAGCAAATAGACATTTTCAGTAGAAAAAAATTGTAGAGACAAAAATTCTGAATCAGAGAATAGTGGAGATTGGCCCTGGCCAGATGGCTCAATTGGTTAGAGTGTCACCCTGATACACCAAGGTTGAGGGTTCGATCCCCCGTCAGGCCTCATACAAGAATCTACCAGTGAATGAATAAATAAGTAGAACAACAAATTTATGTTTCTCTCTCTTTCTCTCTCAGATCAGCAAACAACAAAAATTTAGTAGACATAATGGTTTACTTTCTAGCTTAAAATTTTCATAGGCTTGATAGTGGTAAGATTTTCACAGTTATACATATATATGTCATATCATAAAATTTTACTTAAAATATTTTAAAAGCATACACTGTCATTAAAAGCTTGATTTTATAACACAAAAACATTTTTATTATGTTTTATTAATTATGCTATTACAAATGTCCCATTTTTCCCCCTATGTCCTTCTACACCCAGCATAACCACGCCCTCAGGCCATCCCCACACCATTGTTCATGTTCATGGGTCACTGTGTATAAGTTCTGTGGCTTCTCCATGTCTTATACTGTAATTTACATCTCCATGGCTATGCTCTGATTACCTATTTGCAATTCTCAATCCCCTTATCTCTTCACCTGTTCCCCCACAGTCTCCTCCCATCTCGCAACCATGATTCTATCTCTGTTGTTCTTATTTGCTTAGTTTGTTTTTTAGATTTAGTTATTGGTAGATATGTATTTATTGCTATTTTATCATGCATAGTTTGATTTTCTTCTTATTCTTAAATAAATCCCTTTAACATTTCATATAACAATGGTTTGGTAATGATGAACTCTAATTTTCTCTTCTCTGGGAAGCTCTTTTTTTCTTAATATTTAAATATAGTTTATTGATTATGCTATTACAGTTGTCCCATTCCCCCTCCTTCATTCCCCTCCACCCTGCACACCCTCTCCTACCCACATTACCCCCCTTTAGTTCATGTCCATGTGTCTTAAGTTCTTTACCTTTTACATTTCCTATACTCTTCTTACCCTCCCCCTATTTTCTGCCTGCCATCTATGCTACTTATTCTCTGCACCTTTTTCTCCCCTCTCCCCCTCCCACTCCCCTGTTGCTAACCCTCCATGTGATCTCCATTTCTGTGGTTCTGTTCCTAGTCTAGTTGTTTGCTTAGTTTGTTTTGTTTTAGGTGTGATTGTTAATAACTGTGAGTTTGCTGTCCTTTCACTGTTCATATTTTTTATCTTCTTTTACTTAAATAAGTCCCTTTAACATTTCATATAATAAGGGCTTGGTGATGATGAACTCCTTCAACTTCACTTTATCTAAGAAGCACTTTATCTGCCCTTCCATTCTAAATGACAGCTTTGCCGGATAGAGCAATCTTGGATGTAGGTCCTTGTCCTTCGTGACTTGGAATACTTCTTTCCAGCCCCTTCTTGCCTGTAAGGTCTCTTTTGAGAAATCCGCTGACAGTTTGATGAGAAGTTCTGTGTAGGTAACTGTATCCTTATCTCTTGTTGCTTCTAGGATTCTCTCGTTCATTTTAATCTTGGCTAATGGAATTATGATGTGCCTTGGTGTGTTCCTCCTTGGGTCCAACTTCTCTGGGACTCTCTGAGCTTCCTGGACTTCCCGGAAGTCATTTCGTTTGCCAGATTGGGGAAGTTCTTCTTTATTATTTGTTCAAGTAACTTTTCCACTTGTTGCCCTTCCTCTTTCCCCTCTGGTACCCCTATAATTTGGATGTTGGAACGTTTAAAGATGTCCCGGAGGTTCCTAAGCCTCTCAGTTTTTTGAATTCTCATTTCTTCATTCTTTTCTGTTTGGTCACTTCTTTCTTCCTTCTGGTCCACTCCATTGATTTGCGTCCCAGTTTTTTTCCTATCAGTATTGGTTCACTGTGCATTTTCCTTCATTTCACTTAGTGTAGCCTTCATTCTTTCATCTAATTTGTGACGAAAATCAAGCAGTTCTGTGAGCATCCTGATCACCAGTGCTTTGAATTGTGCACTTGATAGGTTGGCTATCTCTTGGTTGTTTAGTTTCATTATTTCTGGAGCTTTGATCTGTTCTTCCTTTTTGGCCATTTTTTTGTCTTATTGCACCTGTTACGTATGAAAGGGCGGGGCCTTAGGTGTTCACCAGGGTGAACAACCCAGTGGCTAGGTTGTGACTCTGTATGTGGGAGGGGGGTCCGAGAGGGAACAATAGCGCTTGCCCTGCTATCAGATCTCAGTCCCCTCCACAGGTTCCCCCAAGCAAACTGGGCCTTTCTGGTGCTGATTCCCCTGTGGGCGGGCTTGTGTGCATTCTAGGACCCTGTGGGTTTCTCTGACAAATTCTCCTGTGAGACTGGGAGTCTCTCCCTGTTCCTCAACCCCGCCAGGTGTTTTCAATCGGTGGCTTTATTTCCAATTTCTTGGGCCCTGGGTTGCGCAGTTTGTCTTGCTCCCCAGTTATCTGTGTGGGAATGTGGGACTGCCACTCAGTCAGCCAGCTGGCTTGCTCACAGTGCCTCACTTCACAATCACCTCCTCACTGTGTCTGCCCAGTGCCTACCTGTGCTCAGGGTCTGCCAGCCACCGCCTGCTTGCCCAGGGTGTGCCCACCTCTGTCTTGTGTGCCCAGTGTCATTGTTTCTTGTGCCATGACCCCTCTCCACTCAGCTGCCCTACTCTGCCCTGCCTGTCAGTCTGGATGAATGTGTCTATTTCAGCTCCTTGGCTGTCCGACTTCCATACAGTTAAATTTTGTCAGTTCTGGTTGTTATTTTGCTTCTAAATTGTTGCTGTCCTTATTTTGATTGTGGGAGGAGGCACAGTGTGTCTACCTACACCTCCATCTTGGCCAGAAGTCCAATCATTATCTCTTGGAAGCTTTTTATCTGCCAATTAATTCTAAATGATATCTTTGTTGGGTAGAATAATCTTGGCTGTAAGTCCCTACTTTTCATTCAGTATTTCTTGCCAATCCCTTCTAGCCTACAAAATTTCTTTTGAGAAATCAGCTAACGGTCTTACTGGAACTCTCTTCTAGGTAACTAATTGCTTTTCTCTTGCTGCCTTTAAGACTCTCTCTTTATATTTACACTTTGGCATTTTAATTATGATATGTCTTGGAGTGGGCCTTATTGCATCCATCTAGTTTGGGACTCTCTGTGCTTCCTGGACTTTCATGTCTATTTCCTTCACCAAATTAGGAAAGTTTTCTTTCATTATTTCTAAAAATAGAGTTCCAATTTCTTGTTCTTTCTCTTCTCCTCTGGCACCCCTATGATGTGAATATTGGACCTCTTGAAGTTGTCCCGGAGGCTGCTTATACTATCCTCATTCTTTTGATTCCTTTTTCTTCTTGTTGTTTTGATTGGTTGTTTTTTTCTTCCTTATGTTCCAAATCATTGTTTTGATTCTAGGCTTTATCCATTCTACTGTTGTTCCCTGTAAATTGTTCTTTATTTCAATTAGTGAATCCTTCGTTTCTGACTAGATCTTTTTTATGCTGTTGACATCCTCACTACGTTCCTTAAGCATCCTTATAACCAGTGTTTTGTTGTTTTGTTGTTTTTTTTTTAATCTGTATGTCTACTTTATTGCCATTAGAAAAATGTTCTATAAAATTTTGGTCCACTTTCTTCTTCTTTACCTCTGCCATTCAAACTAAAATCTTTATTTTTATTCAAGTAAAAGCAGAATCGTATGTCTGACACGACAATGAAATATTTGACAACATTAGATTAAAAAGGACCTAATTGAAGGAGGCACACTCATTCTTTCTCACATCCAGGCATCTGCGTGCATAAGTGAAACTTACAGTATCAGTAACGGGATTCGTCTCCTCATTTCCAATTCATGTTCCATTCCCCTTATTATATTATATTTCCATAATACTTCAGATACTTTAGTCAATTGTATACTTCTCCACGTCGACTATAAAAATTAAGACGTTAATTCAAAAACACTGTGAAAACTCCAGACTAAGTAGCACTCGGTCCGCTTAGAGTGCAGCTGCTGTGAGAGGGCCCCGGACAGCGACGGCTTCGATCTCAACACGGCCTCCCTTGGGCAAAGCAGCAACCTGGTAAGCAGCTCTTGCAGGAAAATTATTCTTGAAGTACTGTTTGTAGATCTCATTGACAGTATTGAAGTCATTTATGTCAGCCAGCAAAACAGTTGTTTTTACCACATTAGTGAAGTCACAGCCTGCAGCTTTCAGAATTTCACCCATGTTTGTGAGAGCCTGTTTAGCCTCTGCCGCCACCCCTCCCGGCACAAGCTGTCCGCTCGAAGGGTCCATGCCCAGCTGTCCCAAGATGTAAACGGTCCTGTCCACCAACACAGCTTGACTGCAACAGACAGAGATGCAGTGTAAAGATAAGATATCAATATAAAGTGCACTGCTAGAAGATTTCTTTGCTAGGACACAATAAGCACAAAATGTAATATTAAACATTGATAACTGACTTCATTAAAATTAAAAACTTGCCACCCCTGGCTAGNGCCATTCAAACTGAAATCTTTATTTTTACTCAAGTAAAAGCAGAATCGTATGTCTGACACGACAATGAAATATTTCACAACATTAGATTAAAAAGGACCTAATTGAAGGAGGCACACTCATTCTTTCGCACATCCAGGCATCTGCATGCATAAGTGAAACTTACAGTATCAGTAACGGGATTCGTCTCCTCATTTCCAATTCATGTTCCATTCCCTTTATTATATTATATTTCCATAATACTTCAGATACTTTAGTCAATTGTATACTTCTCCACGTCGACTATAAAAATTAAGACATTAATTCAAAAACACTGTGAAAACTCCAGACTAAGTAGCACTCGGTCCGCTTAGAGCGCAGCTGCTGTGAGAGGGCCCTGGACAGCGACGGCTTCGATCTCAACACGGCCTCCCTTGGGCAAAGCAGCAACCTGGTAAACAGCTCTTGCAGGAAAATTATTCTTGAAGTACTGTTTGTAGATCTCATTGACAGTATTGAAGTCATTTATGTCAGCCAGCAAAACAGTTGTTTTTACCACATTAGTGAAGTCACAGCCTGCAGCTTTCAGAATTTCACCCATGTTTGTGAGAGCCTGTTTAGCCTCTGCCGCCACCCCTCCCGGCACAAGCTGTCCGCTCTAAGGGTCCATGCCCAGCTGTCCCAAGATGTAAACAGTCCTGTCCACCAACACAGCTTGACTGTAGGGACCAATGGCTGCTGGGGCTCTCGTGGTGCTGATCACCTTTCTGATTAAGGATGCCATGGCTAAACCTTTTGTCCTCAGGCCCCTGGGTCAAAATGATCCTGGTTCAGTAGCACCTCTCGCGTCCAACAAGACCAGCCCACGGCAGTCTATCCAAGTAGCGGGGCTATAACCAGTGTTTTGAATTCTGCATCTGATAGATTGCTTAGCTCCCTTTTGTTTAGTTCTTTTTCTGGAGTTTTGATCTGTTCTTTCATTTTGGCCTTGTTTCTTTGTCTCCTTATTTAGGCAGCTTCCCTGTGTTTGTTTCTATGTATTAAGTAGAGCTGTTATGACTCCCTGTTTTGGTAGCATCACCTAATGTAGTAGGTCCTGTAGGGGCCAGTGTCACAGCCTCCCCTTTCACCCAAGCTGAAAATTTTATTTTTAAAATTGTTTTAAAAGTATACATTGTCATTTAAAGCTTGATTCTATGACAAACTAAAAACATTTTGTTATATTTTATTGATTATGCTATTAGAGTTGTCCCAATTTTTCTTGTAGTTGAGACCTGATTGCTATTGCCAGGTCAATGGGAGGGATTTACCCAGGCCAGTCAGCTGCAAGGACTGGCTGTGACCACTGATCATCACCCTCTGCCCTCCATGGAGGATATGCTGTGTAGGGGCAGGGTGGTTGTACTCTGATATGGTCTGTAGCTCCACACTGGGTGTGCAGGCTCTGGGGTTTCCTGGGTGGTACAGGTGAAGGTCAGCTCCCATCTGTGTTTTGCCTGGGGACATCCTGCCTGAGCTATAAAGCAATCTAATATGGCTGCTATTTGTACTGGGCTTGGAGATTCCCAGGTGAAGCCGAACTGTGAATCTAGGCTGGCTGCTGCTAGTGCTGAGCCTGGTGCTCACTATGCCAACTGTTGCTTGTTTCATGGTATTTAGGAAGTTTTGAAGCATGAGTCAAGACCAGCCATTCATATGGGAAAAGCAGCTTGGTTGGGCCTGTAAATTGGGTGGGGCAGAGTCTCAGGGCCTCTCCAGGGAGGGTCAAACAGTGTTAGCCAGGTGATGGAGTCTCAGATATGGCACCAACTTGCCACCTCTGTCAGGGGAGGGTTCAGACAATGGCCTCTGCTTGCCTTGATGCCAGACACTTCAGTTTCTCCTTGTATACCACTGCTGCCTTTCCAGCTGCTACCCCACTGCTGGAGCTCAGAGGGAGTGAATCTGAGTAGATGAGTATGTGTGGGGGTTGTTTTAGAACTGCCTGGGGCTCCAGCAGTTTCTTCCACTGACTCAATAATGCTGGTTGGGCAACTAGAAGTTGTGAGGACTTATATTCTTGGCACTGGAACCCTGGGCTGGGGTGCCTGGTATGAGGCTGGGACTCCTTGCTCCCAAGATATCCCTTCTGCATTTTTTAAAAATTATTTTAAATTTTATTTTATTTTACCCTTCTGAATTTTTGTTCACCACATGTGAATGTGGGTTTGGCCTCTTCTGCATCTGTGCCCCTCCTACCAGTCTGAATGGATGTGGTTTGTTTAATTCCATAGTTGTCAGACTTCCACTCAACTTGTTTTCTGACAGTTCCGAGTGTAGGTTGTTTTATATTTTAGTTGTAATTTTGATGTGGTTGTGGGAGGAGGTGAGCCATGTGTGCCTATGCTGCCATCTTGACTGGAAGTCCCAAGAATTACATTATTATTTTTAGGCAGAGGTTTTGTAGGCTTTGTGGATTGTAGTAGTGAAGCAATCCAGCAGAAGTGGTAAGAAACTGTGGTCCTGACCCATCTCACTTTAGGTACAGCCAAATCTTTGTATCAACCAGAAGATGATATGAACAAGGAAATTCCAACAGTGACAGAAATTTAACTATTGCTGTGATCTGTCTTGATCAGATTTCACCTTGGATAGCTTTCTGATACTTTTCACTGTTTATTGTCATCTTTGGCAGTCTTGTCACACTCAGTATCAAATTGCCGTTTTTCAAAGACCCCACTACTTTCAGTATCGGAGATGACTACCACCAGTTTCTGAACTGAATACTCATATAACCAATCTGTTAGTTGTTTCACCACATTATTTAGGCATTTTATAATCTCAGAATTGGTAGTTACTAACAAGATGAATCTACATTACCGCAGCCTAGTTAAGATTCCAGATGGATATGTGCCACACTGTTTATCTAATATAAAATGCTGCTGATGCCAAATGAGAAGAATTCAGCCATGATTTCAGCTCCCCCAGGAGAGCTGCCCTGCCATTGCCAGGCGCCCACCGCAGATAGCAGTCACAGGGCTCCTCAGCAGCTCCCTGCATCTGGTTTCAAAAGTCTAAACATAAAATTTAATACTTTTGCCCTGTCTGGTGTGGTTCAATTGGTTGGAGTGTCATCCTGTACTCAGGGGCTTCGGTTCGGTTCCTGGTCAGGACACACACCTAGGTTGATGGTGCCCAGTCCGGGTGCCTATGATCCCTAATCCCAGTGCACGTAGTGAAGGCAACCAGCTGATGCTTCTCTCTCATCAGTGTTTTTCTCTCTCCCTTCCTCTCTCTCTAAAAGCAACAAAAGAATGTCCTCAGATGAGGATAAAAAATAAAATAAAATTTAATACTTTAAGCATGTGACATTTTATTGTATGTCAGCTATACCTCAATAAATGGTAAAAAATTTTACAGGGAAAGTAAATATAAGCTTGGATTTTTCTAATACCAGGCAGTGGTGTGCTGAAACTAGTTTGTCCAGCTTGTGAGAACTGATAGTTAAATTTGAGCAAACCAATTGTTAAGTGTAGCCATCATTAAAACATAATTTATGCACACTTACAATTAAAACTACTTATATATATATTTATTTTGTAAGATATTATTTATTTATTTTTAGGGAGAAGGGAAGGAAGGGAGAAAGAGAGGAAGAGAAACATCGATGTGGGAAAGAAACATTGATCAGTTGCTTCTTGCACACCCTCAACTGGCGACCTGGCCCGCAACCCAGGCATGTGCCCCAATTGGGAGTTGAACCAGTGAACTTTGGGTTCATAGCCAGCACTGAATCCACCGAGCCATCAGCCAAGGCTAAACTAATTGTAGTTTTTAAAAAAACAGTACTCAAAATTTATTGTAAATATATTTTGCTCCTTCTGTTTGTGATGTTATTTACATCCACTGTGTATGTGTGGCAGAAATACCATAGAGTGGTGTGCTCCTGCACCTCTCTTTCCGACTCCATGTTCAGTGGTGCTACCTTGGCAGTTTGAAATTGGCCATGATAGGAGTATTTATACCATGGAAGTTGGCAAACCCTACAAATCAGGGCTTTTTTGTTACCCTCACAGACCCAATTGGCAAACATTTGTCAGCAGTGTATTATTTAGGAATAACCACAAGAAGAATAAAAAATAGGTATACCATTTAAATGAACAATAGAGAATTTAGCCTATTCAATATAAGCCAGTAAAGGAGAAAAAGGAAGGTATATAAAAACAGAAAACATAAAGGCTGTCTGGTTAATCATGCCAATTAAATCTAAATGTTTTTTGGTTCCTCCTGTTACCCTATTAAAGTCACAGGAAAGAACTAAAACTATGGTAAGCCCCATAGTTCAAAGAGAACAGTAACAGAGGAAACATATAAGTGATGCTAACTACATTTTGGAATTAGTAGTAACTGATTTAGGTGTTAGCTGTCTCTGGTCTGCTAAGTCCTCCAGAGAACTAAGGCCACAAGAAGGAAGCAGCAGCAGATTCATTTTGAAGAAAAAGGCCTCAGAAGTTGGAAGTATTGAATGCCCTCAAGGTGAGAGTGGAGGTTAGAGCTAAGTGCAGAAACATTAGTAGACAGTCTGTATAAAGAAGTAGTCACTCTTCAAGGCTACAAATGCAGGTAACTTCTTCCTAACAGAAGATGGGAGGTACTCTACCTAGAAAGATTAAAGAAGTTCTGGACTGGGAACACCAGGCATAGCTGAGAGTAGGGCAGAGATATTGTGCTTTACTGAAGAGAGGAAGATCAAGTGGAAATCTACATACCTTAACAGCCTTTTTCCTTCTCCCTGGTGCCAGGAACATTGACTGCTGAGACTCCTACTATCTCCCACCAACTCCTACCCTGGATTTGGAGGGTTTCTCTCTGGAGAAATTGACTACATGAGAGAAAAGTTGTACAGATACTGATATGTGTGGGTCAGTCAAACAAATGACTGGGTCCCTCACCCACAATGAAGCTACCAGATATCAAGCCTTACATATACAGAGTTTCTAATTACCTTTCTGTGCCTCACTCATAAAAATAAATGGAGCCCTGGCGGGTGTAGCTCAGTGGACTGAGCACGGGCCTGTGAAGCAAAGGGTTGCCAGTTCGATTCTCAGTCAGGGCACATGCCTGGGTTGTGGGCCAGGTCCCCAGTAGGGGACACATGAGAGGCAACCACATATTGATGTTTCTCTCCCACTCTTTCTCCTTCCCTTCCCCTCTCTCTAAAAATAAACAAAATATTTTTAAAAATAAAAATAAATAAATGGATAGATAAGGACCAGACATTTGATGTCCCTCGGGTGAAATAGAAACAATGGAGAGAAGAGAACAGAACTTCTAAAAAAAGTATGTTTAATATTCCCAGAGTGGTCAGAGAGGCATCAATTTATGAAATAAGAACAAGATGCTTTATTAAAAGAACATTCAGCAACTAAGAAGTGCCTCTTTGAAAATAAAAATATATAGGCAGAAAAAGTTGGGAGATAAGGTTAAAGAAATCTAAGATATAGAATGAAAAGGGGGAGGGTGAGAGAAGAGAATAAAGAAAGGATTATTTGTTTAGATGGCCCAAGAACTAAATAATAGGAATTTTAGCAAATAAGAGAACAGAAAAAATAATTGGAGGAAAAGTATTAAAGCAAAGGTAATTCCCCAGAATTAAAGAATGAGTTTTCAAATGGAGAAAACCTATTAATTATCCAGCATGTTTGTTGAGGAAAGACCTATACCAAGCCAATCTTCATGAAATATCAGGACACTGGAAGCAACAGAAATCTTGAGTAAAATAAAGCATGTCACACTCAGAGAGTCAGGAGTCAAAATGACACTGGATTTCTCATCATGAATATCAGTTTATATTTATGTCATATGGTTAATACACAAACACCAAATCATAGTTGTACCCCTGAAACTAATATAATGTTGCATGTCAATTATATCTAAGTAAATAATTTTTTTAAATCTATATAAAAACAGGATGAAAACATATGTATATATGCAGCTAGAAGACAATAGAGAGAAGTTTTCAAAATTCTAAAGAAAAGTTGGTTTCCAACCTAAATGTCTAGGCAGTGTTACCAAGATAGCTATATTTGAGTACATTCAGAGTAGTTTTAGAGATAGATTTCGAAGATTTTGAGCATGTGATAGGTACGTAAGAAACCAACCAACCAACAAAGCAAAGTCATTTTTTAAAATAATTTTTTCCTTTTATTTTTTTTTTTAAATTTTAAATTTATTTTAGAGATAGATAGAAACGGGGTGGGGAGAGAGAGACAGGCATCAATTTGACGTTCCACTTACTCATGCATTCAATGCTTGATGCCCGTATGTACCCTTACTGGAGATTGAACCTGTAACCTTGGTGTATTGGCACAGTGCTCTCACCAACTGAGCTACCCAGGCAGGGCAATAATTTTTATTTTTTGATTATAGTTGACATGCAATATTACATTAGTATATTAGTTTCAGGTGTACAACATAGTAGTTAGACATTTATATAACTTATGAAGTGAACACCCCAATAAATCTAGTACCCATCTGACACCATACATAGTTATTACAATTCCATAGTTACTGACTACATTCCTTATGTTGTACTTGACATCCCGTGACTATTTTTATAACTGGCAATTTTCACATCTTAATCCCTTCCTCTTTTTCACCATTCCCCCAAACCCCCCCAATCAAAATGTTCTCTGTATCTATGAATTTCTGTTTTATTCATTCATTTTATTTTTTATATTTATTATGAGTGAAATCATGTGGTATTTGTCTTTTTCTGTCTGACTTATTTCACTCAGCATAATACTCTGTAGGTCCATCCATGTTGTTACAGATGGCAGGGTTTCTTTTTTTGTATGGCTGTCATATTCCATTGCACGTATGTGCCACTTCTTCATGCAGTCGTCGTCTGACAGACACTTAGCTTTCTTCCGTATCTCAGTAAGTAATGTTGAAATGATCATAGGGATGCGCATGTCTTTTTGAATTAGTGTTTTGAGTTTCTTTATATAAACATCCAGAAGTGGAATTGCTGGTTCCTTCATTGTTTTTTATTATAGCCTTTGTTTTAAATTTTATTTTGTCTGATACAAGTATTGCTACCCCAGTTTTTTAAAATTTCTATTTCCATGAAATATATTTTTTTACCCTTTTACTTTTAATTTGTGTGTGTCTTTGGATCTGAGGTGGGTCTCTTGTAAGCAATATGTTTGGGTCTTGTTTTATCCATTCAGCCACCAATGTGTTTTGACTGGAACATTTAATCCATTTACACTTAAAGTAATTATTGATAGGTATGTAGTACTGCCATTCTATTATTCATATTTTTATCTTTTTCTTCAAGGAGTCACTTTATCATTTCTTGTAATACTGGTTTGGTCATGATAAATTCCTTTAGCTTTTTTTTTGTCTGGGAAAAGCAAGGTTATTTTTAATCCCAGGGAAAACAGAAAGTTGTCACAAAAAAAAAAGACACACATTCATGGCACACTTTATGGCTTAGCTGTGAACAATTTTACATGGTTATAAGAAGTTAAGCATTATGCTAAGCAAAATAAGCCAGGCAGTGAAAGACAAATACCATATGATCTCACCTTTAACAGGGACCTAATCAACAAAACAAATCAGCAAAATATAACCAAAGACACTGAAATTGAGAACAGGTTGACAGTGACCAGAAGGGACAGGGGAGGGAATTTCAGGGGAAAAGGGTGAAGGGTTTGCAGGAACAAGTATAAAGGACAGATGGACAAAGGACAGATGGACAATAAGCGGGGAGGCCTGGGGTGTTGGGTTGGGGTGGGGGGAACAGGCAGAAAACTGTATTTGAACAACAATAAAAAAAGACAAAAAAGATAAAGAAACTGAGCTTTAATGTTAAAAAAAGTTAAGCACTGAGTGTTAATTCTTAAAAAGTGTAATAGTAATAAAACCAATACTGGGAAGGGCCCTGGCTGGCGTAGCTCAGTGGATTGAGCGCAGGCCTGTGAACCAGACGATGGCGGTTCGATTCCCAGTCAGGGCACATGCCTGGGTTGCAGACCGGTTCCTTGCAGGCTAACTACCAGCAGGGGATGCACAAAAGGCAACCATACATTGATGTTTCTCTCCCGCTCTCCTTCCCCTCTAAAAATAAATAAATAAATAAAATCTTTAAAAAAAACCAATACTGGGAAGATGAAGGAGTATGTGTAGGTGGATACGTGTCTGTATGTCAATGTCTGCTGCAAAACAGAGAAAAATCCTATCCTATTGTAAGAAATCAATAGATAATGTTTAAAATAGGAACATTTAAAATAGGAACATTTAAAGTGACAGTTGTAAGTACCTTGTTTAGTGTTGTGGAGAGAAATACTAGAAGAAAGAGCTAAGACACCATAAGTGGTGGCTCCTGAGGAGTGGGCTTCTGGGATGAGGAGGCCTAGAGCTGGAGACTGCTGACCTCCATTACAACTTTATAATTCTATTTTACTTTTAAATGTATGTACTTGTACTATTTTAACAAGTTGATTTTCCCAAAATTTATCTATAAGTTAAATGCAATACCATCAGGATTGTTTGAGAAATCCGACAAACTTACTCTTGTTAGAGTAACTAAATGAATTTTGGAAACAAAGAGCAATGTGGGGAGGGGTGTGGGGAGTAGGTCGGTCGGATTTTATGAGATAATATGAAGCCACAGCCATAAAACAAGAATGATGCACTACAGGAATAGATGCAGAAACCAAAAGAACAGAATAGAGAGCCCTGAAATGGAGCATACATCTTTGGGAACTTGCTATAAGATGAAGATGATACTACTAGTCAACATGAAGAGGACAAATTATTCAGTAGATGATGCCAGGAAAGCTGCATAACTATTTGGAGAAAAATAACGTATGATTCCTACTACCTACTATATACTAATCTGCACTCCAGAGGAATTAAATACATATATGTAAAAGATAAAAGAACATACACACACAAAACAGAAAACCCATTGGAGAAATGGGCACAGGGCATCAATAGGTAACTCACAGAAGGGGAAATGGAAATGACTCACTAGCATAAGAAGAAAAGTTGAAATTCACAGATAATGCAAATTAAAACAATGAAACACCATTTCATACCTGTCAAAGGGGCATAAATTAGAGAATGGAAAATAGCCAGTGATAGTGAGAATTAGAGAAATGAAAATCCTCTTGCATTATTATGGTGGTGTTACAGAACAGACAGGGGGTGCTGAACGATATGTTATTACTAAAAGGATCCCCCCTTTTTACTGGGGTTCCCCCCATACAAGGTTCACTTTGCCTGATGCCAGGAGAAAGGCATCTCTCAATGGCAGAGATTGGTGAAAGGAAAGGAATATTTATTTAAAAGTTATACAGACTTAGAGTAATGACTTAATGTCTTCATTAAAAATACTAAAGTCCTTTAGAATACCCACAATTGCACAGTCCTTCCTTCTCCCTTTCCCCAGTCTGGGGTACAGTATCTCAGGAAAAGAAGTAGAAGTCCGTGGTTCAGGCAGCCCCTCAGTTCTGGCACCATCAGCTATGTCACCGCCACAATCTCCAGTTAATCCAAAGCCATGTGGCACCTTCTCATGGCCCACCAACAAGAGTTCTTTCACCCCTTTTCTTCCAGGCAAAATCTCTCCTGCTTCCTAAGCCACATGGCAAAAGGGAGCACCCCAAAGCCTCGTGGTCCTGACCTCTGCCCAAGTAGCATGGTGATTCCCTCTCCTTCCACAGCTGCGTGGTCCCAACCTATACAAAGCCTCATGGTCCTGCTTCTGCCAAAGCCACATGGTGGTCCCAACAAGATGCCCAAGCTGCGTGGTTCCAAAAAGAAGCCAAATGGCTGCCACTCCCAGTTTTAAATCCCAGCACCAATCTTCCTCTGCAGCCCCATTTCTGGCTCCGCTTACAGTTGGCCACAGATGGCAGCATTCCCGGCAGGTGTGACCCTGTGGTGTGGAGCCAATTATCTCTGAGCTCTTTTGGACCCCATTACAAATCCATATTTGAGGCCTCCCTCTTGGCTGCACCCTGTTACAGTAGTGCAAACTGGTGCAGATGTTTTAGAAAGAAATCTAGCAGAATTGAGGATGTCAAGGATGCCAAGACTCAACAACCAGCAATCTCAATCCGAGGTATGTACTCTGGAGAGTTCTCAGGTCCATAAGGGGCCGTGTACAAGGATGTTCACTGCAACTCTATCGTGGAAATAAGGAGTTGGGGGCATCCTAGGTGTCTGTCACCAGTGGAATATTTGGATATATCCTTTATAATGCTCCTCAGTAGTAGAACCCATTGTTACCGAAAGGAACCCATGGTGTGGGGAAAAGCCTAGATACTGTTACCGAAACAAGCCCCCTCCCCTGGGATCTTTCTGGGCAGGTCTGTCTTGCCCGCCACCAGGTGTTCGGAATTGTGGCTCTAAATGCCAGAGTTTGGTAAAAAGGAAAAGAACTATTTATTCAAAAGTTATACAGGTTTAGAGTAATAGGGGAATGTCGCCTTTAAAATCCCAAAGATCCTTTAAAACACCCCCCCCCACACACACACACACAGTCCTGCCTTCCCCAGCTTTGTTGAAGCAGGCCAATCAAGGGTACCCACCCATATCTTAGGAAAAAGAAATACAAATCTGTAGCTTGGCTATGATTCCTCCCAGTAATCCATGCTCAACCGGGCAGGTCTCCCGCAGTCCCCAGCACCATCAGCTGTGTCACCACTGTGATCTCTAGTTCTTAATTGAAAACCACATGGCACCTCCTCATGGCCCACCAGCAGGACTCCTTTCACTCCTCTTTTTCCCACATGGCCTTGAGTTGTCCTTCCTGCGTGGTCCTCCATTGTCTCTCATACCCGGAGGTGGCCTGCCTTTAGATTAAATCACAGCCTGGAACCTCCCCCTAACCCCATTTCCGACTCCTTCCACAATCAGCTACACCTGCCAGCACTCTTGTATTTTTCAGCTTTTTTTTGCTGCCATAGTGAGTCTTGGCAGGCATGGCCCTGTGGTGTGGATTGAATCATCTCCAAGCTCTGGTGCAGGCATGGTAAGGGGAGCTGCCTCTCAGTTACATCATGGGTCAAAGTTATGCAGACCTTCCAGGTCCATTCAGGCTAAAAGATTAGTCTGCTGTTATTGATATGCAAAATAACCCTCAATGGCCCTGCTCCTGGTCTCCCTTCCCTCAGCCAGGCCTTTGGGGGATATCCTATAATACTGGACACCCCAAGTTCTGGACCCTGTTACAAATTCCTTCTTTGGGGGTCCCTGGGGCCTCCCAGCCTACATCCCATTACACTATGAGCTAGATTTTTACATACAGGAATATAAATATGTCATAAAAACAAAGTGTTGAATTTTAAAAAAAGACAAAAAGATCCTTAGACCAATGTATGTATGTTTAAAGCACAGGTGGAAAACAGAGGTATGTATTTTACAGTAATACATACATATCCAAGGGCATATGTCAAACACATAACAGTGGGTACTTACAAGGGGGTGGGGGAAGGAGAATGTAGACCAAGAATAAGAGAGGAGTTAAGATAAGGGAAGGGCCTTACACAGACCATTTGTGCTATGAACTGAGGAATCTGATAAACTCAGTTCTCAGCAGGCACCATATCCCCAGCCTCCCCACACACTCTTATTTTTCAGCAAGAATCTCAATAGAATTTCTTGGGGACTTTGCAGCAAAGTTCTAAAGTTTTTCTGGAAGAATAAATGATGAAGAAAGATCAGAAAACTTTGAAACAGAGGAGAATCTAGGGATGACTTGGCATTCCAGATAATAGAATGTATAAATAATTCAGCAGTCACTAGAACGGTGTGTTACTGGCACGGGAATAGACAGAGGAATCAATAGAACAGAAAAGGGCAGAAACTGACCCAAGAACTTTGCAAACGCTACCAGATGATAAGTGCAGCATTCTGATCAGTGAGGGAAATGCTGGGTTTTACAGCAAATGATACTTGAAAAATTGACTAGTGAATTTTGGAGGTGGATAGAAAATATATACAGCAATGATTAAGATCTCTCAGGGTAAATAGACTTAGGGTTTGAATGCCAGTTTGGTCACTGATTAGCTATGTAACTATTGGCCAGATACTTCACCTCCCTGAACCTCATTTCTCCCATATTTATAAACAAGGTAGTAAAAGTGACTACCTCATTTGTTGTGAAGACTAAAAAAGATATGTTAAAAAAAAGAACATGGTAGCCCTGGCTGGTGTAGCTCAGGGGATTGAGTGCAGGCCTGCGAACCACACGATTGCGGTTCGATTCCCAGTCAGGGCACATGCCTGGGTTGCAGGCCAGTTCCCGGCAGGGGACACACCAGAGGCAACCATACATTGCTGTTTCTCTCCCTCTCTCCTTCCCTTTCCCTCTAAAGATAAATAAATAAATAAATCTTAAAAAAAAAAGAACACGGTACATATCACACAAACTGTGTGCCCTAAAATATTGGTCATTATTTCTACACTATAGCACATGCAAAGTAATATGCAAAGTGAAACCGTAAATGTTCCAGAAAGAAAATAAATTGAGTATTATTATAATCTTGGGGAACAGAAGGACTTTCTAAATATGACCCTAGGGGTAGAAAACATGAAGAAAAACAGTTCTGATTGAAAAACAACAACAAAAACCTTCTTTATGCCAAATTCTACCAAAGAAAAAGTTAAAAATGGCAAACCAGGAAAAATATTTGCAATATGTGTAACAGAAAAACCATTAATATTGCTTACTAATCAAAAAGGAAAAGATAGATCCAACAGTAGGAAAATGCACCAAGAACATTACCAAATAAACAAACAAGCAAAAAATAATGATTACAAATACATAGAGGGGGAAATGTTCAACATTCCTAATAAAGGATGCAAGTTAGAATGAAATCCCATTTATCATATAGCAAATTAGCACAGTAGACTTTTATAATATTTATTTAATATGCAATAATGCAATATTCCTTTTGTGTGTGGCTTATTTCACTTAGCATAATGTATTCAAGGTCTATCCATGTTGTAGCAGGTATCAGAATTTCACTTTTTTATAATTGAATGACATTCCATTGCATGTATATACCACATTTTAAAAATTTATTCATCTTTTGATAGACCTTTAGCTGTTGTGAATAATGCTGCTATATCTCGTTGTGTCTCTGCTTTTACTTTTTTTCCTTTTTACCCTTGCCCTTACCTCCCAGATGTACCTGGATGGTGGAGGAGAAGGGGAAGGGGATCAAACCTGCAACCTTTCAGGTACTGGACAATGCTCTAACCAACTGAGCCACACGAACCAGGGCCCCTGCTTTCATTCTTTTTGTGTGTATATCTAGGAGTGGAATTGCTGGATCATATGCTAATTCTTTGTTTAACTTTTTGAGGTCCTGACAAATAGTCCTTTTTTTAAAGTCAGGTTTATTAAGGAATCCTTTACATACAATAAAATTCAGTCTTTAGGTGCACTGTGCTATGACTTTTGTCCAACAGATGCAGTCTTGTAACTACCATCACAATCAAGAAACCACCCCAGGGCCCTGGCTGGTGTAGCTCAGTGGATTGAGCTCAGGCCTGCAAACCAAAGGATCGTGGTTCAATTCCCAGTCAGGGCACATGCCTGGGTTGCAGGCCAGTTCCCAGCAGGGGAAACATGAGAGGCCACGATACACTGACATTTCTCTCCTTCTCTCCTTCTCTCCTTCCCTTCCCCTCTAAAGATAAATAAATAAAATCTGCCCTGGCTGGTGTAGCTCGTGCGGGCCTGCAAACCGGACGATTGTGGTTCGATTCCCAGTTTTGCACGTCTGGGTTGCAGGCCAGTTCCCAGCAGGGGACCCACGAGAGGCAACCATACATTGATATTTCTCTCCCTCTCTCCTTTCCTACCCCTCTAAAGATAAATAAATAAAATCCTAAAAAAATAAATAAATAAAATCTAAAAAATTTAAAATTAATTAGTTTTTTAAAATAAAATCTTAAAAAGAAAAAAAGAAAAAAGAAACCACCCCAGAAAGTTCCTGCTTGCTCTTTGTAGTCCATTCCTAACTCTTACCCCTAGGCCCTGGCAGTGCTGATCTGATTTCTGTTCCCACAGTTTGACTTTTCCAGAATGTCCAATAATGGAATCATTAGAACCTGGCTTCTTTCATCAACACAATTAATTTGAGATTCATCCATGGCAGGGCATCAATAACTTGTTTCCTGATTGCTGGATAGTATTTGACTGTATCCATGCACCAGTTAATGGATATTTGGTTTGTTTCCACTTTTGACAATTATAAATTATGCTGATATAAGCATTTGCATACAGATCTTTGTACAGACATATATTTTTATTCATCTGGGTAAATACCTAGGAGTGGGATTGCTGGTTCATATGATAAATGTGTGTTTAACTATTTTGAACTGCCTATTTGTTTTCCATGCAGCTGTACATTTTTGCATTCCTACCAGCACGCACGAGAGTTCCAGTCATTCTGTATCCTATATAACATTTAATATTGTCAATTTGTTTACTTTTATATTAACCATTTTAATATGTATGTGGTGTGGTATCTCATTGTAATTTTAATTTCTCACATACCTAATGGCTAATGATGTTGAACTTTTTTTCCATATGCTTACCTACCATCTTTTTCTTGTACCAGGTGAAGTATTTGTTTAAATCTTTTGCCCATTTTCGAATGGGTTGTTTTTTTTATTATTGAGCATGAGAGTATATATAGCAGAGAGTATTTGTGTATTGTGTTTATAAATATGTAATGCATACACACCAAAATGGAAGATTTTATTTTATTTTATTTTATTATTTTTTTTTATAAATAATTTTTTTCCTAGATTTTATTTATTTATCTTTAGAGGGGAAAGGAAGGAGAGAGAGAGAGAGAGAAATATCAATGTATGGTTGCCTCTGGTGTGTCCCCTGCCGGGAACTGGCCTGCAACCCAGGCATGTGCCCTGACTGGGAATCGAACCGCGATCGTGTGGTTCGCAGGCCCGTGCTCAATCCACTGAGCTACACCAGCCAGGGCCCAAAATGGAAGAAGATTTTAAAATGCTAATAGTGCTTTAATATTTTTAGAGATTTTATTTATTTATTTTTAGAGAGAGGGGAAGGGAGAGAGAGAGGGAGAGAAACATCAGTGTGTGGCTGCCTCTTGCACACTCCCCACTGGCGACCCTCCCACAACCCAGGCATGTGTCCTGACTGGGAATTGAACCAAAGACCCTCTGGTTCACAGGCTGGCACTTAATCCATTGAGCCACACCAGCCAGGGCTTAATATTTTTCTTACTCATATTTAAATATATTTTTATGTCATCTGGATACAAATCCTTTATCAGATGTGTTTTGAAGTATTTTCTTCTAGTCTGTCTTATCTTTTCATTTTCTTAACAGTGTCTCTTCAAGAACAGAAGTTTTATTTTAATGAGTGTAACTTATAAATTTTTTCTTCTATGGTTCATGCTTATATGTGTCTTATTTATGATTTTTTTCCAACCTTAAGTTTCAAATATTTTCTCCTACATTTTATAATAGAAGAGTTATAGTTTTAGGTTTGTATTTAGGTTTCTGATTCATTTCAAGTTCATTTATGTACGTGGTACACAGTATGGATCATGATACCAGCACAGTTTGTTGAAATGAGACTGTTCTTAACTGCCATTATATTATATAAAATAGTTCTTTGTGCCAAAGTCTGGTGAGGCATGGAGTATACACGTGACACATTCTTTATAGTTTAAAAGTACTTTTGATTATATAATCTCATTTGACCCATAATCAACCCAGTGAGGTAGGAATAAAAATGATATTCCTCCTGTTTTACAGATGAAGAGGCCCAGGTAAGCTAGCACTTGGCCAAGGGACAAAGCTTTTAGTGCTATTGTCAATATATTAATGACTTTCAATGAACATTGAGCTGACTTTTCCAAGATCCAAGTTATTTACATAAATATGTCCAGCACCTAGCATCACTGGAAGTACAAGTCAATACTCAGTACTTAATTTTTAACTTACTGGTCATTGAAAACTGGAAAGGCTGAGAGATTTGGTGCAACTGGGATCCAATAGGATGGTCATTTAAGACTAACCATGAGAAGTGGTCACACGTCTCAACTCTGCTGTGTGAACTGGCCATGGACATGCAAACTTCATCCAGTAAAAGTGGAAGGAGAAATCTTTTCTTTAGACTATTCCTGAGCTTCAACAAGAAAAATTCTATTACTAAATAATCCAAATATCAAAACAATAAACTGATTTGGTTTATGTGCTTGGTCATTTCTGCACCCCATTTGCCACCCTCCTTTCTCTGGGAAGCACACCCACCTGTCACACCATTGGAATTCGCTCTAGGGAACCATTATGCTACCACCTGGCTGCTGTCCTGGCCATGGCTGTTTGTAGCAGAAGTGGACATGTTGTCCAGCTTGATGACTAGATTGTTTCCTTGGGGAGTTTAGAATTGGAATAAAACAGATAATCAATCTTCAGTTGACTGGAATTTTAACACGTGAATTGGGAGTTATACAGCTGTCATATTCCACCTGTCACATGGATCAGAGGAGAGAAGAAGCAGATTTAAAGACAGCAAAGGAATGAAGCAGGGAAAGAGAAGAGGGATTCAAGATTTTGCTTCCCTATTCTTGGTTCCAGACCTTTTCAGTGGCCTTGCTTCATACCTGGCCTGTGGAGCTGTGCAAACACTTCCCTCTCCTTTAAGAATTGTACCTTCCCTCCCTCCTTTTTAAGCCAGCTCAAGTGAGTTTCTGTTACAACCAAAGAGTCCTAACTAATATAATAGAGGTAAATTGACTTATTGTGCAGTAGAAAGACATGGCCTTAAACTGCCTTATTGGGATTTTAAGAGAGAGCTGACTTTTTGGTTCTGTAACTAGGAGACAAAAATTTCTCCCCTTTCACTTTTTGTAAAATAAATTGCATGAAAGGTTTAGGCCAGCTGTGTGAACATCAGCTTGGACAATGAGAACAAGGGAGAGTATTATCCAGGTTAGACTACGATTTCTTTCCAACTGGGAAGGAGCAGGAAGGAAGAAGATGGAGAAAAGAAACTTAGGTGAAAGGGAAGCCAGTGGAGGATGAAAGGACAAGTCTGACATGGACTAGTGCCCAGAAAAATGTTATACATTCACATGTGGAGATTCCTTCACTTTTGGATTTAAAAAAATACTGATCAACTGCCAGGTATTATTTTGTCAAGTAGATAATCTCCGTGAAATTAGCCTTCTGACACATTTCCAGCCATTTCTCTGGAGCGGCCCTGTGAAATCTCAACTCTCTCTTTACAAACAGGATTAAATACGATGGCCTGTGTTCTCCTCCTCGCCCAGTCTGTTTCTTTGCCATTCACTGTGATGAGCAGAATAAATGATGCACAAAGGCTGGTAGGACAATGGGGCTGATTCATGGTTTGGGAAAACAGGGAATTGTCTCAGAGTGAACACTGGCCCTCCTTTTTGCTGGGGGCACTACAGTGTTTAGCTGAAAGCATCTTGTTTGGATTTGTCCAACTGGTGGATAAACATCTAAATGACAGGAACACTATGGGGTTCACAAGGTCCCTGAGGTGCTTAAAAGAATCCCGAGATGTGCTGGCAGAGCTTGTGCTCTTTATAAACAAACGAGAGAGGTTATTCAAACAGCTGTTAATTTCATTAAGAAGCCTCATTTCAAGGTCCCAGAGCAGGCATTTCTTTTTATGTCAGGATTATCTCTGAGTTTTATATTTGCATCTACTCCTGGTAGCCTAGCTGGGATGTCAGGTGCTAAGCCTACATTTGGATGGGTGTTTTGGCTTGGGCTTCAAAAAAGTATTTATCTTTAGAGCAGACTAAATTTCACCAAAATAAATCTGATGGGTAATTGAGGGCTAATTATATATTTTTTATTGGGATCATATTGTACATACTATTTTGTGATCTTTTGAATTGAGCACTACGATATGAAAATACTAATTTGTCAACAAATTTTAACCTACAATATCACTTCTAATGAATGTGTTGTAACTATGAATGAACCATCATTTAACCAGTCCCTTGTTAGATTGTTTTTAATTTTTCATAGCTATAATTAGGTTGTTTTTAATTTTTCATTAGCTATAAACCATGCTTCACTAAAAATTGTGTAGTTAAATCTGTGCATTTCCTTATTTCCCTAGAAAAAATCATGGGTTTTGATTTCTGGGTCAAAGAGATGCATAATTTTTAATGTTTTTGACTTTTGCCAAGAAACTGCCATTCTGAGTACAATTTATACTTCCTGTAGGTATGAAAGTGCTTTCCTTCACACACACCTGGCTTTTCAACCAAAACTTAATTTTCTTGGTTTCTTAAGTTAATTTTCCTGGTTTTCCCAGGTAAGTGATTATATACTATATTTTTCTGACTATAAGACACACTCTCATTGAGCACGGGCCTGTGAAGCAAAAGGTCGCCGGTTCGATTCCCAGTCAGGGCACATGCCTGGGTTGCAGGCCAGGTCCCCAGTAGGGGACACGTGAGCGGCAACCACACATTGATGTTTCTCTCCCACTCTTTCTCCTTCCCTTCCCCTCTCTCTCAAAATAAATAAATAAAATATTTTTTAAAAAAGACACACTCTCCCCCAAATTTGGGAGGAAAAGGGGGGTGCATCTTATAGTCTGAATGTAGCTTACCTGGCTTGCTGTGGGGGTGGGCAGCGGTGGAGCAGGGTCACAGATTATTAAATATTTTACTACATTTTTTGCTTCAAATTTTTTTCCTATTTTCCTCCTCTAAAACCTAGGTGCATCTTATGGTCCTGTGAATTTTACAGTCCTAAAAATACAGTAATCTACAAATAATGACTTTCAGTTTTTGTTTCATTTACCAGATGAGCAAAAATTGCAAGAATTTGTAATATTTCATTGTTGGTGTGGATATGGATAAATGGATGTTATCAAACCCTGTGAGTGTAAATTTTTAAGTATTTTTGAAGGATAATTTGAGAGTATCTGTGACAAATTTTAAACTGCATACCCTTTGACCTAGCTATTTCAATTCTAAAAGAGTTCTTTACAGGTGAACGAAGATATATGAATAAAAGTATTTATTGCAGCACTTCATTTTAGTAGCAAAATAAAATTTAAAACAACTTAAAATTCATCAGTAGGGTATAGTTAACTAAATTATGGTACATTTATGCTATGAAATACTGTGTGACCATTGAAGAGAACAAAGTAGATCTCTAGTACCAGTGTGGAAATTGGTCTATGCTGGTCTATTTTGCTAATTTTAGAAGGTGTTTTGCAGGATAATAATATATTATAATCCCAATTTTATTTTTTCAAAATCCAAGTATATACACTCAGAAATATATATGCCTGAATATACATAGAAAACTTTTTGTGGAAGGTGATTACCTCTGAGTAATAGAATTGAGGGAATAATGGGAAATGTTTCCCTTTTATTATATATATTTTAAAATATTTTAATAAGCATTTATTCTCCTTTTTAAGATTATATTTCTTTTTAGAGGAGGGGAGGGGATGGAGAAAGAAAGATTTTATTTCTTTTTACAAGGAGGTGAGGGGAGGAAGAAAGAAGGAGAGGAACATCAATCTGTTGCCTCATACATACCCCCAGCTGGGGACCTAGCCCACAGCCCAGGCATGTGCCCTGACTGGGAATCGAACCACTGACCTTTCAGTTCACAGGCCATTGCCCAATCCTCTGAGCCATGCCAGCCAGGCGGCATTTATTCTTCTAAAAATGGGAAAAATAATTTGTTTCTTTTTCCCTGTTTTTAAATATATTTTATTTAGTTTTCTTACCTTATTCATTAGCTTAGAATTTTAAAAACAGTTGTAACTAAAATAGTTATAGATGATATCCTTGTCTTGGTCCTGACTGTAATAGTAATGTCTTTAATATTTTACAATTAACATTGGCTTTTGGTTCTTTCCTATCTTCATTTCTTGTCTCTGCCATTTTACCTGCATGAGGCTCATTTCTAATATTGGCATTTGTATCAACTGGAGTCACAGGGAGCTCTGACCTCAACTGATATGGAGAGCACAAGAATACATTTTACTTCTGGCAAAATTTACATAACATAGGGATTCAAAAGTAAATAGTGTAAGATGGCAGTGTAGGCAGACATGGCTCACCTCTTCACCCAATCACATCAAAATTACAACTAAAATATAGAACAGCCATCACTCAGAACCATCAGAAATCAAGTTGAGTGGAAGTCTGACAACTACGGAATTAAAGAAACCACCTACATCCAGATGCAGAATGGGCTGGTTTCTCACCCATGTGTTGTGGATAAAAATTCAGGAGGGTATCTCAGGAGTGAGCAGGCCCACCCCTACACCAGGCCCCAGAGCCCAGGGTTTTAGTGCCAGGAAGATATGTCGCCACAACTTCTGCCTGCAAACACCAGTGTGGATTGAGTCGGTGGAATAAACTGCTGAAGCCCCAAGCAGTTACTCTTAACCCACACACATACTCACCTACTCAAACTCACTCCCTCTGAGCTCCAGCAGTGGGGTAGCAGCTTGAAAGGCACCAGTGGTATACAAGGAGAAACTGAAGTGTCTGGCATCAAGGCAAGCAGAGGCCATTGTCTGAACCCTCCCCTGACAGAGGTGGCAAGTTGGTGCCATATCTGAGACTCCATCACCTGGCTAACACTGTTTGACCCTCCCTGGAGAGGCCCTGAGACTCTGCCCCACCCAATTTACAGGCCCAACCAAGCTGCTTTTCCCATATGAATGGCTGGTCTTGACTCATGCTTCAAAACTTCCTAAATACCATGAAACAAGCAACAGTTGGCATAGCGAGTCCCAGGCTCAGCACTAGCAGCAGCCAGCCTAGATTCCAGTTTGGCTTCACTGGGCTTGGGAGTCTCCAAGCCCAGTACAAATAGCAGCCATATTAGATTGCTTTATAGCTCAGGCAGGTTGTCCCCAGGTAAAACTCAGGTCGGGGCTGACCTTCACCTGTACCACCCAGGAAACCCCAGAGCCTGCACACCCAGTGTGGAGCTACAGACCATATCAGAGCACAACCACCCTGCCCCTGCACAGCGTATCCTGTATAGAGGGCAGAGGGTGGTGGTCAGTGGTCACAGTCAGTCCTTGCAGCTGACTGGCTTGGTTAAATCCCTTCCATTGATCTGTTAACAGCAACAAAGTCTGAACTCCAAGAGGAGGTTGTACTAAGCCCATACAAAGAGCACACCTCCAGTACCCAGTTTGGGTGACTGCAGAGGCTGTGCCACTGGACCCTATAGGACACCTACGACATTGGCCACACTACCAAGACAAAGTCGAAGCAGCTCTACATAATACATAAAAACCAGCACTGGGAGGTTGCCAAAATGAGAATGAGACAAAGAAACAGGGCCAAAATGAAAGAGCCAGAAAAAGAGCTAAATGAAATGGAAATAAGTAATGTATCAGGTACAGAGCTCAAAACACTGGTTATAAGGATGCTTAAGGAACCTAGTGAGGACCTCAGCAGCATAAAAAAGATCCAGTAAGAAACGAAGGGGTTCACTAATTGAAATAAACAATTTACAGGGAAACAACAGTAGACTGGTGGAGCTGAGAATCAAATCAATGATTTAGAACATAAGGAAGCAAAAAACAACCAATCAAAACAAAAAGAAGAAAAAGGAATCCGAAAAAATGAGGATAATATAGGCAGCCTCTGGGGCAATTTCAAGAGGTCCAATATTCGCATCACGGGGTGCCAGAAGGAGAAGAGAAAGAGCAAGAAATTGGAAATCTATTTGAAAAATAGTGAAAGAAAACTTCCCTAATTTGGCGAAGGAAATAGACATGCAAGTGCAGGAAGCACAGGGAGTCCCAAACTGTATGGATGCAAAGAGGCCCACTCCAAGACACATCATAATTACAATGCCAAAGGTTAAAAATAAAAAAGAGAGAATCTTTTTTAAAACTATATTTTATTGACTATTCTGTTACAGTTGTCCCATTCTTTTTCCCCTTTATTCCTCTCTGTCCTGCACCCCTCCACCCACCAGCATTCCCCCCTTAGTTCATGTCCACTGGTTGTATATATAAGTTCTTTGGCATCTCCATTTCCTATACTATTCATAACTTCCCCCTGTCTATTTTGTACCTACCATTTATGCTTCTTGTTCCCTGTACCTTTCCCCCAATTCTCCCGCTTCCTTCTCCCCACTGAAACCCTCCATGTGATCTACATTTTTGTGATTCTGTACCTGCCCTAGTTGTTTGCTTAGTTCATTTTTGTTTTTAGGTTCAGTTGTTGATAGTTTTGAATTTGTTGTCATTTTACTGTTCATATTTTCGATCAGCTTTTTCTTAGATAAGTCCCTTTAACATTTCATATAATAAGGGCTTGTGATGATGAACTCCTTTAACTAGACCTTATCTGGGAAGCACTTTAACTCCCCTTCTATTCTAAATGATAGCTTTGCTGAATAGAGTAATCTTGGGTGTAGGTCCTTGCCTTTCATGTCTTGGAACACTTTTTTCCAGCCCCTTCTTGCCTGTAAGTTTTCTTTTGAGAAATTAGCTGATAGTCTTATGGGAACTCCTTTGTAGGTAACTCTTTTTTCTCTTGCTGCTTTTGAGATTCTCTACTTCTCTTTAATCTTGGGTAATATAATTATGATGTACCTTGGTATGTGGTTCCTTGGGTCCAATTTCTTTGGCATTCTCTGAGCTTCCTGAACTTTCTGAAAGTCTATTTCCTTCATCAAATTGGGGAACTTCTTCATTATTTTTTCGAATACATTTTTCATTTCTTGCTCTTCCTTTTCTCCTTCTGGCACCTCTATGATTTGGATTTGGATGTTGGGATGTTTAAAGTTGTACCAGAGGTTCCTAAGACTCTCTTGTTTTTGAATTCTTGTTTCTTCATTCCTTTGCAGTTAAATGTTTCTTTCTTCCTTTTGGTCCAAATTATTGATCTGAATCCCAGTTTCCTTCCTGTCACTGTTGGTTCCCTGTACATTTTCCTTTATTTCACTTTTCATAGCCATCACTCTTTCCTCTGTTTTGTGACCATACTCAACCATTTCTGTGAGGATCCTGATTACCAGTATTTTGAACTCTGCATCTGATAGTTTGGCTATCTCCTCATCACCTAGTTGTTTTTCTGGAGGTTTGAGCTGTTTTTTCATTTAGGTCATATTTCTTTGTCTCAGCGCACCTATTACATTGTAAGGGGCAGAGCACTATGTATTCACCAGGGTGGCACAACCCACCTTGCTGAGTTGTGGTCCTGTACATGTGGGAGGGGTTGGAGAAGGAACAGTGTCGCCTGCTTGGCTCTCAGCTGACTTTTGGTCACTTCCCCTGCTACCCACAAGCAAATTGGGTTCCTCTGATGCTGATTCTGGGTGGGTGGATTTGTGCATGTTCTCTGACCCCATGGGTCTCTCCAACAAACTCTCCTGTGAGGCTGAGAGTTTTTCCTGATGCTGCAACCCCCACAGATTTTTATTTCCAGAGGTTCTGAGGCTTTAGTTTCTGCTGCCGGAACCCTGGGTTGTGTTGTCAGTCTCATTCCCCAGTAGTTCCTCCCAGCTTATCCTCACACAAATGCGAGAGTTGCCACCTCACCTGGTCCCATCTGTCACCTTGCTGTGTGTCCTCTCTGCCCTGGCTGCCTGTCTCCGCCCCTCCTACCAGTCTGAATGAATGTTTCTTCTTAACTCTTTGGTTGTTGGCCTTCCATACAGTTTGATTTTCTGGTAGTTCTGATTATTTTTGGTTTTCAAATTTTTTGTCCTTCCTTTGGTTGTATGAGGAGGCAATATATATCTATCTATACCTCCACTTTGGCCATAAGTCTATAGAGAGAATGGTAAATACCGCAAGAACAAAGAGGTTAGTTACCTGTAGGAGAGCTCCCATAAGACTGTCAGCTGATTTTTCAAAAGAAATTTTGCAGGCTAGAAGGGATTGGCAAGAAATATTTAAAGCCATGAAAAGAAGGGACCTATAGCCAAGATTGCTCTACCCATTTAGAAAAGCTTTCATTTAGAATGGAAGGTCAAAAAAAGAGTTTCCCAGACAAGAAAAAACTAAACGAGTTCATCATCACCAAACCATTATTATATGGAATGTTAAAGGGACTTATTTGAGAAAAAGATCAAAACTATGAATAATAACATGGCAAAAAATACAAGTCTATCAACAATTGAATGTAAAAAAGCAAACTGAGAAAACAAGAAGAGCAGAGACAGAATCATGGATGCTGAGAAGGTTTTAGTTGTTGCCAGATGGGAAGGAGGTGTGCGGGAATGGGTGAAGAGGTTAGGGGATTAAGAAGTACAAATGGGGCCTGGCTGTCGTAGCTCAGTGGATTGAGTGCGGGCTTGTGAACCAAAAGATCGAGGTTCAATTCCCAGTCAGGGCACATGCCTGGGTTGCAAGCCAGTTCCTAGTGGGGGACACATGGGAGGCAATCATACATTGATGTTTCTCTTCCTCTCTCCCCTTCCCTTCTAAAGATAAATAAATAAAATCTTTAAAAAAAGAAGTCAATCATGGGAGAATTGCCAGAGGAAGTGGGGGTTGCTGTGTGTGTGTGGGTTGCATAGGGTGGAAAATCAGGACAACTGTAATAACATAATAAAATATAATTTAAGAAATAATAGTGTAAATCTCCTTTCCACAGCAGCCCAAATGCACAAATCTAGGGTGCCCCATTTCATCATAAACCAAGGAGATCATTTCTTATTTTTGTGTGCACAAATAGTCCTCTAATTTTACCATCCATATTAGAGACACTTTCTTTCTTAGGTTGTTACGAAGGGTTGGGCACATGCATGACCCAAGGTAAGACACTGAAAATCTTCCTTCTGATAATTTGAATATTGAGTTGGAAAATGAAAAAAAAAAAGCTACTGGAGTGTGTTCATTCTAACAGTGGTACCACAAAGAGCCTACCATTCATTGCTTTTCTCCAGCTTCCTAGGGCTACATGATTCGTGTTCTTTGTAAGACCTGATTCCTCACATTTTTCTTAATTCCCCAAGGGACCCCTAATCACTAATAAACTCTTCCTGTTGGTGTTTTTCACTTTCCTTAAATCAGCCAGTTGTTTGCTTGCCACCAAACAACCCTGAACACAAAAGTATAAGTCTCTTTGGGATACATATTTTTTGTTTTTGTTTTGCCATCATGCCTACCGTACGCATGGTTTTGCACTTTGATTTTTTTCACTTAATTATACATCTTGGAGACTCCTCCATATCAATATATCTACTGATCTACCTCATTCTTTCAGGTATCTTTCTTGATATGTGCGTGTGTGCACGTCTTTGGAAACTGGGGTCACTACACGTATGATTTGTTACTTGTTTTTTAAATGTGGTATACTATCTTAATTATCTTTCTATGCTCATACGTGAATCCAAGTTTTACCAGCTGACTCCTATTCCCTTTTAAGAATAAATTAATCTTTTCTAATGGTGGACATTAAGTTTTTTACAACTATTTTTGATATTATAAAAATGCGACAATGAACATATTGTACAGACACATATTTGTTCATTTGTCCAGTATTTTTTCTTAGGATAAATGCCCAGAAATGGCCCTGGTGATGTACTGGTGTATATGTTAAATTTTTTTAAGTACTGGTAATTATTTTTTAATATGTATATATATATATATATATATATATATATATAGGAGGTGTTTTATATATAGTTCTTATAAAACAAGAAGAGCAGAGACAGAACCATGGATGCTGAGAAGGTTTTAGTGGTTGCCAGATGGGAAGGAGATGGGATGGAATTGAATTCCAAATCAATTCTCCCATGATTGTTCATGTCCATGTCATGCATATAAGTTCTGTGGCTACTCCATTCCCTATACTGTACTTTACATTCCCATAACTACCAGCAACTCTCTGTTTGTACTTCTTTTTTAAAAGATTTTATTTATTTATCTTTAGAAGGGAAGGGGAGAGAGGAAGAGAAACATCAATGTATGATTGCCTCTCATGTGTCCCCCACTAGGAACTGGCTTGCAACCCAGGCATGTGCCCTGACTGGGAATTGAACCTCGATCTTTTGGTTCACAAGCCCGCACTCAATCCACTGAGCTACGACAGCCAGGCTCCATTTGTACTTCCTAATCCCCTGATCTCTTCACCCATTCCCACACACCTCATATATATATATAATGCAAAGTTCAAACAAAAAAGTGGAATTTATACCGGGAATTCAACTTTGGTTAAACATTCAAAACCAATCAATGTAATTCACCTAATTAATAAAATAAAGGAAAAAAATCATATGATCATCTCAATAGATGAAAAAAAGCATTGACAAAATTCAGAATCATTTATGATTAAAAGAAACCTCAGCAAATAGAAATGGAAGGGTAATTCTTCAGTCTGACAGAGGGCATCTAAAACAAACCTCAGCTGACATTGTGGTGAATGGTGAGCCATTGCCCCCTAAGAATGAAAACAAAGGAAAGATGTCTGTTCTTCCTTCTTCTACACAGCATTGTACAGGAAGTCCTAGCCAGAGTAATAAGGCAAGGCAAAAAAAAGACCTAATGATTGGAACAGAAGAAGTAAAACTATTGTTATTTGCAGATGACATGACTGTGCATGTAGCAAACTCTGTGGAACATATCCCCAAAAGCCCCACTAGAATTAGCAAGTGAATGAAGCTAGGTCATAACATACAAAGTCAATGTACACAAACTAATTGTATTTCTACATCCTAGGATTAAGCAATTGCAAAAAACAATAAAAATAGTGTGTATAGTAGCATCAAGAAACATTGTCCAGAGGAATAAATCTTATGAAAGATATGTAATATTTTCTAACTGCAAACTACTGACTGAAATTAAAGAAGTCAAATAAACAAAGAAATATTCCATTTTTATAGATTGGAAGCCAAAAATTAAGATGTTAATTTTATGTAAACCACATGATCGAAGTTCGATTCCCAGCCAGGGCACGTACCTGGGTTGCAGGCTGGTTCCTGGCAGGGGACTCGAGAGGCAACCATACATTGATGTTTCTCTCCCTCTCTCCTTCCCTTACCCTCTAAATATAAATAAATAAAATCTTTAAAAAATAGTTATAGGTTTATTTGAATTACCTATTTCATATTGGGTGAACTGAAATTTTGTTTCTCGAGGAATTGGTTAATTTCATCTAAGTTGTCAAATTTATGTGTGTGGAGTCTTTCATATTATTCCCTAATTATCTCTTTGATTTCTGCAGGGTCTGTAGTTGTATCCCCTTTTCCATTCTTATTTTTTTATTTTTTATTTTTATTTAATTCTTGTTCAAGTCCAGTTTTCTGTCTTATATTCCCATCCCTGCCCCCCCCCCAGTGCTCCCACCTCCCTCTCATTTCCACCCCCCACCTTAGTTATTGTCCATGTGTCCTTTATACTTGTTCACGTGAGTCCATCCCCTTTTCCCCTATGATTCTCTCCCCTCTCCCCTCTGGACCCTGTCAGCCTGTTCCGTACCCCTTTTCCATTCTTGATATAGGTAAACTATGTCTTCACTTGCCAGTTAATTTTATGAAACTAGTATTATCCTGGTATTAAAACCAGGAAAGACAATACATACAAAAAATTATAGGCCAATATTCCTCATGAGTACATACACAAAAATCCTCAACAAAACATGAGCAATTCGAATTCAGCATATAAAAATAATTATATATCATGGCCCTAATGGGATTTATTCCAGGGATGCAAAGGCTGTTTCATATGTGAAAATCAATCAGTATAACCTAACATATTAACAGGTTAAAGAAGAAAAATCAAATGATCATAACAGTTGCTGTAGAAAAATCATTGTACAAAATCCAGTACCCTTTCATGATTTAAAAAAACCTCTCATAAAAATAGGAATACAGAACGTTCTCAACTTGATAAAAAATATCTGCTAAACCCCTAGGGCTTAACATGGAAAGTATGAATGGTTTCTTCCACTGATTGGAAACAAGATAAAGAGAAACATCAATTTGTTGTTCCACTTATTCCGGCATTTACTGGTTGATTCTTGTATGTGCCCTGATGCGGGTGGTAGGGAGGGGGTTGAACCCGCAACCTTGGCTTGTTGGGATGATGCTCAAACCAGCTGAGATACTCAGCCAGTGATACTCTAATCACTTTTACTCAACATAGTGCTGGAAGTGCAATGGGCAAGAAAAAGAAATAAAAGCCATATAGACTATGAAGGAAAAAATTAAAATGTCCCTATTTCAGATGACATGATTATCTACATTAAAAATCCCAAGGACTCTCCAAAACCCCACCCTGGAATCAGTCAGTGACTTTAGCAAAATTGCAGGATATACAATAAACATACAAAAATGAATTGCATTTCTATATATAAGTAATGAAAAAACATGGTCACCAATGTTAATAAAACAATTTCTTTCTAATCACTTAAAAAACCCACAAAATACTTAGGTGTAAATCTAACAAATGTGTGTAGAACCTTATATACTGAAATCTACAAATTGCTGTTGGAGAAAAGATCTAAAGAAAAGGAGAGACATACGGTGTTCATGAATTGGAAGTTTCAATATAGTAAAGATGTCAGTTTGATGTACAGGCTTATTGCAACTACTATTCAAATCCCATCAAGTTATTTTTGTAGATATAGACAAGATTTTTTGGTAATTTATATGGGAAGGCAAAGGAATTAGAAGAGCTAAATCAATGTTGAAAAAGTAGATAAAAGTAGGAGGAATCACTCTTTTTCAATGTTAAGTTTTATCATACAACTACAAGAATCAAGACTGTAGCATTGATGCATTGAAGAGAAGGCTGGAGTGGGAGAGAAGCAGGCGTGACTGGCTATGAAAGGGCAGTAGGAGGAATTCTGTTAATGGAAATATTTTGTATATTAGTTGTATCAATGTCAATATCTCAGTTTGGATATGGTACTACAGGGGTTTTTTTTAGATTTTACTTATTTATTTTTTTAGAGAGAGGGGAATAAAGGGAGAAAGAGGGAGAGAAACATCAATGTGTGTTTGCCTCTCACAAGGGTACCACCTGGTCCACAATCCAGACATGTGCCCTGACTAGGAATTGAACTGGCAACCCTTTGTTTCAAAGGCCAGCACTCAATCCACTGAGCCACACCAGCCAGGGAGGATATGGTACTATAGTTTTTAAAAAGATGTGACTATTGGGGTAGAGTATAAGGGTATAAAGAATCTCTTATTTCTCACAACCAACTGTATGCCAATCTACAATTATCTCAAAATAAAAAGTTCGACTCAGAAATAAAAAAGAATTGTCCCATCCAAAATACCTATAGTGGCCTTGTGAAAAACACAAGTACACTGGGCTATTTGGCAACCATTAAAAGATTGTGCTTTTGAAGATCATTTAGTGTGGCATGGGAAAATGTTGACTTTTAACCTTCAGTTAAAATCTGTTAAGATTCAGAACTGCATTTAAACTAAGATCCTGATTTTATAAAAAAATTATATATAAGCCAAAAATTGAAAGGATATATATAATTTTTTTCACTGTGTTTATATCTGAGCTATGGAATTAATTGGGATTTTCACTTTTTATTATGTTCTGCATTTTCCAAATTTTTTGCTGTGGTATAAATCATCAATCTATGAAATGAATACCTAGTGAGAAGGAAGAGGCAGTTCTACAGATAAGTAGGCTGTGGGTTGTGAGGGATACGGGCCTTCTGTCTCAAATTATTTCCCACCTCAGCTGTCAGTGCTCCCACGAACCTGTTTTCAGTCCTAGAAAGTTCACATTTAAAACAAGGCCCAATTTTACGAGGAAGATGTTTGGAATAAAATTTTACATATTTTAAGAATATATATGTATCAGAAGTGATTTGGAGGAAAATAATATTATTTTGTTTACCTAAGTACTATATGCTGGAATCCAGGAGGAAATCATAAATTCTAAATATGCAGTCATCACTGACTCGCTTTTAAAAAAGTATGGAGTGCCCTGGCTGGCATAGCTCAGTGGATTGAGCACAGGCCTGAGGAACCACACAATTGCGGTTCGATTCCCAGTCAGGGCACATGCCTGGGTTGCAGGCCAGTTCCCAGCAGGGGACTCACAAGAGGCAACCATACATTGATACTTCTCTCCTTCTCTCTCTTTCCCTTCCCCTCTAAAGATAAATAAAGAAAATCTTAAAAAAATAAAAATAAAAAAGTATGGAGTTAGCGTTCCCATTTTTTTAACTGAAGAAATGAACCTGGTATGATTTGTGAGTGCTGTCTTAGATGTACAGTGAGATGACAGCAGTTTTCTCTTACAGGTGTGATAGGGTGGAGGGAGTGTCAGTTGTGCCCTAGAGCTGCTACTTCAAACAGGGAAGCGCTGTTTATGTTTTCTTGCTTTTCTAAAATATATGTGGTCATTCTGTACAATATTTTGTTTGGAAAAAATAAGCTTTGGAAAAAAGAAAGTCTGAAAACTATGATTTAGGGTATGTCTTGATATAACTTAGCATTAGTGGTTTTCTGGACCATCATTTGGAGATCTGGAATTCAGTCCTTCCTTTCTCTGTACTGTCAGTTAATGATGGAAGGAGGGACAGTAGAATTAGCAACTGGGAGGGGATAAGAGTAGGTTATTGAAGGGAGCAAGGAAAGTTCTCTTTGGAAGATGAAGGTTGTTAGTATATGGTGTCACACAAAAACAATGTAAGCAGTTCCATTGCGAACAGGACAGACTACCTTCAAAATACTCAAATCCAGTCCATAGGATCTTCCTAGGCTTAGAGCCCAAATATTTCTTCCTTCACCTCTCCACAGCCCTCACCTGCCTTCACTCCTCTTTCGTATACAAATACTTCTTTTCAGCTGTAGTGGAACCACTTCTTTTTTTTTTTTAAGATTTTATTTATTTATCTTTAGTGGGGGAGGGAAGGAGAGAAGGGGAGAAATATCAATGTATGGTTGCCTCTTGTGAGTCCCCTGCTGGGAACTGGCCTGCAACCCAGGCATGTGCCCTGACTGGGAATCAAACCACGATCGTGTGGTTCGCAGGCCCACGCTCAATCCACTGAGCTACACCAGCCAGGGCTGGAACCACTTCTTGTTCCCAGAACTTGCCTTCCACATTTTTAGCTCCATACATTTGCTCAAACCATTCCTTCTACCTGCATTGCCTTTCCCTCACACCTGTACTATCCAGTCCAGTAGCTGCTAGTCACATGGGCTATTAAGTACTTGAAATGTGGCTGCTGTGGATTCAGATATGCTATAAATATAAAATATGTATACATTGGATTTCAAAGACTATGAAAAAGGATTAAAAATAAGTTTATCTTTGTAAAATGTGACTACTACAAAATTTCAAATTATAGTACATTGCTGTCTCATAATATATGTCTGTTGGACAGTGCTGCTGTAGATCCAGGGAGTTTTACTGGTACGTATTGACCTTAAGGACATTTTGACTCAGCATTTGTGAATCCAAGTGTTTTAATAAGAATTATGCTAACTTCAGTGAATTCTTAGGGAAAGATATATTTAGTATTGGCAGAATTAAACCACTTCCACTGTTTTTATTTTCATTTTGATTTTAATTAAATTATTTTCATGGAGATTGCTTTTATCCTCCTAGTCTATATTTTTTGAACCATAAGATGCACCTAGGTTTTAGAGGAAAATAGGAAAAAATTTTGAAGCAAAAACTGTGGTAAAATATTTAATAACATAAATAACATAGTATTTCACCAGTGTAAATGTAAATAGAACTCAACAGCAGCATTAACAACCATTATTCCTCCCAAATTTGGCAGGGGGAAGTGTGTCTTATAGTCTGAAAAATACAATAATTTTACAAAGGGCATTCGACATGTTTATCAGGGTTTTTTTTTCATTTTGTTTTTTGCTTTAGTCCCTTTTTTATGGTTTCTGTTACTGTGAGTATCCTTCTGTGATCATGATCTTGACTATATGCAATTTTCCTGGGTCATGTTTTGCAGATAAAATATTTAGCCATTGCCACTTATATATGGTACAAATCATTTCCACTAATAATATTAACTTTTAATTGGGTGAAATTTTAGCCATTGCCACTTATATATGGTACAAATCATTTCCACTAATAATATTAACTTTAATTGGGTAAAAGACCAATTATTCTATTAATTTTTAAACTTAATAAGAAATAAGAAATTTTTCTTATTTTCTCAATAAGAAAATTGTGGGCAAATTGCAAATAAACCAGGATAGTTCTGTTATCCAAGACTGCTTAATTGTATTGCTTGTCCAATTTCCCCGTAACTTACTACCACTCAATGTCTTTGGTGAGGCAAAGATCTGGGTCAAAATATCCTTAAGAAATTATTGTTATTCTTTTAGGTGTAATTATGGTATTTCAATTGTTTAAAAACATTTTTTTAAGATTTTTAAAAATTTATTTATCTTTAGAGGGGAACGGAAGGAGAGGAGAGAAATATCAATGTATGGTTGCCTCTCGTGAGTTCCCTACTGGGAACGGGCCTGAAACCCAGGCACGTGCCCTGACTGGGAATCGAACTTCGATCATGTGGTTCGCAGGGCCACACTCAATCCACTGAGCTACAACAGCCAGGGCTGTTTTAAAAAAATTTTTTTAAGAGAGATACACATTAAGCTATTAATGAGTGAAATGTGCTATCTGGCACATCCTTCAAAATAATGAGGGGAAATGAGTGGAAACAAGATTAGCCATGAGTTTATAATTGTGAAACCTGATGGTCCTGGCTGGTGTAGCTCAGTGGATTGAGTGCAGGCCTGCGAACCAGAGGATTGCGGTTCGATTCCCAGTCAGGGCAAATGCCTGGGTTGCAGGCCAGTTCCCAGCAGGGGATGCACGAGAAGCAACCATACATTGATGTTTCTCTTCCTCTCTCCTTCCATTCCCCTCTAAAGATAAATAAGTAAAATATAAAAAAATAATAATTGTGAAACCTGATGGTGGGTGTATGAGATTTTATTATGTCATTCCATCTGCTTTTGTATGTATTTGAAATTTCCCTTATTAAAAAGGTAAAATAATAGAACTGTTATTTGTTAAAAGTCTTTAAGATCAAAAGTCAGGGGTCAAAATGTGCTTGTTTTGGGGTCCTTACCTTTATCCACAACTGCAAAAATTAAATCCAAACTCCCTGCTATGTTCTAGAAGCCCTGCATTATCTGATTCCTACCTGTCTCTCTAATGTTGTCTCCTGCTACTTTTTTCTCTGCTGGGTTTTTCAGGAAGTAGAATATGAATGGTGTCCCTAGACCAGTGTGGTCAAGAGGTCTTCTTCCTCACCATCATTTCACTCCATCTGCCTGGACATTCTTTCATTTCCTGCCTTTGTACTTGTTTCTTAATCTGGAGTCCCTTAGTTACCAAGTCTCAGCTTAAATGTCACTCACTCCCCAGAAATGTCTTCTCTTACTGCACTCACCAGGGCAGTCCCTTGTTTTTCTCCACTTCATTACTGTATTGCCTTTACAGCTTGTCACCTTTTT
The DNA here is from genome assembly GCF_014824575.4 of Sturnira hondurensis. Classification (NCBI taxonomy): domain Eukaryota; kingdom Metazoa; phylum Chordata; class Mammalia; order Chiroptera; family Phyllostomidae; genus Sturnira; species Sturnira hondurensis. Next base: position 20,231,795 of record NW_028091359.1, read on the forward strand.
TTGCTTATCTTCTGCCAGAATATAAACTCCATGAGCTCAGGGATTCTTATCTATAGTTTTGTTCATCAGCACCTAGCACAGGGTCTGGTATATAGAAGGCATTCAATAAATATTTATTGAATGAATTAATTAAAACTCTAGCCATTTTTAAAGGTCTGCTTTAAATCCCTTCATAAAATCTTGAGTTCTTTAAATGAGAATTAATCTTTTACTGTACTAGGTGTAGACACAAAAGGGAAGAAAGTTTGTTTTACCCCTTCACCTGTTCTGCTGTGGTGAAACCCAGAATATCTTTTTGTATTGTTTAAGTTAGCACTTTAAAATTATTTTTCTATATATATTTTAGAGGTTTTAGATTACAAAGTGGTGGTTCTGAATACTACTTCTATGTCCAGCTGAGAGTTTCAATTTTTTAATAGCCTTTAATTTGTTTCTATGGCTTCCCAATGCTCATGACACATGCGGATGCCATGATGCTGAGATGTAGAGTGACTGGTTTAGTTGGACTTACCTTCATTGATGTGTCTGTGCTTTGGGGAGTCACAGGGACACAAATTAATGAGCTAAAATCCTGGACCGAGTCTGTTACCAGTTGGGTCAGGGTTCTCTTTCAAATGATACATGTAACTTGTAGGCCTGAAAGTGACCTTCTCACCATTTGCAAATTTCTATCAAATATAAACACAGAGCAATGTGTTTGTCTATAAACAGAGGATAGTTTAATTCCCAAAACAATATTTTAACATTTGTGCTCATTGTAAAGATATTTTTACTCTGGAGCTACTTTTAGAAGACATTTTGTCCTCTCCCCAAGAGCAATATTTTTGGAGTGTTTCTTCCAATTAGCTTATTTGCAGAATTGTTTAAAGTAACATTCATTTTACGACAGCAATTGAAACAAATGTTTCCATTTTGAAAATGTCTGCTGGAAAAATAAAGATTTGCAATTCAGATGAATGGGAAAATTGTTAGATTGGTGTAAGTAAAATGGATGTTTATACTTAATTTTTTTAGAAACATCATCCAAAATATTCATTATTAAATGCTTCCTGGATGGATATAGTAGGTTTTGTGTAAGTCCTTATGAATTATGATTGACAGTATAGATGTCCTAATTTTCCATTCTCAATAGACAAGTGTTGATTAAGATGGATCTATCATGTCAACAACTGAAAAGAAAGTGCACAGAACCAGAGCACATTGCTTCATATCAGTTTATGTGATATTTTATCAGTTTATTTTATACATGTGACAGTTTTATTTCTGTTTAGAAAAATTATTATTGAGGAAGAAAGTTCTCATACATTCCTCCCAAGTGAGTTTATTGAGGTTTTTTGAATGATTGCTATAGAAATACAAACTGATATCAATTTGTCACATAATAACATATTTTAAAATATTCTAAATACATGAGTCTATGAGCTCAAGGTTCATAGGATTTAGTGTTACCTACTTGTATTAAATCAGCGTTTATAAACGTGATTCTGGTTCCTTTCTGGGCAATTTTGTTGGCTTTTAGAATATTTGTTTTAAAAAATGAAGAACTGACTTACTCAGCTGATTAAATATTAAGTAGTGTGATATCAGGCAATAATAAGTATTTTAAAAGGCAGAAATGAACCAAAGGTAGATTTATAGAGCAAGAGATGTAAATTTATTTCATGTTTATTGACTTACTGGACGAAGCACAAACCAAACCTGTGCCTCATCTTGTTCTCATCTAACTAGAGCATGCTGTAACTGTAAACCTGGAAAAGACCTCCCAGAGATCATCTGATTTTCATCTCTGCCTTAATGAAGGGGAAAACCCAAACCATCCAGACAATTTGCTCATGTTCCTCTTGAACTCCTCCAGGGATAGAGACAACCTTTCTTGATAAAAGGGAACTTGTTTTGGTATCAAGCTATGATAATAGCTACAGGAGTTACCTGTGATTCCCCACTAAGGCAAAATATACTTTACGAATGTAACATCCCCTGTCTAATTCTCACAAAAGCCCTACAAATTAGTCACTTAAGTCTATTTTATAGAGAAGCTCAGGCCAGAGAGAGTCATGTAGTCAAGGTGCTACTTCTAGGTAAGTGGCTGATCCAGGATTCACACCCAAGTTATCTCTTTCATTAACTGAGTTGCTTCTTAAAGATAGTGTATGTATTTCTCTATATAAACGGAAGTAATAAAATAAATGAACATAACTCTAAACTTTTGTTTCAGGAAAAGTTTCCTTGGACAATGCAAATTAATGAAGTATTCACACTTGAAACCTGTTATTAGAAGAATATCCCATACTGAATGATTCAGGACCTCCAGTCTGGCCTCTTTGAAATCGAATGTCTCTGTGTTAATAAATTGACTACAAATCCCCCAGACTGGTCATCAGTATTTCAACCCATAATTTAGCTACACACACACCCACGCGCGCGCGCGCGCTTTGTAGGGAAAAAGTTCCAGATCTTTCTTTGGACTTCAGTTTTTAGACTTCCAGACTTTGAGATGTGTGTGTGTGTAAGGAAAAGAACAGCTGAATCACTTCTAAAAGTGAATCCTCCCCATTAAAAATCTATAATAAAAGCGAAGATAATTGCGCGTTCCATCAGCCTTTCAACCTCAACAACTCTTCTCCCCAAGCGAACCCAACCTACTTCCAACCCCCAACCCCAAACTGGGTAACAAACTCAAAAGCTGGAGGTACAAGAATCAACAGCTTGGCCCAGGCTCGGCTTTATTCTGAAGCCAATCGGGGCCCCGGAATCCAAGGATGCTCACGGGTCCGGCTGTCAGCCGTGGGGAGCGGGATAACGTTTATGGGTAAGAGCTGGGCCGGGAGGCGAACAGAGCCGGAGTCCGTGAGGCGCCAGAACAGTCAGACGAGGGTCTAGGGAATGGGAACCTAGAGACTATTTCCAAGGTTACCGAAGTGTGCGGGGCGCGAAAAGAGCCTAGTGCGCAAACTCGCTCACCAGCTCCTGAGTACCGCCAAGCCCCGCCAGCCAGCCACCCGCCTATTAAGCGGAAAACAGCACTCCTCAAGCCCGGCCCAGGCCAGCGCATGCGCCGCAGCCCCTCCTCCGCTCTTGGTCCTCTCCCCTCCCTCTTCCCGACGGGTTTGGGGCGGCGGCGGCGGCGGCGGCGCAGTGACGTCAGGGCGTTGGGGCAGCTCCTGTGACAGACGGAGCTGGACCGGCGGGGCGGCGGCGGAGTCTGGCGGCCGAGATAGCTAGTGAGCTAGAGAACGAAGAGCGACCCCGGAGTCTAGGGATCAAAAAGGAGAAGGAGGGGAGCGCCGGGGCGCGAGCGAGAGAAACCGCGAGCGCCGGGCTTGGGTTCGAGCCCCGGAACGGCTGAGGAGCCCGTCCGCTCCCCTCCCCTCCCCCTCCCGAGGCCCGGGCCCAGCGCGCCATCCTCCCCCTCCCTCCTTCCCTCCCTCCCTCCTTCCTCCCTTCCCTCTCCCTCTCCCCCTCCCCCGCCGGTGGATGGGAGTGAAGGACGGAAGAGGCCCTGCGGAGGCAGCTGTGCGGCGCTCCGGTAAGGCGACAAGGGTCTACGCCCTTCTCTGTCTCCTCCACCGCGCTCGAGCGGCTGCGGGCCGAGCCCGGCGGCCTGACGATGTGGCTGCGCCGGTCCCCTCCCTCCCATTCTCCCCTCCCCCTGCCGCCGCCTCCTTCTTCTTCTCTCCTCGTTCTCAAAATGGCGGCCGCGACGGCCGTTGAGTGAGACGCCCGAGAGGAGGGGGACCAGGCCGCTGAGGGCGCTGCCCTCTTCTCCTTCCCGGCCCGGGTTCTGGGGTGCTAGGCCGCTGCAGCTCCACCTGCGGCCTTCCCCGGGAAGGGATCGCCCTCCTCCCTCGGTGACTTAGCAAGAAAAGTATTCCTTCGTAGGAAGGGCGTGGAGAGCAGGTCGCTCTCTGATCCTTTCCCCGGCCACAGAAAACGAGCTCGACTTTCCCCACCCTACCCACTGTTGGCGGCTCGGGGACTGGGCCCAGCCTAGCGCCGCCGCGGCACCCACAGGCCTTCCAGGAGTTCTGTCCCCCGCCTGTCCTTAGGATGGGGTTGACCTGAGGAGGATGGCCAACCCCTTCTCTGGCCTTGCTGTGCGGTGGTCCAGTCTTCCCATCCTCTAAAAAGAGCGGCCGGGCCCGCCGAACCATCTGCAGCATCCACCCACCAAATGAGGCAGGATTTTTTTCTGCCATTGGCTTCTCATACGGGAGTTGCCTTTTGACGTTGTAACACTGAGCTTCGAGGCCCTCAGCTATTCCCCTTCATCTAATCTCCCCACTCCTTGAAGAAACGCAGTGCCTTCTTCCTTAGCCTCCCAGGTGAGACGTGCTTTTGAGATGGTGGGCAAATTTTAATCTACCTCTCTAAGCATACGAGTGGGAGGTTTTTAACGTCTGAGATGAGAGAGCAAGGTGCCTTGGCTTTGTTGTTCTGTCTTTCTTCAGTGACTTGGCAAGAAACTCCTTGGGAGGAGGGCAGGAGATTTTCTGTTTGGGTCTGGGTCCAGATTATATCAACCCCTTGGTTGGGAAATTGTGCTTTTGAAGAGAAGAATCAGGTTTGTGGTTCTCAATGGGCGATGTCATGCCAAGGTCCCCCTTCCCCCTTTCCGTAAGAGGCAACCTGGAGAGAATGAAGATATTACTGATCCGGCCGCTACTTAAACACACAGTCTTGAGATTCATAACATTTCAAAGGCTAAACAAAAAAATTTGTGCCATTTTTCGTAATTCTATTTTTGATGGGGAGTGTATTGTTTAGTGTGATTTTCATTTTGAGGCTAGGGTGGAGGAGAGTGTTTGGCCTTTCGTATGTCATCCCTCCCCTTTTGCCACGGTAGTATTTGCTTAAATATTTATTTACTTATTTTTACAGCAGGGTGTGATTGCTTGTGGGGTCTGGTCTCTTAATCAGGAAAATTTTCTGCTTGTATATCTTGGTAGTAATATAATGTTAAACATAAAAAGCTTTTACTTAAATTCTGATATAGATCTATGGTGTTAGCTAGCTTTTAATCTCATGGGGATCTTTCAGGACACAGTTTTGCAAAAATAATTGGCAGTCGCAAATTGCACTTTTCATTAAAGCGGAAGAGTAATTTGTATTTAGAGTGATTTATTTTTTCATATTCTATTATAAATGATCATTGTTTGGTTTGTTCATAAGGGCATTTAAAGCAGATTTGAAGCTTTTTAAAAAAATCAGACTAGAACCCAATTTTTCACAAAATATTTCTGCATGTATTGATTTTGATGGAGCTAGCCCTGTTTTGGTACCCCTGTGGCCCCCTTTTTAAAAATAGGCTAATATTTATGGATGCTGTGAACAGCCATTGAGCCTGGGTGGAGTAGGAGAGCAGAAGCTGTGAAATGCTAGGTTTAGATTGCCCTTTCATAGCAGTTTCTCTCTTTCTTATGTTTTGTAAGGTTATTTGATGCTAATTGATGCTACTAGAAAGGCATTTTTTATAGTAAATCTTAAAATATCATGTTTTTAGTTTCCACCTTTTTTGCAAGGTGGGTACTGAATAATTGAGATAAAAAGCAATGTTCCTGTTCTAAAGCAGACACTTATTGTCTATATGAATCTGTATATATACACATACCCACACATATATATGTGCCCTACTTAATGTTTTTTATTGTTTTAGTCAAGTAAGTGTACATTAATGAATGCCAGAAATATTTGGCTAGAAATATTGGAGAAATCTAAGAGTACTACAGATATTTTTTTACTTTAGTTTGCATTAAAACAGTAAATCTGTGATTTTTTTAAAAAATGAGTATCGAAGATGAGTAAAAAGGGTAAGATAATTTGTGGTAAAGGCTTGTGTGTTGTCCCTTGAAAGGGTCCTTTTTGTGAAGTCCTACCATAAGAGAGGGGAGGTTACTTTAATGTTTCGTATCAAGCATTCATACGAATAGACATCTTCAAAAGAATGTTGAATTCATGTGGAAACTGATTTCGATGAGCCTTTTAACTCTCAGTGTGTTATATTTTTATGCTTTTGTTATTTTTTAATGTGATTAGAAAGTATAGTAAGGAATGAGTAAGGTTAGGAATGGCAGATCACTGTTACGTGTCTGACATATCCACATCCTTATAGAAGTGCACTAAGAGTAGTGATTTTTTTCAGTAGGTTATTAGTTGAGATAGATTTTTAAAATTTTGTATAATCCTATATTCATAAAACTTTTACTGAGATCAGGGTACATTTCATTTTTTAGTAGAATTACTTGGGTCTTTTTCCAGATAAAGTGATTCTAATACACAAGAGATTTGAATATGTTTCTGGAACAGAAAAGTCAGTATCATAATTTTTAGTGTTCTAGTTAGAACATCCATGTTTCATAGTCTATATTTTTTTCAATGTACATGTTTCCTATGTACTAAATTATAAAAATATAATATAAAAATATATATTAAATATATATGACTACTTTTTGTTTATATGTGGTTCATATTATTCACAACTTATTTTAATAAACAAGCCATAGAAACTATGGAAGTTGCCAACATTGGGATGGAGGTGTCTTTAAAAAACAATCCCAAAACAAAATATTAAGGCAGTCAAACTGAATTTTCCAATTCTTCCCATTGAGTTCTAAACCAGTGAATCATACACTCTTTTGCCAAAAGGACTTGAGACTTGATTTTAAACTGAGCTGGCCATGTCTGCAGTGCTTCTAAAAGATTATTTCACTTGCCTCTAAGTCTCAAAATATTTTATGATGACAGGCAACCTGTTTCATTACATTGAAAAAAGAGAGTTAAGTTTGAAGTGGAAATTCTTTGCCACTGTTTGTCATCTGCAGTGCAGCTATAGTTGTTTTTTACTTAAAAAGTTGCTCTATTTAGAATAAAATTTATGGTATACAAGTTCTGAAAAGAAAAAAACATCTACTCTTCTGAAGATGCTTAGTTATAGAGTAAATCCTAGTTACTGAAGAACAAATATTTTGAGCATGTTTCTTCATGAAGAAAGATACTGTATTATATAAGCCTAATAGTTAACTGCAGTGAAGGCTTTTTGCATTATTTTGGCCTTGTTGCTGGTTTGGTATAACATTACCAAATGTCTACCATTTGGTAGTTTGGGCTAGTCATTTCAATGGAACTTTAGTTTAGCTTCTGCTATGGGTATAATCTTTAAACTTGCTATGGCAGTTATAGCCTTAATTGATATTTGTGAAATGTTTTTATACTAATTGGATAGAGACATCCTAAGTGCTTATTATTTTGTTTTATTGTTTTTCTCTTTAAAAGATAGTAGCTCTTGGTTAAAACTTATCTTACCTAGTTAGGATTGATGTGCATTTGCCAAGGATACCTCTGGAAAGGTATCCTCTGAAGTTGTCATTTAACACTACCATAAATATTTCCCTAGAGCTTTGTAAATATATATGGTACTCGTTTTCATATTTTTTTCTGTCAACTATTTGAGGTAGGTTGGTATTTTTATGGGTCAGAAAACTGAAATTCAAAATTTCTTTTCCACATGTTCCGTTAGTAGCTAGAATGAGGTAAATATTACAGGCACTGAACAAGTGGATTTTGCCTTGTATGAGCAAGGAAACACTCTTTTCTTTTAACAGAATAGACTTTTTATGATTATTCTTATGTTCATTTTTTTCTAAAATGGTGAAAATCAGTGGCATTTATTGCTTGCATTATTTAAATTGACATTTTTTAAACATACAGTCTTATATTAACTCTTTGCTTGCATAAGGCCTTAGACATTTAAGTGCCCAGAAAGTGCCCACTATTGCTTTACAGTAGTAATAGGTAAATAAAGACTTGTTGCATGCATATAGTGGTGTACAGGTAGTAAGAATAATTAAATGTCAAATTAATATTTAAATATTTGTAAACAAGTAGTGTTAACAAGTAGATACTTGTTGATGTCAAATTAATATTTAAATATTTGTAAACAAGTAGTGTTAACAAGTAGATACTTGTTGCATTTGATTGAATGCAGAGTTATGTGAAAGGAAATGTGCTGTTCTCTAGTTCTTTGTGATAGCTAATGTCCAGTTATCTCTTGGGAATTAAGGTGTAGGAGGGAAAAGAGTTTATATTTCCTTTACAGAAACTTTACATTGTCCCAGAGAACAGCATCACATTTGTGACACAGTTATCAGGGCCACAAAATTCTCAATGGTAAGAAGTGAATTAACTCAACTGGACAGTTGCATTTTATAATTGTTCTTTGCATCTTGATTATTTGCTCTTGAGCTCTTTGTTGTTGACAAGAATTATTGACAGTCAAGTAAGGCTGTTACAAATTTTTCTAAGAGATGGTCTTTTGATAGGAGTGAAAGATAAAAATCAGAAAAATTTTAAGATATTTAATTTTTGAAGGCACTAAACAAAGATTTATGTTTATTAAGATTTTGTACATTGTTGATTAATCCACTTTCGGTCTGTGACAAAGATAAAAGGATATTTAAGGGTGAGACAAAGCCATACATTTATCATTATCAGAGAAAATTAAAGCTGTCAATTAAAACCATAAGTGAATATTTTAGATTCTAATCCTAACTACACAACTTACCAGCTGTATGCTTTGAGGAGAAACCTCCGTTTCTTTATTTGTAAATAGATAATGTTGACAGTATCCAGCTCATAGGGTGGTTACTAATATTGAATGATAAAAGTCCTATAAATTCCTCAGTAAATGTTTTTTGTCGGCCCTGACTAGTGTGACTCCTTTGGTTGGGTGTCATCTAGCAAAGCCAAAGGTTGCTAATTCAATTCTAGGTCAGGGCACATGCCTGGGTTGTGGGCTTGGTCCGGATCTGGTCATCTGCAAGGCACACTAATCAGTGTTTTTCTCTCACATAGGCATTTCTCTCCCTGTCTATCTCCCTCCTTTCCCCTCACTCTAAAAAATCAATAAAATCTTCTTAAAATGTTTTTTATTGTTGGAGACTTTAAGGATGGTAATTTAACATACAGTATGAGCTTATGAATATACATGTAAATATAGTTCTTAAATTTTTTAGTATATTTCTTAAGAATTAGTATTGAGGATTCTTTGTCCTTTGCTATCCATTATATGTATCTGAAATTAGTGATGGCTTCGTAGTTTCTTAATAGGCAGTAAGTGCTGTGTAAATCAATGCCAAATGCAAAAATTCAGTTTTTTATAAAAATATACTGCAAATAAGAATTTTTTAACTGCTAAGTACAACTTTATTTTAGCAATCAGAAAATTTTTGTACTTTCAAATATTAATTTAATGATCACATTTTTACTTTTTTAATGTTTTATATTGGAATAATTTTTGGTTTACAGACAGGCTATAAAGATATTCTGCACCCAGTTTTCTCCATTGTTTCCATCTTATCTTTCTGTGGTATATTTGTCAGTCTTAGCATTTACTATTAGCTAAACTCCAAACTTGTTTTGGATTTCACTAGTTTTTCCATTAATGTCCTCTTTTTATTCCAGATCCAATCCAGGGCACCACATTGCATTTGGTTATGTCTCCCTAGTCTCTTCTGGTCTGTGACAGCTTCTGTCTTTTCATTACCTTAACAGTCTTGAGCAGTATTGGTCAGGTATGCTGTAAAATGCCCCTAAACTGGATTTGGCTGATTATTCATTTATTTATTTGTTATGATTAGACTAGGATTATGGCCTTTTGGAAAAACTACCACAGAGGTGAACTGCACTTTTCATATGTCAGGGGCTATATGATACCCACAGAACATCACCGGTGGTATTAACCTTCATCATTTGGTCAGTGTTGTGTGTGCTATTTTCTCTATTGTAAAGTTACTGTTTTTCCTTTCTCCTACTTTATCCGTTGGTGAATAAAGGTCCATGTCTCAGACTGGGGAGTGTTTACGTATATTGTTTGAAATTTTTTTGTAAGGCAGACTCATCTCCTCTCCCCTTTTTACTAATACAATTTACATCTTTATTATCAGAAAAATATCACTTAGAATTTTAAATATTATTAATTTAAATACCCTCCCCCAGATTTTCTAGTTTTTTAATAGTTTGGAAAATAAAGATCAGAGAAAGTCTCTTTTTTATATCCTCACTTAAGGACATGCTTTGGTTTTTAGAGAGAGGGGCTGGGAGAGAGAGACAGAGGGAGAAAGATGTCAATGTGAGATAGAAATATTGATGAGTTGCCTTTTCATATGCACCCCAACAGAGGGCTGAACCCACAACCTAGGCTTGTGCCTTGACCGGGGATTGAACCCATGACCTTTTGGTTTACAGGACAATGCTCCAACCAACTAAGCCACATTTTCCAGGTCTCGGAGCAAGTCTTTACAAGAAGCTTATTTAAGTGAATTTTTATTCTCCTAGAAATTACTCAAAGGAGTTTAGTGTTGGGATTTTAGAGAAAAGCTCCCTACCTTGGGGCTTATTTAAAGGGAGACTACTGTGATCTGAGAAGCATATTAAGTAGGGTATCATACTCATTGGTTCAGATCTAGTATTTGAACATACTTTGTTCTTCCTTCCTTCCTTCAAAAGTTTTAAGTACGACAACAGGGAAAACACGATATTTTGATTGATTAGACTCTTAGACTCTTATTTTAGAAACAGAACTGGTAGACCCATGTCCTGAATGTTACTTATTTTACATTAAGGAAAATTTATTATTTGAGAGTAAGATTGGGGAGTACAGTTATTACAGTTCACGTAATTGTTTTTTTATCTTGCTCTTCTATTATAATACTTGCAAAGAGAATCTCATTGGCTTTCTACTTTTTATTTTAAATTTTAAAGATTTTATTTATTTGCTTTTTAGAGGGAAGGGAAGGAGAAAGAGAGGGAGAGAAACATACAATGTGTGAGATATATCAGTTGCCTCCTGCGTCCCCCCCAAATGTGGGGACCTGGCCCACAACCCAGGAATGTGCCCTGACTGGGAATTGAACTGGCTATCTTTCAGTTCACAGGCTGGAGTTCAATCCACTGAGCCACACCAGCCAGGGAAATTTTTGTAAACACATATTTAATCTACAGAAGTAGCGTAATAGTGCTGTAATAAAAATGCTCACTTGGTGAGATGAGGGCCCATAATTTTCAAGGAAATCTTCACAAAGATTTTGGTTGAACAGTTTTGAAGAAATCTTGTTACATTGGGGTTCTAGCACATTTGTAGACAGTCTCATAAGTACATGTTGGTTTGTGAAGGAAGTTCCATGTAGTTCAGGGTAGCTGGAGCGATGGGTGAATGTAGAGGAAAGTGAGTGAGTATATTACTCTGATCTGACATGTAAAACAGGGTAGTACAAGTACATGGACCATCTTCATCAGATGTGGATTTTTGCCTGTTAAAAAATGTAAATTTCTAGTCTCCATCTTAGACTTTTGCAGTAGAAATTCCACTGCATAAGTGGAATTAGGGGTGTACCTCATATATCTGCATTTTCCCTTGTTATTTGAAATGAGAGCAATGTTATTTGAAATGGGGTCACTGGTAGAATTGCCATAGAAATGATCCTTCTCCAAATATTTACCATGTGTCCATACACATGTCATCAACAACAAAAACTTTCCAGAAAGATTGTTAGCAGCAAAATGGCATCACATGTTACTGGTGGAGTTCAACCTCAGGACTTGAGTTCGGCAAAGAAAGAATTCAGGGCCAAGGAACTCATAGGAGAAAGTTTATTCAGGACAGGAGTGTCAAACTCACTTTCACTGGGGGCCACATCAGCTTCATGGTTGCTTTTAAAGAGCCTTATATAATTTCAGCTCAGCTCCTTAATAGTTGTTGAGTAGTTACATTTATACAGTCTTGAAATTACATTTGGCCCTTTGAAGGCAACCACGAGGCTGATGTGGCTCCTGGTGAAGATGAGTTTGACACCCCAGATTTTAGGAAATCACTAGAGGTAGAAAGAAGTGAGCTGGCTGGGCTGGGCTGTGAAAGCTCAGGTAACAAGTTACAGGGCAAAAGAAGGGCCCTTGGAGCTTAGGAAAGGCAATAGTGTAGTGCCTGGGTGTGCTCCATATTTAATTTAATAAGCTCCCTAGTTTATTGTTTTTGAGAACCGCTGCTTTTGCCCTTTGAGGTGCCAGTGGAGGAGGATTTTAAGTTATGGTGACATCATTAGATTTCCCTTTTAGAAAGGCACTACTAGCATTGTGGAAGATGCAGCCGTGGAGTATATGGAAGCAGATAGACCTGTGAGACTATTTAAATGCAGGTTGAAAGAATGGATTTGAGAGAGATGACGTATGTATAAAATTAGTAACCAGTTGGATATGGCAGGGGTCCCCACACCTCTGGCTACGGACTGGTGGCCTGGTAGGAATGGGGCTGCACAGCAGGAGGTCAGGGGTGGTGAGACAAGTTTCATTTGTGTTTACAGCCTCTCCCTATTATTTGCATCACTGCCTGAGTTCTGCCTCCTGTCAGATCATTAGATTCTCATAGAAGCATGAACCCTGCTGTTAACTGTGCATGTGAGGGATCTAGGTTGCACGTTCCTTAGCCTGATGATCTGAGATGGAGCTGAGGCGATGATGCTAACTTTGGGGAGAGGTTGCAAATACAGATTATCATTAGCAGAGAGGTTTGACTGCACAGAGACCATGATAAATCAGTTGCCTGCAGACTCGTATCAAAACCCTATCAATGAGGGACAAGTGACGATTAAGCTGTGTCTGGTGGCAGGCTCTAAAGCCATCCCCCACCCCTGGTCTGTGGTACAGCTGTCTTCCATGAAACTGGTCCTTGGTGCGGAAAAGATTGGCATATGGAAAGTGAGGGAGACAAGGAATGAAGAAAGTGAGGAATTGAGATGAGGTTTTTTTTGTTTGTTTTAGATGTGGGTGTTATGAAGTAACAAGAGTGAGTTGAGAGAGGACCAAACTTGGTGAAAGTTTTTTTTGTTATTGTTGTTTGTATATGTTTTAACAGGATAACCATTAGGTGTATTGGAGACACAAGTTCTAAAACATTTGGAGTTTTGTGTGTATTTTTTAAAAACACTATATATTTTTTAAATCCTATATTTTATTTTTTTAAGATTTTATTTATTTATCTTTAGACGGGAAGGGAAGGAAAGAGGGAGAGAAATATCAATGTATGGTTGCCTCTCATGAGTCCCCTGCTGGGAACTGGCCTGCAACCCAGGCATGTGCCCTGACTGGGAATCGAACCGCGATTGTGTGGTTTGCAGGCCCATGCTCAATCCACTGAGCTACACCAGCCAGGGCCAAATCCTGTATTTTAAAAAAATCTTTACCCAAGGATATATTTGTTGATGTGTGTGTGAGAGAGAGACAGGCAGGCAGGCAGGCAGGCATTGATCAGTTGCCTCCTGCTCACACCTTGACTGGAAATTGTACCCCCAACCTGACTGGGAATCAAACCCACCATCTTTTTTTGGCGTACAGGCTTCAGTCAGTTGACCCACCCAGCTAGGGTATTTTTGTGTTTTATATGTCCATCAGTCTAATAAATAATAGAACATTTTTGTTTATTATTGCTCACTAACCTTGTGAGGAATTTTATAATTCATTCTTTCATTGGAGTGTATTCAGTGCACTCTGTTGTAGGAGCTGTCCTGAGTATTAGAAGGTGCTGCAGACGGGACAGATAGCAGTGGAATCATAAAGGTTACAAAGCAGGGAGAGGAAGGCACACAAGGTTCTCAGTGTTATTGGAGTGTGAGCAAAGTGGGGCTTGATTAGAAATGAGAGTTGAAATGTGGGCAGGAACCTGATCAACTGAGTTTATAAATTGTGTTAAAGCATGTGGGCTTTAGGAAACAGAGAAGGCAGCACAGTGTAGTGATTAGAGCGCTGACTGTGGAAGAGCCCTGATGCCTGGGTTTAGCTTCCATTTCTGGTACATAGATAGCTGTGTTATATAAGTGTGTGTGTGTGTGTGTGTGTGTGTGTGTATGTGTGTGTGTAAAATTGGCCCTTGAACAACAAGGGTTTGAGCTGCTTGGGTCCACTAATATGTGGGCTTTTTTCAATAAATATTCAATGTATAGTTGGCCCTCCGTATCCAGGTTTCTTGCCTGCCATTGGGAATCCTCAGATATAGAGGGCCAACTATGTGCATTGTTCTATGCCATTTTATATTAGGGACTTGGAAGGTGCTAGAATTAGTCCCCTGGGACAAGGGACAACTGTAGTCAAGTTTTGGGATAGTCAAGAGCTGTACATGAATTTTTTATTGTGTGTGTGTGTTCAGGGGGGTGGGGGTCAGCAGTCCTAAACCCTCCTGTTTTTCGAGGGTTAACTTTATAAAGGCTAATCGTTTAAATTCTCATGGGTAGTTCTGAGTAAATGAACACTTGTAAAACATTTAAAGCAGTGACTATTAATATAGTAAGTGCTATATAAATATTTATTAAATAAATATAAAATAGGAACCAGTGAAGTGTTGTTTGTAAGTGGAGAAGTGATATGGTTAGATTGTATTTTAATTAGATGACTCTGAGAGCTGCTGACATTAGGCCAAGACTGGATTTAGGGAGTCTTCATTGAAATTAGTCTAGGTAAGAGATCATGGTATAAACTGTGGTGGGTAGTGGTAAGAACAGAATAATTGAACAAATACTGAGAAGGTAAACCTGGCAGGTAAAATTGATTGAATTCAGAGGAAAAAAGAAAAGGGTCAAGGTTGACTCCCACATAAAGTATTATTTCTAACATTTTAAAAGTGGTAAAGTACTTCGGATCTTACAGTCTTCTTGCTAGTGGTACTTGAGGCTTTGGGGGCATATTGTGATGGGTTCATAAAAATGAAAACAGCCTGTAATAGTTTCTAATTTTTCTAAATTTATAGGCCTTTACTCTTTTTTCCCAGTAGGTGGAAATAAATTTTTCTTTAACAATATACTATTATGCAGGAAAGTTTCACTTAGCCCAAATCCAAAGAGCCAGAAAACTTGAATAACAATTTTATGTTGTTTTTACTTTATATCTTTATGTTAATATTGTAATTACAAATAACATCATGGTGACACTGTAAAAATTAGAAATGACTGTTGAGTCATTAAAAAATACTAATTCTATTATATCCAGTTTCTCATTTTTATTCATTTATAATAAATAAACTTTGATAGCCAGAATATTTCATCACTGCTTCATTCTTTAGATAAATCTAAGCTCTCCTTCCTATTTCTAGATTTGTAAAATTTTAATTTTTTTCTGTCAGTTTTACAAAAGGGGAAAAAATGTAGTTGAAATTAGAATTTGCTTGATTTTGTATTTCTCTAGATTTTTAAAAAGATTTTGTTTATTTATTTTTAGAGAGAGGGGAAGGGAAAAAGAGAGAGAGAAACTTCAAGTAGTTGCCTCTTATTAGACTGGGGACTGAACCCACAACCCAGGTATGTGCCTTGACCCATAATCAAACCTGCAAATCAAACCTGAGACCTTTTGTTTTACGGAACATTGCCTAACCAATTGAGCTACCAGTTAGAGCTGAATCTTTTCTAGACTCTTTATGAAATAATTAAATGGGTAGGAAATTCAGCGTAGTTGTAAAATCTGGGTCCTGTATTATATGGTGTACATTGTATATGATACTTGTCACATAACTTTTGCAGTGCCTGCAAATATCCTCACAAAAGAGAGTTGGAAAGATGATATTTAAACTGAATGTTGAATGAATGGGAGTGGACATGAGAGGAAATCTGGAAAGTAGTTTGCTTAGAGGGATTGTAGTGTAGGGTACATATGGATCTGAGCATGGGAAAATACATAATGAGGCAGGTTGATAGAATCTGACATTCTGTATAGTTTGTAGGCAGTTTGGAAATCAGACAATTTCAGGCAAAGATGAGCATTATGATCAGATGTATATTTTAGATAGTTAATATGGGAGCCAGTGAGTAATATGAATTGGAGTTTGACAGTCTTTAGGATGATTTTTAAGGAAAGAATGATTAGTGCTTAAAATTCAATAGTGACGGTTGTTGACTGGAGAAAGATTTGCAAGGTAGAATTGTGAGTGAGTAGGTGTGAAGGGGAGAGGGAGATATTAGAAAACATCTCAGATTTGTAGCTTGGATGACTGGGTGGAATTGGGAAACTGGGTATTACCTAGCCATAGTAAAGAATAGGGGGAGGAATTATGTGGGATATTACATAAAGCAATCATTAATTTTCCTGAACCACAGTTCTCAAGTCACTTTTTCTTTGAGGATTATATTATTTATTTTTTTGTTTTTAGAGAGACAGGAAGGAAGAGAGAAAGAAAGGGAGAAAAACATGGAGGTGAGAAGAACATCAATCAGTTGCCTCCCATAGGTGCCCTGACTGGGGACCAAGCCTGCAATCCTGACCCTGGTTCGAACTGGCAACCTTTCGTTTTGTGGGAAGATGCCCAACCAATTAAGCCACACCCGTCAGGACTCAAGTCACTTTATTGTTAAAAGTCTATCGTCAGGTTTTTACTATCTTTAGGGAACTACATATATGTTACTCTGATCCTAAATGGGCACTCAGGGACTTAATGTGTCTTGGCTTAAACATTTTCATCCTTTTTCATATTGTCTGCCATCTATACTGTGATTATTCAGCCTTATGAAGATACATTCTGTTCTTGTCTATCACTGTTTACCACTCCCTCCCTTCTCTGTGTCTCCTCTGGTCTGTCCTTTGAATCTGCACACCAGATTCTTTTTCCTGGCAACCTTCCTTAATTTTTTTTTCACCTGAAAGAAATTTTCTTTTTCAATGAATTGGTAATCTGCAAGTTTTTCTCATGTAGCTTGTATAAATTTTTTCCTGATGTATCAAATGAGTTATTGCATTTAAGGAGTCTAGAACAGTACTTAGTACACAGTAAATATACTCAGTGTTCGTAGATAATTACTGTGATGATGATTAAGGTGATTGGTGATAAGAGTAATAGAGCAGCCTACCTTTACTTTCTGTGTCCTTATGATGGCAAAACTGATTTGTTCTCTGTCCTTGGACACTAGGATAACAGTCTTTTACTTTGCTTATGTATGTACCTAGTGCAAAAGGTACCATGCTGTATTGTAGCTTTCAAAGCGAAATTGTCATCTTTACACATCTTCACTATTCCTGAGCTATATTGAGGGAAGTAAAATGGTAGACAAGCCCTGAACACTGGTTATCTTGTTAAGCTTCACCACTACTGTTTCAGGCAGGTGATAATGTTAGGTAGCCCTTTTATAGGGTTGAAGACTTAGGAAGTTTGAAAATTTGCCCCACATCACATACTTTGTAAGTGACCAAGTTGATATTCGAACCTCTCTGTACATATTCAACTTGCTGTCAGAGGGCCTATCATGGGATTTAAAAAGTATATATTTTATTGATTATGCTATTACAGTTGCCCCATTCTCCCTCTCCCCCCACTTATATCCCTCCACCCTGCACACCCCCTCCCACCTGCACTCCCACCTTTTAGTTCATGTCCATGGATTGTACGTGTAAGTTCTTTGGTTTTTACATTTCCTATAATATTCTTAACCTCCCTGTGTCTATTTTCTACCTACTATTTATGCTACTTATTCTCTGTGCATTTTCCCCCACTCTCCTCTTCCCGCTTTCTTGCCGATAACCCTCCATGTGATCTCCATTTCTGTGATTCTGTTCCTCTTATAGTTTGCTTAGTTTTTTGTTTTGTTTTGTAGGTTTGGTTGTTAATAGCTGTAACTTTGTTGTCATTCTGTTATGGGATTTATATTCAGACAAGTTCTGTTATTTCTTTTTCCTTTTAAACATTTTAAAACAGTTTACAAGACTGACTTGGTCAGTCCTCAGCTTGTGTTACATACTTTTTTGTTACCTTCTTTCTAGTTCCTACTCCTCCCATCTCATTCTAACTAGACTGTACGTTCCCTTAGAGGTAGATTTCATTTTGTTCATCTTTATTTATTTTAAAACCTCATAGACAGAGTCTAGCATAATAGTCAATGAATAAATGAGAGAATTTGTATAGCTTACATATTGAGCTATATTGTAAGTTTCTTATGGGATGGGACTAAACATTGCTTTTATGTCACATGTAGCTTTCCATAGATGAGGCACATAGTTAACTATGTGTTGAGCTGTACGGCCCACAGATATGTATTGTTTGGTTTGAATACTGGGTACTTGGTACATTGTCAGTAAATAAATTGCATAATTGACACTGAGAATATAGTCACTTCTCAGTTATTTCATTGGAGGCATACATTGGCATGGATAATAATATAAACTAAAATTAGTTCAGGTTTTCCAGTTGGGTTGTCATAACACTTGGGCAGTTTGTCTTTGGTTGTAAACAAGAGATCTGCCTTTAGGACCAAGGTCATAGCCTAGAGAAAGCCATCCTCCAAGAGCAACTAGTGAACTATGTCCCCCGCCCCCAGAATTCCACTTTTGCATAATTGCAGTTTGACCGTAAAACTCTTTTTTCAAATAATTTTAATTACTTCCATCCTAGTCCAAGCCTCTCATCTACTTCCAGCCTCCTCCTGCTTTAATATCTCATATGTTATCTCCAAAACAATCACCATGAAATAACCAGTTTTAGAACATTGTTCCTTTTCTTAAGAACTACAGTGATTTCTGCCTTTGTTATAATTCCTTTTGGCTAACTGCATTAGTATTCACCATACCTTAAGCTTAAAAAAATACACATAGAACAATAGTATGTCTTTTATTATTGTCTGTGTGCTTAGAAATATCAGCAAGCTTTTTCTTCTTTTAGTGCAGTGTATTTGTGTGTGTGTGTGTGTGTGTGACTTTTGACTTGAAAAAACATCAGATCTACAGGGCCGTTGGAGCTATATTTATCTAATTGTCATTTGAAAATGTAGCATTTGTAAGCAGAAACCAGAAGAGTTGTATGAATAAAGGTCTTTAATTTTTAAAGTTTCACTATAAAGTTAAGACAGCCAATTGATTTTTCTACGGAATTTTAAAATTGGTGTACTTTCTCTGATACTTTAATGTTCAATCTTTAAAAAAAAAAAACATTACATCAAAACCAGTCCCAAGCAACTGGACTTAGATAGTCACCCATATTTCAGATTTTGATCTTTCTGAAGTTTTAAGACAAGAGGATGAAAATAAAGTTATATATCTTTAGTTCTGAGAATACAATTAATTTTTATTTTAGTACTACTGTGATGCCTATGGTAGTCATTTAAAAACATTAAATACTGCCCTAGCAGTATCTAGCTCAGTTTGGAGCATCTTCCTGTACGCCAAAAGGTTGCAGGTTCCATCCCCAGTTGGGGCGCATATAGGAGTCAACCAGTCCATCTTTGTTTTTCACATTGATCTCTTCTCCCTCTTTCTCTGTAAAGTCAATAAATATATCCTTGAGTGAGGATTTAAAAAACCAACTAGATACCTGTTGTTAATTACCATGATGTTTGGTAGAGATACAGTGAGGAATAAATTTGTTGCAGTTTTGGAGGACAGTTGAGACAATATCAAGCAGATCATTACAGTGTAGTGTGAGAAGTGTTAAATATGTGTATTATGTGTGTGTACAAAAAACTATGATATCAGAGGAGGGAGTTGCTCTGTTTGCTTAGTTTTTCATCAGAAGTATGTAAAAGCCCTGGCTGGTGTGGCCTAGTGGATTGAGTGCTGACCTGGGAAGGCCTGTGAACCAAGAGGTCTCCAGCTCAATTCCCAGTCAGGGCATATCCCTGGGTTGCCAGCCAGGTCCCGAGTTGGGGCATACTGAGAGGCAGTAGATCCCATGTGTCTTTTGCACATTTGATGTTTCTTTCCCTCCCTTCCCCTCTCTAAGAGTAAATTTAAAAAAACCACTATGTAAATAAATTCCTGTTCTATTTATACTAGCTGCTAAGAACTTTGCTAATGTTAAAATACCATTGGTAAGTATTAGATTGAACCTGTGTAATTGCTGCTATTGGCAGTTTTATATGGTTGAACCCTGTTAGTATTTCAGTGTGGCAATTAAAATAAGAAAATACGGACTTCCACCAAGATGGAGGCATAGGTGGAAACACTGTGCCTTCTCCCACAACCAAGTTTGAATATAACAAAGGTTTGGAGAAACAAAGACACAGCCAAAGGACAGAAAATTGAATTATACGGAAGTCCAACTACATATAACTGTTCAACGGGGACGGTAAGAGGGGCAGAGCCAGCATCGAGCAGGGTTGGGCAGAACAAGTCCCCCGACCTAGGCCCGCAGGCAGCCCAGAACCAGTTGGGGTGCGGGGCAGACTGACCATGGTCGCACATTCGCGCACAGTGAGACGGACCACGTAGGCCCCAGGGGGCGAGGGCTCACGGTGGTGGCACATTCATGTGCAGTGGGACGAAATGTGTGGGCCCGGTGACGGCAGCAGCTGTGGCACCGGTGAGGGCCCTGGCGGCAGACAGGACGCCATAGTCCCTCTTTGACCCCGCCCCCACATACAGCGTCACAACCCAGCGACTGAGTGGCCCTGCCCTGGTGAACACCTAGGGCTTCACTCATATGTAACAGGCACGAACAGCCCAAAATATGGCGCAAGAAGAACTCAAAGAAGACCCAATAACTCTCAGCGACCGAGAAATTGCCAGCCTCTCAGAAGCACAATTCAAGACACTGTTTATCAGGATGCTCACAGAACTGGTTGATTATAGTCAAAAATTAGAGGAACATATGAAGGCTAAACTAATTGAAATGAAGGGAGATGTCCAGGAAACCAATAGTGATGGAAAGGACCAGAAGGAAGAACAAAACATCCAACCAGAAAGGAATGAAGAAATGAGAATTCAAAAAAATGAGGAGAGGCTTAGGAACCTCCAGGACATCTTTAAACGTTCCAACATCCAGATTATAGGGGTACCAGAAGGGGGAAAGAAACAGCCACAAGTGGAAAACTTATTTGAACAAATAATAAAGGAGAACTTCCCCAGTCTGGCAAAGGAAATAGACTTCCAGGAAATCCAGGAAGCTCAGAGAGTCCCAAACAAGGTGGACCCAAGAAGGAACACACCAAGGCACATCATAATTACATTAGCTAAGATGAAAATGAAGGAGAGAATCCTAGAAGCAGCAAGAGATAAGGGGACAGTCACCTACAAAGGAGTACCCATCAGACTGTCAGCAGATTTCTCAAAAGAGACCTTACAGGCAAGAAGGGGCTGGAAAGAAGTATTCCAAGTCATGAAATCCAAAGACCTACAGCCAAGATTGCTCTATCCAGCAAAACTTTCATTTAGAATGGAAGGACAGATAAAGTGCTTCTCAGATAAGGTCAAGTTCAAGGAGTTCATCATCACCAAGCCCTTATTATACAAAATGCTAAAGGGACTTATATAAGGAAAAGAAGATGAAAAATATGAACAGTGAAAGGACAGCAAACTCACAGTTATTAACAACCGCACCTAAAACAAAAGCAAACCAAGAGGACAGCTAGATCAGGAGTGGAACCATAGAAATGAAGAACACATGGAGAATTAGCAACAGGGGAGTGGGAGGAGGAGAAGGGGGGAGAAGGTACAGAAAATAGCATAGGCAGTAGGTAGAAAATAGATAGGGGGGAGGGCAAGAATGGGGGGAAATATAGAATCTAAAGAACTTGAGACACGTGGTTATAAACTAAGGGGGAGAATGGTGGGGGAGGGAGTGTGTGGGTGGAGGGGAATGAAGGGGGAAATAGAACAATTGTAATGGTATAATCAATAAAATATATTTTTAAGAAAAGGAAAAAATAAAACAAAATACATCGTTAATTTCTTTAGCCAATTCTGTGTTAACAGTTGAGTAATATTTTATTAAAATAAAGCTTTGAATATTAAATAAAGGAAGTCTTGCATTCACAACATTGTTGGAACTGTTAACATTCAGGTTAGAATAGAAATATAGGCTCTAAATAAAAAATTTCTGTCTGATTCTCATGAACTTTATTGTAACTCTACCTCAGTATTCTCTTCCATGATATTGCAGTTTGATTATTTTTTGAGTGTCTAAAAAACAGATTATTAGATAGGAACATTAAGACAGGTGATATGAGTAACCAAGTTTTGTATCTCTTTTTGTTGGATACTGATTATCTGTGCCTTTTAAATCTTGATCTGATTCTTTTAAAACACCATGTGTAGGCAGCATAACTAAGTAGCTTTTATTTGTCTAACTCAAATCAAAATCTTAAATTGTTAAATTTTAGACCAATATTTCTCTATAGAAGAATGTTTTAAGAAAAGGTTAGCTTTTGTTTTCTTCATTGGATTATTATGTACAGAATCGTGTAAGGATAATGGATAAGATGGTGAAAATATTTGGAAACATCAAGAGAGGTATGTCTGTAATATGAATAGTCATACAGATTAATAAAATATCTTTTGTGCCATTAGTGACTTGGAGAAAAATTTTGTTTTTTGAAACTAATTTTTTAAAATCCTGATGATTTGCAGAGTATCATGAAGCATACAGTTGATTGGAAAACAGCAGATTTTATTTAACTCTTAAAATTAGCTAGTCTGAAAAGGTGCTCGATAAAATTTTTTTCTTAGATTTTATTAATTTTATTTTTAGACAAAGGGAGGGAGAAAGAGAGGCAGAGAAACATTAAGGTGTGATTGCCTCTAGTGCACCCCTTACTGGGGACCTGTCCTGCAACCCATGTGCCCTGACTGGGAATCGAACTGGCCACCCTTTAGTTTACAGGCTGGCATTCAATCCACTGAGCCAAACCATCCAGGGCCAATAAATCTTGGTTGATTGTAGCTTCTCCCTTGCCCCATTGCTGTATCTGAGTATTTGGAATGGGATTATGAGCTACAAAGTGTGCTGTTCAAGCAAGGTAGATAATCTTTTGACCTTCTTTAAATAAAGCATTGTCAGGTGCCAGTTTCTTAAGAGCTAGAGCCATTGGTAATTATCCAATGACTAGTGGCTCTCTTAAATGCCTACTTTACATCTAATAATAAGTAAATCTCATGATTTCCATTTTTTATGTTAATACTTCTGTTTGTGTTCCCTCACACACACCCTTAATTTTCTGGATTATTTCCCCCTATTACATAAACTCCTAGTTGGCAAAGGCCAACAGATGAAATAGATTATTAATGAAATATTTTTTCTTTAAAAAATACAGAGCACTTTACAAATTTGTGTGTTATTCTTGCACAGGGGCCATGCTAATCTTCTAGCATTCCAATTTTAGTTCATGTGCTGCCAAAGAGAGCACTGAAATAATACTTTGTAAAGTTTGTTTTGATAAGTATAAACGTATGTTACCACATTGAAACTTAAAATGAGAAGATTTAAATTATTAAGTGACTCACCATTCTTTTATTAGATTATTTTTTATGCGATATTATTTTCTTTATCTTTTCTTTTTACTCTTCCCCTTTCTCTTTTTGTGGTGAGGTACTTAACCCAGGTAGTAAAACATTGCTAAGAGAGCTACATTGGTGTAGCAGATAAGAGGATATATTAGAGTACATAGAATACTAAAGAATTCTGCATTCCAAAAAGCATACTGAGGCCTGTTTCTATGGCTCACGCAACACAGATCTGATCTCTAAAATTAATGTCTGGATATTGATGTACAAATGAATAAATGAGACTCTTCTTTGAAATATGTTTGTAATATATACAAGTAGCTTAGAAGGGATTACTGAAGGACTGCCAAAATAGTTTTTAAAAATGGTAAGTCTTTTCATTCATTATGTTCACTTTAGGAGGAATTCTGAACCCTGTAAAAATGCATGTAATATTTTGTTTATAAGTGCTTCTTTGAGTCAAAACATTCAGGCTTTCATCACATTCTCAAAGGAATCCAATGGACTTCATCCCTTCCCGTCCTTCCCCCCGCCCCGCCCCCCCNCCCCCCCCCCCCCCCCCCCCCCCCCCCGCCAAAAAAAAAAGATTAAGAACTCCTTCACCAGGTCGTGAGACAGTGTTACCTAGTTTATTTGTGTGGTTCCTTATATATTGTTAATTGCAAAGTACTTCAAACTATATCCTTTGTTCAGGATATAGTTTGCGAAATATTTTTGGCAAAATACTCGCAAAAAATTAGAATAGTTTTTTCTGTTGTCATGTGATATTTTGCAATTACATTAATATATTAAGCTAAAAGGTAACTGGAAAGGTACATTACACTCTGAAATATAACTCAATCAAATACTTGTACTTTCCTATAGCAAAAAAAAATTATATATTAAAGGTAGGAAATTGATAGAGAATGAAATAATCTGAGTTAAAAGGAACCTTAGATGTTACCTACTTTCCAGAAAAATTAGATGAATTGTTCAGGGCTATAGAGTTGATGACAGGCTTAAGACCACATTTTCTTCATCTGCATTTAGTAGTCATCATACTCATTGTCTTTCTTTACCATGTGTCCTCAATACTTAGCTAGTTGTATAAAACATTATTAACATATTGTTAACAGCAAATTGGGAAGTCTTAAATTTAATCACTCCATTCTCTGACTGTTCTCCCATGTTATAGAGACCTGCTTTCCTGATCCCTTGGACTTTGAATTTTTCTTTCTAGTTTTCACTTTCTGCACAATGCAGTTTTGGCTCTTTGAACCATTATTTCATCTCTTCATTATGTACATTCATCACACTAACCTTTGGAAACTCTCAACCTAACCTTAGATCTCTAAACCTGCAACTCTTCTGTGTCTGCAGCCAAACTGTAGCTGCAGACATAGCCACAGCTAAATACTTAATAAAGAAAAAAAAAATCAGCCCTGGCTGGTGTAGCTCAGTGGACTGAGCACGGGCCTGCGAACCAGATGTTTGCAGTTCGATTCCCAGTCAGGGCACATTGCCTGGGTTGCAGGCAGGTTCCCTGCAGGCCAACTCCCAGCAGGGGACACATGAAAGGCAACCATACATTGATGTTTCTCTCCCTTTCCTTCCCCTCTAAAGATAAATAAATAAATAAAATCTTTAAAAGAAAAAAAAATCACATCTTTGTACATTGGTACCACTAAAAATTCAGTCTTCCAGCTAAAAAATGTTCTTCTTTTTCCATTTCTTTGTTCTCCATAGCAGCTATTTCAAGCCTCTTAATGCCTTCTTCCTTATCCTGCCCATTCAGCAAATGACCTTACTTCCTATTTTCCCAAAATATAAAAAACGTATTTGCAGTCTTCTTTCTAACACAGTGGAGGAGGTGGCCTGTCTTTATGTGTAAGACTTCTATGTGTGGATCACATTTCTCTCTCTCTGTCCTTAGCTCCTTGTTTCATATTTCCCTATCATTAAAAAATACTTTATTTTAGAAAATATCAGACCCATAAAAAATTAGGGTGTAGTGTGATGAACCCTCCATTTAATAGATTTTATTTATTTATTTTAAGGAGAAGGTAGAGAGAGAGAAAAACATCAATGTGTGGTTGACTTTCTCATAGCCCCAACTGGGGGCGTGTCCTGCAACCAAAGCGTGTGCCCTTACTGGGAATCAAACCAGCAACCTTTTTAAAAAAATATATTTTATTGATCATACCATTACAGTTGTTCTATTCCCCCTTCATTCCCCTCCACACTGCACACCCCTTCCTCCACCATTCTCCCCCCTTTAGTTTATAACCACGTGTCTCAAGTTCTTTAGATTCTATATTTCCCCTACTATTCTTACCCTCCCCCCCATCTATTTTTTACCTACCGTCTATGCTACTTATTTTCTGTATCTTCTCCCCCCTTCTCCTCCCACTCCCCTGTTGCTAACCCTCCATGGTTCCACTCCTGATCTAGCTATCCTCTTGGTTTGCTTTTGTTTTAGGTGTGGTTGTTAGTAACTGAGTTTGCTGTCCTTTCACTGTTCATATTTTTTTATCTTCTTTTTCTTAGATAAGTCCCTTTAACATTTCATATAATAAGGGCTTGGTGATGATGAACTCCTTGAACTTGATCTTATCTGAGAAGCACTTTATCTGTCCTTCCATTCTAAATGAAAGCTTTGCTGGATAAAGCAATCTTGGCTGTAGGTCTTTGGATTTCATGACTTGGAATACTTCTTTCCAGCCCCTTCTTGCCTGTAAGGTCTCTTTTGAGAAATCTGCTGGCAGTCTGATGGACACTCTTTTGTAGGTGACTGTCTCCTTATCTCCTGCTGCTTTTGAGATTCTCTCCTTCATTTTAATCTTAGCTAATGTAATGATGATGTGCCTTGGTGTGTTCCTTCTTGGGTCCAACTTGTTTGGGACTCTCTGAGCTTCCTGGATTTCCTGAAAGTCTATTTTCTTTGCCAGATTGGGGAAATTCTCCTTTATTATTAGTTCAGATAAGTTTTCCACTCGTGGCTGTTCCTCTTCCCCCTCTGGTACCCCTATAATTCGGATGTTGGGATGTTTAAAGATGTCCTGGAGGTTCCTAAGCCTCTCCTCATTTTTTTGAATTCTTATTTCTTCCTTCTTTTCTGTTTGGTTGTTTCTTTCTTCCTTCTGGTCCACTTTCTTGATTTGAGTCCCAGTTTCCTTTCCATCACTACTGGTTTCCTGTGCATTTCCCTTCATTTCAATCAGTTTAACCTTCATTTGTTCCTCTAATTTGTGACTAAAATCAACCAATTCTGTGAGCATCCTGATCACCAGTGTTTTGAACTGTGCATCTGAAAGGTTGGCTATTCCTTGGTTGCTTAGAATTATAGGCTCTGGGGCTGAGTTGTTCTTGAGTCATAATGTTTTGGTCTGTTCCCACCCGTTATGTATGAGGGGCGGAGCCTTAGGTGTTCACTAGGTCAGGGTGACCCTGTTGCTAGGTTGTGATGCTGTATGTGGGGGTGGGGTCAGAGGGAAAAAATGGCGCTTTGCTCTGCTCCACTCTTTCTCAGATTTCTGTCCCCTCTGCAGCTTCCCACAAGCAAATTGGGCCCCTCTGGTGCTGGTTCCTGGGTGTGTGGGCCCGTGTACTCTCCAGGACCCCGTGGGTCTCTCCAACGAACTCTCTGTGGACCTGGGAGCCTCTCCCGACCCCTCCACCCTGAAAAAGTCTTTTCCAGCTGATGCTTTCAGGCTCTAATTCCCGTTGCTGGGGCCCTAGCCTGAGCGGTCTGTCTCACTATTCGCTCCTTTGCTTGCTTTATCTGCACTCGAATGTGTGACCGCAGCCAGCCAGCTGCCCTGCGCCCTCACTGGGTTCACCTGTCACTACCCCATGCCTGGGATCCAGCAACTGCCTCCGCCTCCGCTCCTGGGTCGGTCGGACGATCTTTCCTGCCCAACCCCACTCCGCCTCTGCCCCTGCCTCCGCCCCTCTTACTAGTAGGTCTGGCTGAATGGTTTGTTGTTGTCGGACTTCCATACAGTTCAGTTTTCACTATTATGGCTGCGTTTTTGTTTCTAAACTTTGCTGTCTTTAAATTTAGTTGTGGGGAGGGGGCACAGTGTTTCCACCTATGCCTCCATGTTGGCCGGGAGTCCTCAATCTCCTATTTCTTATTCACAGTCATATGTCTCTGATTTAGACATAGTGATAGTCATGTTTTTCAGCTCTCAGTTTGAGCTAGCTGGCCTCCAGGTTGGAAGTATAATTAAAGATCATAAAATAAATCCCTGATTATATTTTCTAGAATTTCTCAATAGAGAAGGATTTCCATTAAAATGGCAGCTGCCACTGGGAACATCTGGACCTTCACTCTCTTTCATATAGGGCTCACATTTAAAATGAGGGTTTGCTTTTTCATTTTTTTCTGGGCTAGGTTATTCATCACTATATCCTCAGTGCCTGGAATAGTGCCTGCTGAGGCATGAAAAAAGGTACTAAAGAAGTACTTTCTGTCTCTTCCGTCCATGTTTTGTCTCTTGATACATCAGTGGTACCACAGGCCCTTCTTTAGCTGTTAATTTCATTTCATTTGCAGGATGGTTTTCTATTTCCTTCAAGTGTCCCTTCCAATTTAATTTTGTAATATCAGTCTCCATTTTAAGTGAGAATATCTCCAATACATTTCCTAAATACAGTAGAAATTCTCTCTTATTTTTGCACAATGTGATAAGACTACATTTTTTTAAAATGGGAGATTTGAAGAATAATTGTTTAAGAAAGTTTGATATTTCTTTTATCCATACTGTGATACTTTTTGGATATTGTATGGGAATTAATTTTATAATGTTACAAGTGTAAATAAAGAGGGGGCTTTGAAATATTAAGTAACATTGTCTAAAAACCGGGTTAGAGAATTGGCTTACTGTGTGAGGATCTAAAATCTAGGGCAGTTCATTCTATGTTTTTTTAAACACATGATTCTGAAGGATACAAAATGAAGTAAAATAATTATTTTTTATTTTTAGGATTGTATTTATTTAACTTATTTTTAGAGAGGGGGGAAAGGTGAAAGAGACGGAGAGAAATATCAAGATGTGGTTACCTCTTGCATACCCCCCACTAGGGACCTGGCCTCCCAGGCCAGACCTGTGCCCTGACTGTGAATCAAACTGGCAACCCTTTGGTTCAAAGGCCAGTGTTCAATACACTAAGCCATACCGGCTAGGGCTCTTCTTTTTTTTTTTTCCTTTTAAGATTTACGTATTCTTGGAGAGGGGAAAGAAGGGAGAGAAACATCAATGTGTGGTTGCCCTCGCGTGCCCCACCGGGCACCTGGCATGCAACCCAGGCATGTACCTTAGACTGATAATTGAACCAGTGACTCTTTGGTTTGTAGGCCCGCACTCAGTCCATAGAGCCACAGCAGCTAGGGCTTAAGTTATTTCCTGATTTTCAAAAATATATGTTATTTATGTATTTTCACAACGAGGGGAAGGGAGGGAGAAAAAGAGAGAAATGGCATGCCCCCAACTGGGGACTTGGCCTGCAACGCAGGCATGTACCCTGCCTGGGATCAAACCAGCTACCTTTTGGTTCACAGGCCAGCCCTCAAGCCGCTGAGCCACACCATCTGGAGCAAATTATTTCTTGATTAAATGCATTAGTTAAGAGGCATTAGATTACTAGTTTATTTACATTGTAAATATTGGGTTGACCAAAATGTCCATATGTGTTGTTTTTTGTATATTTTTAAATTAAAAGACCCATTTTTATTTTTACCAGTCATTTGGGTGATTTGGATATTTTGAGTATGTTTGATTGATTTGGGTATTTTTATTATGTTGGCTATCTCCTCCTATTGGCTTCTATTAGTTAGAAGCCAAGAGTGCTGCTAAACATCTTCCAAATTCATAAGACAGCCCTACAACAAAGAATTATTTGGATAGCCCTGGTGGGGAGGGGGATGGCCAAAATAAGAGAATTATTTGGCCAAAATGTTAAAAGTAACGAAAAAACCTCACAAATCACTTTTGAGATGATCGGTCAGTCATAAGCACCTTCTCCATACACTGCACAGGTCTTTTCTGTGTTTCAATTGCCTTTTTACGTTTCTTCAAATGATAAAGTATAAGCTCTGAAATGTGTATTTTCTTCCATCTTTAATATTTAAACGGCTGCACAAAAATTCACCAATTTTGCTCTGGCTGGTGTGGCTTGGTGGATTGCGCATCAGCCTGTGAACTGCTGGTTCAACAGGTTCAACTCTTCGCTGGTTCAACTCTCCCAGTCAGGGCACATGCCTGGGTTGTGGGCCAGGTCCCCAGTAGGGGGCAGGCGAGAGGCAACAACTCAATGTTTCTCTTACACATGTTTCTCTCCCTTTCTTTCTCGCTCTCTTACCTGCTCTCTAAAAATAAATAATAAATAAAATCTTTAAAAAAAATTCACCAGTTTTGATTTTTTTTAATGCATGCTGATATGACAGTTGTCGCAATACAGTATAACAAAATTGTTTTGAATGAAGTTAAAAACAAGTAAGCACTACTAAAGCCATCTTACAGAAAAAATGTAACAGGCATTTTGGCCAACCCAATATTAGCAATTCTAAGATTATTGGTGACTAATATTTAATTTTGAGGGCTACTTCAGTTATAGTTGTCAATCTTTTGGTTTGTGGACAGTTTATGAAGTCATCTGTCGTGCCTATTTCAGATTACACCTTTTTGGTAAATTACAATTTTTATTTTTTATCCTTAAAGGGAGTATCATAGTCCTCTTAGAGTGGTTATGTGTTAATATTTGAAATTTAATAAAATTAGTATCAATATATCTGGTGGGTGACATAGTAGGGAAAGAGTAAATTATTTTATTTTTCCAATTTTTAAATTTTTTATTTTTTCTTTTTATTGAATTTATTGAGGTGACACTGGTTAATAGTTATACAGATTGGGAGTGGGGACATCTAAAAACAGTCCTGTAAACTACTAAAGATAATTTAAAATACATAAAATACTATATATTTTGGTATTGATTTTCTCAGTAGGTTGAAAAATCAGCTAATATTCACATTAGCATCACAATAAAACTCGTCTTTGAAAGTGTGTACTACAGTAATAATTTAGAAATTTAAATTCTAAGTGAAAGAAATAATAATCTTTTCTCTCTTTTTCCTCAGGTGGAATGAATCTTACTTGTTGACTGTCTCCTGGTTACTTGTTGAATTCACTTGTAAAAGAAGCATCTTCTCCTGTGTGGAAGCCACTTAGTGGCATATTTAATTATAAACCCAGGGATCACAAAGCTTTTTGATTTCCCAAAGGAGGGGACATACCACTATATCAGATAAGCTTGACATTACAGCCAAAATGGTGCTGTCCCAGAGACAACGAGATGAACTGTAAGTTGTTTTTTTTTATATTCTCTTATAAAGGACAAAGTAGTACATTAAAATGTAGCCTGGGTAGATCCGTTCTCAGATTGAAACTATTGTTAGGAATGTTTAAATATTGATGCGGGCAGTTTGGTCTGATTTTAAGACTGGGTCTTACTTTGACATAGCACTATATAGCCTTGTGACCTTATTGTGTATAAGCTTAAAGCAAAACAAACAAATTATTTGGGATAAGTTTTATCTTAAGTTTGTCTTAAATATATTATCACATTCATTTGGAAGATAGGTGCTTCAGAGCACTTCTAAATTATTTTATGTGGATCCATATATTAGAAAAATGAAAACTGTTTTGTTATTACTGCTAAGGCCTTTCCTTTGCCTTATTGTATTTTTTTATCATCCTCTGGCTATTAGAGATGATTTGAATTTTTATGTGATGGCTAACATAATAATTTGCAAATGCATTAATTGGATAGACATGAAAATGATTTGACCACTGCTATTATAAAGGGTTTTATAGCATTCTATTTTTGTAGGTGAAGAATATAGTGGAAAAAATTTAGTTTTGTGTTCCAGTTTTTAAAAATTTCCTGTGTTTTTATTTTTTTAAAGAAAACTCTATTTGGAAATAATTTAAAATTTTCAGATTTGTAAGATAAGTACAAAGAATATATACATACATTAAATTTTATCTAAATTCGCTTGTTAACATTTTGTGCTGTTTGCTTTATCATTTGCACTCTGTAGCTGTATATACACACAAATATATTTTTCCTAAGCTATTTGAAAGTACGTTGCATACATCAAGGACCTTTCTCCCAGGTGCTTTTAGTGTGCACTTCCTAAGAATAAGGATTCTTCTATAAAACCACATACAGTTTGCAATTTCAGTAACTTTAATATTGAAACAATACTTTTATTTATAAATCTGCCTTCTGTATTTCAATTTTGTCAGTTGACCCAGTAATGTTTTTTATGGTAATATTTTAATCTTCTCTAGTACACCATCCAGTCCAGGGTTAGGTATTGTATTCAGTTCTCCTAAATGTCATTTAGTCTGGAACATATCCTAAACTTTTCTTTGTCTTTTATGGCATTGACATTTTTGAAGCCCCCTTCCTCTTGAATAGAATGCTCCCTGTTTTGCATTGGTCTGATGTTTCCTCATGAGTAGATTCAGTGTATGCATTCTTGGCCAGGATACTACGTTTAAGTAATTTTGTGTTCTCAGGAGACCCATAATGTTCATTCATCCCTCAGTGATGTTAATTTTGATCCCTCAGTAAAGATCCCTGATTTCTCTGCTGTATAGTTACTATTCCTTCCTTTTTAACAAATAACGGGGGTGATACTTTAAGACCATGCAAACATTCTTTTTTTTTAATATTTTATTATTTATTTATCTTTAGAGGGGAAGGGAAGGAGGGAGGAAGAGAAACATCAATGTATGGTTGCTTCTTGTGCATCCCCTGCTGGGAACTGGTCCCTGCCAGGAACTGATCTGCAACCCAGGCATGTGCCCTGACTGGGAATCGAACCTTGATCATCTGGTTTGCAGGCTCACACTCAATCCACTGAGCTACACCAGCCAGGGCAACATTCTTTTTTTTAAAGATTTTTAAAATATTTATTTATCTTTAGAGGGGAAGGGAAGGGGAGAAAAGGAGAGAAATATCAATGTATGGTTGCCTCTCGTGGGTCCCCTGCTGTGGGAACTGACCTGCAACCTAGGCGTGTGCTCTGACTGGGAATCAAACCACGATCCTTTGGTTCATGGCCCGCGCTCAATCCACTGAGCTACATTAGCCAGGGCAACATTCTTATTTCCCACCAATAGTCCCCCTCGAGTCCCTGCCATGGTTGCACAGTAAGTGTTTTTCAACACTTACTCTTTCTACATTTGTTAATCAGCACTAAGCATTTTACTGTAACCAAAGAACCTTCTTTTTCTCCTTTTTACTTACTTGTCTTTTCATTATTGGTATGAACTCATGGATTCTCATATTTTCAATAGTTTCATTATTCACTACTATTTTTACTGCTTTGGTACGTAAATTGTTCTAGATTGTCCCATAGGAGACATTTGGTTTTTATATATACCATTATCATTTTTTATGTGCACTTCCTTACTTTCTGTCATAATAAGATGTTCTAGGCTTATTGTGTACCAATCCTGCCTTAACCCTAGAATCAGCATTGCTATAACAAGCCTTGGTTCCCTAAGTGGAGACATCAAGTATTAAACATTAAAATACAAGATACTAAGTGTATTTATTGCTACTGGGTTGTCTTTGCTTCTGAGCCCGTTAAAGAAATAGAACTAGCGCTGGCTGGTGTAGCTCAGTGGATTGAGCGCGGATTGTGAACCAAAAGGTCACCGGTTTCATTCCCAGTCAGGGCATATGCCTGGATTGTGGGCTAGGTCCCCAGTGGGGGCCACATGAGAGTCAACCACACATTGACATTTCTTTCCCTGTGTTTCTCCCTCCCGTCCCCTCTCTCTAAGAATAAATAAGTCTTTAAAAATAGAAAATAAAGAGACAGGACTAGGAAATACAAATATGTATAAACACATATACAGACACCTGGTATACACGTGTACTAAGTTTTCTCAGTCTTGGCAGTGTTGACATCTTGGGCTAAGTAAGTCTTTGCTATAGGAGCTGTCCAGTACACCGTTGGTTGTTTTGCAACATGCCTGGCCTCTGCACATTAAATGCCATAATTAACAGTGTCTGTGGGTGTTGCCACTGTCCTCTGGGGGGCAGAATGTCCAGTTGAGAACCACTGATGTATATATACATATACCCATACTTATTTTAGAAATTAAATAAGACTACTCTGATTTCTAATTCTGCTAGTTTCTTTCTTGTCTTTCCTTCTGTGGTACCTCTTTTCTTTTTTTAAGATTTTATTTATTTTAGGAAGGGGGAGGGAGGAAGGAAGAGAGGGAGAGAAACATTGATGTGTTAGAGATACGTTGATAGATCAATTGCCTCTCACATTCTCCAACTGGGTATCTGGCCTGCAACCCAGGCATGTGCCCTGACCAGGAACTGAACCAGCAACCCCTGTATTTGCAGACTGCTACTCAATCCATTGAGCCACATCAGCCAGGGCTATTTCTTTCTTTCAATACACTGACTCTCGAGTCATTTGTTCAATCTTGTAATACTTATAAAATAGTTTCAGAATTATGTTCATGCCATTTCAAAAAGAAAAAAGTCCTCCTGCAAAAGGTTTAGAATTTGCAGTTTTCCTTCCACCTATCCATCCTGCCCAAGACAATATATAATCAAATACAGCAAGTCCTCAAATAATGTCATTTGCTTCAGAGGCTTCTCATTTCATTACAACTTTGATGCCATAAGAACTTAACTCATCATTTTATATCAGTTAGCCTGTGGTAAAATTCTTCTCATTATCTGTCATTTCATTAAACCTATTATTAATGATGTGAAGTGAGGCCTTACTGTACTGGGCTTGCAGGTTACATGATTAGTTTCGTTTTGTTTTGCTCTGTGTGTGGTTTATATTACTTTAAATAAGTTGGGTTTATCTGTTCCAAGTCAGTTCAGATCTTTTTTCTAGATGTCTTGTGTCAGCTGACTTCAAGTCATGCTTTTTACTCTTCATTTTCAGATGAGTATTTAAACATTATAGCCACAAATAGAGCTTTTCATTTGGACATTGAGATAGGTAGAATCTAATTTTAGTGGCTGAATTTGCAAAGACTTTTAGGTAAAAATTGACTTAACGGTGCTCAAGTAGAAAATTTGTCTTAACAGATCTAAATGTAAATTTAGGAAATTAATGCAGACTCTTCCAATTCTTAGTAAGGAAATAAAATGAAGGTTTTTTCTTTTTCTTTAATTTTGAAAACAATGGAAACATGATTATGTTCCTCTTACAAATCAGATAAATTTTGGCACCTAAGTTTGCCTCTTTTTTAAATTTCTTTATAGAGAGCGGAAGAGAAACATCGATAATTAAGAGAAACATTGATCAGTTGCCTCTAGCACACCCTGAACCAGGGACCTGGCCTGCAGCTGAGCCATGTGCCCTGACTGGGAATCAAACCAGCAAACTTTTGTTTTGCAGGGTGACACCCAACTGCCTGAGCCACACTGGTCAGGGCTCAGTTGCCTTTATAATAATTTAGTGGGATTTTTTTCTGTATTTTAAAACTATTCTTATTTTTCAGTTACAGTTGACATACATTATTATATCAGGAATATAATAGTTTCAAGTATACACCCCAGTGATTTGACACTATATAACTGATTGTCCCAATAAATCTCACACTCATCTGACATTGTACATAATTATTACAATATTATTGACTGTATTCCCTGTGCTGTACTTTACATGCCCATGACTATTCTGGAACAACCAATTTGTGCTTCTTAATCCCTTTACCTTTTTCACCCATTCCCCCAGTCCCCACCCCTTCCAATCTGGCAACCGTCAAAATGTTCTCTGTATTTAGTAATCTGTTTCTGTTCTGCATGTTCCTTTATTTTTTGGATTCAGTTATTGATAGATATGCATTTAGTGCCACTTTGTTGTCCATATTTTCTATCTTTTTCTTCCCTGTCTTAAAGAAGACCCTTAACATTCCATACAGTACTAGTTTGGTGGCGATGAACTCCTTTAGGTTTTTTTTTTTTCCCAGTCTGGGAAGCTCTATCTGTCCTTTGATGCTAAATGATAGCGTTGCTGGGTAGAGTAATCTTGGTTATAGGTCTTTGCTTTCCATCATTTTGAATATTTCTTGCTAACTCCTTCAGCTAGCAAAGTTTCTGTTGAGAAATCAGCTGACAATATAACTAATTGCTTTTCTCTTGGTACGTTTAAAATTCTCTTTTTATCTTTAACCTTTTCTGTTTTTTAAAAATCCTCACCTGAGGATATGTGTATTGATTTTAGAGAGAGAGGAGGAAAGAGAGAGAAATACTGATGTGTATGCACCCTGACTGGGGATTGAACCCACAACATTTTGGTTTAAGGGATAGTGCTCCAACCTACAGAGCAACCTGGTCAGGGCTAACCTTTTGCATTTTATGGTATGTCTTGGCATGGGCCTCTTTGGATTCATCTTGTTTGGGTTTCTATACACTTCCTGTATCTATATGTCTTTTGCATTAACCAAGTGAGGGAAGTTTTCTGTCATTATTTTTTCAAATACATTTTCACTTTCTTCAACTCTTTCTCCTCCTTCCAGTGCTGCCATGATGAGAATGTTGATGTGCTTGAAGTTGTCCCAGTGGCTCCTTAAACTATCTTCATTTTTTTATGGTTTTTATATTTTGGTGTTCTGATTGTAGGTTTTGGGCTTCCTTATTGTCCAAATTGCTGATTTAATTCTCAGCTTCACCTACTCTACTGTTGATTCCCTATAAATTATTCTTTTCTTTTGTTTTGGTTTGTTTTAGGTTTTTTTTAATATAGTTTATTGATTATACCATTACAGTTGTTCAATTCCCCACCTTAATTCCCCTCCACCCGCACACTCCCTCCCCCACCATTCTCCCCCTCTTAGTTTATAACCACGTGTCTCAAGTTCTTTAGATTCTATATTCCCCCCATTCTTGCCCTCCCCCTATCTATTTTCTTCCTACTGTCTATGCTATTTTCTGTACCTTCTCCCCCCTTCTCCTCCTCCCATCCCCCTGTTTCTAACCCTCCATGTGTTCTTCATTTCTATGGTTCCACTCCTGATCTAGCTGTCCTCTTGGTTTGCTTTTGTTTTAGGTATGGTTGTTAATAACTGTGAGTTTGCTGTCCTTTCACTGTTCATATTTTTCATCTTCTTTTCCTTATATAAGTCCCTTTAGCATTTCGTATAATAAGGGCTTGTTGATGATGAACTCCTTGAACTTGACCTTATCTGAGAAGCACTTTATCTGTCCTTCCATTCTAAATGAAAGTTTTGCTGGATAAAGCAATCTTGGCTGTAGGTCTTTGGATTTCATGACTTGGAATACTTCTTTCCAGCTCCTTCTTGCCTATAAGGTCTCTTTTGAGAAATCTGCTGACAGTCTGATGGGTACTCCTTTGTAGGTGACTGTCCCCTTATCTCTTGCTGCTTCTAGGATTCTCTCCTTCATTTTTATCTTGGCTAATGTAATTATGATGTGCCTTGGTGTATTCTTCCTTGGGTCCAACTTGTTTGGGACTCTCTGAGCTTCCTGGATTTCCTGGAAGTCTATTTCCTTTGCCAGATTGGGGAAGTTCTCCTTTATTATTAGTTCAAATAAGTTTTCCACTTGTGGCTGTTTCTTTCCCCCTTCTGTTACCCCTATAATCCGGATGTTGGAACGTTTAAAGATGTCCTGGAGGTTCCTATGCCTCTCCTCATTTTTTTGAATTCTCATTTCTTCATTCCTTTCTGGTTGGATGTTTTGTTCTTCCTTCTGGTCCATTCCATTGATTTGAGTCCCAGTTTCCTTTACATCACTATTGGTTTCCTGGACATCTCCCTTCATTTCAATTAGTTTAGCCTTCATATGTTCCTCTAATTTGTGACTGTACTCTACCAATTCTGTGAGCATCCTGATAAATAGTGTCTTAAATTGTGCTTCTGAGAGGCTGGTAATTTCTCGGTCGCTTAGAGTTATTGGGTCTGGGACTTTGAGTTCCTCTTGCGCCATCTTTTGGGCTGTTCATGCCTGTTAAGTAGCAGGATCGGAGCCCTAGGTGTTCACCAGGGCGGGGCCACTCAGTTGCTGGGTTGTGACGTTGTATGTGGGTGCGGGGTCAAAGAGGTACAATGGCTTCCCTCTGCCGCCTACTGCCATGACCCCCACCGGCACCGCAGCCACCACTGTCACCAGGCCCACGCGTTTCGTTCCACTGCACTCGAGTGTGCCACCGCTGTTGGCCCTCCACCACTGGGTTCGTCCCCTGGGGTCTGCGTGGTCCATCTCACTGTGCGCGAATGTGCGACCTTGGTCTGTCTGCCCCGCACCCCGACTGGCTTTGGGCTGCCCGCGCGCCTAGCGCCTAGGTTGGGGCATCTGTCCTGCCCGACCCAGCTCCGCTGCTGGTTCCGCCTCTCCTACCGTCCCCGTTGAACGGTTCTTAGCGGTCGGACTTCCGTATAATTCCGTGTTCTGGTCTTTGGGTGTGTTCTAGTTCTCCAAAACTTTTGTTGTAGTCAAACTTGGTTGTGGGGAGAAGGCACAGTGTTTCCACCTATGCCTCCATCTTGGCAGAAGTCCCTAAAAACTAACTTTTTAAAAAGACCATAAAATAGACGGAACTGATTAGTAGGAAGAACATACACAAATAAATAATACAGTAACAAGAGGGCAACATAAAATGAACTGAGATGTGATTTTTAAATTATGGAAATGTTCTATATAATTAAATGTAATAATATATATATGACCTGGGTGATTTTCTAAGAAAAAAATGTATAATAAAGTTGTATAAGGAAGAACTAGCAAATTTGTATAGATCATTAACTGTAAAGGAAATCATAACATAGTTACAAATTTCAAGTCTAGACAGTTTTCAAGCCTAGGCTCTTAATTCTTTTGAGTATTTAAGGACCAGTAACTTCCCAGATTATATTGTTTCTTCCAGAATAGAAAGAGGGAAAATTTAGGATCCCATTTCATGAGGCTAGAAAAACCCTGATGGAAATACTGTGCATGAGAAAAATAATAAAACATTATAATAAAAAGCTAATTTTTAATGTGAACTCAGACATAAAGATATTGATAGTATAACATTGAAAAGAAGCAACAATTAGCATTACTGGATTTAGTATGGTGGTCAGTAGCAAGATGGCATACAAAATAAATTATTTTTCTTTTTGGATAATGTATGTAGAAAATATGTCTTTGCTGTGCTTATGGTGAAAAAAGTGAATAAAAAAGATTTTAGAACTCCCAAGTTATTAACCAAATTAAATATAATTGAGAAAAAAACTTAAAGGATTAATAAAAAAGGAACTAACTATGCATATTCAGACTTTATTGTACAGGTAATAAATAAAATATTGTGGCATAGGCAAATAGGTTAGGAGAACAGTAAAGTTCAGAGGTTGGCCCATTTATCTGTGGAAATGCAGCATCCAATAAAGATGGCATTTTACATAGGAAAAAGATGTGCTATTTAGTTAATGATGTTAGTATAACAAGGTTGTATTAAATAAAGTAAACGAGTCCAGATGAAGTGAAAGCCCAAATGTTAAACACAAACCAAATAACAATGTAAAAGTGGTAAAAGAAAAATACTGCCTTTGGCCTTGGCTGGGTAGCTCAGTTGGTTAGAGCATTGTCTGGATATGCCAGGGTTGCAGGTTCAATCTGCAATCAGGGCACATACAGGAATCAGCCAATGAATGCATAAAGAAGTGGAACAACAAATTGATGTTTCTTTCTGTTCCTCTCTCTGTCTCTCTCTCTCTCTCAAATAAATGAATAAAGAATTTAAAGAAAAGAAAATACTGCCTCTTGGTAGAAAAGGACTTCCTAAAGATATTAAACATGGAAACCAAAAGAAAAGTTGGCTAATTTATAGCAAAATATAAAATAGCCATATATTTCATATTTTCTTGAAGAAACTATTTTCTTCTTTCTAGGCAAAGTGCTTCTCAGATAAGGTTAAATTCAAGGAGTTCATCATCACCAAGCCCTTATTATATGAAATGTTAAAGGGACTTATCTAAGAAAAAGAAGATAAAAAATATGAACAGTGAAAGGACAGCAAACTCACAGTTATTAACAACCACACCTAAAACAAAAGCAAACCTAGAGGACAGCTAGATCAGTAGTGGAACCATAGAAATGAAGAACACATGGAGGGTTAGCAACAGGGGAGTGGGAGGAGGAGAAGGGGGAAGAAGACACAGAATAAGTAGCATAGACGGTAGGTAAAAAATAGATAGGGGGGAGGGCTAGAATAGTAAGGTAAATATAGAATCTAAAGAACGTGAGACACGTGGTCATAAACTAAAGGGGGGAAGGGTAAGGGAGAGGGTGTGCAGGGTGGAGGGGAATGAAGGGGGAAATAGAACAACTGTAATGGTATAATCAATAAAATATATTTAAAAAAAGAAAAGGAAGTATTTTCTTTCTAGAAGAAAGACCTCAAACAAAATTAAAATATAAAGGAGTAAGTGGCTGGGGAAACTATTTGTAACACATGTAACAAAGAAATGGCATTTAGAATAATATAAAGGAGTTTTAAAAATTGCCACAAGCCCTGACTGGTGTACCTCAATGGATTGAGCGTGAGCTGTGAATGAAAGGGCTGCCAGTTTGATTCCCAGTCAGGGCATGTGCCTGGGTTGTGGGCCAAGACCCCCATGGGGGCCACATGAGAGGCAACCACACATTGATATTTCTCTCCCTCTTCCCTTCCCCTCTCTCTAAATAAAGATAAATAAATAAAACCTTAAAAAAAGATTTACTTTTAGCCCTGGCTGGTGTACGTAGCTCAGTAGATTGAACGCGGGCATGTGAACCACATGATCACTGTTCGATTCCCAGTCAGGGCACATGCCTGGGTTGCAGGCCAGTTCCCAGCAGGGGACTCATGAGAGGCAACCATACATTGATGTTTCTCTCCTTCTCTCCTTCCCTTCCCCTCTAAAAGATACATAAATAAAATCTTTAAAAAAGATTTACTTTTAATTAAATTGCTACAAAGTATTACAGCCTGTAAAAGAAGGAGAAAAAGATAGTACTAAGGCCATCCACAAGCAAAACAAATAAAAAAATTAGCTAATAAATATTAAATAATGTTTAATATCTGTAAACAAAACAAGATATGGTTTGTTCTCCAAGCAATATCCAAAATGAAAAAAT
Source organism: Sturnira hondurensis (assembly GCF_014824575.4). NCBI lineage: Eukaryota > Metazoa > Chordata > Mammalia > Chiroptera > Phyllostomidae > Sturnira > Sturnira hondurensis. The sequence goes on from NW_028091359.1 coordinate 20,272,175, forward strand.
TTTCATTGTTAGCTTTTGCTAGCAAGGGTGTGGGGAAATGGGTTCTTTCATGCTGATGGTGGGAATATGCATTGTTAGAATTTTTTTCCATGTCAATTTGATATCTTTTTTTAAAAATTTTATTTATATATCTTTAGGGGGGAAGGGAAGGAGAGAGGGAGAGAATATCAGTGTATGGTTGCCTCTCGTGAGTCCCCCCGTGGGACCCTGCCTGCAACCCAGGCATGTGCCCCGACTGGGAATCGAACCTCGATCCTCTGGTTCACAGGCCCATGCCCAATCCACTGAGCTACACCAGCCAGGGCCAATTTGATATCTTTTAAAAATATATAGGTATTTTGATTTAACAGTTCATATTTGTAAAGAACTTCTTTAATACATGCAAACATTTCTCCAGGAATATTTATGTAAAAGGATGTTTGTTCCATTGTTTTCAGTGGTAAGAAACTGGTAACTACCTAAAACCTACACCCATTCTATGAGATATACTATATAGCAGTTTAAAAATGTGATATATTTATGTGTATCTACATGGAAAGAGCTCTAAGACCTTAGTAAGTGAATTAATCAGGTTGCTAAATAAGATGGTATGATATATTTATATTAAACCCCCCACAGCTATATTTATGTATTTCTTTTGTCCCTATATTTTATAGTTGCACAGACAGAAGCTTGAAAGGATATACTAAATTGTTCACAGTGGTTGCCTCTGAAGAGAATGAGATTGAGTAAGGATGGAATAAAGATTTGTGACAGTATAGTTTCAGTATTTATAAGGCAAATGTATTTGTTATTTGTTAATAAAAGTAAAGCTTTAATGGCTTTTTTTAAACAAATAAACTGTAGATAATCTTTGACATCTTGGGTTGCAGCGGAGAAATTTTAGGTCAGCCTGGTGTTTCTCCCTGCTTTTTTTTTACATTCTGTAGAACTCATACAAAGCTAACCTGTATATTGTGTCACATCACATTTCATTTTACTCAAGGATTTGACTGTAGTGTAGAGGACTATATTAGAAGAAAGGATACGTGTAGAAGGCAAGATGGTGCCACAAATTTCAATAAGGAATTTGAGGAATTCATATATGCTAAGTTGCTTCGGTTTTTCATATGTTGGAGGTCAGCTGAAGGCTGGGATGCATTTTAGGTGTTTGAGAGCAATGAAAGGGGATGAGGGACAAGTAAGTGATTCATCAGGCAGCAGTGGAAAGAAAGCCACACATTAATGACTTGATCCATACTAATTCTAAAGATGTAAATCCATTATTACCAGCATTGTAGATTATGGACTATCCTGGTGTTCAATGAAGGCAAGGGACCATAACCTAATCCTTCTTTATATTCCCTGGTATGAAACTGGGAATGTAACAGACATTCATCTTTTCCCCCTTCCTTGTTTTACAGTGAAAATTTGCTTTACATTTTAAAAATGTAAATGTTTCACCCTGGCTGGTGTAGCTCCGTGGATTGAGCGCGGGCCTGTGAACTAGAGGATCGTGGTTCGATTCCCAGTCAGGGCACATGCCTGGGTTGCAGGCTGGTTCCCTGCAGGCCAACTCCCAGCAGGGGACGCACGAAGGGCAACCATACATTGATGTTTCTCTCCCTCTCTCCTTCCCCTCTAAAGATAAATAAATAAATAAAATCTTTTAGAAAATGCAGTGGAGAGTCTAAGAAAAAAAGTTGACTTTAAAAAAAATGTAAATGTTTCCACATTTTAAATACATGATAGTGTAGTTACTACTCTTACTATTATACAGCCTGGCTTTTCCTTATAGGTTTTTTAGGTATGCAAAATAATATTTTACTTCATTCTAAGTGGATCTCACAGTTAAGTAAATGTCTTACAATTACTGTAGACTTACATTAAAGTGAGAGAAAAGGGGAGAATATGTTAGGAAGTTGCAGGTTGTACTGAGTAACTTAGGCAGAGTCTCTCCCTCTCTGGAGACATTGTTGACCTTTGACTAACACTAGGCCATGGATCATTAACCTGAAACAACATAATTAGGAATCTAGCCCAATTAATGTCTTAAGTCATATAATCATATCTTCATTTATCTTAGTTTTCAGTAAGGTTATTTTTAGTAACAAGTCTAAAAAAAGTAAAGAAGCGAATAAGTGGTGTATCAAAACTGAACTGTTCAATGGTAACCTCTGCTTTGGGGTTTTATTACTCAGATTTTTTTTGTTTGTTTAAATATGAGAATGAACAATAATAATGGCTTTTTTTCTTTTTGCTTTAAAAATGCAACGTGAAGATTGTACTGGAATATCTTCTTGGTATCAAAGAGACAAGCTTAATCACATTTTTCCTGCTTATGTACAATATATGGATGTACAAAAGGATGAAAAGCAGTAGAAAAGAAGCATCTGTTAGAAACTATGGGGAGCTTATTAAAACTTGGACTAAAAATACAATGTGGTATCTTCAGTTGGAAGATAGGGTTTTTGTTTTTTAGGTTTTATCTATTTATTTTTAGACAGAGGGGAAGGGAGGAGAAAGAGAGGGAAAGAAATATCAATGTGAGGTTGCCTATGAGTGTCCCCTATTAGGGGCCTGGCCTGCAACTCAGGCACGTGCCCTGACTGGGAATCGAACCAGCAACCCTTCAGTTCTCAGGCCAGCCCTCAATCCCCTGAGCCACACTAGCCAGGGAGGTAGATAGGTTTTGATGTTATCTTGGTACAGATCTCTGCTGAAGATAAATGGTAACTGATAGGTTAGGATACTAGGCACGTTTTTTTTTTGCTTAATGGGGATGATGAAGGTCCACTTGCCGTGACTTGTCCAAGCTTCAGTCTCCTTTTCTTTTGCACTGCTAGGATGGTTTTCTTGTGACCTCTTGCTATGCTAGTCCCCAAACTGATAGTAGTTGAATCCTGGACTACCCTTTTGAAGTAGGTACTTTGATGTGTGATGGTGAAAGAAGATCATTGTTACCCTTTTTTTGGGCGCATGAGGTTAGAAAGGTACAAGACCTATGGCCAGGAACTCATCACATATGTGCTGTCCTTGCCCCAAAGGCTAGGTGGGCAACTGTCTCATATATAAGAAGTCATTACCTGTTTGAGCCTTGATTGATATCCTCTGACAACCCTCAGTAGTGTGTCTGTGCTTAAAATGAACTTTATTCACATCTTCCTCAGGACTATGGAGGTCATCTTGGTGTTTGTCTAAAATAGTGTAGCCTTTGATGGTGTGAGGATTGTCTTCAGGAACAGGGCACTGAAGATAACATTGTGTTCCTGGTGATATGAATTTATATGCTTGGTCCTGCCTGGTCTTCTCTGTTATCTTAATGTGTGCCTGCATAACTCTGCAGATATCCCTGATTCATTGGGCCACTGCAGCCTTTTAGAACAATGCACCTTAACTCTATTGCTTTCCTAATTCCTAAATATGTAAGGTCAGCCTTTTTCTGTGTATCTCTTCTAATTGGCCCAGTAAGAAAACATGTTAGTCTGTCAGCTTTTGACTTAACTTTGTTTCTTATCATATGAACAATAAAATTAAAAATACAGAATTCTCATGTTTTTTATTCAATCTTAGAATGCTAGAGTACATAGTTTAAAACAAAAAACAAACACTGTTATCATCATTTTGGCTTCAAAAGACCCAAATTTGATTCCCAGCTGCATCATTTGCTACCAAAAAGTCATTTGAGCTCCGTGAGCCTGTTTCTTTATCTCTGAAAAACAAATTCTATCTTAGTCTCCTCTAATGCATGTTCCGTGATTCCCTATGCTTCCGTTTAAATTTGTAAGAGATGTTGCTGTGGATGCTGAAGTAGTCTGCTTTTATTGATGTTGTTACCCAGTCTTTTTTAGAGTTATTTTTTAACTAACAGTTCATAGCATTCAAAGTAATCTTAAATCTTATCTCCATTCAGTTGTGAGAGAAAGAGAGAGTGAGTGTGTGTGTGTGTTGATACTGGTGTCGTGTTATGACTGATATTATACCTATAAAATTATCCTGGGGAATAAAAGACAATGGACAGAGTGTAGGAAGTCAGATAAATGCTTAAAACCTAACCCTGACATACTTAGAATAGTGTAGAAAATAAACATCTCATTTGTTATTGTAATAGTTTCCAAAAAATAGCGGTAGAATATTTCCAGTGTGGTGCTATTTCATATATGAGCTTAAGCTCTGTCTAGTCAGTTCCTGGATAAAAGTCCTTGATCTCAATTCTTTTTTTTTTTTTTTTAAGATTTTATTTATTTATCTTTAGAGGGGAAGGGAAGGAGAGAGGGAGAGAAACATCAATGTATGGTTGCCTGTCATGCGTCCCCCGCTGGGAACTGGCCTGCATCCCAGGCATGTGCCCTGACTGGGAATCGAACCGCGATCATGAGGTTCGCAGGCCCGTGCTCAATCCACTGAGCAGCCAGGCCTGATCTCAGTTCTTGATTTTAACCATTTTCTCTGATTCTGTAAAAGATTGCTGGTGTTAACTTCTACATGAATTTTTCCTTTATTTTAGTGATTGGTTACTTTTCTAACACTCCTGAGGCTTAATAGATTAATTGAAATCATTAATTTAAAGCCTTGAGAGATCATTATAAACTTGTGCCTTGATGTCCATTAGTTTCAAAAGAGATAAGTCTTTTTCATCAGTTTTTTATTAAAGATAAATAAATCAACTCAAGGTCAACAATGTAATTAGTAGGAAACCCTAAAAGCACCTTTCAGGTGATTAAAACCAAGGAATTATTTAGTTTTTCTTATTCTTATGTTAAGTGATGGTGGTCCTCCTTCATTGGGTCAGTGTTTGGCTTACATACTGAGTACTGAAGCAGTGAGAGTGGTCGTGCCAAAAGTATCTGTCCGTGGGAACCTGACTTCTGTTTCTTGACTCGTTCAATGTCAGTAATCTGACATGTGACTAAGAAGTCTGACTCAAATGTATTTGATATGAAAATAGAATTTACTAGGCTCTTCTGGGTCTGGGTTGTAGACTTTATACATTAGTATGTAGGATAGCATTTAAAGTCAAGTGTATTTGCTGTATCTTTCTATATATATCTTGCTTTGCAAGGGGTTCAGTATTGTATTGATGATGCCATGAGTTATATCTCTTTTTGTAAACTTTCACATGTCATAAGGTTATTAACTCTTTTGTCTTCATTTTATAGAAAAGTCCCATTACTGATATTTTTAAAAATGTTTACAGTTGACATGCAATATTATATTAGTTTCAGGTGTAGAACCCTGTGATTATTCATTTACAAAACTTAGGAAGTGATCACTCTGATAAATTGGATACCCATGTGACACTATATATAGTTGTTACAATATTATTGACTATATTCCCTATGCTGTACTTGCATCCCTGTGACTGTTCTGTAACTGCCATTTTGTACTTCTAAATCTTTTCACTTTTCTTATCCATTTCCTTAAACCCTCTCCCATCTGGCAACTATCAAAATGTTCTCTTGCCCTGGCTGGTGTTGCTCAGTGGATTGAGTGCTGGCTTGTGAACCAAAAAGCTGCTGGTTCAATTCCCAGTCAGGGCAGGGGACATACCTGGGTTGCAGGCCAGGTCCCCAGTAGGGGGCATGCAAAAGGCAACCACACATTGATGCTTCTCTTTCTTCCTTCTCCTCTCTCAAAATAAATAAATGTGTTCTCTATATTTATGAGTCTGTTTCTGTTCTGTGTGTTCATGTATTTTGTTTTTTAGATTCCACATATAAGTGCAATCATGTGGCATTTGTCTTTCTCTGACTCATTTCTCTTAGCATAGTAATACCCTCTGGGTGTATTCATGTTGTAGATGGCAAGAGGTCATTCTTTTTTTTTTTTGTGGCTGAATCATATTCCATCGTATGTATGCACCACTTCTGCTTTATCCATTCATCCATTGGACACTTAGGTTGTTTCCATATCTTGGCTATTGTAAATAATGCTGCAATAAACATATGGATGTATATGTCTTTTTGACTTAGTGATTGGGTTTCTTTGTACAAATATCCAAAAGTGGAATTGCTGGGTCCTTCTTTGTTTCTTGTTATAGTTTTTGTTTTAAAGTCTATTTTGTCTGGTATAAGTATTGCTACCCCAACTCTTTTGTTTTTGTTTTTTCGTTTCCATTTTCATGACATTTCTTTTTCTATCCCTTAATCTGAAGCGAGTGTCTTGTATCCAGCATATGTAAGGGTCTTGTTTTGTTATCCATTCAGCTATCTTATGTCTTTTGATGGGAGCGTTTTATCCAGCCTGGCACCTTGTTTCTACCCAGTGGCAGTGACAAACTCTGGCTTAACTGTTAGGAGTAGTTACATTTATATAGTCCTAAAATTATATTCAGCCCTTTGAAGGCAACCACAAAGCTGATGTGGCCCCTGGTGAAAATGACACCCCTGAGTTACTCCATTTACATTTACCGTATTTTTGGGACTATAAGATGCATCCCCCAAATTTGGGAGGAATAATGGTTGTTAAATGTTGCTGTTGAGTTCTGTTTGCATTTACATTGGTGAAATATTATGTTATTTATGTTATTAAATATTTTACCATATTTTTGGCTTCAAAATTTTTTTCCTATCTTCCTCTAAAACCTAGGTGTATCTTATGGTCCAAAAAATATGGTAATTGTTGATACGTATTTATTGCCATATTATTTTTTTATCTTTTTTTTCTTCTTCTTAAAGGAAATCCTTTAACATTTTTTTGTGATACTGCTTTAGTACTGATAAGCTCCAGGTGTTTTTTTTTTCCCTTTGTCTGGGAAGCGCTCTCTGTTGATTCTAAATAATAGTCTTGCTAAATAGAGCAATCTTTTTTAAAATATATTTTTTTGATTATGCTATTACAGCTGTCCAATTTCCCCCCCTTCATTCCCCTCCACCCTGCACATGCCCTCCCACCCACATTCCCCCCCTTTAGTTTATGTCCATGTGTCATAAGTTCTTTAGCTTCTACATTTCCCACACCACTCTTGCCCTCTCCCTATTTTCTCCCCACCATCTATGCTACTTATTCTCTGTACCTTCTCCCCCCTTCTCCTCATCCCACTCCCCTGTTGCTAACCTTCCATGTGATGCCCATTTCTGCGGCCCCACTCTTGTTTTAGGTATCCACTTAGTTTGCTTTTGTTTTAGGTGTGGTTGTTAATAACTGTGAACTTGCTGTCCCTTCACTGTTAATATTTTTTATCTTCTTTTTCTTAGATAAGTCCCTTTAACATTTCATATAATAAGGGCTTGGTGATGATGAACTCCTTGAACTTGACCTTATCTGAGAAGCACTTTATCTGCCCTTCCATTCTAAATGAAAGCTTTGCTCGATAGAGCAATCTTGGATGTAAGTGCTTGCATTTCATGACTTGGAATACTTCTTTCCAGCCCCTTTTGCCTATAAGTTTTCTTTTGAGAAATCAGCTGACAGTCTTATGGGAACTCCTTTGTAGGTAACTCTTTTTTCTCCTGCTGCTTTTGAGATTCTCTCCTTCATTTTAATCTTGGCTAATGTAATTATGATGTGCCTTGGTGTGTTCCTCCTTGGGTCCAACTTCTTTGAGACTCTCTGAGCTTCCTGGACTTCCTGAAAGTCTATTTCCTTTGCCAGATTGGGGAAGTTCTCCTTTATTATTAGTTCAAATAAGTTTTCCATTTGTTGCTGTTCTTCTTCCCCTTCTTCAGTTATATGGTACCCCTATAACTCGAATGTTGGAACGTTTAGAGATGTCCGGAGGTTCCTAAGCCTCTCCTCATCTTTTTTGAATTCTTGTTTCCTCATTCTTTCCTGTTTGGTTGTTTCTTCCTTCTGGTCCACTCCATTGATTTGAGTCTCAGTTTTCTTCCCATCATTATTTGATCCCTGTGCATTTTGCTTCATTTCACTTAGTGTAGCCTTCATTTTTCCATCTAATTTGCAACCAAAATCAACCAGTTCTGTGAGCATCCTGATCACCAGTGTTTTGAACTGTGCATCTCATAGGTTGGCTATCTCTTGGTCACTTAAAAGTGTTGGATCTGGGGCTTTGATTTGTTCTTCCGTTTGGGCCTTTTTGGGGGGGGTCTATTTGCGCCTGTTACGTAATGAGGGGCAGAGCCTTAGGGGTTCACCTGGGCAGGGCAACCCAGTGACTGGGTTGTGACGCTGTATGTAGGGGCAGGGTCAGAGAGGGAGCAATGGCGCTTGTTCCAAGCTCTCTTAGATTTCAGTCCCCTCTGTCACTTCCCACAAGCTGGCACCTTTTCAATCAGTGCTTTTAGGCTTTATTTCCCATTGCTGGGGCCCTGGGTTGCATGGTCTGTCTTGCTGCCCATTGTTGCCTAGTTTATCTGTGTCTGAATGTGTGACCTCATCAGCCCTGTGCCACCTGCACTCCCGGGTCTGACTGCCACTGCCTTTTCCTGCCAAGATCACTCTCCGCTGGATCACGACTCCACCCCTCTTACTGGTCTGATTGAATAGTTGTTGGACTTCTGTACAGTTCAATTTTCTGTCTGTTCTGGTTGTGTTTTTGTTTCTAAATCTTTGTTGTCCTTAATTGTTGTTGTGTGAAGAGGCACAGTGTTTCACCTACGCCTCCATCTTGGCCAAAAGTCCTACATAGAGCAATCTTGATTGTAGGCCCTAGCTTTTCATCACTGACTATTTGGTGCCAATCCCTTCTGGCCTGGATACGTTCTGTTGAGAAATAAGCTGATGGCCTTATGAGAGCTCCCTTGTTGGTACCTTCCCGTATGTCCCTTGTGCCTTTCCATCTGCTGCCCCAGTGCTGGAGCTCACAGTCAATCCAAGTCAGTGTGCAGGCCCTGGAATAGGGATTCTTGAGGTTCCAGGAGCTGATCAGTAAGCCACAATCTCAGCTGATTTTTACAGCCAGGAGTTATGGGGACTTCTCTTCCTGGTACTGGAATCCTGGTCTGAGGGTTCTGATGTAGGACTGGGACCCCTTAGGGGTGACTTCTGGGTGACCTCTGTAACCAAGATATCTCCCCCCCCCCGTTTAAAGATTTTTTATTTATTTTTAGAGAGAGGGAAAGGGAGGGAGAAAAAGAGGGAGAGAAACATCAGTTTCTCTTATGTTCCCTCGTACTAGGGACCTGGCCTGGAATCTAGGCATGTGCCCTGATTGGGAATTGAACTGGCGACCCTTTGGTGGGCATACTCAATCCACTAAGCTGCACCAGCCAGAGCAATATTCTTCCACATGTGGATGTGAGACCAGCCCTTTTTGAGTCTCACCCCTTCTACCAGTCTCCACCAGTTTTAGTGTGGCATTTATATTCTTAGTTATAGGACAGGCATTCTGAATGATGGCTATTCTGTAATTTAGTTGTAATTTTAATGTGGTTGTAGAGGTTCTGAGTATCACATTTACCTATGCCATCTTTTTTTTTTTTAAGATTTTATTTATTTATCTTAGAGGGGAAGGGAAGGAGAGAGAGAAATATCAATGTATGGTTGCCTCTCGTGCGTCCCCTGCCAGGAACCAGGAACTGGCCTGCAACCCAGGCATGTGCCCTGACTGGGAATCGAACTGTGATTCTCTGGTTCGCAGGCCCGTGCTCAATCCACTGAGCTTCGCCAGCCAGGGCTCCAAATCCTTTTCTTATGTCAGATCTCTTTTGAGCTACTCACCTTGTATATTCAGTTACCTCTTCTAGCATATACCTTTACTTAAATATCTTTTGTCTCCTTTAAGACAAAAGGTTTAAAACCAAGCTGTATATATTCTTACCTCTTTTCCTTTCTCCTTCTGTATTTTCTGTCCAAGTAAATGTTACTATTATCCACCCAAAGCTTAGGAATTAACTATTTTCTCCCATCTTTCACATCTAGTCAGTTACCAAACCAAAAACCTAGTGGTTAAGAGTGTGAGTCATTCTTGGTTTCAAGAATTTATATATAGGGCTTTTTATGAGTAATATAAGTCCATTTTGAAACTATTTATGGAGAAATAAAATATGGAAATATTAAAAATGGAACGATTCTATTTAAAAGAGGGAGGTGCAGCCCTGGCTGGTGTAGCTCAGTGGATTGAGCATGGGCCTGCGAACCACATGATCGCGGTTCAATTCCCAGTCAGGGTACATGCCTAGGTTGCAGGCCATTTCCCAGCAGGGGACGCCTGAGAGGCAACCGTACATTGATATTTCTCTCTCTCTCCTTCCCTTCTTCTCTAAAGATAAATAAATAAAATCTTTTAAAATAAATAAAAGAGGGAGGTGCAGAGCTCTACCTGCTTAGCTAGTTTCTCCTCACCCCCACTCAATAAATGTCTAGTGGAATTATTTTCCTAAATATTTCACTACTCGCCAGTTTTGTGACCTTAGACAAATCAGTCTGCCAATACACAATACAAGAATAATAGACTTTTCTCTTTATATAAACAGGATGATTTTAGGATCTAAAGAAATAGTGTTGTTTCAGGTTGAATTTATTTTATAAAAAGTATAAACATAACATACAGATATTTTGAGGTGATGCTTTATGCACATTTTGGGATTGCCTACATCTTTTTAGTTAATTGTATTTGCCACACAACATCTTTTAAAAATATAGATGTTGGGGTAAGCCACAGAATTTGGACATACGGTAAGTACTCACTTAACATCATTGATAGGTTCTAGACCTGAAGAGAACTATTATTATAAACAAGAGCTAAGTTCCTAAGGCACTTACCAAGTTATGATGAAATCATGTTATTTGAGCACCTGCTGTATTGCAGAAATTCTAAAAATTGAACACCTAGTTTATATTAATAAAAGTTATATAACCAAAATGAAAAGCTACCAACTGTAGTCAGTAAATGTTAACCCAGATGTTTGAGAAGTAGAGATTGTAAAGGATGACAGTTACAACTACTGATAATAGTATAAATGATTCGACTCTGGGGAGCAGTTTGACAATAACTATCAAAATGTCTGAAAATGTATACAACTTTTATCTTAGTCTGTTTAGGCTCCTACAACAGAGTACCATAACCTCAGTGGCTTATAAATAAGGAAGATTTATTTCTGACATTTTTAGAGGCTAGGAAGTTCAAGATCAAGGCATTAGAAGGTTCTTTGTCTAGCGAGGTTCAGTTCCTGGTTTATAGTCTCTTAAACGGATAATCCCATCTGTAAGGGCTGCTCTCATGACCTGCTCACCTCCTGAAGGCCCCATCTTTAAATAACATCACACTGGGAGTTAGGTTTCAACAGGAGAGTTTGGGTGGGAGAGGATATAAGCATTCAATCTAGTATCTTTTGACTCGTGTAGAGATACGCAAAGGGCTTTATGAGCTCTATGAATATTTATTTGCAACATTGGTTAAACTGGTGAAAAATTAGAAACACCCTGACCATCTAGCAACAGATGTTAGGTAAATAAAAGTTGGTACATCTATATAATGGAATATTGTTTGAGTATAATAACTATGTAACTTGTTTTAACGTAGAGTAGGTGTTGCATTTTTAAGATTTCTGCAATACAGCAGGTCCTTGAACAACAGCTTTTTGTTTTTGTTATAATATTGATGAGATGCTGTAGGAACTTAACAGAATATTTACTGACAAGGAAAGATTTTCACATTTTGAATGAAATTAGCTGATTAACTTACTTGATTAAAAGCCATGTATATGCATACATGGTAATTTGAACATATAGGCAAAGATCATGGTATAGAAAGACTATGCTGGAAGAGGTTATTGGTAATCTCAAAGTGTTGGAATTTTATTTTAATAAGGAAAACACAGTGGTCATTTTTCTCCTTTCAGCAGTTTTATCAGGAAAAAGTATCACCTTCACAGCAGGTCCTTGAACAACAGCTTTTTGTTTTTGTTATAATATTGATGAGATGCTGTAGGAACTTAATGGTCTTTTAAGTCCATTAAGATCATAATTGTTATAATTTGTGCATATGTAATATACACATATCATCTGTTATATGAGCTTCAGGATTGTAAAGTGTGTATGCAGGCAAAGTTTCAGGCATTAGGGCTTGATTGACCCTGAAGTAGGAGTGGAACTAAGCAGGAATTTTAAATATTTATAAGTACTATATAAGATTTGTTTACCCTTGACATTTTGCCCATTATTTGCTTGCTGTTAGTTTTTTAGAATAAAAGAAAAACATCTAAGAAGTAGATGTTGCTTGTTTCCCATTTTGTGGTGTGTTGGAAGGCCCAAGTAGAACTACTTGGTCAAAATTAAGAAGTAGATTTCAGCTCTATGTAGAGCGAGTACTCCTTAATGAATGAAGTCATCATGAGGAGAGCAGGCCAGAAGGTGCAGGCTGTTGTGATGTGAGTAGCACGTAGACACAGACTCACAGTTAGAATTGACATTTCCTTAACTTCCTTATCCAGGAATGGGGTGTTTTTAATATGCCATGAATTAAAAAGTAATCTCACCAATTCTACATTACTGGTTAGTGTTTTTATTTCCTAAAGCATTATGTGGGCAGTGGCATTGATATTTACACAAGGAGATTCATAGCAGCATTGTTTGTAGTAGTAGTAAAAGCATGTTTCCATAGTGGAATAAAGTATAAAAGAAAAAGTAGATTTACATCTGATAAATAATGATTGTTAAGAGTGAGTTTATGTGACATTATAACACATATGTAAGGTACTACAGTTTGTTTTAAAAACAAGTATTATCCTTAGAAGGCTACACAAGGATGTTTATTAATAGGTAGGTTATCTCTGAAAGAAAACATAAAATGCTACTAAAGTGATTGTCTCAGGGATGGAATATTGGGGGTCAGTGGTGGAAAGAACACTTTATTGTGTACTTACATATGTAAAATCTCTTTAACCTTTTGTATATATTAACTTTTAAATTAATTTAGATTATTTTAAAGAAAATTCCACACAAATGACTATTTGTATCACAGTGTACCTAAGGTTCAAAAAAATTGAGATAGGAATAGAGGTAAATAGCTAATAGAGATAGGAATGGCTTAAGAGGTAAATAGCTAATTTTCTCTCTGAAAGAATATAAAGAGAGAATGAAAAGAAATCTGTTAATTCATCTTCGATTTCACTGTCATTCTAACTGAAATATCTTACTCTGTAATAGTATACTAACTTGGTACTCTTTTTCAACCACTCTAATGGTTCAAAGATGTCTATAATATTAAAATACTAATTATATTTTTATCAGAACAAGTCTTTGTGCAAATTTCAGGTACTATAGCCCTTGAGTGTCTATCAGCATAACAAGTAGTAAGAAAAGACTAAATGTAAACAAGAACAAAATTAATGATTACTGTTACAAACTGATACCTAATTATATAAGCCATTTCTTGACCTATATATGAGTGCCCACAGTTTGTAAGGTAATCATCACATTAGAAACTTAAAGCTAAAAGCTCAAGAATAATGTAATGTATGGATGTCCTATGACAGGGCTTGGGGGGGGGGGTCCTTGTTTTGTGAAACACTTTTAATTTTTGGAAGAGAATATGGTCATGAGATTTTTAATACAATATTATTTCTTCAAAGTAGAAATGAGATTTTAGCAGTCATTTGAATTTTTTTTTGTTTTTTCAGAAATCGAGCTATAGCAGATTATCTTCGTTCAAATGGCTATGAAGAGGCGTATTCAGTTTTTAAAAAGGAAGCTGAATTAGATATGGTATGTTTGACTTTTAAACCCAAAAGTGGATTTACTTAAGTATCAGTAGTCACCTCAGTTATTCACAGATCTTATCATTTGTTATTTATTTGGCAATAAACTTAATTTCTCCCCCTTTTTTGTGTAATAGGATTTTTAGTAATGTTTGGTTAGACTCAAAGATCAATGATCTATATGGCCTGAACTGTCATACTTGAGCCATTTTTTTTAAAGGTTCTCATTTTTTTCCTTCTAGAATGAAGAATTAGATAAGAAATATGCTGGTCTTTTGGAAAAAAAGTGGACATCTGTTATTAGATTACAAAAGAAGGTAACTGAGTTTTTTCTTTGAAGTTAGTTGTATTTGGAGTGTTCTTACAAGCTTTCTGAAATATTAACATAACATTTTTCTGCATGAGTTAATAAATATATCTTGTTTTTAAAAGATGTATTTGTTTATTTATTTTTAGAGAGAGGGGAAGGGGAGGAGAAAGAGGGAGTGAAACATCGGTGTGTGAGAGAAACACCTATTGGTTGCCTTTCACATATCCCCCAACCGACAACCTGGCCCCGCAACCCAGGTGTGCCCTGACTGGGAATCAAACTTGCAACCTTGCTTTGCAGGCAATGCTCAACCCACTGAGGCATGCCAGTCAGGGCTAATTATATATACTCTTGAAAACGCAAATAAGAATACATTTCTATTTGCTTTAAAAAATTTTTGACTCAAGACAGATCAGTGCTGATGACTTTTCAGTTAAAGTCAAACTTGTACTGAATATTTCTCAGTTTTCAGTTTTGTCACACAATGAACATTTTGATGATAATATAGATAATTTATAGTAAATGATGAATGCTCTGTAAATTACTAAAATTTTTAACTATCCTGCGCATGTATATTTATGTATGTATGTAAAAGAAAAGCAGTTTTTTTTTAATGTCAGATATCTTATTGGAGTCTATCTGTGTACATAACCACATTTTGATTCTCCAGGTTATGGAATTAGAATCAAAACTAAATGAAGCAAAAGAAGAATTTACGTCGGGTGGACCTCTTGGTCAGAAACGAGACCCAAAAGAATGGATTCCCCGTCCACCAGAAAAATATGCATTGAGTGGTCATAGGAGTCCAGTCACTCGAGTCATTTTCCACCCTGTGTTCAGTGTTATGGTCTCTGCTTCAGAGGATGCTACAATTAAGGTATTTTTTTTTCTCAAAATGAAAGCTGTGCAGTAAGATAATTTTTTAAAAAGATTTAAGTTTAATTAGGTGAAACAAATTTTATTAATGAAGACCTGAAAAGAGGGAAAGTAGAGATTCTTTGAAACTCTGATTTGTTCTAAACCGTAAAATTTCGTCACCTAGTGCTTGAATAATTTTTGTTCTTAAATAATGAATGTGTGTGTTGTGCCTTTTAAGCAGAGGTGGTAGATGAAAATACAGGATGACAACACTAGTAATTCAGCAGATGAATGTATTCTGCAAAAGAATTTCAGTAAAGGATTTATTTAAATTGGACTCTCCTTGATGTATTTAGTGTTGGCTTTGATTCCAAACTAAACAGTAGTTCTCTCCCAGGTATTAAGAACAGAGGCACATCACTTTATAAGTTATGTATTTCATCAGAAAAAAAGGTTGTACTTACAATTCTCTCTGACCTAGACAATGACAATTGTATAAACTACCTGCAGAAAGACAAGTAAACTAGTTAAAAGGTTTAGGTAGGTGTCTCTCTTCTAAGGCTTATTCCAGTTCTATTTGTAGAGGCTTAAGAAAATGTAGATAAATTGTTAAGATTGTATATATTACACAGCATCAGTCTAACATAAAATTCAGGAAACACTTAATTGTGATTATATTTAACCTGTTCTTCATATTAAACATTCTTTTATGTTCTTCTTATGTGATTTCTTTAGTTTATTAGTCAGCAGCTTCCTTCTATCCTATAGGGTGGTGATCCATGGGGAAGCTGCAGTCAATGGAGAAGGGTCTTAAATTCATGTGTGCAACATGTATTTCTGTAGGCAGAGATGATTACATACCTAATATCTTAATATACTGCTACTTTGCAGATGTATGCAGACATGTATTTAAACTATTGATTTCATGCTAATCTATTAAAACACCGCCCTGCTATCTTGAGGCATAGGGGTAAAGGTAGACATTCTTGAGTAGGTTGAAAACGTAGTCTTAACTATTGACTTTGCAGTGGTGGTCAAAAAGCATAAACAAAACTGTAAAGGTCTTAAAATATATCTGTGGAGTCAACTTTAAAATATTACAAATGGAGCATACTCATTTCTTTTAACAGATAATTTTGTGTAAGTCTTATTATTTTTTAGATTGCCAAGGTATATATTCTTTATATCAATTTTATAACTGTGAATAAGTTTTCTATCTTCCTATTATAAAAATAGAGAACCAATAAACATCATTTATCCCATGGGAAAAAATAAAATATTGCAAATGAAAGTTTTTAAATTATCTATAATCATACCACATATTCAGCAACTACTCAGTTTCCCTTCCATTTAGTCTTAACTCAGTGTGTACATGTAGTGGGTTGTTTCATTAAGAAAAAGCATTTGTATTTAGTTCTATTTCCTTTTTAGATTAAACTTAATCTAGGACTTCCGCCAAGATGGAGGCATAGGTGGAAACACTGTGCCTTCTCCCACAACCAAGTTTGACTTACAACAAAGGTTTGGAGAGCAAAGACACAGCGAAAGAACAGAAAATTGAATTATACGGAAGTCCAACAACGAACCGTTGTACTGGGATGGTAAGAGGGGCGGAGCCAGCAGCAGAGCATGGTTGGGCAGGAAAGATCCCCCGACCCAGGTGTACAGGCAGCCCGGACCCAGTCAGGGTGTGGGGCAGACTGACCGAGGTCGCACATTCGCGCACAGTGAGATGGACCACACAGGCCCCAGAGGGCGAACCCAGTGGTGGAGGGCTGATGGTGGTGACGCACTCAAGTGCAGTGGGATGAAACACACGGGCCCCCGTGACTGTGGCAGCTGCGGCGCCTGTGGCGGCGGCAGCGGGAGGCGGCAGACTGGACACCATGGCTCCACTTTGACCTCGTCCCCACATACAGCGTCACAACCCAACAATTGAGTTGCCCTGCTCTGGTGAACACCTAGGGCTCCAATCCTGCTAGGTAACAGGCACGAACAGCCCAAAAGATGCTGCAAGAAGAACTCAAAGTCCCAGAGCCAATAACTCTAAGCAACCAAGAGATTGCCAGCCTCTCAGATGCACAGTTCAAAACACTGTTTATGAGGATGCTCACACAACTGGTTGATTATAGTCACAAATTAGGGGAACATATGAAGGCTAAACTAATTGAAATGAAGGGAGATGCACAGGGAACCAATAGTGATGGAAAGGAAACTGGGACTCAAATCAATGGAATGGACCAGAAGGAAGAACAAAACATCCAACCAGAAAGGAATGAAGAAATGAGAATTCAAAAAAATGAGGAGAGGCGTAGGAACCTCCAGGACATCTTTAAACGTTCCAACATCCAGATTATAGGGGTACAGAAGGGGGAAAGAAACAGCCAGGAGTGGAAAATTTATTTGAATAAATAAAGGAGAACTTCCCCAGTCTGGCAAAGGAAATAGACTTCCAGGAAATCCAGGAAGCTCAGAGAGTCCCAAACAAGTTGGACCCAAGAAGGAACACACCAAGGCACATCATAATTACATTAGCCAAGATGAAAATGAAGGAGAGAATCCTAGAAGCAGCAAGAGATAAGGGGACAGTCACCTACAAAGGAGTACCCATCAGACTGTCAGCAGATTTCTCAAAAGAGACCTTGCAGGCAAGAAGGAGCTGGAAAGAAGTATTCCAAGTCATGAAATCCAAAGACCTACAGCCAAGATTGCTTTATCCAGCAAAACTTTCATTTAGAATGGAAGGACAGATAAAGTGCTTCTCAGATAAGGTCAAGTTCAAGGAGTTCATCATCACCCTTATTATATGAAATGCTGAAGGGAGTTATATAAGAACAAGAAGATGAAAAATAGGAACAGTGAAAGGACAGCAAACTCACAGTTATTAACAACCACACCTAAAACAAAAGCAAACCAAGAGGACAGCTAGATCAGGAGTGGAACCATAGAAATGAAGAACACATGGAGGGTTAGCAACAGGGGAGTGGGAGGAGGAAAAGGGGGGAGAAGGTACAGAAAATAGCATATTTGGTAGGTAGAAAATAGATAGGGGGGAGGGCAAGAATAGTAGGGGAAATACAGAATCTAAAGAACTTGAGACACGTGGTTATAAACTAAAGGGGGGAGAATGCTGGGGGAGGGGGTGTGCGAGTGGAGGGGAATGAAGGCGGGGAATAGAACAACTGTAATGGTATAATCAGTAAAATATATATATATATAAAACTTAATCTAGAAACACCATTTTTTGTTCCTAATGAATCGTGCTTTTTAATTAATTAAAACTGATTGTTTTATTTGTATGTGGAGGCTTTATAGGGTATTAGTGGTCAAGAGCACAGATTCTGTGTTCAAGTACTAACCCAATCATTTGATAAAATTTTTATTTATATTTTAAAGATTTTTATTTATTTACAAAGAGAGGGGAAGGGAGGGAGAAAGAGAAGGGGAGAAACATCAATTGGTTGCCTCTCAACTCCCCCAGCTGGCCTGCAACCCAGGCATGTGTCCTGACCAGGAATCATAGTCCCTTTTGGTCTATGGGACTATGCCCAATCCACTGAGCCACACCAGTCAGGACCCATTTAATAATTAATGTGATCATGGGCAAATGAACTTTTTATTCTTCCCTTTCCTTATCTGTGAAATGAAGATAATTGATACTCATCTCAGGGCTTTTGGGAGGATTAAGTGAGTTTTACAGGGAAACTGCGTAACATAGTGTTGATCAGATACTATGAAGGAGTACTTAGTGTCCTCAGTGTTTCAGCACCATTAACACATCTTCCTTTGCATTTTAAGTGTTTAGCCATCTACTATTAATAATAGTGTTCTTTTCATTTTTATACATAAAGCCTTTTTCTCACAAATTCCTTCAATATTTTGTGGAATCATAAAAAGCCCTTTCTACTCCTCTTTCATATTTTCTTTATTCGGTTATGTTAAATTAGGTGATTTCTAAGTGATGGTTGTGATAGAATTACTTTCTCAAAGGAGAACACATGAGTTTTTTGTAATTTTGTGACTGTGTTGGGTAAAAGTAAGTTTAAGGCTCAATTCTCTCATTTGTTGGGAAGGAGGATTAAAAATATGTCGTAAGATTCTTTTGCTTAAAATGAAGTAATATATATGTAATGTATATAACAGTATAGTGCCTAGCAGATTCAGATAGATGGTAAGGACTCAAAAAACTGTGGCTAATGTGCCCTGGCTGGTGTGGCTCAGTGGACTGAGTGCTGGACTACGAACCAGAGGGTCACCATTTAGATTCCCAGTCAGGGCATATGCCTGGGTTGCAGGCCAGTTCCCCAGTAAGTGGGTGCCTGAGAGGCTACCACATTGTGTTTCTTTCCCTCTCTTTCTCCCTCTCTCCCCCTCTCTCTAAAAATAAATGAACAAAATCTTTAAAGAAAAATAAAACTGTAGGTAGTATTACAGTTATCAAGACAAAATTACATTTTTTATTATGTTAAATAATTGTTTTGTGCATCTGGTAAATACTGCAGGTTTCTGTTCATGAATGGGAATTTCCTTTTAGAGCTGTTGGTTGACATCATCAACATTTGAACTTTAATATAGGAAAACTGATAGAGGGTAGGTATTCGGAGTAGTTCATGACAGTATTCTTAATTCATTCAAATTTTTGAACTATTGCTGGTTGTCATTTAGAAATCTTTTTTTTAAAGATTTTATTGATTTATTTTTAGAGAGAAGAGAAGGGAGGGAGAAAAACAACAGTGTGTGGTTGCCTCTTGTGCAACCCTCACTGGAGACCTGGCCCACAATCCAGGCATGTGTCCTGACTGGGAATCGAATCAGCAGCCCTTTGATTCGCAGGCAGGCACTCAACCACTGAGCCACACCAGTCAGGGCTCATTTAAAATTCTTAAATATTTGTTTAAAAGTGAACAGCAAATAGCCCTGACTGGTGTAGCTCAGTGGATTGAGCACGGGCCTGCGAACCACACAATCGCAGTTCGATTCCCAGTCAGGGCACATGCCTGGGTTGCAGGCCAGTTCTCAGCAGGGGACTCACAGGAGGCAACCATACGTTGATATTTCTCTCCTTCTCTCCTTCCCTTCCCCTCTAAAGATAAATAAATAAAGTCTTTTAAAAAAAAGTGAACAGCAAATAAAACTGAAAAAATACATTTAACTAATAAAGCAGATTAAGGATTGCCAACTCTAGTATGTAAAGAGCTCAAACAAATACCTCAGTTTTAAAAAAAAAACTGTAGAACATGAACATGTAGATAATTCATAGAAGAAAAATGGCTAATCAACAGTAACAGGTTTTGGTCTTACTGCTAATAGTAGAAGAAATGCAAATTAAAATGACAATGTATATATCAAATCTGTTAAGATATTGTATTTTTTAGTGCTGGGAATATAAGATAGAAAACTGTACTTGAACAAGAATTAAATACATGTTAAAAAAAGATATTGTACTTTTTAAATGAGAATTCCCAGTGGTGATAAGAATTTGATGAAGCAGGCACTCTCATTACTTTGATACAATCTAATGGGAGAATAATTTAGCAGAAAATATGAAGGGCTGGAAAAATTTCTACTTTTTGACCCAAATTTTCTTTTTTCCATCACTGTGACCTAAGTATTGCAAAATGAGGACAGTTATTTTTTACTATTCAAAGATTATATACATATATGTTTCCTGTAATAAGGAAAAAGTTTAGCCAGCAATAAGAATACTTCTAAAAAATAATGGTAAATTTTTAATGGCACAGAAAAATTCTTATTGTAAGAAGCAGAAGAAAAATGAGATAATGAAGTATATACAATCACTATACTTAAAGGGCATAGAAAAAATGAAAACAAAAACGCCGAGTTAGAGATATTTTTTATTTCCTTTATATCAGTACATTATAGATTTTTTTTATCATGAGTGTTTACTACTTTTATAATCATCCAAAAGGTAAATACAAGAAGAATAAAATTTGCCCTGGCTGGTATAGCTCAGTGGATTCAGTGTGGGCCTGCGAACCAGAGAATCGTGGTTCTATTCCCAGTCAGGGCACATGTCTGGGTTGCAGGCTGGTTCCCTGCAGGGCACTCATGAGAGACAACCATACATTGATATTTCTCTCCCTTTCTCCTTCCCTTCCCCTTTAAAGATAAATAAATAAAATCATTTAAAAAGTAAAATAAAATTTCTATTAATTCTTGACAATTATAAATTAACTGAAATGCATTGTTTGCTCACCATTTATGAAGAAATACACAGTTCATTTTCTGGTTATGTTTATTTTAGAGAAAACATATAGCTTTTAATGAATACAGGAGAAGGAAATTAACTGAAACTTAAGTGAACTTCAAGATCACCTTACTTATTTTCAGTATGTGAAATAGTCGTCTGAACTCTTTAATTCTATCTAAGAGTTAAACACTGAGATAACAAAATAAGACAAAGATACCACAAAAGACATAGGCCAATACAATACCATTTATGAACATAGACGTAAGATCCTTAACATTACAAGCAAATTGGATCCAGTAGTTCATTAAAATGTTAATATATGATAACCAAGTAGGGTTTATCCTATAATGCAGTATTGTGTTTCACATTTGAAAAATATTAAATGTGATATATTAGCAGTGAAACATAGTAGGTTCAGAAAAAGCATTTGACAAAATTTCAATATCCATTCATGAGAAAAACCAAACAAGCTAGGAAGCTTCTTTAACCTGACAAAACGTAAAGGTATCTGAAAAAAACCCACAGTGAACATACTTATTGGTGGAAAACAGTGCTTTCCCTGAGATCAGGAACCAAAGCCAGGCAGGATGTCCAGTCTCTTCCACTTACATTCACCTTTGTACTGGAATCCCTAGCCAGTGCAGTAAAACGAAAAAGAAATAAAAGGCATATAGATTTAAAAGGAAAAAATGAAACTGTCTTTATGTGCAGGTGTGATCTAGGTAGAAAACCCCAAAGAATCTAGTAGCACAAAAAGCTACTAGAACTATAAACTTAAACAGTTGTAGAATACAAGGTCAATATACAAAGTGTAATTGTATTTCTATAAACTAGCAATGAATAATATAAATTTTAACATGCCACTGGTAGTATAATAGCATCAAGAAACCTCAAAATAGCCCTGGCTGTTGTAGCTCAGTGGATTGAGCATGGGCCTGTGAAGCAAAGGGTCGCCAGTTCAATTCCCAGTCAGGGCACATGCCTGGGTTGCAGGCCAGGTCCCCAGTGGGGGATGCATGAGAGGCAGCCTCACATTGATGGTTCTCTCCCACTTTCTCCTTCCTTTCCCCTCTCTCTAAAAATAAACAAATAAAATGTTTTTTTAAAAAGAAAGAAACCACAAAATACTTAAGGCTAAATTTAACAAAATTAAACACTGCTATCACTTCCATGTAGAAGTAAATGAACACTGAAATGGAGGGGAAAAAAACTGTGTTTATATTGGGAAGGATATGGAAGTTTTCTATTAAATATTTTTATAAGATCGTTTATTTTCACTTAGGTTCATTTTTTATGCCATTATGATCACGTGTAATTTTTATATAACATGGT
Source organism: Sturnira hondurensis (assembly GCF_014824575.4). Taxonomy (NCBI): domain Eukaryota; kingdom Metazoa; phylum Chordata; class Mammalia; order Chiroptera; family Phyllostomidae; genus Sturnira; species Sturnira hondurensis. The sequence continues at coordinate 20,294,463 of NW_028091359.1, forward strand.
ATGCTTGTCATAAATTCCTTGCAGTTGTAAATTTTATATTTTAGCCATTCCCCATGTTGAATATTTCAGTCATTTTCCAAGTTTTCAAAATATATTTTATAAGTTCTCTAAATTGGTTGGCATATATACTCTGCCACAGCTAAATTTGAACTTATGAGAAGAATGGAATCAATCATTTGATTTTAGAGCAATGTAATTGCTATTGGTTAAAGATTAAACTTCACACTTGCATTTGACCATCAAAATGTTCTTGAGATCTGTTTCTAATAATATTTATTCTTGATGCTCATTATTTCTGTTCCCTTAGAAAAGTCATCTTTAAAATATGTGGCTGCGACTTTGTTTTTTTTTTACATCAGAATGACATTCTTTTGTTAATCTACTGTTCATGGAGTTGTATCATGTGAACGCTCTTCTTGGCCTCTTAGATATCTGAGCTCTGCTTGTGTAGTAGAACTGAATATTCCTTACTCTTTATCTTCCTTTCATTCTATGTATAGCCCCTCCCCCAAACTTTTTTTGGTATTTAAATTTACTTATTTGTATGTCTGTTGCCTGTTGTCTGACTGGGAAGGGACTTTGTCTTGTGGCTTTATATACCTAATCACTAGCATAATTAAGTGTGTTGTAGATAAGTTGGTACTGGAGGTCCACTTTAATAATTGCACCGTCAATTTTCTCTATAGAGGAAAGACCAGTTTATACTTGAGGATGTGGTAATTTCTAAAACAGTTACCCTTTGTTACTTTCTCAGTTAATGAAAGTGCCAGACTGGCCTGCTAAGTGCAAATGTGAAATGAGAAAGGGATGGGTTGATAATAACCAATTTTCTGTTCACATGACAGGTGTGGGATTATGAGACTGGAGATTTTGAACGAACTCTTAAGGGGCATACAGACTCTGTACAGGATATTTCATTTGACCACAGTGGCAAGCTTCTGGCTTCCTGTTCTGCAGATATGACCATTAAACTATGGGACTTTCAGGGCTTTGAATGCATCAGAACCATGCACGGTAAGGAGCAGAGGATAGTATTTTGATATTGATTTTAATATGGCATTCTAGAGAGAAGAATACTGTTTCTAACAGTGTGTAGGTTCCCGTCACTCAATTCTTAATCGCCTGTGTTGGTGGAGGACCATGTGATAGATAGATAGGCCATAGATAAGCTGCAGTAGTTGAGAGTTGTTTCTGTTACGAAGTTTTAAGTATCTCTTAGTGGTTTACATGAAGTATTTGTTTTCACAAACATTTTTGGGTAAGAAAAACTGCTAGGACATCTATCTGCCTATCTTTTGAGAAAATGAAATTATTGGGTTTCTTCACTTTTCTCAATTGGGAAACTGAAGTTCAGAGAGAGGGGGGTATAGTAAAAGCTGGAACCCAGATTTCCTTGCTCACTTTTTAATGTTCCACATATACTGTAGTCATACTGTTAGGTTGTTGTTCTGGGTTTTATCATGGAGACTGTTCTCTGAGGCAGTTTAGCTCTGTGGAAAGAGCTTTGGAATCAGATATCTGGTTCAAATTCCTATTTGTTTACTTATGGCATTAGGAAATTTTAACCTCTTTCATCTGCAAGATAGAGGTAATAATACCTAAGTCATACACGTATTGGTGAGGATAAAATAACATACAGGCATACCTTGGAGATAATCAAGGGTTCAATTCCAGACTACCACAATAAGTGAATACCACAATAAAATGAGTCACGAATATTTTTGTTGGTTTTCCAGTGCATATAAAAATTGTGTTTATACTATACTGTAGTCTGTTGAGTGTGCAGTAGTATTATGTGTAAAAAAAGAACATGCCTTAATTTTAAAAACGTTATATTGCTAAAGAAATTCTTATTACCACCTGTGCTTTCAGTGAGTCATAATCTTTTTTGCTGGTGGAGGGTCTTGGCTCTATGTTGAAGAAAACACAGTATCTGTGAAGTGCAATGTAGCAAAGCTTTTATGTAGCAAAGTGCAATGAAACAGTGGGATGCCTGCATTTAATTTTCTTGGTTTAGTACCTGGCATATAGAAGGTGCTCAATAAATAAGGGTTTTTGTTTCTTTAAAGATGATGAGATTTGGATGTTTGGATTTTATATATGTAACACATACTGTGTTGGTAATAAAACTTTTTTCTAAATAAATTATCCAGTGATGTTAGCACATGAGTAAGCTATGTGATTGCATAGTGGGTATAATTTGAAGGGTGTTTTCTTCTCTAAGTAAATGCATTGAAGAAGCTTACCAAGTGAAGGAATTGTGGTGAATCCTTTCGTAAAATCTAAAATGTGTTTTTAAGTAGTCTATATCTTGTTTTTCTAACTTAAGAAGAAAGGAGTTCTTTCCAGCCATGGTATTTTCCTTAACATAATATAGTTTTGAGGACTGAGACTTTTTTATATCTTAGAATATCAACAATGGAAAAATGTGCTTTTTCTAGTGTTCCTACATAAACATTTAGTGTATTAATACAAGGGTGGGCCAAAGTAGGTTACTTTACCAGCCATCATTACCTAAAAGATAAACCATAAGAAGGTATACAAAATAATAAGAAAAGTAATAAATAAGTAATAATACAAGAATAAACTCTGTTTTGCATGCTTACAGTTATAAACCTACTTTTGTCTACCCCTGTATGTTCTGATGTCGATGATACTGATGCCTTACAGTTTTAAAACAGCTGTATAGGTTGAAATTTAATCATAAATTGAGTTGGCTACTTATTTCATTTAGATTTTTTTATTGTCACTAGTTCCTTAACTTTTTTTGTGTAAATCTAAATTTTCTTTTTTTCCCCAAATTTATATAAAGCCCGGTATATTTAAAGTTGCTGTATTATTTGAAATCCCATGGTGAAATCTAATGGTAAAATGAGGCTTAATTTCTCTTGGTGGTTTATCACTCAGTATGTTGCCATGTTGTGTGTTTTAGGCCATGACCACAATGTTTCTTCAGTAGCCATCATGCCCAATGGGGATCATATAGTGTCTGCTTCAAGGGATAAAACTATAAAAATGTGGGAAGTGCAAACTGGGTAAGTATATTTAGTTGAATGTCTGCTAAAGTGATGGAACAAAATTGTGTTCTGAATGTTGCAGTGGTTTTGGCTTTCACCCATAATGATCACCATGACAGTTGTATTATATACTTTAAAACCTACACTTTGATCTCTAACTGTATCCCCAAAAAAGAACACAGAAATTATAAAAGAAACTCATGTCTTTGGGAGCCATTTTCTATGTAATGGCTTATTTTCTCTGTGGTCTTCTTTTAGGTGATCTCTCTTTGGGTTGAAATAAAATGTAAATAACGTGTGCAGGTATGCCCCTATTAGGTTTAATTTGATTTTGCTTAGAATTACACGATTGTTAAAATAGAATCTTAACCAACCAGTTTTACTCAGATTAGCAGAGTATGCCTTTTTCCCAATGTGGCTAGAAATATTTTTGTTAAGTTTGTTGTGTGTGTTTAGTTTTGAAAAGATTTTCTCTGGATATTTTACGTTCTATATTTTGTTGATTTGGTTAGCTCCTTAATGATACTCCCATCAGCTTATTTTAACTGATGTTTGACTTTCCAGCCTGTCCTCATCTTTTATTAACCAGGAATGTACATTTATTCTACTGACTATGTGCATAAAGTTTCACTAACTTGTTGCCATTCTCTTTATTCCAATACACATAGCAGGTTCTGGGAAGTGTTTCCAATGGATTGCCATTCACAATGTAAATTATTGCTTATTTTGACAGCTACTGTGTGAAGACATTCACAGGACACAGGGAATGGGTACGTATGGTGCGACCGAATCAGGACGGCACTCTGATAGCCAGCTGTTCCAATGACCAGACTGTACGCGTATGGGTTGTAGCAACAAAGGAGTGCAAGGCTGAACTTCGAGAACATGAGCATGTGGTAGAGTGCATTTCCTGGGCTCCAGAAAGCTCATATTCTTCCATCTCTGAAGCAACAGGATCTGAGGTACTGTGATTGTGTCATTTCATGATTTTATTGCTGGCATCTCAAAATTTTCTGATTCTCAAATTCAGGGCCATTGATGCATTTGAAAGTCTGTATTCCAACATTCTGAATCTTGAATTTCTTTACTCTTTTCAACTTGTGGATGTGTTTATATTTTTTAACCAGTGACACTTACTGCTGTCAGCTGGCCTGTGATGGTGGCGGGAGTTCTCCTAAAGTAAAAGTGGTCATTCAAATTCATCAGAAATACTGTTGTTTTAAGAGTATACCAGTACAAAATAAAACTTACGGGAGAGGTTATCTTCGAGAAAAAGTCATCTTCTTTAATGAACATAATTATTTATAAAATAATTTTTGGTGAAATGCAGTTTCTATTTAAATATTTGTTTTATTTTTATTTTTATTTATTTATTTTTTTTTAGATTTTATTTATTTATTTATCTTTAGAGGGGAAGGAGAGGGAGAGAAACATCAATGTATGGTTGCCTTTCGTGCGTCCCCTGCTGGGAGTTGGCCTGCAGGGAACCAGCCTGCAACCCAGGCATGTGCCCTGACTGGGAATCGAACCGCGATCCTCTGGTTCGCAGGCCCGCGCTCAATCCACTGAGCTACACCAGCCAGGGCTAAATATTTGTTTTAAATGAAATATATTTCATATGGAGGTCTCTGATACCCTTGATCATTAGAAGCACTACGTCTTGAGTTTTATTCTACTTCTTCATTATTCTTGTGTTCTTCGTGACTTTATTCTTTATGATTACTCTATAAGTAAATCAATACAGATTTTAATAATATATATATAAAATAATAATATACTCTAAAAGTAAATTACAGAGTATTATCTCTGTGAATAAGTTGTTATAAGCCAAAATTAACCACTTTTTTAAATAGAGACTTTTCTATTATGGATTTTAAAAATGACATTTTAACAAATGAAGAAGAATCTCCTTTGCCAACTCTCACAGAGGCTTCCCCTCCCCTCCCTTACCAATATTTTTCTAAATGAAGGTTCTGTTTTAATCTATTTTGGCTGGCTGTTTGCATTTTCAAAATCTTCTTACTGCTCTCTGGTGGTGGTTACTTACCATATATCATAAATTTGAATGCTGAATTAGTTTTTAAATCCTTTTTTTAAAGAAAGATTTTTATTTATTTTTAGATGGGGGGGGAGGGAGAATGAGAGGGAGGAAAACATCAATGTGTGGTTGCCTCTCGTGCATCCCCTGCTGGGACCTGGCCCACAACCCAGGCATGTGCCCTGACTGGGAATCAACAAGCAGCCCTTCGGTTCACTGGACAGTGCTCAATCCTTTGAGCCAAACCAGCCAGGGCAAAATCCTTCTTGATTACAGACTCTTGAGCAGCAAGTTTATCATTCTTGGTATTGTAGAAACTCAATCTTAACCCAAAGTGGAGATTTTCTGTTTTTATATTACCTGGGTCCTGGGTGTAGCCTGTGTATGTTAAAAAACTTGTCCATTCTGATACAGTAAAACAAGATGAGTGAGTACTGGAGATGTAATGTACAGTATACTGGAAATTAGCTAAGGAGCTAGTTCTTAAAGTGTCCTGATCACTGTCCTAAAGTAAAATTGATCACCTGATCACCAAAAAAGTGGGAGGTTATGCCAGGTGGTAGATAATGCTAATTAGCTAGATTATATTGTAGTGATCATTTTACAATGTATACATATTTCAAAAAATTAGGTTGTATGCTTGAATAGATAAAAATTTTTGTTAAAAATTGCATTTTTATAAAATTGGAAATACAGATCACTAACAGAAGTAATTTAAAGTTCTTATATAACTTCTTTCATGGGAAACTTAATTTTTATGTTTTCTGCAGACTAAAAAAAGTGGCAAGCCTGGGCCATTCTTGCTGTCTGGATCCAGAGACAAAACTATCAAGATGTGGGATGTCAGTACTGGCATGTGCCTTATGACTCTTGTAAGTTGGAATAATCTCATTGTGTCTGTATTTATCTGCTTCTACTATGTGTCTACCTTCTTGGGTTTGATGCCTTGTAATCTATTTAATCTAAATTCTTCCAGACTTTAAAATACCTTCTTTATAAAGATAGGTTTTCTTCAACTTTTATCATTTCATTGTTTCAGTGACATGAAAGTTACTCCTAATCAGTGTCATCTAATATAAAGGATCTAGGAAGACAGTGCTCAGAAGGAGATCCTAGTCCACTGTATCTTTTAAAGTGATACATCTCCTGTGAAGGAGAACTTTATATAGACTCACTTATTTTTGAAGCTGTTTGTTTCTCTGTTTTATTGTATTTCATTTTAATGTGAATCCTTTAACTATTTACCTGCTTTTTCACATGTTCCAGTTTATTTGGTTTATTTTACTACTCTGAAATTAATGGTGCTGGCTTTATGACTTGGAAATGCTTGTTTCATTTTAGGATCACCTAGATTTCAGTATGAGGATGTATAACTTGTGGACATTCTTGTTTGCTTAAATTTCCAAGGGGATCTGTGGACATTAATCCAGTAGCAGTTTTTGTAACTTGACATCCATGTTTTAGATAATGTTTAGGTGATAACTACACTTCGAAGTGATGATCAATCTCTGTAGAATATGGTAGACACATGGAAGTTCCATCAATAATTGACTAGAAAGTAAACTCTCCTCCAGTAGTAGTTGGAGCAAAGTTCAGATATACTGTATTGCTGTTAAAAACAATGGTTCACATTTAAAATCAGAAAGCATGTGCTCTCCTCTTCTGTAAACTCAGGTTACCATCAATGTGCCTGGATGTTTCTGGCTCCTATTTTTCTGTTGAAGGCAGGTGGGGGGGGGGGGGGGGTGTTTTTTTTTTTTTTGTTTTTTTTTTTTTTTGGGGCAATTTNTTTATTTATTTATTTATCTATCTGTCTATCTATCTATCTATCTATAGAGAGGGGGGAAGGGAGGGAAAGAAAGAAGGAAAGAGACATCGATGTACTAGTGAAACTCTGATCAATTGCCTCTCACACCCCCCCTAACACAGGCATGTGCCCTGACAGCCACCTTTCGGTTTGCGGAATGACGCCCATCTCACTGAGCCACACCAGTCAGGGCTGATTTGACTTTTGTGGTGATTTCTACATCTAGTGATTGGTGACTTTTATGGGTCACTTTAAAGAACAAAGTTTTGTAAATAAGAGCAAAGGCAGAGTAAACCAAGGCAAAGGATATGTTACTTTGGTGGTTTTTTTACTTTTAATTTGCACTGTGCAACATTGTAACTACAAGCCACATGCAGCTATGGAACTCTTGAAGTGTGGCTAGTGAGACTGAAGAACTGAATTGTTGATTGTTCTTAATTTTAGTTAGTTTCTGTTTAAATAGCCACATGTGATGGCTATCCCTGTTGTACCATGGAGCTCTAAACCTCTTTCTTATGTTACTATGTAGGTAGATATGATAGGTCTTTTTTTGCCATAAATGTTATACTGTGTGTATTGCTTTGTAGCGAACTTTCAATTTAGAGGTTATATGACACTTGCTCATCATTTATTTATGATTTATCAACACTCTTATGTTGATTACATGCAGTGCTTTTTAAAAAATATTTATTTATTTATTTAATTTATTTATAGAGAAGGGGAAAGGAAGGACAAAGAGGAAAAAGAAATATTGATTGGTTGTCTCTCACATACCCCCAGCTGGGGACTGGCTCTCAGCCCAGGCATGTGCCCTGACCTGACTAGGAATTGAACCGGCAACCTTTTGGTTTGCTGGCCGGCACTCAATTCACTGAACCATACCAGCCAGGACTGATTACATGCAGTGCTTTGATGAACATGTTTGTTCACTAAATCTCTGAGTACCTTGTTAATTATTTTTTAGGCTGAATTGCAAGAAATAGGAATGCTGGGACAGGGGTTAGATGGATGGATGAATAGATACAGAGTGAATATTTGTTTGTATATCCTTTACCTAGAACACCAAGTTGTTAAAATTTTTCATACTTGTTTATGTATATTTTGCTGAACAATTTGAGTTACTTGTAGACCTTATGGCAACATGTATCTCCTAAGAACAAGGTATTCTACCATCAACCAGAATAAAACTATCACACTCAAGAAATTAACATTATTAACAAACTACATAATTTCTTCAGTCATCCCAGTATTGTTCTTCATAACTTTATTTGCCTCTATCTAGGAGTCAGTGAAGCATTGCTCCATTGCATTTACTTATTAGTTTTCAGTTTTCTTTAATCTGGAATTCCCTAGATTTTTTTTGTTTGTCTTTTTTGGTATTAATGTTTTCATGCATGTAGTTTCAGTGTGCCTCGAGTTATGACTTAATGTTTTCATAGATGTTATTTAAATTTATCTTTTCACTAAGTCACATACCTTTTTGTTTTTAAGGTGGGTCATGATAACTGGGTACGTGGAGTTCTTTTCCATTCTGGGGGGAAGTTTATTTTGAGTTGTGCTGATGACAAGACCCTACGTGTATGGGATTATAAGAACAAGCGATGCATGAAGACCCTCAATGCGCATGAACACTTTGTTACCTCCTTGGGTATGTATTATTTATGAGGTTTCTGAGCAGTTAGATTTTTGGAGTGCCAGATATAACAAGTTCCATGTAACCATGTGGACTTTTCCAGGTAAGAAATGATGGTGCCTTTTAAGGCAGAATAGAAAAGACTGATTAAAAAGTTTGTAAATTCTTAACATTTGTTTTAAATTCACCTTACCTTAACTCTCTCTCGCCATCATCAAGCCTTATAATAAAAAAGTTACTTTCTCCATTGCACAACTTTGGTTTTAGAAAATAGAATTATGAAGATAATGCTTATTGACAACTCTAATGGATAATTTCTCTCCCCATTAGTTTGTAAGTTTCTCAAAAGAAATTTTACTCAGCACTTTCCTTCTGGCAGGTGTATGTGATCATGTACTTAGAAACTCAGGGAATTCTGTTTAGGTTTCATAGCATCCTTACTATTGTCTGGGCCTGAGCCTAGAATTGAAGATAGTGAATGTAGTAAGATATGATACACTAGGGAATGATGGATCTAATTATAAAGGTAAAGCCTCAGCAGAATAGGGCTAATGCCTACCTTGTAGATGGTTACAAGGGTTTAATGTGAGTATAAAGCATTAGTGTTTAGCTTGGAACATAGTAAATGTTCAGTAAATGGATACATTGAGACTACTATCCATCCTTGTTAGATATGAGTGTTTATTCAGCCCCATTTGGGATGGTGGTAGTGAAAGTAGGTTTGTTTTTTTTGAGATGTTAATACTGGGCACAGTATTAACATGAAGTCTGAGTTTAGCTCGATACCTTCTAGGGGTGGATATATGGGTGTGTATAGGGGAAAAAAAATGGGTAATCCTGGCCCTTGGACTTGCTTGTTTTGCAACTTAGTAAAAATTGTGTCTGGCTCAGCCTGATTTTAAAATAAGCCTTTCCTTTTTCTTTCAGATTTCCATAAGACGGCACCATACGTGGTTACTGGCAGTGTGGATCAAACAGTAAAGGTGTGGGAGTGCCGCTGATCCAGTCTCGTCTGGCCCCTCCCTTCTCCTCTGGATGCACTCTGATGATGCCATGGCTGCCCTGTTGAGCTCTGTTTAAATAAATATTGTCCTTTCATGTAAATTATTCTGGATGTAGATTGAGCTTATTAAATGTTACACACAAAGTATTCATGCATGGTGAATCCAAATTGTATACTGTAAATTTACATGCGTTGTCTAGAAGTACCTTAGGGTTTAAAAACCTGGGCCGGCATTGGTCACACCAGGCCTAAGAAGGCAGAAATTGAATAAATTGAACTAGGGCACGAAACTGAATAATTGACAGTGTCATTTTATGTTGGATTATTAATTCCTGTTTTTCTTTCTGCTCTCTGTTGGTGCCTGATTTGATGGCCTCTTTGGGGGGAAAGTGGTGGTTGTTAGGGCTCTTTTCTGAAATGTGTATCTATGTAACATCACTTAAGTGTGCTTAACAAATCTTCAAGGGTGTTAGATAATAAGGCTACAATTCAAAATCTTCTGAACCATCTATGTAATTATTGAGGATTACACATTGGAATTTTTGTCATGACACATTTGCCAAATCAATAGGATATACATTTGTTTTGGCAGCCTAGGCTAGTGGTATATTTATGTAAGAAAATGACTGTAAATCTCAAGAAAAATCTCAGCGGCTAATAGCAAAATCATTTATTTCATTTGGGTCTTAATGCTTTGTAAGGTCGGGGGAAAAAAACACTATAATACTGTAAGCTTCTATTTTCCACATTAGACACACTTCTAGTTGTATTCTCCATACTGTTAGACTATAGTGATGTGATTTCCAAGTTACAAGTAGAATTTAATCTTCCCATTGAGTGTGTCATGATACACGTCACTATTTGGTTTTGATGTTTTTAGAGATGTGCAATGTGCATTACATAATGACAGAAGTACTGAAAAGCATATGTATGCTCATTTTAAGGGAGTGGGAGAAATACAGCAGTTTGTTTTTCTACATGAATCTGGTACCAGTTTTAACTTTAACTTACAAGTTATAAAAAGACAGGGTTTGATGGAGCATGCATAAAAATGTACTGTTTTTCACCTTTTGTTTATATATAAATGTTTATAAGTATATGGACCTATCTGTTAAGTGGATAAGTCTGTATATGTATATCACACACATATAACCTCCATGTCCTTGGGTCCTGGGTTTTAGAGGAAATAATAAAACATAAGAATAGAATAAATCTTGCTATGGAATACCGTGCTTTAGAATAAACCCTTTTTGGTCCTAATGCTTCTGAAAACTAGGTTTGAGTCTGTGGGAATTTTTCCCACTTAAAGGGAAATCATATCTTATCCGTCCCTTCCCCCAATCTGGCTGTTTAGCATTTTACACACCCCTGATATATTGTATATTGTGATCCAAAGTTACTACAAGTAAGTTTAAGAGAATATTTGTCTATGACTTTGGAAGCAATATTCCATTACAGATTATTAATAAATAATTCCATTGCTTAGCTAACCAACAGTTGTTTCTTTTTTTTTAAGATCATTTGAAAAGTTAATAGAAATGAAATAACAAAGACAATTTAACAAATTTATTCTGAATTTCATTTTATTCATTTGTGTAATTTGTGGTTTTTAAAATGTTCCTTTTAGTATTTAATGGAAATCTGGTTTCTGAAAAAGACAAAGGGTTAGAGTTAACGTCCTGTGGCTACACAGAGAGTAGACTAGACTGTATATTTACAAGAAGCAGCTCTGTGCCTAGCTTGTGTCTTTTATTTGTTTGCTTGTTTGTTTTTAATTCCTGAGAAACGTCTCTGGAAGGAAGGGTGTTTTGAGAACTGATAGCTATTTTTGAGGACAAAAATTATACCTTAAGCTAATTGCTTAAATACAGTAGAATAACTTTCAGGACAATACTGCCTCATAACCCTGCTCACCTTGAGAAGCCTTTTTTGTTTCCCCTTAGCTGTTCCGACTGGATTTTTCTACAAAAGCTACAGAAAAGATCTTTGTTCTTGTTTGCTGCTATTTCCTGTACTGTTTTAAGAAATATACATAGAAATGGTGCATCTTAACATTTGTTTGTACATGTATAAATGTCTTGTATTTTAATTCATTTTTAGCATGTAGCAACACAAATTGTTTAAGGGTAAGCCACGACATCTAGAAATCACTCATGAACAACAAAGGAAAAAATGGTACCAATTTAGGGGGAAACAAAGCTGCTGTCCGCTGGGTATTTTACCTGTAGCATACAGTGACTTTTGTTGATGAGAAAAATTATTGCTCTGTAAACACAGTTATCCTTACTTGGGAGATTGCCACAGCCTGCTGCTTAGTTGAGTTACTAGACATCCTCCATTTAAGAAGCAGCGAACATTGAATCTCAGGGATGGTCCTCAACTGGATCCAAATGTAAGGAGCCCTGTTCGAATAATGAAGGGGGGGAGTGGTCCATCCACAGTCCAGAATCAGATTTTCAGAGGTTTCCTGCACTGTTGTTTGAAATTGCCCTGTTGATGCCCTTTCTTCCTGTTTCCTCTGTTTTCTCTGTCTGCTGTCTAACCCTGTGCCTTGCCTGGGATAAGTACAATGATGAGGTTACTGGTTTGGATTGTAAGTAGAGGAAATTATTAATTGGTTTAGAGGTTCACTGCTGCTTTGTCACTTTCTCAATCAAATTGGCCATTTAAGAAATAAAAAGCTGGTAGAATTGCATCCTCAGATGATTATTGACTTTTTGTGTGTGTGAAAAGACATTCCAGTGCCACCCTAATACAGTGTGCCCAAGAAGTCCTAGCTGCACTCTTGAAAGTGCAAGCCACGGAAACTGTGGTTTAGACATCGCTTGGAGAATAGTTGCTTTTTAACATGGCATCTTGCACTTTAGGAGACCAAGACCGTCCAGTTTTGTCCATGTGTGGTGTGACCAATGGTGTGCCCAGAGCACTGCTCTGAAGTCACTAGTGTTAGCAAGTCGTCTGGGCTGTGGGGCTCTGTAGTCTTTGGAAACTTCAGCTCTAGGTCACCAAGCCCAGTCTCCTTTCTGTCAGTGCCCTGCTCTCCTGTTCGCTTTTTTCTGTTTCTGTGTGAACTTCCAGGTAATATCACTCATTAAATAGTTTTTTGTAAATTTATTTAAAAGAAAACTATTTAAAAGTAAAGGATATTTTGTTTTGTTGACAGTGGTGGCTTGATAATCCTTAAGCAACTGACATTAAAATTGTTGGATTGAAGGACAAGGCACTTAAAATGGTTACTCTTTCTGTCCAGCTGTATATAAGTCCAATGTGTTAATCTAGATGATGCAAAGAAGAATCTCCTGGTAGAGAAGCAACATGTACAAAATTGGTGGAAAAGGTTTTTGGTTTTTTGCTTTTTTTTTCCGGTGGGGTGGGGGGAGGGCAAGCTGGATTTACAAGTCACGACTGGACTGAACTGGCCTTTTTATCTTTCCACTATATCATGTAAGTAGCTGCTTTCTCGTCCTGCCTATCCTTCAGGCGTCCCTAAAGCTCACTCTGAAGAGACAGAAACACAAACTCTTCCGAGTTAGACGTTGATTCTGACACTGACATGAAGGCAAGCATTGATTTCATATGGACATTGCAGAGGTGGTGATCGGAGGAAACAGTTCCCCAGATTGTAAGAGCTAACTGAGGATATTGACACAATTTTAAAAAATTAGTAAAGGAATGTATATAATATTGCTCTTGTGTTTTACAGTAAGATTTGTTGCTCAGACTGTGTAAAACAAAATTTATTCATGTTTTCTGCATATTAAAAAATCTTATTGTACCAATTGGTAAACTATTAAATGCCTATAAAACTAGATGTGATTTTTTTTTGTCTCCTTATGCACAGATTTAAAACCTTTGAGTCCTAACAGGAACTGAGACTGTGAAGCAGCAGTCTTGGAGTAAGATGCAAATTGGCGGCAGGGCCTTGTTTTTCCTTAAGGGCAGCGTCAGCACTGCCCTTGCTGTCTGCCTCCTTCCCTCCCTCCCTCGGGAGCTGCAGTTTTCCAAGGACCCTCCCTACCCTCCAGCAGCCCCTTGACAGTGTCTCTACAGCCAAGGCCAGGGAGCTGAAGCCCGAGATGACTTATTACAGCTCCTCTTTTAAGTAAAAGACTTGGCCCTCTTGTGGTGGTCAGGGCCCAGAATAGAGGTTTTATTTTAAATTTTGGTTGAAATGTGCCAGGGTGTTAACCCTTGCCCCAGAAACCAACAGCTTTCTCTGTGCTTTAACTGTTAGATGCCCTACTTTTCATCCCCTAAGTATTGCTCAGCTGTCATCCAAAGTGCCTTTAGGGCACCGTAGAAGTCTGCAGCCAAATATTTTCATTTTTCATGCATGAAGGACATGTTGAATGATGTGGTGGCTCTTATAAACCAGTTCTGCCTCTTACTGGGAATAGCCTTTCCCCCACAAATGGGAAGCTGGGTCAAGAGCAGTGAAGTAATTTGCTTGATGTTTGTTTCTTGGTTTTGCAGCTTTCCCACTTCCTTGCAGGGCTTCTCACCCCTAGACTGAAATCCAGATGTGGAGTAACATTCTTGCCTCATGATCATTATCCTGAAATGAGTGAGCTGTTCCAAACCTGTGGAGTAACTCACTGGCATTTCACACACATCAAGCTACCTTCCGAGATTCATGGGCCTGTCCCCCATGGTGAATGAGGGATGGGAACCTGTACATAACACCTGTGACAGCTCTGTCCTTATTTAGTCTTCCATAAAACTTGACTTTCATAGAGACAGTTCCCAACTGCTGGTGTACCAGAACACTCAACAAAATTAGTGTGATCCCCAGGCCAGCAGTATCAACATCACCTGGGAACTTGTTAGAAGTGCAAGTTCTTGGGCTCCATCTGAGACCTACTGTATCCAAGTAAATCTATTTTCACGAGCCACCCAGGCAACGCTGATGCAGGCTCAAGTTTGAGTTTAGCTAATAACTTCATAAGAAATTTGGACCGAAGTCACTGGTGCCTAGGGTTTGAACTCGTATCTCCCTCTTTTTCACCATCACTTGGACACGTGGAACTTTTTTCTCTTGTGAATACATATGGTCATCATTCCCACTTAGTCACCAATGCTCTTTAGAATGGAGGTGGAGGGAAATTACCTGGTATTTGAATGTCAGACACTAACTCCCTTTATTTTCAATGTACATCCTTATTCTCACATATTTTCTGCTGGCAGTTGTTAGCTCTTTCCTATGGACTAGAAAATGAGCTCACTTGTGAAGTGGCACACCAAAGGGTTTATTTAGAGTGAGCTGGGATGAACCCAAACACAGTTGCCTTTTGCCTTACCTGGTTCTGCCTGTATAAGACATTAGCTATTTTAAGTGTTAGAAGGACCTTCTGACATATTTGGAGCAGTTTTTAAACTTAGTAATGCAGGAATGGCCCATCCCTGAGCACCTCTCTCCCACGTTACACCCCACTGCTAATGCCACTGGGCTGGCCATCAAGAATGGGGTGGAGGCTGGGGATGGGTAAGCAGGAATTAGGTCACCTACCCATGCAGTTTAGGAAGCTTCCTCGATCATTCTGCAGAAGATGACTTTATCCCCTGGTTTATTTTGTCTTGAGTGGTCTGCACCTTTTTTTCTTAATCGATAAGCTTGCTGATTTAATTGGGGATATTTCACTATCAGTTGAGGACCACCTGCCCTCTGTAGGTGTCCCAATTGTGCATCCCTTATTTGATTTGGTGGTTTAGAGTGTTAGGGGTGAGGAGGCACCTTATTCTCAGCTTCAGGATATATAAGAATTCCTCGGTGAAGTCTAACAGTTGTCAATACTTGTATTTAACAAAGACGGAGGAGCAGGAGTGCAGACAGATACCTTAAGTTTAATTTGGTTATAATTTTTAACATTTTCAAGTTATAAAAGTAATGTAACAAATCCAAACAGAAGTCAGTTTAGAGTGGAAAGTGAAAGACCAACGACGTGAAGAGGTGTGGCTGAGTGTGTGTGGTTCACACCACCTGGACTGAATTTCAGTCCACACAGATGGTGACCTAACGCTTCCCAGTCCTCACACCAACCCATCCTGCGGATGCCACCACTCACTTTTTTTTTTCAAATTACAACAAAGTATATTTAGAAAGTCACAGAGGTAGTAGAAGTGAGCCAGCTGGGCTGTGCAAGCTCAGGAAACAAGTTATGGAGGTAAAAGAAGGGCCCTTGGAACTCGGGGGAGGTAATGACACCAGAAAGGGCGAGGGCGGGCTCCTGGGACGGGGAGCGCTTCCACTCACCGGTTTTTAAAAAATTGAAATCTCAGCTAAGAAAAGGGAAAGACAAAGGGTTAATTTTACACCCAGAGCCTGTTTCCTTGGTAAAACAGTCCCTTGTCCTGTGGGTTGCCAAGGTATCTGATACCACTAATACGCTTAAGGGATCAACCTTGAAAAACGGGCCTTCCCAGTACAATAGCAATTAAACCTGAACCATTCTCAACTCCCATCAGCTTTACAAGGTGATGTCCCCTAAACTGCTGTGAAGCACGTGACCAGTGTTCACAGAATAAAGTCCACAGGAGGGCATGTTCAGAACACAACCAGGAGACTGAAGAAGCTGGTGGGGGGTGGGGGTGATGGGGAGCACGTGTCAAGGTACCCAGGTCAGTTCTTCAGCAACAGTTGAAAACCTCAAGGCCAGGGATGTAAAACACATTCGGTTTGCAATTTTTATAGAATGTCAGACACAAAGAACCAACCCCAACTACCTCCAGAGGGCATTCAAGCGCACCCGAGTCTAAGGCCTTGTATGCTCGAGCAGCAGCCACTAGGCTCCTCCTCACCCCCTTCACTCACAGGCCCTGCCCCTCCAGGCGGCCCAGGTGGGCTCTCCTCCCCCATCTCAACTGCCAAGAGTCTTGGAACACTACCTTAGTATGGCATGTTAGACAGCCTTCTATTCTAGCATTCCTGGCCTTCTGGGAGTGCTACTCAAGCAAACGGACAAGGACAGATGCCCAGAGTTTGGTGATCAGGGACCCATCAGAGCCAGCGCACCCAGGGCCTGGGCCCTCACCTTGCAGCACCCTTCATTCCAGCCTGTGCACACAAAGCCCCACACAGGAGTAACCCTCAGCCGTTCTTTGCCCATAACCAACAGGTAACGTTCATCTATGCACCACTGTCGTGGGTCTAGTAACTGGCAGCCAGGTAAACCCCAGGCAGGTGTCTGTGACCCTGCTCTTCCTCCCACATAAATGACATTAAAATAACCTTGACTTTGACTTCATTTATATACATCCACATGCATTAACCTTTTGCTAATAACATTTCTGACAAGGGCCCTCACAATCAAGAAAACTGGTACAGAACACAGGAGAGGCTGGGGCAGTAGGTTTCAAAAACTCACTTTATTCCAATGTGAAATGAAGACGTGATGGTTTAAAAACAAGAAAAAAGTTCTTGATCAGCTGTGGGGATGCCTCGATTACTAGCTCACGCCCACTCCCTTTGAAACAAGGTGTTTGGACAGACCATACCCATAAGCAGCTACCCCCAGGCAGAGGCCTCCCCTTTGAACAGCTCCCTCAAGCTCACGGGTGGCACTCCCAGCCCCCCCGAGGGCTCCAACAGCAGGCACAGAAGCAGCACAGGCAGGCGGGAGAGGGAGCAGCCGGGGCCTGTGGGGGCCACCACCTTCCATGCTGTCCTCACCTGCCACACTCAGAGGTACTCTCTGTTGAAGGTGCTTGTGTGGCAAGAATGAGGTAGGGAGCTGGGCTCCACAAACAAATGGCAACCACTCCTGTACCTGGTAACTTACCCCCAGAATCCATGATTCGGGCCTGGTTCCCCCAGGCCCTTGCCCTACCCACTCCCACTGTGCGTTAGGCAGCTCAGGTTAAAATGGTGAGAAGGATACATTCAGACTGCAGCCCCCAAGGTATCCCCAGCTAAGGAGCAGGGAGCAGGAGGCAGACGGGTGGGGTTTGGGCACAGGGGCCTACCCCGCCGCCCCCACCCCAAGCACAGCCAGGCCAGACCCAACCACAATTAATAAAGCCACTGCAGCTCTCATCTTGCCACAGAGCTAAAGTGCACCCCGGCTCTCCAGCCCTGCCACAGGGCTGACTCCCCATCCCAGGACACAGGAAAGCTCCCCTTTTTTTGGCTTCAAACCTGGGCTGCAAGCCAGGCTGGGCCCAGGGGTAGTGGCAGCAGAAGCAGCAGCCATAATGTCAAACATACAAATGACCTGAGAAATTGCATCTGCACGTCACCCACTCGGACCTGACTTGGGCTATGTACAGGTTAGGAAGGACGGATCAAGACACCAACGGGCATGGACACACTCGCACACACCTGCTTGAGGACGGGGGCGCCTGAGGGGCACCTGCCCCCCAGCTGGGAACTGATGCCCACACACTCCATTCACGTGTCTTCAATTAGGCCTCTGCATCGATATATTCATTGAACCAGTGCAAAAACATCTCTCGGGGGGGCAGGCAGGCCAGGTCGGGGTCCCAGGAGGATGCTGGGGGTGGGGTTGGGGTCGGAAATGCAGAAGAAGAGGGACTTGCTTCCTCTCCCGATCTGCAGGGCACGCCCCCCTCTCCTGGAGTCTGGATCATTGGGTAACGGGGCAGCTGACTGACTGTCCGTGTCTCTCTCTCTACCCCTGCAAGCTTGGGGAAGAAGGGTCCTTGGCCCCCTGGAGCTGGGAGGCCACATCGTCTGGGGCCCCCGCTGGGTCAGGCTCGGTGGCCATGGGCTCTTCAGCCTTATCCCTGTTTTTGCTGGCTTCCTGGAGCTGGTGCCGCCGTGCCACCTCGGCTTTCAGATTCTCCAAGTCTTTTTGGCTGAATAGAAAGATGGGGGTGGGTGTCAGGGCAGGCCTCGGCCCTCCGTCACCTCACTGGCTTTGCTTAAACTTAAACACAGGACGAACCCAGGCTCTGTGCTTTGTTCGGTGAGAGACATGCATGGAACAAGTGCTTTCTTCCCTCCTGACAGTAGAAAGGCCCCTAAGTGCTGGAAAAACAAGAACTCCATGCACTCGCCAGGGCCCTCAGTTAAGGCCCAGCTCCCGCTCAGCCTTCACACCCAGTCCAAACCTGCTGCCTCCTGTGCTCATTCCCACAGCAGATCATGCATAGAAAACGAGAGCTGAGAGGGTGGGCAGCACACAGAAGGGCCGTCATGAGCTCCCTAACGGCTGGTTGACCAAACCCGTGTCCCGCCCTGTGGGAGGGAGACTGAGGGGTTCACGAAGGCAGCACTATTTGTTGGAGCCACTCCAGAGCTCTGGGGTTTGGTTACAAGTCGCACACCTACACTGGGATAGCAGGAACTCAGAGAAAGAAGTAAGCCACTTTTTACATACTGATTTGGAAAGAGTGCTAAGGTATATTAAGTGAAGAAAAAAACACGAATTACCTATGCATGTTTGCTACAATTTTGTGTAAAAAAAAAAAAAAAAAAAGAGGTCAAAAAAAGATTATAGCCCTGGCTGGTGTGGTTCAATGGACTGGGCACGGGCCTGAGAACCAAAGGGTCGCTGGTTCGATTACCAGTCAGGGCACATGCCTGGGTCCCCAGGAGGGGGCGCTTGGGAGGCAACCACACATTGATGTTTCTCTCCCAATCTTTAAGAAAAAAAAAATTAGTTATTTGTTCAATTATGCAGAGTATTTCCATAAAGACTCATCAGAACTTCTCACCTGCGGCTGTATTTCCCAATTTCGAACCATGTCAATATAGTAAATTTTTTTTTAGTAATTATAATTATTTAGTTTTTAAAAGATTTTTATTTATTTATCTTTAGCAGGGAAGGGATGGCGAGAGGGAGAGAAATATCAATGTATGGTTGCCTCTCATGAGTCCCCTGTTGGGAACTGGCCTGCAACCCAGGCATGTGCCCTGACTGGCAATCAAACCGAAATCATGTGGTTCGCAGGCCCGCGCTCAATCCACTCACTGAGCTACACCAGCCAGGCTATTAAATGTTTTTTAAAAAACAAAAAACTAAGGGCCAACTTCCAACTGGTAGTGGGGGACAGGTGGAGGAGGAGCCTCACCTGAGCGGAATGAAGAGGATGCCATTGATGACATTGAGCTGTTCCAAGACACTGGCCATGCTGGGGGCTGTGAACTGAGGGGTGGCAGGGAAGATGAGTCACAGTGTAGGGTCTGGGAGGTTAGGGTGGGGGCTCCCCAGCTCCATCCCAGACATACCTTAAGGGGCGGGATGTTGGCGCTGGGGCCATTACGGTAGATCTCATTCATGGTGCGCTGCAGGGCCACAGCCTGCTGGGTCAGGCACTTGAGGTACTCGGAGCTCTCCTTGGTCTTCTCATGGTCCTCGCCTAGCTACCGGGGGTGAGAGCGGCACAGGCAAGAAGGGATCAGGGCTGCCCAAGCGCCCAGGCCCAGGGGCAGCCCCCAGTCCCTCCTGTGGCTCACCTGGGTCTTGTAGATGGTGTAGCCTTCTTTTTCATGCTGTAGGGCTGATCGGAACTCAGCTTTGCTCTCGTAGACCCGGGCGACAAGGTGGTGGCTACAGGAAGTGTGGTGCAGGGGCAAAGGAAGGACATGAATAGGCCGGGGCAGTGGGGGCCTGATGCGGCAGGTATGCAGATTAATCTAGACCCTGTTCTGGAATCTACCCGAGAACTACAAAAAGCCCAGGACTCAGAGAAAGAATGGAAGGTGACAGAAATTTCCTCAGGAGTCAGATCAGAGACAGAGCACTAGGTCCTGTGCCCATGCTCAATCCAAGTGCTTCCTGGGACCCTGTCCCTGTGTCCCTGGGTATTTGGGCCTAGGCCCCCCAGCTCCCTAGCCCAACGCAGCCTCACCTGAGGGCCACTTTGAGGGACTTGGGCCCGTGGTACTTGGTGCTGACAGCCAGCGCATTCTCCAGGAAGCGCAGCGAGAGGTCATACTCCATCACCCCATGCAGCACCAGCCCGATGTTGTTCTGGGGGCAGTCGGGAGGGCCCTGGTCAGCTCCCGCGCCCCTGGGGCTGAAGCTCACCCCACCACCCCTCCTCAGCACTCACGTCCAACAGTGCCATCTCAGGGTGGTCTTCCCCGAACACGAGCAGCATGAGGTAGCGAGCGCGGTACAGCAGGCTCAGAGCGGTGGACAGCTGGCTGCTGGCAAAGCAGTACAGGGCCAGGTGCATCTGCAAGGGCAGCTGTGTCAGGCCAGGGTGGCCACAGTCCCGCCCAGCTGTGCAGCCCCCGCCCCAACAGCCACTCACATATTCCTGGATGGTGTTGGGGTGCTCGATGCCCATCACCCGCTCGCTCATCAACACAGCCTTCTGTTGGTTGCTGAGGGCCTGGAGAGGAGGGGGGCTGTGATCCTGGGGTGGGTGTCTCCCCGCACCCAGCCTGCCTGACTCTGGACCCTAGAGTCCCCACAGTACCATGGCCTCAGTGCCCTCTGGCTGCACTTCCTGTTTTTTTGCTTTACACAAAGGCAGTAGAGAAGAGTTCAGAGTTCAGCTGTCTGACAATGGCAGTCTGTGCCCCACTGTGAGACTGCTCCACTTTTTAAAAATGCATCTGAAACCTTGTTTCCTCCAAACAAAATCTATGTAAATACATTCATACAAAACTAAAACTGTGCTAAAATTTAAAAAACAAAAACTGAAAAGAAACCCGTACACAAATAAAAGTCTCTGTGACTGCAGACGAATGGGAAGCCTATCGCAGGCCAGACACACGCAACAGCCCCCTGGAGCCCTGGGGCCGACCAGCAGGCCGCACACTAGCCAAGGACAACAGCAGGGGCGCTCCACGCAGTTCATGGAGTGTTTCTGAGGTACCCGGCCAGCGAGTCTCAGAACTTATGCCCCCAGTGGCCCCGTGAAGGGAGGCCCAGCTCTCATCACACTCCATAGCAGCCCCCCCGGACGTCCCTACCGAGTGGTGGAGGCCCAGGAGGAACAAGGGCCTCCAGGGCCCCCTGGTCTCTGCCTGCTCCTCCATTGCGCCCCCTGCCTCCCAGCCCCAGGGAGTGGCCTCTCCAGCCCCTGCAGACAGAGCTCCCCTGGAAAGTGAGCCACGGGGGGGTGAGAACGCAGCCCTGGCTCCCTCACTTGCCAGCTCCCAATGCCAGGCCAGTCCCAAGGCCTCTGCTGACACAGCCCCACGGGTGCTCAAAGCCCACCTCAGCGTAGTCACCCATGATGTAGTGGAGACGGGCCAGGAGGCGCAGGCAGGCACAGATCTCCACGTGCATAGCTCCGTACACATTGTTGAACAGGTTCAGGGCCTCATTGATGAGCTCGCAGCCCTCCTTCAGAAAGCCTGCAGGGCACCCCCAAGGGTGGCAAGGTCAGGGCAGGGCCAGGGAATCCCCCTCCCCCCGGCCACACCTGGCCACGCACCCTGCTGTACTTTGGCCTGTCCGCTCTGGAAAAAGTGGAAGGCGTCTGAGGCCTTGGGGTTGACATGCTTGACCACGGGGAAGATGTTGAGCACATCCTCCTCAGTGAAGGCGGGTTTGTGGCGGCTGTCAAAGCTGTACTCCTTTAGCAGGACCTGGGGGACACAGCCAACACCCACATGGCCACAGGCTGCCTCAGCCCCAGGCTCCAAGGGCCAGAACCTCCCAACCTGCCACCACGTATGGACAGAGAGTGCCCAACGCTGGCCCTGTGGACGTTGTGGGAGCCTGGGCATGGGAGGGACGGTCTGCCCCGTGCCTACCTGGATCCCAGTTTTGAGGGAAATCTCCCGCAGCAGCGTGATCTTCTGCAGGCCGTACGTCTCCACGGCCTGGTCCACAGACTCACTGGGGAGAAGTGGCAGATGGGCCTCAGCGGCCCTCCTCCCATCTCTGCCTCTTCTCAGCAGTTGCCCCTCCCCCCAAGCAGGGCCCAGGCACCCTCCAGGCCACCTGCACCCTCTAGCCAGGACCTAACAGCCCTCACCCCCTCATCCCCCAACAAGCTCCACCACAGCTCCCCCCTTCCCCTGCTCCTGCCTGCCCCATGGGCTGTCAGAGGTTCCCCAGCGCCTGCCATGCTCCTCACATACCACTCAAGGCTGAAGTCGAAGTAGTTCTTGGCCTCCTGGCAGATGTTCTTCCATAGCTCCTGGGGGGTCATGACAGCCCAGGCAGTGTTATCTGCCGCCCCTGGAGGCCGGTTTCTCCTCTTCCTGTTCCTCTTCTTAGAGATCAGCTCATCAGCTGGCAGGTGGGCCACAGGGTTGGGGTAGGAGCTCAGGAAGCAGTTCAGGAAGTGACTGATGGCAGCCGAGAGGCCCGAGAGCTCAACTCCCTGTGAAGGAGGTTTGGACCAAGGTCATGAGGGCTCCTGGGCCCCCAAACTACCCTGCGGGGGAGGAGATAGTGCTACCTGCAAGTAAGTCTTGAAGATGTGCTTGGCAGAACGGGTGATAAGCTCTCCAATGCCAATTTTCTACGATTGAAAAAGGGAAGTTGTGGTGAGCCCAGGCCTCGGCCAGACCCCACCATCCACAGCGCGCCTTGAGCACCACTCACATAGATGTGGTCCAGCTGGTCTCGCGCCGGGCTCCGGAGCACCAGGTCCAGCACCTTGCCCAGGTAGCGCATGTTGATGCCACGCTGCCGCATCACCTCGGACAGTGTGGCCCCGTCCATGGGCAGCACCACGTGGTCTGTGCAGTCCTTCACCTGCAGGCTGCAGCCGATCAGGGCCCCGCCCAGGCCCTCTGCCTTCTCCTACCCTGGGTCTCCCTTGGGGGGCTCATACCACCATGAGGTCTACCCGAGGGGAAGCAGGGGATGAGGACCCCAGTTTCCAGTCAGGAAGACAAAGTAGCAGCAAGGATATGACAATCTGTCTCCCAATCTTCAACACAAGCTGAAGAAACTGGGGGACTGCCAGGCTTGATGGGGAAGCAGGGACGAGGACACCCCACAGGGGATGTGGGCACCCCACAGGGACGAGGGCACCCCAAAGGTGATGAACCAAGAGAGCCCAACAAGCAGCACAGGCTCCCTTTGGACCAGGAGGAAAGCAGAGCTGACCACCCCTTGGACAGCCCGGCGGCCAGCACGGCAGGCTCGGCTCCACGGCGGAGACAAGCACACCACCTGACCACGGAGCTGTCTTTGTAGGGAGCAAGCACCCTGGCACCCACGGGTCTACATATAAAGCTCGTGAGGGTGCAGAGGACAGAACCTCCTCCTTTTCTCTCAGATGCCCCCCCGCACCTCTATCACACAGGGGCTCAGAGGACCAGCCCCCAGTCCCCACGGAGGGCACAAGAGAGCAGGGTGGCCTCCCTTGGTCTCTCCGGGTCAGTGGCCCCTCCATACAACCAGGACAAGCACCCTGCCCCGCCCGCCTTGCAAGTCAGCAGATCTAAGGAAGTCACTCCTGTGAAGGTTCCATGAGCCTCCAAGGTTGAGCCTGTACCAGCGCCCTCTGTGCAGCCCCCTTGGTGC
The DNA here is from genome assembly GCF_014824575.4 of Sturnira hondurensis. Lineage (NCBI taxonomy): Eukaryota > Metazoa > Chordata > Mammalia > Chiroptera > Phyllostomidae > Sturnira > Sturnira hondurensis. The sequence continues at coordinate 20,318,363 of NW_028091359.1, forward strand.
AACCCCGCCCCTGTGGCCCCACCCTCACCAAGCCAGGGATTTGGCAGGAGAGCAGGAAGGCAGCCGCATCTTTCAGCAGCTGCTTCTGGTCCCGCACTTCCTCCTGGCAGGATGCAGGAAAGCGAACGCCTGTGGGAGGGAGAGAAGAGGCTTGAGCCAGGTGAAGGGAGGTGGAGGAAGCAAGACAGATGGCATTGTTACTCAGGTCAGGGACCAGGCCCACCAGCATCAATGACCCCACAGTGCTCTGCCCATTTCGCTCCACCACCTGCCTGGTGAGAAGATGTCTGGGTTGAAGCGAACGTCAAAAGCCGTACTGCTTATGGAGCCCACTGCCTTGCACGCGTTGCGAATCACCTCTCGGCTCCGGGGGTCTGCTGTGGAGACATGGCCCGCTGGGAGGCAGCCCATTACACTATTGGTGGGCCCACTGTCCTAAGCCTCCCCCCAGTTCCTTGCCAAGATGTCCATCTGCCTCTCTCTGATTGGGTCTTGAGCCACCGGCGGCAAGCACCAGCTGCCAGGACAGGCCTGGGGCTCCCTCAGCACCCATGGCAGCCGCACCTGTCCCGTCGTCTGAGGCGATGGTCTCGGCCAGCTCCTTCACCTTGGCCAGGCCACTGGCACTGCTGCCTTCCTCTTCACTTCCTACCTCGGGTCCCAGAGGGTCTTCACACTTGGACTCCACAGAGAGTGGGGTGCCATTTTCCAGTGAGGTGGGGGTTTCCACCTTGCTGGCTTTCTGCTGCATCAGCTGCAGGGCGGCCAACTTCATGAAGAGGAGGTACCTATGCAGCAGACAGGACAGAGACAGGGACAAGAAGGGGTGGTAGCAGCCTCGATGGCCTTCCTGCTGGCTACATGGCCCAGAGCCCGGCCCCAGGGTCCTGACTGGCTGGAGTTAACGAACATTGGGGCCGGACACCCCCAAAACACAGGCCACATCCTGCCCCATATGCAAGCATCAGCACCTACGTGCATGTGCCAAACCCGCACCTCTACCAGGGGCAGCAGGTCCCAGCAAAAAGCAAGATCTTCCGAGACAGAAAGAGGACAACTGGGGTGGGGAGCAGGTCAGGGAGTGGCTCACCAAGCAGGCCAGGGCTTTCAAAATTAACAGGAACCCACAGGTACGGTGAGAGGAAGAACTATTGGTGGGGGTGGGCGGGGAGTGGATGCACATTTGATGCACGTGATCCTTAAGCACTAGGATGCCAAACAGCCTCGATGCCCCGTTTCCTCTCCCAGTCCCTGGCACTGGCACCGTCAAAACCACCCTTGCAGATTTCTACACACTCCTTAGTGGGGCAGCACTAGTTCAGCTGACAGCCACTGGTCTGAGCCTGATGTGGGCTTGGGCAGGGCTAGAGCTGAGTCTGTAATGCCCGTGGCCAGGGCTAGCTCTTCTCCACTCCCCAAAGCCACTCCATCCGGATCAGGCCCAGGAGTGCTTTTTGGCAGGGGCAGCCTGGCCATGCTCCTCACCTGTGCTCCACAAAGGCGTCCACCAGCTCCTGGCGCAGGCAGCACAGCTTGTGTCGGTGGCTGCGAGGGAAGCCGGCCCGGGTACACTCCTCGGGCAGCTGCTCACCAGGCACAGGGAGGAAGTTGAGGTCAGGTGGGAAGGTCCGCAGCAAGTCGAGGATGTAGTGGCGGCCGTCGTTGCCGATGATGCCCTTGCACTCCACAGAGGAGCAGAGCTCCACCTCCTCGTCGCGGTCGTTGAGCACCCGGTGCCTCAGGATCTTGAGAGGTCGGCTCGTGCGTTCCAGCAGCTCCAGGTATCGCGGGTGCGACACCACTGTCTTGCCAAAGTCGATGGAACCATAGATGACACTCTGCTCCTGGTCCCGCTCCAGGATGCCAGGGATGATGGACTGGGCTGTGACACGGTAGCCGCGGTAATCCACCACCACCGTCCCCAGCGTGTACAGCCCTTCCACGTCCACCGCGTTGTATGTGCGCACACCATTCAGGTCATTGGCAGGCGCCACGTAGGCTGCCACATCCCCACCAAAGTCCTTGTAGTGGTCGCGGACGTCGAAACCCAGGCTGAAGAAGATATTGTTCCAGATGAACATCTGCATCTTGGTCTCCTCACTGGGGTTGATGGCCATCACGTTGCCATCGATGACCGCCATGGCGCCCCGCGTGGCTGCTGCTGTGAAGTCACTGTGTACCTGGGGGGGAAGGGGCCAAGGCTGGGAGGGCCAGAGAGGCCCCATCTGCGAGCACACCAGCTTTTGTCCCACTCGGCCAAGCTCGTCCATGTGGCAGAGGCAAGCAGGCTACCTTGGGGGCTGAGGGCTCTAGCATCAGTTTCCTTATGTTCGGAAAAGGGCAGGAAAGAAAGCTTTTTAAAAAAAATAAACATCACTTAGAGAGAAGAGAGCTCAGCTGACTGACAGGAAGCGGAAGGGCTGGAACGGGTGTGGGACCCACCAACTCTGTGCCGGGTGAACCCAGACAGGCCAACTCTTGGACCCGTTTTCTCCTCTGCGCAGTAGCGACAACAGAGGCACCGACCTTCACAAGGTGCCGAGGGAGCAGGGGCAGGGGCTGTGAAACCCCTGCACAGCCCCCAGCAGAGCTGGCACCAGAGCACTCAGCTCACCCTCATCATTATCATCTCTAAGCTGCAAGATTTTAAATTTAACTTTTTTTTTTAAAGTACTCTTTTTCCCTCAGGTCTCTTCTCTTAGCAAAAGTACTAATAACATCACAGTTGGAGATCTGTACCCAGGAGAGGACCCGACGGCAGTCAGGGGAGGGCAGAAAGCCGGAATGGACCTTGTCACCCGCCCACAGTGGAGGCAGGTCCCACTCCTGCCCATGGACCCCAGGCTCAGAGAGGCCAGAAAAGGGAGTTGGGGGCCAGCAGAACACACCACAGGGCACCCTGTCAGCCTGCTCCACTTTCCTGCCAGTCCACCAGAAAACCAGCGACAGTGGCAGGTGGGTCTGAGGCTGCAAGTCAGGCACGAGGGGACAGGCGTACCTTGAATATGGCTCTTTCTCGAAGCAGCCGCTCCGGCAGGTTCTTGCGGGGCAGTTCCCTCGTGGTCTGCAGCTCCTCGTTCCAGTCCCGGGTCTGCAAAGGGACCGGGAAGGGAGACATGGGCTCAGCTCATGCCCCACGACCTGCTCTGGGCAGCCCCTTCCTCCACCTCCCCACAGACAGCCCCATAGGCTCTCGAGCGAACAAGACAGATGAGCAGATGGAGTTTCCAGGGACACACACAAAACCCAACCTGGAACCCACCAGGGGAGGAGAAGGGAGATGACCAGAGAGGGCAAGGCCAGGCCGCAGGCACCTGTCCAGGAATGTGCTCCTCGTAGCCCAGCCTGGAGGTGTAGGCATCCTCGGCACGCACGCAGTCCATGGCGTGCTCTGCCTGGGGGGCTGTCCAGCTGTACACCTGGAATGGGGTGGCAATCCTCTCGAACGGGTGGCGCTGGACCCTATGACAGGCAGAGGAAGGGAGATGGGGAAGCCCGCCCAGCTCAGAACCCTCCCCTGGGCCCTTCTTCTGAACCCCCACAACCAGCTCCAGTGTCTCCCTGCCTGAGACCCGCTGCTGACGAGTCCCACAGAGCGTGAGGGCAGCTCTCCTAGAACTGCTATCTCGGGGCCTGGCCGACAGCTGGCTCCCAGGGAGGCTCTGGGGTGCTGGGCACAGCTTCTTAGGGCAGAAAAGCTCGAGTTCAGCCCTGGCTGCTGTGGCTCAGAGGAATGAGCGCTGGCCTGTGAACCAAAAGGTCGCTTGTTGGACCCCTGGTCAGAGCACATGCCTGGGTTGTGGACTAGATCCCCAGTTGGGGGTGTGCAGGGGACAACCAGTAGAAGTATCTCTCACACATCCATGCTTCTCTCCCTCTCTTTATCCTTCCCTTCCCCTCTCTAAAAATAAATAGATGAAATCTTTTTTAAAAAGGAAAAAAAATGCTCGAGTTCAGGCTGGCTGGTTCACCCCACCTCCTGGTGGCCCATGAGACGAGGGGCAGAGATGAGGCAGAGGCGCTACCTTTTCTTCTGCAGCGCAGCGAAGTTTTTTTTGAAGGTCGGGCTGATCTGGTTGAGCAGCTCCACCAGGGAATGGCTGAGGAAGCGGGGGCTGGCAGGCTTGGGGTTGAAGTGATACGCTGTAGACCTATAGAGAGGGTGGTCACTGGGCAGGGCGCCCCAAGGGGCTGCCCACAGACCTGGAAAGGGCTCACACAAGGACTCACTGGTTCAGGTAAAAGCCCCGAGTGGACGCCGTGATGCTGACTTGCCGGTCCTCGGCGGTGATCACAAACAGGTACATGAGGTCTCCATGCATCTTGCGATTCCCAGGGGGTGGGTTCCAGCCACTCATGGTGAGCACTTTCAGGCACTGCAAGGGCTACAGGAACGGCTCAGTGTCAGTGGGTCAGGTGTCCTGGTATGGCGGTTCCAACCCCACCGGAGACCTGTTCCCGGTTTTACTCAGGATTCCCACCTTCCAGTCACGGTTCTGAGGCTGCAGGGGGCACAATGGCCGCTCCCGGCTCCCCGGCAGGATGTACTCAGGTGGTGTGCAGTCAATGGGGTCCATCTCCAAGCCCTTCTTCCGCTTCCCGCTGTCTGAGGGACCCGAGGCTGGTGGTCAGCACACCATTGGGTGGGCCCCCAGGGGCCCACCATTCTCCCACCTAAATTGATCCCAGGATGCACGCCTCTGGTCCCACCCACCGCAGGTGAGACAGCCAGGATCTCAGCACTTTCGCCGGCCCCTGGCTAACTCGTGCCTGGCTCCTCTGCCCAGCCCTGGCCCCAATGCTTCCTTCACCTCCCAGGTCGCCATCAGTAAAGACGCTGAGGAAGGACAAGGAGTTGCAGTCCACCCCGTTGAAGGCATCAGACGGGTCTAGGCTCTTGAGCAGGTCTCGGACGTGGCGCACGTGGATTCGGGCCTCACGCACCGTGTATGGCTCTGGTGGGAGGGAGTTGGCTGAGTGTTGCCAGGGCTCTGCTCTTTGCAACCACCCAGCCAGCATAGAGAAGTCTGGCATGGTACTACCACGGGGTCTAGATTAGTCCACTGTAGGCTTCCATTTACAAATTCCATTATAGACACATGAGCTGGAGTTCCGGTTTCGAAAGACAAACCTGCCTGCTGGTCAGCAGGGACCCTTGTTCGCAAAGAACCTTTTGCCAAAAGGCACAAGAAATGCCCATAGCAGTGCACACAGGCCACGGGGAGCCCACATGCCCCTGCTCTGTTCACGAGTGTCCCCATGGGTGAGCAGGCCTGCAGGACTGCCTGAGGCACCCAGGGATGCCAGAGGACCTGCCCACCAGACCGAATGACAATGCTGGCCCCCCCAGGGAGTGTTCTGTGAAATGTTAATGAGGGCTCTGGGGGCAGAGGAGAGAGGTTCCACAATCAATCAATTTTGAAAACAGTTGGGTCACATTTTTCCGTTTATCCTCTTAATAAGCAGACACACCTGAAACCTTTGAGCCACTTCTCCCCAGGAGACCCAAGTTCACAGGTTTTGTTTTGCAAACAAACCAGCCTTACCACACCAGCTGGTCACTTCACGCTGGGCCTGACTTCCCTGCTCAAAAGTTGTGAAAGTTTAACTTCCTTAAGAGATGTAATTTTTTCTCTACAGAATTTCACTGGACCAATTTCAAGCCCTTGCTTGGTATTGTCTGTTTTAATCAACTCCGACACTTAACTCAGGAAGGGGAGAGGTGCACAGGTGACAGCCTGAGAAGCAGACCCACGCTCCCATGCTGCCTCTGCAAGTCTGCCACCACCCCAAGCCTCCATGTTCTCATCGCTGGCCAGCCAGGGTGGGTGGCATGCCCCGGGGCCTGCCTCTAAGTGCCCTCCCTTGGCCAACAGCCCAACTTCCAGACGAACCTTCCACCACACGTAGCACTGAGCCCTCCTGCAGCCCCTCAACGCTGCGCAGCTCAGAAAAGTGGTCCAGCATGTTGCCGTCCAGGTGCAGTGAGAAGCAGGTGCGATGACACGTGTCTTCACGATCCATGAGCACTTGGTGGATCTCCTGTACCATCTCCTGGGGGGACACCTGCCGGAGAAAAGGTCCCAACCACCCTGGTGAGGACATACTGCCCCAGCCCAAAGTACGTGGGTCCTCAGAATCAATGCCCCAAATAATCAGTTTCCCACTTTCTGGCTTTTCAGTTCTAGGCCCTGTCCACACATACAAGCCCATCTGCAGCTGCGTGTACCTGTGGGGTATACACATGTCTGCAGGGCAGAGTCTGGCCCCGTTACCCTCAGGCCTAAACTATGAGCCAGCTCTGAGCACAGCAGCAGGAGACATAACAATGGTGGAAGGAAAACAGCAATCTTGCCTTCTCCCTTGTCCAATGTCAAGGGCACCAGGGCACAAATGGCCTCCCCACTCTAAGAAGGGCTACTCTGGGACCAAGCCTGTGGGTACAGAGGACACAGGAAAGCATTGCCTGGTTCCCTTATGAGTTGCCAGTCTACACAGCCTCTGGGTGGGCTCTCCTCTCCAAATACCACTCCCCTCTCAGGCAAATGGTAGCAACACAGGCAGAGAGACATGACTTCCCTAAGTACAGGGCTGGGAGCCCTGGGACCCCAACACCGCCCAGCCACTACCATATGTCCCCAACAGGGCTGGCCATTCCCACTGCCAGCTGTCTGATAGCAATGGGACAATGGCCTGAACCTGGACCCCCACACCTACCAGGCCAGCTGAGCAACACTGGACAAGGCAAAGATAGGCTTCCACCCTGTGACGGGAGAGCCAGGGTGGGCAAGGGCAAGGTTTGGCTTTCCACCCTCATCCTCCCAAAGCAGCCTGGACCTTGGACCCCACACCTCTCTCCCATCTCACCTGTAGGGAGAAGGGCTCAATCCCTGGGGCCAGGATCTTCACAGAAAAGCCTGTGTCCTGAATGACAATGACTTCCTGTCCGGTGGTCTCCTCTCCCGGCTCCGCCTCATCCAGCCCATTTTCCCGGGGTGGTTCGGTGGGCCCCTCTTCCTTCTTTAGGAGCTCTGGGCAGTCCCCATTCAGTAGCATGACTGCTGGCAGCTCTGTAGGCAACAAGGAAGGGATTCAGTAAGATGGGCCAAGTTGGTCAGGGGGGCATCCACCTCACCCACAAGGGTGGGCACATGCCCTGGAGGATGGTGCCTGCCTGTTCCCCAGACTCTGCAGTCCCACCTCAGCCTGGGCACACAACTTCCACTGCAGGCCACTGCCAGAAACCTTCCACACCCCGGGCCCGCCTGTCCCCCTTGCCCCTCAGTCTACCAGTCTGGCTTTCAGCTGAGCATGGTGTCCAAACCACTCTCCCCAGGGTCACCAAGCCCTCCTTTTTTTTTTTTATCCTCACCGGTGGATTTTTTTTCATTGCTTTTAAAGACATGGGAAAGGAGAGAGAGAAACATAATAAATGCAAGAGAGAAGCATCAATTGATTGCCTTGTGTATGCACCAGGACTGGACTGGGAATCAAACCCACAACCCCTCAGTTGCAGGACAATGCTCCAACCAACTGAGCCACACCAGCCAGGGCACCAAAGCCACTCTCAGGGCCCCACCCAAGGATCTTCTCTGGCCTAACATGTCCAGCGTCTCAGCAGCATCCCTCCCAGCATCAGCAAAGACTCATCTTGTCAGCATGGAACTCACCCCCATCTAGCCACCCAACCTAAACTCCACCGGTCACAGCTCCGGTTCAGGCCACTCCCCCTGGTTCGAGAGCACTACTCAGAACCTTTCAGTACTCCCCACACTTCTTAGGTCAACACCCCTCGGCACCAGTCTTAAGTCCATCTCAGCTCCTACCAGCTCTCTCTGACAAGGGGTAGTTACACCAACCTACTCCGAAGCCTGAGAACAGGCCACCCCTCCTGCCTGTGCTTTTGTTTACTCTGCCCCAATATCACATTCCATCTGGAAACTTCTATTCATTCAACAAGACCTAAGCAAAATAAACTCTCCCCTCTAAAGAATTACCGCCTCCCAGTGTCCCCAAAGTCAGGCTCGCCGCCTCCAGAGCACTCGTTCTGCTGCACTCTGGGTGGCGGTCACACCAGGGCTCTACCTTCCTCCTCCCGTCTCTCCCAGGCACAATAGAAAGGCACTAAGTTAATGAATCAATTACTGTAAACATGTCGTTTAAGTCCAATCCTTGTGAAAAGCACCCAACTCACATGCTGTGGAGAGGGGGGAAGAGGTGACAAACCTTCCAACCATACCCAGGCACTATGGGGGACAAAGGAGAGCTTTGCCACCTGGGGAGAGGGGACCTCTCTGCAGAAACCCTCCAGCAACACTCAGGCTGCCTGGATGCTCACCTGGCCCACGGAGCCGTCCCACCCAGCCTGCCTGGCAGCCAGACTGGCCCCTAGCATGCCTGGAGGCCCCGGACAGGTCAGCTCACCCAGCTCTGCTCTGGATTCAGCTCATCCCCGTCCTGACCCCACCTCCTCTTCCTCACCCAGCGGCTAGCAGTGGGGCTGGGGTGCACTTCCCTAGAGCTGTATGGGCCCTGCGCAGACCCACAGAAACATGGAGCAGGGCTCTTGGGAAAACAGATAAGCCCAGCACAGAAGGACAAGCCAGGGAGGCCACTCCCTCTTTCCCAGGTCCCCTTAACATAGTGATAAACAGGGCTGCTAGAAACTCAGATACAGTCCCCTCCTCCTTCCTCCAAATTAGGATATATGAGGCCCAGAAAAACTCAAGAGTTCTGTCCAAGGTCAAGAGAAAGAGTGAACCCTGGATTTCTACACCACCACGCCACCACACTGCCCTCCGCCCTGGTCACCACGAACCTTCAAGGACCATCATCACCCCAGGCCCTATCCCCAGCACAGCTCTCCAAACCAGAAGTAAAGCTCCCGAGAACCATGAGGATGCATAAGGACTGCTCCTTCCAGGGCATGCATAGCGCAGCCAGATCCAGACCCCTAGCAAGTGAGTGACCAGGCCAAGGGGAGAACTTGGACGACTGATGAAGCAGACAGGGACAGGAGGGCAGGGAGAAGGGTGGTGACTGGTTGCTTTCAAAAGGCAGAAAGAGAGATGGCAGAAGATACGAGGCACTTCCCCCAACTAGGTTTCTGAGCAATGCCTTGTAGGCTGGCAAGACCCTGGGATGAGAAGAGACACAGGAAAGGGCCCCCACCCAATACAGAGCAGCCGCTCTAAAGTCTGAGACCCCACAAGTGGGAAATCGAGGACTCGACCCAGACAGGTGGCCTGCACTCCCGAGTGTGTGCTGGGGAGGACAGGGAGGAGGGCAGAGAAGACAGGCAAGGGTGGCCACAACTCCCACTCCCCCTTCTGCAGCCCAGGGAGCCTGCCCAGAAGGCACCTGGCACCCAATTCCCAACCCTATCAGATTTCAAAGGAATGTGACTGGTTCCCAGGGGCTCCACTCCCCAGGACAGTAAGACCTACCCCCCTTTCCTCTAAGGGACCCCCAAAGTCTCTCCACCACTGCATCAAGGCCAAGTGATCTCCCCACAAGAGGCTGGCCACCTGGCTCACTGCCCCCACCGCCCACCTGGTATGGCCAGCAGCTGACCTCTCCTGCACTCTGGAGTCTCTTGACCGCCATTGTGGCAAGGTAACTGGCTCTCCGGCTCAGGCCCAGCGCTGTCTGTGTCCCTCATTCCGGCCTCTGCCACTACCCTTGCCCCCATGCAGCTGGTCGGCCCAGGGCTGGAGCTCTGGCTGGCTTCGGGTTTCAGTGGGGCCAGGCCTGCCGGGGCAGCCACAGGAAGGGCACACTCCCCCTGCCTCGAATCCTGCTCAAGGTCGGCCAGAAGGACAGCTGTGGGCCAGGAGGCCCTGGCGGCTCCACGACCCCAGGTAGACTTGCTACCAGCACTCAGACCTGCCTCCCTGTGTCCCCCAGAAAGAGGGTCACTACTGACAAAGCTGTTAGGGGGGCAAGAGAACCCAGAGTTTGGGGTACCTGGGCCCCTCAAGATTGAGGGCCCTGGGGACTGGCTGGCAGAGGCAGGGCCCAGCAAGGGGGTCCTCTCCTCAGCCCCGATCCCAGCGGGGGTGGGCAGGACCACTTCAGCCAGCTGCCGGCAACAGCTGGTGCAGACCCAGACCCAGGCCATGAGGTGGCCACCCCTGTCTACCAGTTGCAGACGCTGAGCACCATCTGCCTCCGGGGTCAAGGGGATGGCTGGGGCCTCTTCATGCTGTCCCCTGCAGGTGACCCTTCCTGAGAAGTCACCAGTTCTGGTGGGAGGAGGGATGTGCCCCCAGTCTCCCACAGAACAACTGCACCCGTGCCCTAGGCCTCCAGCTCCACCAAGAAGCTGGCAGGCTCTGCCTTCCCTTCCCAGCAGCCCCTGCTCTGCCAGGAGAACACCAAGTCTCTCCCCTGGGAAACAGAGCTGGCAGCAAGAAGCCAAAGGCTGTTCGGCTGGGAAGAAGAAACATGTGGAGAAAGAACATGCCCAGCCTCGCCAGGGCGCCTTCCCAGGGCCTCTGACTTGTTGCCACAGCCCAGCCAGGGCTGCTTCGGCATCCATACTAACCAGGGTGGAGGCGGGGAGCCAGGCTCACTCCAGCCCCCTCCCCTCCAGTCCAGTCCTGTCCCAGGTGGCCCTGATGGCCCCCACACGGGCCAGACCCTCAGCCTCTCCACAGCGCCCACCAAGGGTTCAGCCTGCATGCACGAGACGTGGTGCTAACGGCCAGGCCCTGGCAGAGCCCCTCTTGCCCTACCCTCCTTCCCAAACACACCCTGGCCCTCTGGAGAAGGGAGTGGGGCAGGCACTGGTCTCTGAGTGGTGGGGACACTCACCTCCATTCAGGGCACCACAAAGCTAACGCTCGTTCCAGGCCCAGCCCACAGCCATTTGCTCCATCAACCCAGCCGGCCCATCTCACTCGATGAAACTGAGGTTCCAGATAGCTAGTAAGCAAGCTGTCCAAGGTCACAGAAGCAATGGGCAGCCAAGCCAAGTCAAAAACAAAAAGCAAAACAAAACAACCCCCAGGTCCGTGAGATGCCCAAGCTCTGGCATCTGAGGGCAACTCCCCCAGGCTGTAGCACCCACATGGACACCCTTCCTCCTCCAGGCTCCAGGACTCAGCCTGGGAGGCAAATCTCTCTCCAGCCATAAGATCTCCCCACAAGCCTCTACACCCCTGGGCCGGTACCCCCTCTTCTCATCACAGGGAGCATTCCTGGGCATGTGGGCATTAGGGAAAGAGAAAAAGTGGTCTTCTGCAGAATGGGAAGGGGTCACCCAAACAGCACTGAGTACATACATCCCTAGTCTTCACTGGCTAGATCAGAGTGAAGAGATAAAGCATAGCCCTGCCCTGGCCTGAGAGCACAGGGACCCCATAAACAGCAGAAAGGAGGGGGCAGAAAAGAAACTAGGCCATCTCAGGTGGCCTCTGTGTGCCTTCCCCAGCCTGGAATGGCCTCACTCAGTAGACTGTGCCAGGGCCTGGCCAGGCCCCGCCCCAGCCACAGCCTCCTAGCACGTGAGGCTCCAGCAGGAAGTAAGGCCCCAAAAGACACAATTCCCATCCCAGGAGTCCGGGGCTTCAAGGGAAAGATGTGGGGACAGGCAAGCAGCCTATGGAAGACCCCAAGGATATGGGCACTTCTCTTCCCTCCTTCCAGTTCCCCCAGGCCAGAAGGCCTGGGGATAGTCCAAGGCTCCTCAAGCTACTTTACTCTGACCTACCAAGAGAAGAATTGTGAGACCCTGACAGGGAGCTCCTTTGAGCCCCCAAGCTCCTCTTCGGTCTTCCAGCCCCTTCTCAGCTCTGGGCCCCAACTCCAAGGAGTCCTCCCCTAAGCAGAAGGAATTAGACACACCAACTGCAAACTTGAAAAACCTGCCTGTTCTCTTAACCCCTAAAAGCAGTTTTATTCCCAAGAAGGTAACTGACCTTTGCTTCCGCCCACAAAAGGCCCTGATCACCTCCTCAAGGAGATGGGGGAGGCTTCCAGAACTGGGTCCTGAAGTCAGAAGCCCGGGTAAGAGTCTGCAGAGGGTCTCCATTAATTACCTCCTTCTCCTCCAAATAGTCAGGCAGGCTGAAATTCAAGTCCTACCTATCTATACTAGCTTCCCAGAAACATAAGGAGCCAATCAGTGCCCCACCAATAGTATGCCCCCAGTTTCCCCAAGACAAATAGCTGTGCCTTTCTCCATGGCAGGTTGCCCCAGACAGAGCCTCTCAGCATGTAGCTGAGGAGGGGTCTCACTCAGACCCTCAGAGGAACCCTCTAATAACCCCCTTCCCTAGCCCTCACATCAGTGTATGATTCCAGCCAACGTGTCTGCCCAAACTTCTTCCGGGATATGCAGGGCAGCCTTGGCATACTGGCCTTGAGCTGGAGATCCAAATGCTCTCAACAGCCAAATCACCGTGTGACCTTGGGAAAGTCGCTTCATCTCTTCAGGTCTCTTTGTCAGAGGGGAAGTCAGCCAGCCCCTCTTATCTGCCCCTCCATCCAGAGCCACCTGAGGGCAAAGCCTGCAAGGTTGGCGTCATCAGCATCTGTCCTTCAGACAAACTGCCTTGTCCAGGCAATCAGCAAAGCTGCCACCATAACCACCCCCTACCACAAGGTAAACTGGCTGTGACAGGTGGCAGGGTCAGAGAGCCTACCTGACACTGTTCGCATCCCAGCTTGCCACCAGAGGCTGGGAAGGGAAACCAAAACAAGTCTTGCTGAGGAGAGCTGGGGGGGAAGTGGGAAACACAGGTAGTTCTGCCCTCCATTCCGGGCAGAAAAGGACCACAGCCAATGCCTGAGGTTCTGAGGAAGCTGTGGAGCTGACAACTGACAGGCTGGGAAGGAGCTTCAACCTCAAAGCTGGACTCTGAGACATGATGGAAGGGAACAGAAGGCCCAGGAGAAGTGGAGAAAAGCAGGCCCCACCAGAGCAAGCGGCAGCCACTCCCAAGGCCAGGGCCACACAGTCCCCATGGGAGAGAGCTGAGAGCTCCACGCCACACTGACGACCTTTGCCTTAAAAACTGCCACTGTGAGCCGACTCTCTTTTCGCAATAAGGCGGGTTAATGATCAAGTTCTGGCACAAACACCTCTTCCTGCCAAGGAGTTTGGCTTTGGCCCCACACACAGGCAGACCCCTAACCTGGCAGAGAGATCGGAGCCGAAGACCCACGGTTAAACCCTTAACTCTGAGAATATACCAGAGAAATGCCCTGACAAGACTCATCCTAACTAGCGCTCTTCCCACAGACCAAGCCTGGGAGGTCCCAAGTGGAGCCTTGCTTGCAGCGCTGCAGTCGGGCAAAGTAACGCTTGGGACCCTGACGTGAAGGAGCAAGTGTCAGTGACCTCAGCCCAGAGAGCTCCCCAGGACCCCGGCACAGAGGGGGTGGGGCCGCCGATTCTATCCACCTACGGCAGCGGCACACCCCGAAACCGCGTGTGCACGCACGTGTCCCCGCGATCTGGCGCGCGTGTGCCTGCCGCCGCTGCCCTTCCCGGGACCCCACGTGCGAAGCCCCGGCCGGCCGCAGCCGGGGGCGACAGTGAAGGTGACCTTCAGGTCGGGGGCGGCCCGGTGAAAGGCCCAGCAAGAAGCAACCCAGACCGGCGCGGAGAGAAGGCGGCGGTCCCCGCGGAACCCTGACCCAGCTCTCTCCGCTCGGCCCGGTCCAGCCTACACCGCCAGACTCCCCGCTGGTTCCGGCCCCACTCACCGGCTGAGCCCGACCGCCCCTTGCTACCAGTCTGCGAGCTAGGCTCCCGGGCGCTGTCCGCCGGAGCGGCCGCCGGCAACTCGTCCGTTTTGATGACCATGGCGGCGGGATGCGGCGTCCAGCTCAACTGTCGGTGCCGCCCGCCGCGCCACTAACCCAAGTGCCCTGCTCTCCGCGGCCGCTGCGGGAAGGACGGAGTCACCGGCCCACGTGGTGCGCGCTGTAACCTTTGACCCCACCGCCGCTTCTCCTGCCCCGCCTCCGCGCCCGACCCGGCCCACGGCGGCCCGCGAGGAACAAAATACATCGCGCTTGTTTGACCCGCCAGTAACGCGGTGATTCTTCCTGAGTGTCTTAAAGGGAACGTACACTGATTCAGAGAAGAGAGTGGCTTCGAGCCTCCTGGAAGGGCGGGGCTTCAAAGAGACTTTCCGGCAGTTTCCTCCCAGTAGGGCGGGCACCTTGACCTTGAGTGAAGAGTCTTCTAACACTGCCATTGCCAACCGTCCCCTCCCACAATGGTCCTCTGCTTCCAATTGCAAAACTGCCAAGTGACCACGCGGTCTCTAATCTGCGATGTTAGCGTGGCTCTGAGCGCCTTCCTCTCCAAAGTTGTCCTTTGCGGCCAAAGCGGTGGGGCTAGGATGCTCGGCTTTTTGAGGAGAGGGTGGAGGGCAGCCGAGGGTTTGGTCACTAGAGGCAGGGGTGGAGAATGGCAAATGGTGTTAAAGTGTCAGAAATGGGCCGCTAAACTTTGTCCTGAGCCACAAAGAGCTTCTTCCTGCCAGCAGTCTCGACAGTCCCTCTAGGTGATTTCTCATTTTCAGACTGGTACAGTCACCCCATTATACAATGGAGAAAGCAGAGACCAAGATGGCACAGAGAGGAAGAAGTAGAGCTTGGTCCAACCAAATCCACAGCCTGGACACTAACAGTAGTTCATATTTTCAGATGTTTGAGGCTTGGTGGGGACTAAGATGGGAGGTCAAAGAACGCTGCCTAGGTGACACTTACCTGGTCTTGCCAGTGAACTGACGCATTCCAGGAGCAGAGAGTGGGGAGTGTCTTCTATGCCCAGGCCCAGGAAGCCATTCCTGGCATATTCCTGACATTTTCCAAAATCTGGTGGGGATTGGGGGGTTGAAGCTTCAGAGGCCTCATAAAAATTGCAAAGAAAGGTGGACTTTGTCCTGGAGTACAGGTGATGGGAAGGAGGGCTGGTGAAAAGCTTTGAACGTTTAAGCAGCAGGAAGAGAAGGGAGAAATGCTCTGGTTGCTTACTGAGTGGCATGTAAGGCAGACTGAGCTCCACTAGCAAGAGATGAGTTAGGACTATTGCACAAGAAGCCTGGAAATAAGAGCAAGACCAGACTGCTGGGTGTATGTAAGACGCAAGCAGCCAGGGTAGTACATGAACCTAACTCTGGATTTGATTGGAAATCTGCACCCTGCAACCTTTTCTCTTTTTGTAAACCTAAGCAACCTTCCTTGCTTGCTTAAATTAAAAAAAATTTAAACCTTGCTTCCCTTCCCTAAGCAAGTCTCTTGACTTTCACCCCGCTGAATCTCAGGTGCTTCCTCTGTCATATAAAAATCCCTAGCTGCCTAGCCTCACTTAGCTATCTGGAAGAGATGGTGGTAGCACTTGGAAGAGCTCAGTGCTACAGGAAGATCAGTGATGAACTGGATCCAGTCCCTGCCAGGAAAAGTTTCAGTCTGGTGGATGCAGTGAGATTCATTCCCACAGCAACTTCATGTTCAAAGCTGCAGAATAAAAGCCTTTAGAGAAGGCTGTAATGGATGTGCAGAGGAGGCAGTCCAGGAGGGCTTTTTGGAAGATGCTGATCTGAACTGAGCTTTGAAGGGTGAAAAGGATTCTAACGAGCAAGTCAGTGGAATCGCATGGGCAGACACAGAAGGAGGGACACTAGGAACTTGTTGACTCATTTAGTTATTTATTTTAAAAAAACATTTTAATTTTACTTATAATTTTGTAGTAAATTCACATGGGTGAAACTTCATGAGGTATAAAAGGTTATACAGTGCCATTTCTTACCTGCCCCAATCACCTAGTTTCCCTTCCCAGACCACCAAGTTTATCAAGTTTTTAATATTCTTATAGAAATATTTTTTGCATATAAAAGTGTATGTGTGTGGCCCTGGCTGGGCAGCTCAGTTGGTTAGAGTATTGTCCCAAAATGCCAAGGTTGTAGGTTCTATCCCTGGTTAGGGCACACACAGGAATCAACCAGTGAATGCATAAAGGAGTGAAACAACAAATTGATGTTTCTCTTTCTCTCTTCTTTCCCCCTTCCTCTCTCTCTTTCAAGTCAATAAGAAAAATGTATTTGTGTGTGTGTGTGTGTGTGTATTCATGTATATATATCCCTCAAGTTATACTATAGCAACATATTGTATCCGCACTTCTTCATCCTGATTTGTTTTGTGAAGAAAAAAAATATATTGATTTTAGAGAGAAAGAAAAAGAAAGAGAGAGAACTCAATTTGTTTTTTCCACTTATTTATGTATTCGTTGATGGATTTTTGTATGTGTCTTTACTGGGGATTGAACCCACAACATTAGCGTATGGGGATGATGCTCTAACTGAGCTGCCTGGCCAGGGGTCTACCTTGATTTTTTTAAATTTTATATATTCTGGAGACTGTTCCATATCAGTACACAAAGAGCTTTCTCATTACATTTTAGAGAGTTTTTAAAAAATACTTTTTAATGATTTTATTTATTTATTTTTAGAGGGCAGGGGAGGGAGAAGACAGGGAGAGAAACATCAGTGTGTGGTTGCCTCTCCCACAACCCCAACTGGAAACCTGGCCCGCAACCCAGGCACATGCCCTAACTGGGAATCAAACCAGCGACCTCTCGATTTGCAGGCTGGAACTCAATCCACTGAGCCACACCAGCCAGGGCTTAACCAGTTCTTTGACTGACAGGCACTTAGTTTGTATTCATACAGCTCAATGAATTTGGAAAATTCTATCAAGTCCAGTGTCACTGAAATTGAAATTGGAAGCCTTCTCCATGTTGGTAATAGTACTCATAACCAGAAGAAGAGTGGAGTTTTAACACTGGGGGCAACAGGCTTGGGGACGGGGAGAAAGATACACATAAAAGAGTCATCATCTGACCACTTTCTGTATGGGCAGGTGGTCTGATCTCTGACCACATATTAAACAGATTGTTTCTTGCTGTCAAGCTGCCTTCATCAATGTATCTTCATGACAGCAACTACTCCCACCACTTTCCCTGACTATTCCTACCATTGCCTATATATTGTGCTATGGTTAAGGTGACCATATAATTTATCATCCAAACCAGGACACTTTTGACAGTGAAGGTCTTTGTCATTAACAATGACATTGGAATTCTGGCCAAGATGGAGGTGTAGGTGGAAATACTGTTCCTCCTCACACAATCAAAATTGAGGACAACAAAGATTTAGAAACAAAAACACAACCATAACAGACAGAAAATTGAACTGTACGGAAGTACGACAACCATTCATCCAGACCGGTAAGAGGGGTTGAGTTGGCAGCCAGCGGAGACGGGTCACAGCAGGAAAAAGCAGTAGCTGGCAGACCCAGGCATGCAGGCGGCGGCTAGCAGACCCCGGGCATGGAGAGGCAACAAGCAGACCCAGTGAGGTGCACAAGGCGGCTGGCAGACCGCGGTCACACATTCACGTGCAGATAAACCAGGCAAAAAACGGGCAACGAGACAGACCACACAACCCAGGATCCCAGCGACGGGAAATAAAACTTAAAAGCACCGATTGAAAACACTTGTGGGGGTTGAAGTGCCAGGAAAGACTCCCAGCCTCACAGGAGAGCTGGTTGGAGAGACCCACAGGATCCTACAACATATTCAAGCCCGCCCACCTAGGGAACCAGCACCAGAAAGGCCCAATTTGCTTGTAAGAAGTGGCAGAGGGGACTGATATCTGAGAGAGAGCCAAACAAGCGCCATTGGTCCCTCTCTGACCCCGCCCCCACATGCAGCCTCACTGCACAGCAACTGGGTTGCCCTGCCGCCTTGGTGAACACCTAAGGCTCTGCCCCTCATTACATAACAGGCGTGACCAGACCAAAAAATTATGGTGCAAATGGAAGAACAAATCAAAGCCCCAGAGCCAATGCTTTTAAGTGACCAAGAGATAGCCAACCTATCAGATGCATAGTTCAAAATACTGGTGATCAGGATGCTCACAGAACTGGTTGATTTTGGTCGCAAATTAGATGAAAAAATGAAGGCTATGCTAAGTGAAATGAAGCAAAATGCACAGGGAACCAATAGTGATAAAAAGAAAACTGGGACTCAAATCAATGGAGTGGACCAGAAGGAAGAAAGAAACAACCAAACAGGAAAGAATGAAGAAACAAGAATTCAAAAAAATGAGGAGAGGCTTAGGAACCTCCAGGACATCTTTAAATGTTCAAACATCCGAATTATAGGAGTACTAGAAGGGGAAGAGGAACAGCAACAAGTGGAAAACTTATTTGAACAAATAATAAAGGAGAACTTCCCCAATCTGGCAAAGGATATAGACATCCAGGAAGCCCAGGAAGCTCAGAGAGTCTCAAAGAAGTTGGACCCAAGGAGGAACACACCAAGGCACATCATAATTACATTAGCCAAGATTAAAATGAAGGAGAGAATTCTAGAAGCAGCAAGAGATAAGGGGACAGTCACCTACAAAGGAGTCCCCATCAGACTGTCAGCAGATTTCTCAAAAGAGACTTTACAGGCAAGAAGGGGCTGGAAAGAAGTATTCCAAGTCATGAAAGGCGAGGACCTACATCCAAGATTGCTCTATGCAGCAAAGCTTTCATTTAGAATGGAAGGGCAGATAAAGTGCTTCTCAGATAAGGTCAAGTTCAAGGAGTTCATCATCACCAAGCCCTTATTATATGAAATGTTAAAGGGACTTATCTAAGACAAGAAGATAAAAAATAGGAACAGTGAAAAGACAGCAAAGTCACAGTTATTAACAGCCACACCTAAAACAAAAGCAAACTAAGCAAACAACTAGAACAGGAACAGAACCACAGAAATGGAAATCCTATGGAGGGTTAGCCACAGGGGAGTGTGGAAGCGGGGAGAAGGTACAGAGAATAAGTAGCGTAGTCGGTGGGGAGAAAATAGACAGGGGGAGGGCAAGAGTAGTGTGGGAAATGTAGAAGCTAAAGAACTTATGACACATGGACATGAACTAAAGGGGGGGAATGTGGGTGGGAGGGGGTTTGCAGGGTGGAAGGGAATGAATGGGGGAAATGGGACAACTGCAATGGCATAATCAGATGAGATCGGGTGCATTCAGGGTGGTATGGCCGTAGACTGCAATGGCATAATCAATAAAGTATATGAAAAAAACCCTGAAAACTCCCAGGAAGTTGGCAGACTCCAACTCCAACAGCAACAACAACAAAACAATGACATTGGATCAACAGGCACTGACTGAGACTGCCTTGGCCAAACCAGGGTGTTTGGGTTTCGAGTGATGAGTCCAGGGGACTTAATACACCAGGAACTTCTTGAAGACAAGGACCCTCTTTACCTGGGCATCTCCAGCATCTTTTCAGATATACTATAGGTATTTAATGCTCATTTGCTGATTAAATGGATGAGCGGGGTGTGGGGAGTATCAAGCAGTCCTTTCAAGGGCTCCACAGGATGCTAAGCGGGAGCGTTTCTAGCAGCCCAGTCTTTCACCTTTGACCTCCACTGTTATTTGTAATTATTGGGCTTTCTGAGCAGATATCCCCTTTGTGTACTGTATGCTTTGACCTTTGAATCCTAAGCTTCAGACCATTTTTACAACACCAGGCTGACACCCATGAGGCTGAATCCTGGAAAGTCACTTCCTCCCCTGTCTTCCTTATGGTTGGGGACTGTGAGTGTCCACTGGTCAGCATGGGTGCTGGCGACTAAGGGGTCCCAGAAGCCTTAGAACCTGTACCTTGACTTCCATGGGTGCTCTTCCCTTCCCTAGCAGGCTCTTGCTACATAGTCCCCACCTGCAGGGCTGCCTGGGTGGTACTCCTGAGCACCTCAGTTTCCTCCCCATCTTTAGGTCCCCTGGGTAGAGGTGCTAAGGGGGAGGTTTATCGAGGCTTAGATCTAGCCTACATAATTAGCTTGCTTAAAGCCTCCCACCTCCCTAATTATTGTTATGATGAATGTACCTGCTAAGCTGGGCATTTCTATTTCCTTCCACCTTTTCAGAATTCCCAACCCTCTGGACAGCAGGAGGGAGCCCAGCTGCGTCACTGGCCTTACTCTAGGGACCTGTAAGGAAGGAAATGCTCCACCTCCCTCACCCCCAAACCCGCGTGGGCAGAACTGCCGGGAAGGAGGGGGTAAAAATCAGCAAGCTGCCCTGAGCCGCAGTCTGCCAATCTGTGAAATGAGGTGGTTGTGTAGATGATCTCTGAGTTATCTGATACTGACTTCACACAGCTTCACCGCACACTGTGATGCTGGCTGGGTGCAGCAGAGCACCCCCACGGGTCTGTGGAGGGACCCTAAGGCTAATTAATCCCTTCTCTCCCTTCCTTGTCTTCTCTCCTTTTTTAAAAGATTATACACGGGACCCCGAAGTCCTGGGCCAATCCTTATCCAGGGCTGGGCCTTCCCTGTTCTAGTTGCCCCAGGAGATAAAAGGCCAAGGGCAAGTCTGGTCCCAGCCCATCCTGGGTTCACACCTGATTCCCAGAGGCTAGAGCAAGGAACTGAACTGAGAGGGGACAGTGTGGGCCTGCCTGCCTGCTCCACCTGAACACACTGGGTATGTGACTTCAAGTCTAGCCCTATCTCTGACTTCTTCACTATGTGACCTTGAGCAAGCTACTTACCTTTTCTGTATGCCAGCTTCTCTGAGAGAAGTGTCCTGGGGACAGACGTGGAAGCCATCCCGTCTGTGAAGTCAAATTTAGATGCCATTGTGTCTGTTAAAATTTTTCTTAGTCCTGGCAGCTGAAAGTGGTCATTCCCTCCCCAGAACTCTGTGAATATTTTATTTGATGGATTTTATGGTTGGTGTCCTCTTGTTTTTCTTCCACTGATTGTTCTTGGACATCAACAGGACTCTTGAGGTTGGCAAGGTACTAAAACTCAACTTAAAATGGCTTTAAAAAGTGTGTGTGTCACAGAGTGAGGAGATCAAGAGCAAATTGCTAAGTAAATTACCCAAGATCCAGGATCCTGGGTACGATACTGGAACAGAAAGAGGACCCTAGTGCAGAAACTGATGAAATTCAAATAAGGTCTGTGGTTTAGTTGTCACGTACCAATGTTAACATCTCAGTTTTCATCATTGTACTATGATAAAGTGAGATGTTCACATTAAGAGAAAGTTGGGTGAGAGATATATAGGAACTCTATATTATTATTGCAATTTCCCCCTAATTTTAAAATTGTTTAAAATAAAAAGCAGGAAAACCCCACAAGTTAATGCTGACCATTTCAATACAAGTGGGGGAGGGGGCTTATTGGTCTATATAATTGAAAAGGGTATATGGGCTGCAGGCATAGCTGGATCCAGGTGGCTTAATTCTAGGAAATGTCTCCATCTCAACTGATTCTGCTTCTTTTGTGAAGCTTTATACTCAGGAAGTCCTATGTTTTGTGGTGGCAAACAGCCTGCCAGACCTCCAGGCCAATATTCTGCCATTTTTGCTGTCCAAGAGTTTGACCTTCTCAATAGTTCTGTTTTGTTCCCTGCTGGGTCCTAACTTGGTGTGTTGAATGAATGGTTCCAGTAAAAGTTTTGAGATCAACTCTAATTGGCTCAGACTGAGTCATGAGTCAATCCCATCAGTGTGGCCTGCCTGACTTCAGTTACATGTGGGGTCAAGCCCCTCAACACATGGCCTCAGATGGGAGAAGGGAAGTTGCCCAAAATGAAGCAATGGGTCCTGTTATCAGAAGAAGGGTTATAGGCAGAGGTAGTATGTCCCCTGCAGCCTCAGAGCTACTGCCTTTTCTCCTGGAGCAGTGACTTTCAACCTTTTTCATCTCATAACACACAAACTATTTGCTGATCTGACAAAAAATTAGGTATAATTTTGCTCTGGCTGGTGTGGCTCATTGGATTCAGTGCCCACCAGAGAAGTAAAGGGTCACCAGTTTGATTCCCACTCAGGGCACATGCCTGGGTTGTGGGCCAGGTCTCCAGTATGGGACCCGCAAGAGGCAACCACACATTGATGTTTCTCTCCCTCTCTGTCTCCCTCCCTTTCCCTCTCTAAAAATAAATAAAATCTTAAAAAAATAGGTATAATTTTGATTAATTCACATTGGACAGCTATTATTGTTTGAGCTGTCATCATTTTTTAATTTGACAAACTAAGGAAAAAGAGGTCAGTGCACTTGACTAAATAGTGCATGTTTACAAAATTCTCGAGGCACAGTGGTTGAAAACTGCAGTCCTAGAGCCATGCACAACACAGACCGACACTGAGGTGAGCAGGCTGGAGTTCTCGTGGTGCTGGGTGTGCCGAGCTATCCAGCTGCAGTCCTTGGATAACTGTCTTAGTGGAGGATAAGAACAGGGCTCTTTGTGGCGTGCTGGGCTTCTTGCAGCTGGATCAGATGGGGGTGGGTGTCAGGGAAGGGGACCACCACGGCCAAAGATGCCAGAATACAAGGATTCCTTCCGGGCCAGGACAGTGGTCAATCCCAGGTACAGAGCACTTCCAGTCTCTCCTTCCCAAGCCTGGCCAGGAGCTTCTGAGGTAAGGTCTCCTTTGTTCACTTGAATTGGGGGAGTGTGGAGAGAGGGACAGGGCTGGCCCAAGCATCGGGACATCTTAGATGAGCGCCTTCTTCCCTACAGGAGAAATATCCACTGAGTGTGCTCTGTAGTCTCGGCTTCCAATCTCACCCAACCCACCAGTTGACCCCCAAACCACTAGATATTTCATATCCTCCCGGACACCTGTGGGAACAGGGGTGGGGGGGTGCCCACAAAGAGGTCTGCCTTGTGTGTTTTTCAGATATTTTATTAAGAATAAGGCATATGACAATCACCCCTAAAGCACAGGGCTCTATTTTTGTGGGTGAGTGAATACACTCTGAAAAGCATTGGATTAAAAAGCACAGCCAACAGAGAATTTGGAGCAGGATGCCTCCGCTCTGCCCTGCACATCTCCCATTCAAGGCTGGCACCTCCATGATCAAGTGCTTAGAGATCCCCAGCTCTCTCTGCACTGAAGGTGCTCCACACCCCTAGGCCTCCTTCCTCTCCACGAAGGCGGCCTCCATTCTGCAGCTTATGTGGGGAAGGACTACCCCCTAACAGCCCTGGAATGGTTTCCCAAACTGCAGGCCACTGCGGGTGGGGTATGGGGAGGCAGGGGCACAGACCCTCACACTGTATGGCCCACTAGTCCCTACCTGCAACTCTCCTCTCTGGGTCTGTCCACACTCAGGGTGTGGCTGGAGTTCCAACTAGGGTCCCTGATCATCATGTCAACACACCCCTCCCCCAATGGGACCTGTGCAGCAGAGCAGAGGGACGAAGACACAGTCCTTTCCCTTCTTGTCACCTAAGCATTCCAAGCTTAGTTTGGGGGGGTCTTCTTTTGGCAGGGTGGGTCCCCCAGGCTAGGGGAGAGGATGGGGGGCAGAAGCTAAGGGCGGGCCACTCTCTCCAGTCTCATTCTGCTCTGTGAGGGTTTTGTTCCAAACCTGGAGCAGGGCAGAGGGCTGGAGGGGAGTCTCTAGCCCAGGAGAGGGATGGGAAAAGGAAATGTCTGTTAAAATTGGATCCTGTATCTGTCTCAGCTTCTGCCCCAGCTTGCTGAGCGGAGTGGGAAGGGCTGTCTTACCTCCTTTCCCAGGCAGAGAGTTGAGTCAGCCACCCCAGCACTTAAAGCCTTTCATCTGGGGGATCGCCAAGCACCCCACAGACAACAAACTGTCATTACCTCTGGTTGTGGGAAGAGGGACAGGAGTTGGGAGGTGCAAATCGGGGTCACTTTGGGAGAGGCAGGCGGGTCACCTGAGGATCCCTGGGGTGGGGGTTTGGTAGGGTTCCCCAAATGGACACCTTGGATTCAGGAGGGAAGGGGAAGAAGGCTATTGCTATTGAGCTGGGGGAAGCCAGTTGGGGGTCGCTATGGCTTTTAGTGGGCGGGTGGCTAAAGCACTTCACCATCTCTGTAGAAGAATCAACATAACAAAGTCACCCTGTTCACCCCAAAAGTGTGGTTGTAAAGAGGAGGGTTTGGGTGGGCACCTCCAGAAAGGCACCCTTTCCCTCCTTTCCACAGTCCTCTGGGCCCTTCAAGTTGAGTGTAGCTGAGAGAGAGGCCTCCTCACCCAGTCACGCTGTGACAAGGGGGTGACAGGGTATACCGAGTTACACACCCTGAAGGGGAGGCACAGGGGCGGGTGGAGCAAGGACCGGAGGCCACTACTGTGGCTCAAGTTAGACCGGAGCACTCTGTCCCAAGGGTGCCAACACCTTGACCTCTGCATCCCAGGGGCTGGATGCTTCGACCAGGCTGGCTATTGCTCATCAGTCTCAGCAGCCCTGAGTGTGGCAGGCTGGGGCGGGCACTGTGTGCGCTCGGACTGGGAGGGTGGGCCTCGGCATGTGGGCCTGGGCTTTGCTTCTGGCAGATTTCCCACTCCCTCTAATATACGGAGTGAGAGGGTATGTGATTGGGGATTCCCTCTCTTCTTCATGGGGCTGTGATGGGAGAAGAGCTTATCTCACCTGGAGATCGGCTCTGTTCCCCTCGTGGATCCCTGGGTGACACAGAGAATGCTCAGCTTCAGCCAGAGTTAGGGCCTGCCAGGATGGGGTGCTTGCCAGTGAGGTAAAGAGACCCCTCCCTGCCCCACGCCTGCCCTCTGCAGTCCCTGGAAGACCTCACAGGCACTTAGGACGCAATGCAGGACCTGCAGTACCGACATAAGAAGGATGGCGTGGGGGTGGGGTTTATCCTTCTTTCTAGGCTGGACTTGGGGTAAGGGCAGAGCTGAACTGGAAACTGCCTTTGGTCATAACAGTGGAGCAGGGGAGAAAGGCAGCTAGCGGGTGGGACATTCCACTTTCCCTTTATCCACTCCCCAGCCTAGACAAAAGGGCTGTGGGCACCCCAGCACTGTCAGGTCTGACAGCACTGGGACATCCCTGGAGGGGGCCAGGCTGGGGACTTCCTCCCCAGCAACCTCAAACCTCTTTTTAACGGTCACTTCTAGGAAGCCAGGCCCTTCCTCCAGCCTCTGGGTGCATCCAGCTAATGAGGAAGCTGGGTGAAATTAACACCAAAACACAGGACTAGGAAAACTCCCAGGGCGCCTTCCGACGCCCAGCTACCTCCTGAAGGCAGTTTCTGCCCCTCAGTAGGCCTGAGTGTCCTTCATTTCCCCAGCACAGCTCCCAGTCTAAATCCCTCAGTTGGCATCCTGTGGGGGAACTGCGTTGGAGACAGTTCTAGACTAGGCTCGGCCACCAAGCCCACTCGTAGTGCTAAGGGTCTGTGGCGCTACCTTACAGAAGTTCAAACTTCCATCAGGCTATACTTTTCCCACCAGAGGTTCTGGGAGGAGGTGTCTTCTAAAGTGTTCGGTGCTCACCTGTAAGGATCTATTAGCGGGGTAGGGGAAGGAGAAGCGGCTCCGAGGAGAAAGGTCCAGCCTCTAGCCCCTGAACCCGAGCCTCTCCTAGGAGGAAGGCTTGGAGGGAAGGGCAGTGATGCAGGACTGTGGGAGGCCGCAGGGGACTGGGGTGGGGGTGGGGAGGGGTACTGCTGGAAGGCCTAGGGGTGCTAATGCCACTCCAGTTCCTTTCCTTAGGCCAGACCAGCCTTCCCCTTCCCGCCTAACGATTGTCAGTTTTCCCGGGATAGGGCGTGAGCCCCGCCCCTCCCCTCCCAGTGGCAGGGTGGGGATCAGTATTGCGAGTCCTCTACCCAAAAGGTGCACTCCTGGAGCTCCTTCGCGTAAGGGGAGAGCTCGAAGCTTCGGAAACGTTGGGAAATACAAAAGGCTGGGGGCGGTTGGAAGGGATAGAGGAGCCGGGGCTGCCGCGGCCCCCTGCCTGGAAGAGGGACCGGTTCCCTCCCTCCTCCAGGCCCTGTCTGCAAGGGCCGGGCTACACCCCTAGCCCGTCAGGCCTCTCCCACTCCCCGCCGTCCCACCAGCGCCACGCCTACTCCGGGGCCCTGGGCGCACTGGGCGCAGGCGGTGGGTCGGCTTGGTCCGGGGGCTCCTGGGGTGGCGGCTGGCGCGGGCTGCGGCCGCTGGGCCGCGGGGGCCTCCCGGCGTAGAGGAAGAGCGCGGGGTCGGGCATAGGATCGGTGTCGTCCATGGCGCAGGCCGCGCGGTCCCAGGAAGCCCAGTCCCGGCCGGAGGAGGGGCCCTTGGCGGCGGCCTCCGTAGCGGGCTGGCGGCGAGCCCGTTGCGCGCGCCGGCGGGGTCGGGGTTCAGCTGCGGCGCCGGGTCCCGGGCGTGGTGTCTGCAGTCTCTGGCGTGCAGCGTGCAGCTGGCAGGAGAGGTAGGCGGCCGCTTCGGTGTGCTTCTGCAGCTCCGTGCCCAGCACCGTGGCGCGGTGGCTGCGCCGACGCAGCTCCTCCAGGAAGCGGCGCTCTTCCGCGCGCAGGCTGCAGCGCAGCGCCGACACCAGTGCCTCGCGTTGCGCCACCTCCCGCCGCAGCTCGGAGTTTGCCGCCGCCCGCTCTGCCAGCTGCGACTCCAGCTCCCGGCACCTGCTCTCTAGCTCCCGCGACGCCGCCTCTGGAAAGGGGAGATAGAGAGAGGCGATGGTGAAGACAGTTCACCCATCCCCCCAACAAAGCCTCGCGACTCCCTAGCTTTGTCTCATTCCCCAGGGGTACATCAGCCTTTTTCCTCCTCAGGCCCTTTGCATCTATCCTACTCTTTGCTGGCCCTCCCCTCCAATTCTTGGGATTTCAGGGGTGCCCAACCGGCAGCCCAGAATGGCTGTGAATGTGACCCAACACAAAATCATAAATTTACTTAAAACATTATAAGATTTTTTAATAACCTGTGCTGCAACATATTTAATGCGTGGCCCAAGACAACTCTTCTTCCAGCGTGGCGCAGAGAGGCCAAAAGGTTGGACACCCCTGGAACTCTCCCTGACCATTTTATTTACCCCACAAATATTTCTTGAGACCTTACCTTGTGCACTGTGTTAGGCCCTGGGGCTATGGTGTTATCCACATTTTCTTATCGAAAATGTTCTTCATGGCTATGGTGTTATCCACATTTTCTTATCGAAAATGTTCTTCATGAAGCTTACAGCAGGCACAGTGGGAAAAGTATAGGGCATGATTACAAATGCAGGGGAGATTTGTATGTGACATGTGACATGCGCCAATGCCATGGCTAAAGGAGAATGTGGCCTAGTCAGAGAAGGCTTCCTGGCAGAAGAGGGACTCGGGCCAGGCTCTGAAGGATGAACAGAAGTAGTGAAGAGGGGAGAGGACAGTGCTCAGGATGGAGGCAACAAGTTGTGCAAAAGCCCTATGGTGGGAGAGACATGCAAGAGCACGGGACAGAAAGACCGGGAGTGCGGGCAAGGAAGGAGAGTGAGTGTGCAGGAACCTTGTCTCACACAGAGAGAGTTTACAGCATTTTGTACTTTTTTACTTGTTTGCCTTTGCCCACAACACTAGGTTTCAGAACCCAGGAGATACACTGGAACCATCCAGAGAGCTTTAAAAAAGTGTCCCCATGCCCTACCAAGGATGGGTTGAATCAGAATCTCTGGCACTGAACATGGGAAGTGGCACTTCTTAAACCTTCCTGGGTGATCCTGATGGACCCCTAAAGTTGAGGACAGGCTCCTGGATCCTTAGCTCCATTTCAGCAGGAACAGCATCGGGAGATTGACACGAGTGAGTGAGTGAGTGTAGGGACATAGGCAGCTGAAAGGTGACAAAAGGTGGGTAAAAGGTTGCCCACAGTTGCCGCTTGAAGAAGTGAGCAGAGTTCCTTCAAGTTGTTAAGTGTTTAGGTCTTTATACACCCCCCCCAAATCCATTTGTGGGCTCCTAACATTTTTACCTTAAATTTCTAGCTTTCTCGCCCCTAACTCTTGATCTGTAGCTCTTTAACTATAGGCAGCACATCAGGGTGCCAGGGAGTCCATCCTTAAATCTCTCCTAAGATAAAGTGCTTCTCAGATAAGATCAAATTCAAGGAGTTCATCATCACCAACCCCTTATTATATGAAATGTTAAAGGGACTTATATAAAAAAAGAAGATGAAAAATATGATCAGTGAAAGGACAGCAAACTCACAGTTATTAACAACCACACCTAAAACAAAAGCAAACTAAGTGGACAGCTAGATCAGGAGCAGAGCCACAGAAATGGAGATCACATGGAGGGTTAGCAACAGGGGAGTGGGAGGAGGAGAAGGGGGGAGAAGGTACAGAAAACAGCATAGATGGTAGGTAAAAAATAGATAGGGGGAGGGCAAGAATAGTAGGGGAAATACAGAATCTAAAGAACTTGAGACATGTGGTCATAAACTAAAGGGGGGAATGGTGGGGGAGGGGGTGTGCAGGATGGAGGGGAATGAAGGGGGGGGAATAGAACAACAACTGTAATGGTATAATCAATAAAATATATTTTTAAAAACTCTCCTAAGAAACACCATTTTCGTGGTTCATTCCCAGTGAAGCATTTACAGAACCCGTCCCATGTCAGGCAATGTGTCTTGTACTTTGAGACAATGGGTGCCTTCAAGTTCTGATGTTTAGAGATTGTATAATCTGATGATTAAGATCTCAACAATGTAACCCTTTTTATTAAAAAAGTTTTATTTCTGGAAAAAACAACAAAATTTATCATCCCATGAATTTTTAAGTGCACAGTTCAGCAGCGTTACGTATACTCACAGCGTTGTACAACAGATCTCTAGCACTTTATCTCGCAAAACTGAAACTGTATATCCATTTACTGTCATCTCCCCACCCCACCTGCCATTTTATGGGTGAAGCAATAATTTGTGTAAAAAACCTTCTGGCGGCACTGTTACACGGGCCGGAACTCATGCTGTCGTAAAGTGAAGGATTTGCTAGTGTGCACGTGCCTCTTTTCTCCTCTGGGCTCAGTTCCTTGAAGTCAAGGACCTCATATTGTCACTGTGTTGCGTCTTGACACTGAGCATCCTGGAGGATGGGGACACTGGTCATGGGAATCACTTGTGCAAGGGTGGGAGAGACCCTCACTTGTGCAAGGTGGGTGAGGAATGACTCCTGCTGAGTGGACCTCCTGGACACCTTCTCCTCCGGGCTTTCATTCGCCAGGAGCACGATGCAGGGCGCTCTGCGGGTGGTGCAGGCTGCTCGCTGTATGAGGTCACACAGCAAAATGAGCAGGTGGGGCTACATCCTACCTACACGGTGCTCAACACGCTGAGGAGTGGTTGTCCCCAAGTCTGGACTGGGGACAGAGAAGGCTTAGGTCCTGCTAAGTGGTGTGGAAAGGTGACCCATTGGGCCCCCATGACATTTCCCCATCAGTCCCCCTCCTCTTACCTTGCTGGTGAGATTGGGCCTCTCGCATCTCCAGGTCGTGGGTCAGTTCTGGGGGGAGAGAAGGGAAAGGCAGGTATGTGTGTGACACAGACACAGGGTCCGGCAGGAGTAATGCCCGCTTGAGAGTGTTGGTGGGGCAATAGTATGGGTGTAATAATTTATAGTTTTAGTTTGAACATTTCACCTAAAATGTCACATGGTGTGCTCGAGTGTGACAGTGTCATGTTACAGAATTACATGCTTATGATTTTGCAATAAAAGATTTTGTGATGAAAAGGGATGTTATTTGTGCTGGGCCCTGTATGTACCACACATGCACACTAGGGAATCATGGCTCAGGAAAAGTGGCCGTAGGGACCCTTCTAAAGCATCCAGATCTGCCCCTTACCCACTTTACCAGAGCCCGGCGAGGGGAGGGGATGGAGAAAGGTGCCAAGGCACAGCCTGAGCCTGACCTGCCCGAGTCTGAGCCCAGAGGTCTTTCCAGTGCAAGCTTTGTGGTCCAGATTTGGGGGTTTGACCATGGTGGAATCGAGGAGCCTGCTTGCGTTGGGGGCTAGGTGAGCATCACTCCTTCTCGGGAGTGATGCACAAATGTTTAACATGGCAACTGATGCAAGTTGGTCTGAAGGACCCCCTACTGCACAGGGCACAGATGCTTTAGTGTTCAGTTGTCAGATCCAGGAAGGCTGGAGTCTCCTGGGATGTGTGGGGCCACTGGAGGGTGCTCAAGGTAGAAGCTTTGTACCAACAGGACACATGTGTTCCACTGTTTTCACAGCCAGGACTGCAGAACCTATGTCATGTTTTGAAAACCAGCCCTGCCCCTTTCCCAGCTAGGGGCAGGGTCCTGCAAGCTCCACTAGGACAGCGCCACCTGGTGATGAAAAGCCTGCAGGGCTCTTGGCACCACATGTGTGGGTTGGCACTGGGGGCGCAGGGCAGCCAAGGAGCCTGCCAAGGGTGCTAGTGCCTGAGCGGTTTCCTCCGGGGCCTGGCAGCCGCTCCACACCTCTCTGCCTGTCTGTCTTCTCAGCCCCATTCCTTACAGGCCAAAAAGCCTTATCCCTCAGCCAGCCAAATTTGCTCACTGCCCCATTCCCCCAACTCCCCCAGTAGCTGGGAAAGGGGCCCAGGGAAGCTGGGGGGCCACGGGCCACAGCTAGCTGGGTGAGGGCAGCACCTACTCAGGAGCACCTTTGTGTACCTGCAGGAGCTAGGTCAGGTGCCCAGAGGGAAAAGGTGTGAATGTGGGGTGGGAGAAGGTAACGCATCTCGCATCTCGGCCCAGCAGCAGCACCTGCAGAGACAGCCTGTGGGCCCTCTGCCAGCCCCTCCCCTCTGCCCTCACCCAGCTCTTCTAGAGACCAGGGTCTTTGCCGGGGTGCCTTCCTTGGGGAGGCCAGCTGTTGCTAGGAGACAGAGAGGTAGGGTACCCAGGGCTTTTGCTGTGACCGCAGCCTGAACCTCCTTCCTAGGGTCCCTGGAGGACACTGACGCCTCTGCCCTCAGGGCTTCCTGGGACCAAGTTAGCCCCTCCTCCAAGGCCCTGCTCTGTAGCTCAAGGGAACTTGGAGCAGGTTCAGGGACACAGCCCAGGGACTTTGGCTCTGCCATTAACTCCCTGTGGGCTGGTTTCTCCTGGCCCTTAATCACGGGAGTTGGGGGAGGGGAGATGAATCTCAGCTGGAACCCACTCTCCCACCCATCAAAGCTCCCTGCTCATCTTCTGGTCAGAGTTTCCCCAGTTTACAAGAGCATTCTGTGAGGTCAGGTGCACTGTGACCTTGGGCCAGCACCTTGCTGAGCCTCAGTTTTCTCCTCTGCAAAATGGGGACAGAACTGCTCCTGCCTCACACAGGGCTGTTGCTGGGATTAAATGAGAGAAACAAACAGAGGATTCAGCCCAGGCACTGAACCCACGGGGGTAATTCTTGTTGTCATCCAGCTGCGCCAGAACCCAGAACATGCTTACCCACCTCTGAGCCCTTTGTTCTGAATCTTCACCGCTTTTCTGCAGGCTCTCTCAGCACCCTGCCCCTTGGTTACTACACCGGTCCCTCTGCTCTCCTGTCCCCTTCTGAGCCTCCTGAGCCCTCCTGCATCTCTCTCTGTCTCTCTCTCTCTTTTTTAAAATCTCTTTTGTTTTGAGTGGCTGCCCTAGGCCAGCCCGGAGTTATTTCTTTTTAAATTTTACTTTCTATTTTCAGAGGGAAAGAAGGGAGAAAGAGAGGGAGAGAAACATTGATGTGTGAGAGATGTATCGATTGGTTGCCTCTTATACACTCCCATTTGCCCCCATCTGGGGACCTGGCCTGAAACCCAGGGATGTGCCCTGACTGGGAATCGAACCGGCGACCTTTGTGTTTGCAGGCCAGCACTTAATCTGCTGAGCCACACAAGCCACAGTTATTTTTATCTCCTTAATCAATAACATAGAGACTGCAGGCTCACACCCATTCGAGAAGGATGTGGGGGCTGAGGGCCCTCTGTTTCTATTATACTTTCTTGGGATCCTCACCTGTGTCCTGAGTGAAAGGACATGGGTCTTTAAAATCAAGGAAAAATAAAAAGAAATTAGAGGGAGAGCTATGGGCTCTTAGAGTTGGCTCATCTCAATTTTCCTTTAATGTTACTGCAGTAAAAAGTGGCACCAGGCAGGGGTGAGTGGGCATGGGGCGGGCTCTGCTGCCAGGCAGGCTTTGGGGAGGTCGCGGGAGGCCTGGCCTTGGCATGTGGCAGCTGAACCTACACGTGGAGTGGGAGGGGTCTGTGGGGGCTAAGAGTCAGGAGAGCTGGATTTTCACACCAAAGTGAGAAGCCAGGCAGTTCGCTCGAACATTCTGGGCCTCAGTTTCCCTCTGGAGAATGGAAAGCCTCCCATGAGGAGAGGTTGGAAGGGCGATAGAGTCTGACCACCTTGGGGAGAGATTGTGTAGAAAACTGCAGAGGCACGCAGGACCAGAAGTCTGGAGATCTGGGTTCTAACTCTCTCTCTCTGGGCCTCAATTTACCTACTTTTACAATGAGGAGATTGGGCTGTTTTAGCTGAGAGACACTGTGAGTCGCTGGCCTGAAGCCTGAACTGGGAGACGGCCTGGGTGAGCCTTTGAGCCAGGGCCAGGCCTTGGGGAGGGCCAGGCAGCTGAGGCCTGAGGTCCAGGAGGCCTGGGATTTAGCTTCGTCCTCAGTTGCTTCTTCTGTCCTGCTCACAGATTCAGCTGGTTGCTGAGTCCTTTCCTTCCATCTGCTTCCCACTGGTTCTCCTTTTTCCATGCCCCTTCATCTCCCCTCTGCACCAGTCATCAGCCCCCCTAAGAGTCTCCCTGCCTCTGTCTCCCACCAACTCACCTTTCATACAACTGCCGGGCTGAGGTTCCTAAAGCAGCACAATGCTGCTCAAAAACCTTCTGTGGCTCCCTGCTACCCAAGGGGACTGGCCAAACTTCTTAGCTGTCTTGGTATTTGTTAAGATCTTCCATGATCTGGTTCCAGCCATATTTCTCACCAGTCTCCTTTATCCATCCAATTCAACTTTTCCTAAACTTTTGGTTTCCTTCCTAAGGACTCTGCCATGCTGTTCCTTTCATTTGGAATGCTTTCTCTGCCCCCAATCCTCCCTAACATCTCACTATGTCTAAATCTTACTCAGCCTGGAGGGAGTGGAAATGCTTCCCCCCTGCGGGGAGCCTGGTCCCCTCCTTCATCACCCACGCCTCGAGCTGGACATGATCCTGCCTGTGAACTCCCGTCAGCCCTGTTTATTTTAAGAATGAAGAATATATCTTACTACTCTCCCTGTGTGTGTGTCTCCCCACCTGGGTGGAGGCTTCTTAGGGCTGGGAGGCACTCGATGAACACTGATTAGAAAGGGACAGGAAATTCCCAGGAATGGTTCCCAGGTTTCCCTCTGCTACCGAACCAGAACGCTTTCCCCTGAAACTCATCTCTCACCTCCCGAGACTCAGTTTCCTCACTCAGAAAAATGGGTGATGAACACCCACCTGGCAGGAATGCTGTGAGGCTTGAGAGGTTCGTGGTGGACCCCCCATCATAGACAATGACTGTGAGGATGACAGTTGCCCCCTGCCCCCAACCACCCAGCCACCCTTTCTGGCCTCACCTGAGCAGCGTTTCTGCAGCCTCAGGATTTCCAGGTGCAGGTCTCGCAGCAGGGCCATCTGCTCTTTTTTCAGGAAGCTGATGTGGCGTTGCACGCTCTGGATCTGATGCTCTAGGGACACGGTATCCATGGCAACCCAGGCCTGGGCCCCACCTGGGGAAGATGACAAGGTGAACCCACATCTTCTGGGCCCATGTGCCCTGCCCACCCTCAGATCCCTCACAGACTCCTCCAATCTGGGGGCCTGCTGCTGCCAGGTAGACATTTCTGCCACTGTGGTCATTTCCCCTGTATTTACTCACTAAAGATTCATGAACAAGTGGGTATGTTATCAGGGACCCAGTTACGCCCATTTAACAGACGAAGAACAAAAGGCCCAGAGGGAAATGGATTCACTCCCCTGCCCCATGGTCTCTTCTGCTTCTCAGAGAGGAAAACCAGTGGAGCAGCAAAGTCAGTAAAGAGAAACAGAGAGGGGTTCTAGCCTGCACCTCAACCAGGTGTGTGACTTTGGGCAAGCCATCTCTCTCTCTCTGGGCTCTGGGTTTTCTCATGACCAAACTGAGTCATTCAGTGGAAGAACCCCGAGGTCTCTTCCAGCTCCACCACCCCATCAACATGCCAGCTCAGGGTGCCATCACATGGCAGGGCAACGGCACAGTTCTGAGCACACCCTGTCCCAGTTCAACTCCATTTCTTTTTTTTTAAATTTCATTTATTTATTTATTTTTAGAGGGGAAGGGAAGGAGAGAAGGAGAGAATTATCAATGTATGGTTGCTTCTTGTGAGTCCCCTGCTGGGAACTGGCCTGCAACCCAGGCATGTGCCCTGACTGGGAATCGAACCGCGATCATATGGTTCGCAGGCTTGCGCGCAATCCACTGAGCTACACCAGCCAGGGCATGAACTCCATTTCTGAGTGAACCTCCAGCAAGGGTTCTGGGCTCTTCCAGGTCACAGGGGAGGAAGACCTGAGAATGTTTTACTAACACTGACTTTGTGGGCTGAGGCAGTGGTAGAGGGGAGGGTGCTAAGGAGACCCACGCAGTGAACCCAAGGTGGAACTTAAGACACTGAAGGGAGGGGATATTTGTACCCCTGGATCCTGCCCATGGCCTGGCCTTTCAGCTCTCCCTCTTCTGGCTCCACCCCTTTCCCATGAGTCTCTCCTGTGGTGATGAGTGTCCTGGAAAAGCACAGGCAGAGGGCAGTGGAGGCCCAGACCCCTGGAGCCCAGGACCCAGAGCTCATGCCTTCCCTGCCAGGGACTCCTTAAGCTTTTGAAGGACCTGACCCCACCTGTCCCAGGAATGCCCTGGGCTTTGGGGAGGGAGGCCAGTTGACGGACGGCTCCATTCAGTAAATGGTCCCCTCCAGACTGGCTTCCATGTAAGTCTCTGCAGATTCAGACTTTTGTTTGTGAGGTTACAACAAGCAGGTCCACCTGAGACCCTTGGTCACAGGCCCCTCTTGCTGCGCTCCCTTCCCTCATGTCCTCCTGACCCCCCGGGACAACCAACTGGGCCTTTCTTTTCAGCAGAGGGTGGCCCTTGGGTTGGTAAGAATTGCTACATTTACGGACCATCTGCTATATTTAAACAACTTTATACACATTACCTTACTTCTGCCAATCATCCTTCAGTAGGTATGACCACCCCCATTTCACAAACTTAGACTCAGAACTGAAGTGACTTGTGCCAGTTTACGTGGCCAGTGAGTGGCAGCAGATCCAATTCTCCAACCAACTCTTCTGAATCCAAAGAAGGTTCCCAATATTTACACTGAGGACAACCTTGGGTTTGAATCCTGAGCCTTCCAGTTACCTACTGTGTGACTTTGGGCAAGAAAGTTAACCTCTCTGAGCCTTTTCCCCTTCTCTGTAAAACGGGGTTACTAATAGCAACAGTGAGGATTAAATAAGATTAAAGACTGTGGAGCACTTATCACAGGACCTGGCTCAACCAGTCCTACATCCTTTCTCATTTCCATTAAATACAGGAGTAGGTTAATCCCTGTCTTGATTTGCTCCTCTCGTCACCATTCACTCACTCAATGAGTTACTGTTGCCAACTCTGCTGGGTACAGGGAAGACTGATGAACAAAACAAAATCCTCGCTCTCATGGAGCTCACAGGGCTAAGGGGAGAGAATCAAACAAACAAAAAATGCACCTCACAAATAATAATACAAATAAGTTTACAATTACAATTTGTGGTAGGTGCCACGAGAAAAACCCACAGTATAATACGGAAGAATACAAAGTGGGACCTATTTTATTTTAATTTTTTGATTTATTTTGATTTTTGATTTTAGAGAGAGGAGAAGGGAAGAAAAAAGAGAGGGAGAGAAGCATCGATTGGCAGCCCTCCTCACATGCCCCAACCAGGAGCCAGACCCACAACCCAGGCAGGTGCCCCGACCTGGGATTGAACTGACGACCCTTCACCCTGCCAGACAACGCCCAACTAAGCCACACTGGCCAGGGCTAAAGTGGGACCTATTTTAGATCTGGGGTCGGAGAAGGTCTCTCAGAGGAAGTGGTTTTAGGCCAAGACCTCACGGCAGACAGAATTCTAAGAGGGTCCCCAGGACTCCCAGCTCCTGGTGGGGATGCCCTCCTATGTTACTCCCTCCCCGTGGGTGTGGGTGGGACTGGGAGTGTGACAGTTTTCACTCCTGTGATTAGGTTTATGACAGGGGCACAGAGGTTGTGCAGGTGTAATTAAGTTCTCCCATAAGTTGCTTTGAGTCAATCAAAAGGGAGATTATCCAGTTCAAAGGGCCCTTACTGAAGGAAGAGGTCTGAAGCCTGAGGGAGACCCTGAAGGTGGCCCGGCAGAGCTAAACCGCCGTGCGAGGGAGCCTGCAGAGGGGGCTGCATGCAAGGACCGGAGAGAGGCTCTAGCTTAGTAGCTGGGGGTGGTGCCTGGCTGACAGTGAGCAAGACCATGGGCTTCAGTCCTATAACCACAAGGAAGCAAATTCTACCAAGGACCTAAGGGATCCTGGAAGTGGTTCTCTCCCTAGGTAAGTTTTCAGATGAAGAGGCGGCCGGTCTTGATTTCAGCCTTGTGCAGAGGACCCAGGAAAAAGTGCCAGCCTTCCGATTCTTGGAGACTGTGAGAAAATGCGTTTATCTTGCTTTCAGCGACTTAGTTTGTGGTCGTTTGTTACGCAGCAGCAGAAAAAGAGTAATACAGACTTGAAGGAAGGAAGGGCAGCAGTTGGTCGGAAGAGTACGGGGAAGAGCATTCCGAACAGGAACAGCATTTGTGAAGGCCCAGAGGTGGGGTAATAACGGAAGCTGACGTTTACTGAGTGCCTACTAAGTGCCAAGCCCTATGTGGTCAGTGCTTCACGTGGTCTTTTTGAGAAACAGCGGCACTGCCAGCTGCTGCCGAAGGCTGATGTGTAAGGTGTTGGGAGAATGTTGTAGGAAGTGAGGTTACCAAGGAAAGGACCACACAGGGTCTTGTAAACTATGCTAAGAATTTTGGATTAATACTAAAAGAATTGGGAAGTTATTAAAGGATTTTAGGCAGTGGGGGACATGATTTGCATTTTTAAAAGATCACACATTTTTAAAAGATCACCGTGGGCCCTGGCTGGTGTGGCTCAGTGGACTGAGCGCTGGCCTGTGAACCCAAATGTCGCCTGTTTGATTCCTATTCAGGGCACATGCCTGGGTTGCAGGCCAGGTCCCCAGTAGGGAGCGTGGAAGAGGCAACCACACATTGATGTTTCTCACTCTCTCCTCCTCCCTCTCTCCCTCCCTTCCCCCTCTCTAAAAGTAAATAAATAAAATCTTAAAAAAAAAAAAAGAATCACCACGGTTGCCATAGGGAGGGCAGATTAGAGGGGAGCAAAGTGGATACCGGGAGGCTGGGGAGAATGTGGCAGCAGAACAGGTGAGAGATGATGAGGGCCTGGACCACACGACAGAAGGAGAGATGGAGAGAAGTTCTAGGTGTGTTCTGGGGGTAGAACTGGCAAGACATGGGGATAGATTGGATTGGGTCAGTGATTTTCAACCTTTTCATTTCAAGGCACACAAACTAATTACTAAAATTCTGCAGCACATCAAAAATTATATTTTTGCCCTGGCTGGCGTAGCTCAGTGGATTGAGCGCGGGCCTGCGAACCACACGATTGCGGTTCAATTCCCAGTCAGGGCACGTGCCTGGGTTGCAGGCCAGTTCCCGGCAGGGGACTCACAAGAGGCAACCATACATTGATAGTTCTCTCCTTCTCTCCTTCCCTTCCTCTCTAAAGATAAATAAAATCTTTAAAAAATTATATTTTTTACCACTCTGATAAAAAAAGTTGTTATAATTTTGATTCATTGACACTGGACAGCTATTGTTATGTTGGCTGTTGTCATTTCTTTATTTGACAATCTAAATAAAAAGAGGTCAGTGCCCCTAACTAAATAGTCAGGCAGTGCATGTTTTAAAAATTCTTACGGCACGCTGGGTGAAAATCGCTGAATTAGGCCATGAAGGGGAGGGGGCTGTCCAGGGCGTTTTAGTTTCCTGGCTTGGGCAACTCAAGTACGAAGGCACATTTGCTGGACTTTCCCCACCTCCTCATCTTTCACATCGAACCTTTTCTCTATCTAAGCACTCCCTAAGACGATCTCGCCCAATCCCATGGTCGTCAATTCTACTTATACGTTGCCCCGTGAACACTGGACTGACTACCCAGTCCATCTGTCTGGACATCTAACGGGCCACTCAGACTTCTAAGTCCCAGTGCCCTGTGATCTCTCCTGCACACCTGCTCTCGCCTGCGGTTCGCCATCTGGGTGGACGGCACTGCAACTGGCTTCTTCACTCAGCTGCTCGGGACACGTGATCAGGAGTCATCTTTCAGTCATCTTTGTATCCGTCTGCAACTCCTGCTGGCTCAATCTTCAGAAAACATCCTGAATCCAATCAGTTGTCACCATTTCCACTGTGATTCCCTAGTTACTGTCACTGCTGTCCCTCCACTGCAGCAGCCTCCTAACTGGCTTCTTGCTTCCCCTCTGGCCCTTGTTTCCACGCAGCAGCCAGAGTTCCTTTAGTAAATCTGACCAGGTCACCTGCCCCTCACTGAAACCCTCCAATAGCTTCCTGTTACACTCGGAGCCAAGTCCGCAGTTCTCACCAGACCTTACACATCATCCCCAGCTCTGCTTACCCTCGTCTCCTGCTGTTCTCCCACTGTTGTCTCCGTCCCTGCCCCTGTGGCCTATTCCTTGCTGTTTCCCGAACATGCCAAGCACGCCCTTGCCTCGGGGACTTTGTATGTGCTGTCCCCTCTAGCAGGAAGGCCCTGTGCCAAGATACCCTCATGACCCGCCTCTCCCGTGACTTTGTATGTGCTGTCCCCTCTAGCAGGAAGGCCCTGTGCCAAGATACCCTCATGACCCGCCTCTCCCGTCATTCAGGACTCTGTTCAAACGTCACGTAATCAGGATCCGTCTCTGATGATCTGGTTTAACACAGGCCTCTCTGCCACTCTTCACTCCCTTAATCGGCGTTTTCTTCCAGGACTTGATCACCACATGCATATGTTACATTTTTGTTTACTGTCTGTTTCCCCCGCCAGATTGTTGGCAACACAAGATGAAGGACTGTTTTGTTCCCTAGTACCTAAAACAGAATCCGGCAAATAGGAGGTACTTTGTAAATATCTGTAGCACGCACGAGTGAGTGATTTTGTGGAGCTGGGGCGAACTGATGTGGAGGGGCAGATTTACAGAGAAGGTAAGATCCAGCCTGAGACATGCTACGTTTGATGTGCTCAGGAGACCTCAGACAAGGAGAAATAGATGTCAAGTGAGCAGACAGATATACTGGGGCATCACTCGGGAGAGACAGGTGAGCTCTGTCTGCGCTCATCTGTCTACGTGGGGACATATGTGCCTGTGTGTCTGCACGTGTACCTGAGCCCCTGTGTGTGCACATGTGTCTGCAGGGGGTGCTGTGTCTGTTGAATCTGTATGTCTGCTGTGTGCATAACTGGAAGATGAAGGTGTGTGGCCCAGTGGTGCCTACAATGAAGAGAGAAAATTCCTATTCCCAGCTGCTGAAATGCAAATCTTTCGGAAGAGTCAAAGCCCATTCCACACAGCCCTGGAGGCTGGACCCTGGCCACAGTGACAGACTGAGCCAGCCAGCTGTTTCTGCGCCTTCCCAGAAGGACCTGAGTATTTGCTTCCAACTAGGCAGGCTGCTCTTCTCAGGGCAGAAATTTGGGTCACAAATGATCTTGGCAAATATTCTTTCTTAGACATTATTGTTCAGTTTGTTTGGGGAACACGGGAGATGGAGTGGGGGAGGGGGGACTAGGGATAAAGCAGAGCTCCTGTGTGTGGCTGGTGAGTCACATGTACTTTGGAAGACCCAACCCAGAAAAAATGTCAGGTTTTCACATAGAAATGCAGTCCCGGAATCTCCCAGCTTCAGGAGCTCGAGTCTGAGGAAAAGGTCCAGGCCAGTAACAGCAGCTGAGGGGTAAGAGCTATCCGCTCCACCTTCTCCCCCTACCCAGCCTCAGATGCCCAGCATGACAGTGAGAAGGGTCCTCCATCCACTGCCCTGACTACTCAGCAACTGCACTGTTTCTGCTGTCCACCCCTGCCCAGTGCTCCTACTTCTTTGTTTTAATTTTCCAGCTTGATGAAAAACATTCGCTTTTAAAGAACTGTCATCAAGGATAAAAAAGGGTCTGTAACACAGGGTTCACAATTTGTAGTTAATCCCAAGGACCTATGGCACACCTCAGATCTGGGAACGTTACAGGAGCATTTGAGGTCTTGCTTCCCTGGAGGTCATCTTTTGGCTCAAATAAATTCAACTCAACTCATTAAAAGAAAGAAAGAAAGTTACCAACATTTTTCCCTTTGGGGAAGTTGGCAACAGGAGGCTGCTGTGTTCAAGTCCCCAGCCTCGGACAGGGTGGCAGGTACAGAAACGCTCTGACCCTGGCACAATTCTGACTCTCTAAGGCCTGAGCTCCTGATCCCTGAAAAAGGCTTGACCTCCTGCTTGTCTCTCTGGACCTTCCGGGTGCCCACTTTCCTCCCCAGCCATCTGCCCACAACTGACTTGGCAAGTAGGAAACTGTGGTTCTCTCCCCTTGCCACTTCCTATAGTTCTCTGGGTTGGAAGGACCGCAGACAGTGCAGACTCGCGGCCCTCGCAGGGCCTCGGGCTGAAGGGCCTCGGGCTCATCTCAATC
This sequence comes from Sturnira hondurensis, assembly GCF_014824575.4. Taxonomy (NCBI): domain Eukaryota; kingdom Metazoa; phylum Chordata; class Mammalia; order Chiroptera; family Phyllostomidae; genus Sturnira; species Sturnira hondurensis. The sequence goes on from NW_028091359.1 coordinate 20,358,964, forward strand.
AGTGGTTTTCAAACTCGTTCCACAGAGCCCCAGAGTTCTACAGAGGGGTCTCGGATGTTGCCAAAAGGTTTGGGGGAAAGGGCAGGGCTCCAGGCCTTGTTTTATTTTATTTTATTTTTACCCCTCTTTTATACGATGGGCTTGTGCATACAGATTCACTAGAGAAAAGGCTTCTGCTAACCAAATGTCTGAAAGCCACTTTTATAGTCCAGTCTTTCTTTGGGCGGCTAACTACCCCCTCTCTCTTAGTCCTCCTCGATGTGTCTGAGCCCCTGGCACCCCCATCTGTCCCTCAGGCAGACGCAGCGGCTGGGAGAGGGACCAGAGCTGAAGGCTCTTGCTTTCTGCTCGCATGGGGTTTGCAATGTCTGCCTCCCCTCACCCCTGACTGCTCCTCTTGTCCCAGTTTCTATTTCATTCTTCGTATTTCTTTCCCCATAGGACTGAAAATATTTATTGTTCAGTCAACAAATGTTCTTGCGCTGTTCTGAACACTCAATATCCACATTTTGTTAAACTTATTTAAGTATGCCTTCTTGTTTCAAGGAAAATATTAAACTTATTTTTATCATTCTAATTGCCAGGGAAGGTATGTTAGATAGGACAGCCACGGTAATAAATGAATAAATAAGTGGATTAAAATGTTCTTTCCTTTTCCTAGTTGTTACTCCTCTTAACTACCTGCCTCTGAGGGCAGGAGTAGGAGGGAAAGGAAGGAACTTGAAAAGTCAGTCTCCAACATGGGTGCACAGGTAATAACACTTTTAGTGACAAACGGTGCTGTTCTTAGCATTTTACATAGATGAGCTTATCTTCCTAATAGCCCGACAGTGAAGGTTCTATTAGTACATGTATCCACTCCAAAGATGAGGAAACAGGCTCAGACCGGGTGAGGAGCTGGTTCGATATACACAACGAACGGGCAGTGCCTGGCCAACCTGCAGCCCCACACACCACTCACCCCGGCATTTAGGGCCCCCGCACAGGGTAAGAGTGGTGCGCGTTTGCAGGCGGGTCCCTCCTCTCTGGACTCTGCCTCTTGCTGCTCTTGCAGCAAACTCTCTTCATTCTTGTGCATATCGTCATCTCCTACCCGCCCCCCCCATCTCTGCCTCCTTAAATGCTTCCCTGACTTTCACCACTGCTGAAATGACTCTCTTCTGCCGCTGTGTTCCCCACACATTCCACCAAGTATCACCTCTGAGTGTGTGTGTGAGTGTGTGAGTGTCTAAGCAGGAAGCTTCCTGAGGGCAGGGCTGTCTCCCGGAATTCCTTGAGTGAAACAGGAGCACAAGGAATGAGTTGAGCGTTACTGGCAATCACCAGGGCAAGTAAGTGCGTGTATTAAAAAAATAATTATTCGCCTCATCCCCAGTCCTTGGCCCTCTTGGGGATTTGCACTGGGAACAAGAAATCAGCTTTTGACAAATGTCTGAGACCGTGTGTAAGGTGGGGTCCCTGGGCTAGTGGTGGAACCAACATTCTCTAGGGGTCTTGTGGTCTAGGGGTCTCTCCACTCCAGGGCCCTTCTACTCCAACACCCCCCTCCCCCAATGAACATCCAGGACTCCCAAGCTCAGAAAAGCAGAGAATCCAGGAGCAGTGGAGTGGGATGCATGGGAAACCGGAGCTTCCAGCCCCTTCAGTCCTGATGTTCTGCCCTGATTTCGCCTCCAATATGACTCCCAGGGAAGGGGGGGGGTGCATGTGGAGACTACGAAGGACGGGGAAGAGAGGTACCAGGGAGGACAGGGAAAGGCAGGCAGAAAGAAAGATGTGTGTAGTGGGAGGCGGCAGTGGCTTGACCTCGACTACTCCGGACCCTGCCAGGGCCGGGAAGGGCCCGAGTCTGGGTGGTGGAGGACAACTTCTGCTAGTAGCCCCGGGTCCCGTCTGCCTGCCGCGCGCTGCGGTGCCCGGCCCCACGCCGGCCCTCCTGGGGGAGCCGAAGCTCAGGCCTCGCTGCTCCTCGCTGGGGCCACCGCGGCGGCCCCCCACCCCACCCCACGCCCACCGGCCTCCTCACCTTCAGGACCGGAGGGAGCGAGAAGCCAGAGGAGCCGTAGGTCCGCGGGCCGGGCTGGGGGAGGAGCTCTCCTTCCCCGCGCTAGCTGCGCCCGGGGTTCCGCAGCGCCCGCCCCGGCTGCCGCGCCATCAGCTGCTCCGAGGCTGCGGGGCCGCGGCGCCGGGGCTCCCGAGGGCTCCGGGGCGCCGAAGGGGGTCTGGGGCAGCTTCCAGGCGTAAACACCCAGCAACGTGACCGGAACTGGCGAAGGAGCCGTGGGGGGGAGCTGAGGGGGCGGGAAAGATAAGGGGGGAGGGGAGGGACCTGGGACTGGCGGGGAGGGGCCGTGGGCGGGGCGGCGGGGGAAGGGAGGCAGCTGGCGCGCAGTCAGGGGAGGGGAGAGGGAACCCCAGGAGTCCTGGGAGCCGGGTCTGAGGACCCCCGCTGCCCGCCGAAACTCCCCGAGCTGGCTTTGGCTGGGAGCTGGAAGGGAAACCTGGGGAACCCGCCAGCCGGTTGGCGAGCAGGGGCGCGGCGTGTGGGTCAGCACCGCGGACAGCGCCCAGGCCGTCAGGCCGCGATCTGCGCGGCTCCTCGGCCAGTCCCTGGCCTAGGAACCACAGACGGTGCCCACATTGGTCAGCGGACAGTTGGGTGGGGGTGAGCTGGCCAGGGATCGGGAAGCCTGCTCTGTGCCTAGTTGGCAGCAAAGCTGCCCCAGACCGCTCACTAGCTGTATGACCTTGGGTGAATCTCATTACCTCTCTGGTCCCCAGTTGATAAGACACCTTTCCCTCTAGGTGAAGGTCTCAAGAGCCAAGAGATGATTCTTTAAAAACTCCAAAGTCCAGATCATTGGTGTCAATCTTTTTTTATTGCACATGGAAGGTTTCTGAAGCCACGCTGTTTGACTTCTAATCCTGACTCTATCAATACTTTCCTTCTTTCTGGGCCTCAGTCTCCTTATCCATAAAAATGGGATAATGATGATTTATGCAACATAAGATCTTTACGTTCTTTTGAGGATTAAATAAATTTATATCTGTAAAGTGCTTGAATCAGTGCCGAGTTGTCATTAGGCATTTATGCTCATGAGGGCAAGGGACCAGGTGACATTTTGTGACTGGCTGGTGGCTCACAGCTCCCTCTGGGGAAGTCCTTTCCACCCCACCTTCCAGGGAAAGCACCACCCACTCCTCCAACAGGATCTCTGTGAGAGTGTCATGAGGCCAGGATGAAAGGGTTTCATACAGTGCATGCAAATGGGATTGTTATGACCAAGCCCCGTAGGTTGTTTTCCTTGATCTGTTATCAGGATGGGTCCTGGAGCTCTGGCTTTTCACCACCTGATGCAGAGAATTCCAGGTGCCTGTCTGAGGGGTGGCCCTGCCCGTTCCTGGTGGGGGGCTGCTTTGCCCCAATAAGTGCTTCCGGTTGGAATGAATGGCCTGGCCTCTAGGGCTGTCCTCAGGACTCTTGCAATGTCTTTGGCTGAAAAACATGCACAGGCGAAAGGACAAAAGATGTGCACAAAGCACCACACAACAACTGCAAGTGATGAGTTGGCAGAGCTGAGAGACAGACAGGGGAAGGCAGAGCTGGGGAATGAACTTGGGGGTTAGGGAACCAAAGGGCACATCCGTGGTGGAGTTAACAAACAGTCAGTCAACACAAGGAGCAATATCAAACAAGGCAGGTTGCATGGAACTCTTCCTGGAGTTGTGGGGAGACCCTGGGACACATTACAAAGTACGGAGATGACGATGATAGTGGTCAACCTTTATGATGTACTTTCTATGTACCAGGCATCTACTAACTACTGTTTAAAAATCATTTTTTCTGTTTCCAGCACTAAACTTGTAACAAAGCCAATGCAAACAAAAGTGTGTAAAAATTGTATGAGTACATCTTGCCTCAGACATGACCATTGTGAGCTGAGCACTCTACCCACTTAATCTCATCGAAACTTCCAAGAAATCCTATTGGAAATTTAACACCACCCAGTTTGTAAGTAGTGGGGCCAGAATTCAAATCCCAGTCCAGCCAAAACCAGAGGCGACCTTCCTCCTGTCCCTCAGTGAAGAGATGGACCCACTTGTGCAGAAAGCTTTAGGGGAGGTAAGGGCCTTGAATGCCAGTTGAAAGGGTGAGTTTGGGTGACAGGGAAGGTCTGCAGGCTCCCTCCATCTCTTCATGACAGCTTGGAATACTGACTTTTTGAGTTCTGTTTGGGTAACAACTCTGCATGGGTAGGTGTGCTGGCAGGGAACAGATGGTACATTTGAAATGGACCACTTGTTTAAAAAAATGAAGGAAGCTGAAAAAAAAAAGGATCACTTGTGGGGCAGAGTTTAAGGACAGGGATAGGCAGAGCTGTCATCAACCCTAGGCCTGGAGGGACAAGAGAAGAAGTAGTTATTGGACCTCAGAGAGGATAGATTTGGGGGAGGGCTGTGGCTTTCCCTCAGGGAAGTAACTGATCCACAGGGAGCTGTCAGGCAGGGAGCGGAGGAATCAATAACCAGGCCTCACTCGCCTCCTGTCTCCCAATTTGCTACATTTGGGTGCCTCCTCCAGGCAGTCTCTATCAAACCAGAAGTGATGGGAGCCTGTTGACATTGTACAGGTTGATTTCCCAGGACATGGCTGAGTGGACCAAGATGAAGTTTCTGGAAAGTTTCTGGAGGGACGGAGTATCTGGTACAACCTTCCTTGCCTGCTTGTGCTCAACTTGCTGCTCTCCCCCAGACCGCTGCACATTGAGTGCTCCAGTATTGGTGGCCACCAAGGCCCCTTCTCAATGCAACAAAGAGGCAGGTGACAGTGTTACAGTGGTAGCCTCTTTTGTCAAAGATTCTGGTCATGCTGTCCTGGCCTCTCAGTCCAGCTTGGGCCCCCAGCAGGCCACCCAGCCTTGGGGTTCCTTGGGGCTCTGTGGCTAGAGGGATGCTGTGTTGGGGACTCTGGGACTGGAGAGCCAACCAGAGGTCACTGTGGATAAGCTTTGGATAAGCTTCTTAGCCAGTATACCTTCTGTGCCTGATTTAGACAAAATGGCTCCTCAAATCTCAGCTCTGACTTTCAGAGTTTCTGATTACCCTTAGACCACTGGCATGGCAACAGGAATGAGCTGTTGTGTGGAGTGTGAGTGTGTGTGCTCTGTCACAGTTTGACCTTAGTCACATGTCCTCTGCCTCAACATTGCTCACATCCTCCTCCATCTACCCATCTAGGGGGCAGAGCTCAGGGGCTCACCTGACAGGCATCATTGAAGGCACCACTTGCCTGTGCCCTAAATCCCTACATGTCAGATCACTCTCCATGGTCTTGGGCAACCAACTCCCACAACCTTGGGTTATCTGCTACAACTGTGGCCCCCCTTTTTCTTTTATTTTCCCCTTAGCTTTGCCACGTATGATGCTCCACATTTTACCTTAAATGCACCACTTCCTACAGCCAGTTCTTGTTAACATTATGTTTTGTTAGAAAAGTATTAGAATTGCTCTTTGGTAAGGTTGAGAAATGCAATGAAAGAAGATACATCTATAATTCTACTGCCCTAATGCAACTAGTATTATTTCTGTGAATTGTTTTCTAACTCATGATGATTTACGTAGTTGTTTCTGTGGCAAAACTATCCAATTTGGTTCACCCACATTGTATCATAACTTTTTTAATGTTTCTATATAGTCTTCACCATTTTTGCCATCTCCTAAAGATAATTGGCTATTTGTTATTGGTTTTTCTCTTTTATTATTTGAAATACATTATTATTTTAAAATAATCTGAAATTTTTCTAATGAAGAAAATGAAGAGTCTACAATCTCACCATCCAGGTAATATAGATTTATATGCATTATTATCCAGGGAATTCTTTAAAATACTTTATAAAGTAGTACATGCTGAAGCTTAAAAGTTAAACCCTACTCATCTTGCATCCTCAACTTTTCTGCCCAGTTTTCTGCCATGAACACATTCTACGCACACGTGCACACACACGCACACACACAGTTGTTCATTACTGAGGCGCTGGCAGGATTGCACAGCAGGGCACCCTGATTTGCCTTGTGCTTTTCCTGCTTGTATCTTGGAGAAACTCCTAAAGATCATTTATGTTTTCATTTGCTAATCAACACCTCTGTCTTAAAAATTATTTTTTCTCCTTATTTAGTGTAGAAAAACCAGGAATTCTAGACAAGTAAAGATATGAAAATGAAATTGCCCATTTATACTTCCCAGTCATAACAACTCCCATCGTTTTGCAAAGAGCCCCTTTTCCTTGTCCACGTAACGTCGTGCATATTTTAGATATCTTACTTTGCAGTCCTCCTTTTCACTGGCGGCGAAGCTCGAGCATTCGTCTCCTGTGCGCAGTGCTGTCCTACTGTGTGGGCGAACTCCAGTCCGCTGAGTCTGTCTGTTCCCTGTTGTTTAGGTGCCCAGTCATTTCTGCATTTTAGTGTTATAAATAGTGACGTGATGATCACCTTGGTAGCTGAATTTTTTAAAAAGTGACTTTTACATATTTTTTCTTAGTGCACATGTCACATGTTTATTTAGAAAATGTAGACTATATATATAAGAAAAAGAATAAAATAGAAATCACTGTAACTTTATCCACACGGAGATAAATCACTTTTTTATAATTCCTGTAGTTCTTCCATATTTTTCTTTTTAAAAAATTTATTTATTTAAAAAATTATTTATTTTTATTATTTTTTAATTTTAATTGTTGTTCAAGTACAGTTTCTGTCTTTTCTTCCAGATTTTTCGATGAATATATTAATATGCTAGTTCTGTTTGGTAACATTTTTTTCCTTTGAAATATATCTTTTTTTTTTAAAGTTGAGATATGGTTTCCATATAACATTGTATTTGTTTCAAGTGCATATCATAATTTATACATTGTGAAATGACCACTGCAGTAAGTCAGGTTAACACCCATTGCCACACACAGTTATAATTTTTTCTTGTGATCTACTCTCTTAACAACTTTCAAATGTACCATATGGTATTATTAACTAGAGTTGCCATGCACAAGGACTGGACCGATTTGTACTTCAGACTCAGTCAAGGTCAGGAACGTCCACTTTCCTTCTCTATACAAACCCTGTGTGGGGTAATTAAAAACCAATCAACAGTTCCAAATTTGACAAGTAAAAAAAATGATATCACATTTAATTTTTCAAGTGCTTAATTTCTAGCAAGATTGAATTTATAAAGTGTGTGTATTTGCCATTTATATTTCTTTTGTAAATTGTTCATGTCTACTCATTTTTCTATTGGAGTGTTCATCAATTTTTATTCCTTTACAAAAAACTTTCAATATTTGAATTTTTATAGTCAAATACACATGTCATAAAATTTACTGTTTTTACTATTTTAAGAATAAATTTATTGGTGAGAGAGAAACATTGGTTTATTACTCCACTTAGTTATTCATTCACAGGTTGCTTCTTATATGTGCCCTGACTGGGGATCAAACCCACAACCTTGGTATATTGGAACGATGCCTTTTTTCAGATGTTGGTAACCACCATCCTACTTTCTGTCTCTATAAATTTGACTACTGTAGGTAACTTATATAAATGAGATCATACATTGTCCTTTTGTGCGAGGCTTCTTTCACTTAGCATAATGCCCTTAAGGTTCATCCATGTTATAGCATGAGCCAGAATTTCCCTGCTTTTTAAGGCTGAATAAATTCCACTGTATGTATATACCAGCTTTTCTTTCTTCATTCATCTGTCAGGGACACTTTGGTGGCTTCCATCCCTCAGGTATTGTGAATAGTGCTGCTGTGGACATGGGTGTATGAACACAGACACACATTTTTAAAAACTAGTTTGACATTTGCTTTTTAATTTTGCTTATTGTGTTTTTGTGATGCACTAAGGTTAAATATTTTTATTTTAGTCAAATCCATTAATTTCTTCTTTATGGCTTCTGCCTTTGATGTCAAGCTTTAAAAAAATCTACCTCCACTTTAATATAATATCAATACTTACCTATATATTTTCTAGTTTTTAATATATGTCTGCATACACTTACATTTATAATTCATCTGAAATATATTTTGTGATGTGAAGTAGAGACCTTGCTTCCCCCCATACATAGTTAACTGGTTGTCCCACTGCCATTCCCCCACTAACTGGAAACACACAACACACACTCTGACCTTGGGGACGATTTGGGGACTTTTATTCTGTTTTCTCGGTCTCCATGTGAACTATGGGGGGGAAGCTTAAAGCAAAGATGCTAAAAAAAGAGAGGCTCAAAGGCAATTGCTATCCTCCTGCCAGACGCCACACTCAGAGGCCGAAGGCCAGCCAACAGCCTCCCTCCTTCCATCTCCTTCCCAGCTTTCTTGGACAGGATGCCTTTGTGTGGGTCACATTCCTCACGACCCTGTTCTGTTCTGTCACTTCTTTAGTTGGGACATAGCGGCAAGCACAGGTGAGGATTCTTAGGATTTATGCAGTCTTGATTTTTGTTGAACACTGGGGAAGGCACCCACGGATATAATGACAAACATCATTTCGATCTCTCTGCACACTTTTCTGGTGCTCCTGGCAGTGGCCCCCAGCCCCCAGGTGGAAGGTAACCCCCAGGGTCTTCATGTTGGAGTCAGGTTCTTTTCCTCTCTGCATAAGTTTCCCTGTTGCAGAGGATGTGTGTTGTTCCTTTAATGGAAGCAGGTGAATTGGAAGGGCAATGTGCAGACAAACATTTATATTTACCAACATTTCTAAAACTCGGCTCCTTCAAACCAGGCTTGTCATGCATGGTCCCACGACGCTGCGGGCCAGGCTGGTCTCTGCTAGGTTGTAGGAGTGAGAGGATTCCTGGGGTGAAGTGGGTTGAAATCTTGGGAGGAGCTAGTCCTAGGGCTGGGCAGCGTGCCCTGCCAGTGCCTTTCTGTTTTAATTGTGGTAGCCTTAAAATATTTTTAATGACCTGTTGAGCACATTAGTATTTATTTTAAGCATTTAGAGTTTATTTTTTTATGCACAACTTTCTTGGTAGGTAGAACAGGTGTCACAGGGAGTAAGGCACAGATGGATCAAGCAGATCGCCTCTGGTCGCGGAGCAAATCAGGTTTCCCTCCCAGGGGAACTTGGAGAACCTGACCCCTCGCCCAGTGCTCCAAAGGCACCGGCTCCTGTGCGGCTCCGCGAGCAGGTGAGGGAAGAAGGCAGTGAGGGGACAGGGTGCGGTCTTTCCGGCTGCGGCAGAGCAGCCCGGGGACCCAGTCGAGGCCGGCTCCAGGGACAGGCGCGGCCCACTAGCGCAGTGGGGAGTAGAGCGTGGCCTGGACGCTCTGCCCCGGCTCCCAACGCTGCGCCTTGCGCCTCGGGCCCGCCCCGCCCCGGACTGCGAGCGAGCGCGCCCTCGGCTCTGGCCTGCGGCAGCTGAGTCGCCTCCGCCGAGCGGCCCGCGGCGGCAGCGACAGGGCGGGCGGCCGGCCCGCGAGGCATGGCAGGCCGCGGGGCGCCGGGGGAGAAGCGCTGGCAGCTGGTGCGCTGGTGAGTGGGCGCCGGGGTCGGGGGCTTGGACGCGTGCGGAAGGGTGCGGGGCCATTGGCCCAAAGTTTCTTTTCAAGCTGAGGTTTAGGGGCCAGGTTTAAGGAGAGGCGCCGAGCTGCCTGTTCGCCACCACCCTGCATCCCTGCGCCCGCTCTTTGTGGCTCTCCAGGGAGACAGGCGCTGGCACCCGGGACCCAGTCCTTGACTTCAAGCTTTGGAGGGACTTGGGTGCTCCTTCTACAGGCTAATCGGCAGGGCTTCCCTCCTTTCCTTTCCCCTCACTTCCCTTTTCTATTTTTGCAGTGGGGGTCCCCAGCCTACCTCCATTCCTTCTGCTACTCGGGGTCGGGCCAAGGACTCGGGCCTGGAGAAGGCACAGCCGCAGCCCTCAGCTCTGCTGTTGAAGGAGACGCCCTCGTCTTCCTAAGCAGGGACCCCTGCGGTGTGCACTTTGGGGATGGGGGCTTGGAGAAGGAGGCCGCAGAGGCGAGGGAAGAGTTTCACTGTGGGGGTCGGGGCGACCTTGGGGGCTGCTTGCCCTTGGGGCTGCTTACCCCCACCGCAGCCTGGCCGGGCTGGAAAGTCAGAAATCACTACCCATCTGCTGGTGTCAGGCTGTGGGACTGCTGGCTGGGAAGTTTCGGGTGCATCACACAACCCCACCACCTGGTCGGGCTCCTGTCCCTGGGGTCCGAATGTTGAGGAGGCATCAGCCAGGGGCCGATCTCAGCGGGGCGGGGCCTAGAATGCCGGACAGCCTGTTCAGCTCCCCGCGGCCCTGGGAGGCCCCTGGGAGTGTGAGGAGCAAATTTGGCTGGGACCTCTCCCCAGCCCACATCATCCCACCCACACAAGGGCCAGGGGCCTCTCTGAAGTAGCACATCAGACACACGTCTCCAGGTACGTCTGTAGCCTAAATACAAACAACAACAACATTATCATCAATAATGTCTACCAGGACTTCCTGAGCACTTCCTACTGGTTTCACCATAATCAAAGTCCAGGCATCCACTCAGTTACTCTTCACAGTGAGACTGAGAAGCAGAAGGTATGAGCACCCCCTGTTTTACAGAAGGGGAAACTGAGGCTCAGAGAAGGAAAGTGGTTAGTTAAGGTCACCTGGCAAGTGAGTGGCTGAGTCGGGGTTTGAACCCTGGTCTTGCATAACTGATCCTCTGTTCTGCTTCACCCCACACAGCCTGGCCACATATCCAAGTTGCTATCAGAAAACCCCAGCATGTCAGAGCAGGAGGGATCATGGGGTTCGGAGCCTGCCCACCCACCCCCATCCTGGGAGGATTCCAAGAATCAAAGTCCAGATATTCAAACTTATTATTTATCAGTTGAACCACTCTGCAAATGAAGCCCCAGATGCACAAGTCAGATAAAAGCAGAGATAATCTCTCTGAAGAGCTAGCAGGGAGCTGGGGGTTAGTTAGTGTCCTCTCACTGTAAAGGAAGCATCACCCCAGGACCCCAGGACTTCCCAGATTAAATGAAGTTTGCTTAGTTTAATTCCCTCCCTCACTTCTCACTTCTTGGAGGAGAACACAGGCAGAGTTTTAAAGGGAAAGAGGCCGGGTTTCTGCTCTGACTCCCTGTCTCTGCCCTGGTGCTGCCTGGCTGGATCTCGGGGTGGACCTGTTGATGCATGAGTCATTGTTAGTGCCTCTAATTACGTTTTGGGTCACCTTTCACCCCCAGATTAAAGCCTATGGCTTTGAGAAGGCCCTGAAGATGTGACTTGAGTAGTGAGGCAGCCTGTCAGGGAGCTCTCCTGAGGGCAGGAAACCCTCTGAACCCCACGGTGTGCTCCCAACAGGGCCAGTCTTGGCCCCTTGTTTCAGGATTTCAGATCGAGTCAGTTTGTTCAACCCAAACTGGCTTAAGAGAAAAAGGGAATTTACTGGTTTATAGAACTGAAAACTCCAGTTCTCTCCATGTTTCAGGCACAAGTGCATTCAGGTGCTCAAATAATGACACCAAACAATAGTCTACTCTCTCGGTCCCTCTGCTTCCTTCTGTTCCTCTTTTATTTCCTTGTGGAGGCAGGATGCCTATCAGCTGGGGACAGCTCTCCAGATTAGAGACTATCCTGGAAAAAGAGCTTTTCTTCCTCAGTGGTTCCAGCCCAAGTCTCAGGATGTTATTTCATTGGCATAATTTGGGTCACATGAACATCTCTGAGCCAATCACTGTGGTCAGGGAGATGGACTGCTCAGATTGGCCAGGCTCATGTGCCCACCCATGGGGCTGAGCTTGGGTCAGCTCTATCCAAAGCCATAGATCTTGGGAGTGGGAGTGAGGGTGATGAACAGTGACTTATGGGGCAACAAAAACAAGTCATGCAAACCTTCAATAAAGTTAAAAGATAACAGTATTTCCATGTAGCAGGTTAAATGTTAATATGCCAAATATAAGAAGCACTCTTATAAGTAAATTTTAAAAAATATCTTAGACCAGGGGACTTAAACAACAGAAATTTATCTTCTCATGGTTCTGGAGGCCAGGGTGCCAGCGTGGTTGGGTTCTGGTGAGAACCAGAGGCAAGTTGCAGTTTTCTCTGGGATATTGAGGAATTCAAAAGCAAAATATTAAGCCTTATAATAATATACTTTGACGGGGAGAGAGCATCCAAGCAATTAATTAGAAACAAAGAGATGACTAGATTCACACCATAAGCTGTTGGTCGGGCATACCTGTTTCACAGGAAATGAATTCATGTGCGTAGCTGTTACGCCCCTTGGTATTAAAAGTTCTTCAGCTGTTCAGATTGGCTAACCTTTTCATATACTCATGGTGCATAAAAGCATAGGCACACCTAAGTAGCCACAGAATATGGGGCAAGACTTTAGTGGTTTTCTCACAAAAGAAAATACTTCACATACTTTTTAAAAGTGAGAACCCAAGGCAGAACCTTTGTTTAAGGTCTAAGTGTGGCAAGTTAGCATGTTTGAATTTGTGGGAGAATTGGGATCTTTTAAAAGACATATCAACAATCTGTTGAATTGTATGCTTTTTAAACAAGTAGTTGTTTAAAATGACAGTGAGATACTGCTACACGCCCGTTGGGATGACCAAATTCTGGAGAACTGACAACACCAGACACTGGCGAGAATATGGGGCGACAGGAGCTCTCCAACATTGTTAGGGGGAATGCAGAATGGTACTGTCCCTTCAAAAGACAGGTTGATGGTTTCTTACACAACTAAATATACTCTTACTGTATGACCCCACAATTAGTTACCCAAGGGAGTTGAAAACCTATATCAACACACAAAAAAAAAACGGTGCATGGATGTTAACAGAATGTTAATTCATAATTGCCCAGACTTGGAAGCAACCAAGGCATCCTTCAGTAGGTGAATGGACAAATAAATTAGTGCATCCAAACAATGGAATATTTTTCAGCACTAAAAAAAAAATGAGGACTTCCGGCCAAGATGGAGGCATAGGTGGAAATACTGTGCCTCCTCGTACAACCAAAATTAAGGACAATAAAGATTTAGAAACAAAAACACAACCAGAACAGACAGAAGATTGAACTGTACAGAAGTGTGACAACCATTCATCCAGATGGGTAAGAGGGGTGGAGTTGGCAGCCGGCAGAGAGGGGTCAGGGCAGGAAAAAGTGGTGGCTAGCAGACCCCGGGCATGGAGAGGCAACAAGCAGACCCAGTGAGGTGCACAAGGCGGCTGGCAGACTGCGGTCACACATTCGCGTGCAGATAAACCAGGCAAAAAACAGGCAACGAGACAGACCGCACAACCCAGGATCCCAGAGACGGGAAATAAAACTTAAAAGCACCGATTGAAAACACTTGTGGGGGTTGAGGTGCCAGGAGAGACTCCCAGCCTCACAGGAGAGCTCATTGGAGAGACCCACAGGGTTTTAGAACATATTCAAGCCCGCCCACCTGGGGAACCAGAAAGGCCCAATTTGCTTGTAAGAAGTGGCAGAGGGGACTGATATCTGAGAGAGAGCCAAACAAGCGCCATTGGTCCCTCTCTGACCCCGCCCCCACATGCAGCCTCACTGCACAGCAACTGGGTTGCCCTGCCGCCTTGGTGAACACCTAAGGCTCTGCCCCTCATTACATAACAGGCGTGACCAGACCAAAAAATTATGGTGCAAATGGAAGAACAAATCAAAGCCCCAGAGCCAATGCTTTTAAGTGACCAAGAGATAGCCAACCTATCAGATGCATAGTTCAAAATACTGGTGATCAGGATGCTCACAGAACTGGTTGATTTTGGTCGCAAATTAGATGAAAAAATGAAGGCTATGCTAAGTGAAATGAAGCAAAATGCACAGGGAACCAATAGTGATAAAAAGAAAACTGGGACTCAAATCAATGGAGTGGACCAGAAGGAAGAAAGAAACAACCAAACAGGAAAGAATGAAGAAACAAGAATTCAAAAAAATGAGGAGAGGCTTAGGAACCTCCAGGACATTTTTAAACGTTCCAACATCTACATTATAGGGCTACCAGAAGGGGAAGAGGAAGAGCAACAAGTGGAAAACTTATTTGAACAAGTAATAAAGGAGAACTTCCCCAATCTGGCAAAGGAAATAGACTTCCAGGAAGTCCAGGAAGCTCAGAGAGTCCCAAAAAAGTTGGACCCAAGGAGGAACACACCAAGGCACATCATAATTACATTAGCCAAGATTAAAATGAAGGAAATAATCCTAGAAGCAGCAAGAGATAAGGGGACAGTCACCTACAAAGGAGTTTCCATCAGACTGTCAGCTGATCTCAAAAAGAGACCTTACAGGCAAGAAGGAGCTGGAAAGAAGTATGCCAAATCATGAAATACAAGGACTTACATCCAAGATTGCTCTATGCAGCAAAGCTTTCATTTAGAATGAAAGGGCAGATAAAATGCTTCTCAGATAAGGTCAAGTTCAAGGAGTTCATCATCACCAAGCCCTTATTCGATGAAATGTTAAAGTAACTTATCTAAGAAAAAGAAGATAAAAAAATAGGAACAGTGAAAAGACAGCAAACTCACAGTTATTAACAGCCACACCTAAAACAAAAGCAAACTAAGACAGCTAGATCAAGAGCAGAGCCACAGAAATGGAGATCACATGGAGGGTTAGCAGCAGGGGAGTGAGAGGAGGAGAAGGGAGGAGAAGGTACAGAGAATAAGTAGCATAGTCGGTGGGGAGAAAATAGACAGGGGGAGGGCAAGAGTGGTGTGGGGAATGTAGAAGCTAAAGAACTATGACACATGGATATGAACTAAAGGGGGGGAATGTGGGTGGGAGGGGTGTGCAGGGTGGAGGGGAATGAAGGAGGGAAAGGGGACAACTGTAATGGCATAATCAATAAAATATATTATTTAAAACAGAAAAGAAATGAGCCATTAAGCTATAAAAAACATGGAGGACCTTAATTGCATATCACTAAGTGAAAAAATGCCAATTTGAAAAAGCTATGTGCTGTATGATTCCAACTATATGACGTTCTGGAAAGGCAAAACTAAGAAGACTAAAAAGATCAGGGGTTGCCAGGCTTGTGTGTGTGTGTGTGTGTGTGTGTGTGGCGGGGGGAGCGTGAGGGGAGAGATGAACAGATAGACAACAGAGGACTTTTAGGGCAGTGAAAATACACAATTATAATGATGGAAACATTAAAAACATCCACAAACAAACAGTAACTCATGTCCACATGTCCTTCAGAATAGCCCTCTTCCTTCAGACTCTCCTTCTCTAAAACATAAAGTACTAAAAATTAAATTAGAATTTTATTGGGTTCATCAGTTTAAGATATTAAATCGTATTGTTTTCAGCATTCTTACTGTCCCTGAGGCCTGTGCTGAGCCCTGCCTGATTTCTGATGGTTGGCCATAGAGTCTGGGACAGGGAGCTGACAGAGACTAGGAGCCAAGGCTGTGTGAGTGGTTAAAACATGGTACAGAGCCCTGGCTGGTGGCTCAGTTGGTTAGAGCATTGTCCCATATGCCAAGGGCATGGGTTTGATCCCCGGTCAGGGCACATACAAAAAGCAACCAATGAGTGCATGAATAAGTGGGACAGCATATCGATGTTTCTCTTTAATAATAATAATAATAATAATAATAATAATAATAACAACAGTACAGAGTGTTTTGGAAGTGTTTTATTGGCTGTATAGTATTCCATTATAAGTTGGATGGTGACTTCTTCTTCTAGCCTCTATTGATGACCTTTTAGGGTTTTGAATATTTCGATATCATGAACATTGCTGCAGTGAACATCTCTGGACCTGTTGCATGCGAACGTGCAGAGAGATAATGGTTGGATATGGTCTTCAAAGTGAAACAGCAGAGAAAAGGCAGGAGCACGTTGTAAAAGATGCTGCCAACCTGACTTCCAAAGACACTGTACCATTTTCTATTATCTCCAATGATGTGTGAGGTGCCGCTCTCCCCCAGTTGGTTCACACTGGGAATGAGCAAACTTAAATCTTGGCCAGTCTCACCAGTGAAAAATGGTCTCGTGTTGTTTCAATTTTCATTTTGTTACTTAAAGTTGAGATTTTTTAGTGCTTATTGGTTATTTGTGTTTCTATTTTTGTAAACTATTCATTAATTTCCTTTGCTCTTATTTCTTTGCTGGTTTGCTCATTACATATGTTTTCATATTCATTTGTGAAAGCTCTTTGTTTATCATGAGATTTAGTCTTTTTCATTTTTTAATTATTATTTTTTAATTCTCCCCGGAGGATATGTTTATTGATTTTGGAGAGAGAGAAAGTGAGAGAGGAAGGAAAGAGAGAGAGAGAGAAACTTCACTGTGAGAGAGAGACACTGATGGGCCACTTCCCGTTTGTGCTCCCCCGACCCCGGCCCGGCCCCAATCGGGGATCAAACCTACAACCATTTGGTGCACCAACCAACGGAGACACCTCACCAGGACAGTCTTAAATTTTTTTTAGTAAGTTTTATATTTCAGAACAGTTTTAGATTTACAGAAAAATGAGATGATAGTACAGAGAACTCCCTATGCCCCATCCCAGTGTCCCCCTCATTAGCATCCTACAGAGTATGGTGCTTGTGTTGCACTAATGAGCCAACAGTGGCATATTATTATGAGCTGAAATCCACAGTGTATTCGGATTTCCTTAGTTTTTCCCTAATGTCTTTTTTTTTTTTTTTTGGTTCTGGGGTCCTATCCAGATTCCACATCCCATTTAGTTGTCATGCCTCCTGAGGCTCCTCTCAGTGGTGATAAGTTCTCGGGCTTTCCTTGTTTTTGACAACCTTGCCAGTTTTGAGGTGCGCTGGTCCTCTTTTGTAGAATGTCCCTTAAGTGGAATGTTTTTCTCGTGGTGAGCCTGGAACTAGGAGTTTGGGGAGGAGAACCACAGGGAGAGAGTGCCGCTTCCATCATGTCACATCAAAAGGACACACTATCAATCCGACTTGTCGCCTTGGCTGAGGTGACACTTTGTCATGTGGACCTTGGTCACCTGGCTGAGGTTGTGTTTGTCAGGCTCCCGCACTGTGAACTGCCCCCCCCATTCCCACAATGTGCTCTTTGGAAGGAAGCGGCTATGTGAAGCCCCCATTTAAGGAGAGTGTGGCTGAGAGCTGCCTCCTCGAGGGCGCAGAAGTCACAGATACAGTTTGGAATTCTTCTGGTGAGAGGTTTGTCCCTTCTCCACCATTCACATATTTTTCAGTCACTTATTTCAGTACATGCTTATGGATATTGATTTATATTTTATAACAGCTTTATTTACTTTTTATAACAGCATATATCACACAACTCACCGATTTAAAGTGCAAAATGAAATGGTTCATGGTACATCTGCTGAATTGTGCAACCATCACCATAATCAATTTTAGAACATTTCATTGCCCTCCGAAGAAACCCCATGACCTTTAGCAGTCCTGCTTCTCCACTGCCTCCCGAACCCCTCTCCCCCCGGCCTAAAGCAACAGCTAATCCACTTTCTGTCTCTATGGATCTGCCAATTCTGGACATTTCGTATAAATGGAATCATAGAGTATGCGGTCTTTTGTGACTGGCTTCTTCCACTTAGCATCATGTTGTCAAGGTTCAGGTTTCAGTGACTGCCTGACCTTCCCCAGTGTTCGACCTAAAAAACAGGTGCAGCCGGTGAAGGGCCAGACCCCTCTCTCCATGGTGATGGGTTGCATCCTCCTGGGGGTGTCGCCCAGCCCTACACCTGGGACCTGTCTATGAGCAGCTCCTGCCCTTCCTCTTCTCTCCTCATTCCCTTCAGCATGTTCCTGCCAGTGCCCAGGTCTCTGGACTGCTCCTTCCGCAAGAGAATCTGAGAAGCTGGTTTTTGCTAAAGTTTTAGTAGCTGATACTGGTTTCCAAGGCTGACCCCTCTGCTGTATTTAATCTTTAATGTACTGGTCAACAGAATTTCAGGGTTGTGGCAGGTTAACAAGGGACATATTTGGGGATGGGAGGTGTTCTGTTTTTCCTCATATTCAATGTGGTCCAATTTAGCAAATACAATTCGTCAGTTAAATTGGACTCATTAGTGGAGATAATCCGAGCTTCCTGAGGGTGTTATGAGTCTATGACCACTCGACTGTTGTGATTTCCACAGAAGGCTGGCTCAGTTGGCCAGAGAGCTGCGTGGGTTTTCAGAGATAGTCAGACATCGTCTCGCACTCCAGCAGGGAGACAGGCTCATAAATAACTCACAGGCGAGCAGAGAGCAACGTTGTGAACATGGTTGAGCAAAGCATTTTGGGAACCTTGGAGCCAACTTGGATTCTGGTTGGGGTTTGGGTTTAGCGGCTGTGTGGGTTGAGCCGCTGAGGCAGGGTGGGCAGGTCCGGGGCAGAGACGGAGGGCGAGCAGTTTAGGTCAGAGCACAGGCTGAGTAAAGGCTCCAAGATAAGAAAAGGCAGAGCATGTTTCAAGAAGGGCAGGCAGCCAGGGATGGAGGGATTTGTACGTGTAAATGTGGAGGGAGTGACGTGTAATGGCGGGAAAGGCTGGAAGGGAGCAAAGTGGGGAAGGATGTCTCGGGTGAGCAGTTTGGATGATACTTGGTATGCAGTGGAAAGACACTAACCCTCTGGGTCAGGGGAGGAGCCGGACAAGACGGTTGGGAAGAGGGGCTGGTGTGGAGGAAGGAGAGGATGCGTATGTGGAGCAGACCGGTTAGAAGGAAACTGGATACCACGGGCAGAAAGTGCAAGAAAGGCCGGCCTCTGCTGCTTCCTGTGTGAGTGACCTTGGATGAATTCATTTTCTTCCCCCGAGCCTCTTCTTCCTCATCTCCAAAATGGGACCGGCAAGTTCCGCGGAGTGTGATGTGAGGCTTATGGGAAAGAAGTTAGGGAGTGGGTTTGTCTGTCATTGGTGAAGCATGTAGGGTCCGTGGACTGGTGAAGGGCTAGGGAGGATGGTGAGGAGGGAAGGTGACAATGATGACCATGTAGCAAAGAGCATTCCTTACATCATCTCATTTAATCCTTGCAACAACCCTTCAAAGTAGGCATTATTATTACTCCCATTTGACAGATGAGGAATCTGGGGCTCACAATGGAAAAAGCACTCACCTATAGCTAATACTAGTAAGTGGAACCAGGTCAGGGTGTCTGCAAATAGTGGGGGACAGTCCCTTCCTCCTGCCTCTGGGAGAGGGGAGGGGAAGGGTGGCTGGGTGTTGGCTGGGGCAAGGAGATAGAGGTGGTGCTTGTGTCTGAGGCTGTTTGCACTCCCCTGTAGGCAGGGGTGTGGACAGGGTTTGGGTGGGGACAGTTCCTGAGTGGGCCTATTCCTCTCTCAGCCTAGACACCTGTGGGGGCCTCGTGGGGTCAAGGTGTATCAGCCTGTGAGTGAAGGATACCACTGTTTGGTCTTGGCTCTTGCTTGTTTATCCTCATCTGTAAAATAAAGCTGTTGGACCGATAAGTGACCTGTTTTTTTTCCTAATGACCTAAGACTTCATGATCAGCAGAGTTCTCAAATTAAAAAGACATTGAAAACATATTATATTCCCATGGTTCAAATTCAAAAAGCATTAAAGCAGTTTCAGTGCTCCCCAGCCACTCAGTCCTCTACTTTGGAGGCAGTTGGTGTTATTAGTTGCTCCCACGGAGATGGCAAGAGTGAGTCATTCAAGGCTGAGTCCTGCGAGCCCAAGGACAGGCAAAGGCGTAGAAACCTCATCAGATAGGATGGCATTAATCAGGGTGGGCTTCCTGGAGGAGCCTAGTTTTGAGCCGGGTTTTACAAGAGGAGTGTCAACTTGGGGCAAGAAACAGGCCACAGAGGAGAGTCAATTCTCAAATTAAAATCAAGATGCTTCCCCAAATCTGTCCTTGCCCAGCCACCTGCAGGAACCAGGAACTTGGGAACAACTTTGTGCCTGTCCCCTCCCCACCTGTGTCCAGCCCACCGTCGGGTCTCGCTGGCACCACCTCCTTAGCTGGCTTGAGAGTCCTCCTGCTTTGCTCCATCTCCAGCACGGTCCCACTTCCCAAGCCACCGCTATCCCACCTGGACACCTGCCACAGCATCCAACCTGGCTGTCCTGCTCTTTCCACCCAGCAGCCCGGATGCTCTCCCCCAAACGCCTCTCAGATCATGTGAAGGAGAGTGAAGGGAAACAGGTGGGTCCGACGCTCTGAGACGGGAGGCCTGGGGAGCCTGGGGAGCAAGGAGAGCCCTCTCTTCTCCGGCAAGCCTGCCCCCTGGGAACCTCCTACCCCAGCAAGTAGGTGGAGCCCACAGGGCAGTGTCAGGGCAGCTGCGCAAGTCTTTTTCATAGCAATTTATGCAGTTTGCAACCACACACACACACACACACAGAGTAAGCATTTGGGATAGGCAATACCTCTCCTGCGTGAAAAGATTCATCGTCAAAAGTCACTCTCCTACGCCCCCAGTCCCCCAGTCCCCCGCTTCTCCCCACCCAGATAACTACATTACCTCTTGTGTCTCCAGAATTTTTGCATATAAAGATAAGAAAATATGAATCCATTCTTTATTCCTTCCCCTTTTGACATAAATCACACATACTGCTCTTCCTGCATCTGATTTTTAAAAAATCTTAAGAATGTGTCTTGGAGATCACTGCATGAGGCCCACAGAGAAGGCTCTCATTGGAAGCATTTGTTGTAAACCAATGGCTGTGCACCGTCTTACTCCACAGACGCACCGTAATTTATGTTCTGCGGCGGCCCCCTGCTGACCAGCGCTTGGGGCGTGTTCAAGCCTTTTGTTGTTATAAACAATGCCACAGGTCACCTTGTCCACGTGCTGGAGTCTGTAGATTAATTCTCCAAAAGTGGGTCGTCAGGCTACTGGGAAGTGTAATCGTGACTTAGACACTTTGTCCGGTTGTCCTGAAGAAGGGTTGTACCGCTGACACCCCCACTGGTAACGTGTAAAGGGGCCCCTTTGTGGTGATGTGCTTGTTCTTGTTGTTCCCACAAAACTGTAATCTCCAGGAGGGCAGGAATCTTGTGTCTGGTTTATCATCATAGGCACCCAGTTAAATGTTGAGTTAATTAATGGAGGCACGGTTCTGCCAGGAGGAGGTGGCCAGTGGGAGAGACCCTTCTGTGTTCACCTGGCCTGGCCCAGCCCCCGCCACCCTTGCTGCAGGAAACTGTCTGTCTGGAAGGTGGCTGGGACCCTTGAACTGCTGAAGACCTAAGCCTGATGTTTGACCCATGACTCACCCCGCCTTGTCCAGCTGTCTCATTACAGTAGGGAACTTGGAGAATGGACCCTTATCCGGTGCTTGAATTGCCCCGACTACCCTCTGCTTACATACCTCCAGTGACAAAGGACTCACTCCTTCCAAGTGCCTCGTTTCAACTTCAGACGATCAACTTTTAAAAGCCTTTTCCATCGATTGAAACCTGCTCCCTGTCATGGCCTCCTCTTCAGGGAATTCACTGTGGCCCCTGGAAACAAGGCTCTCTGGCAGATAAGGGGGGGTGTATTTGGGACAGGTACCTCACACCCATCTTTTGGCAGCAAGCCAGGCCAGTCCCCCAGAAGAGCCCTGCGGCGCCCTGCCTGCCTCCCTCCTCACTCTCTCCTGTCCCGCAGGTACGTGCAGGAAGGGCGTTTCCGCATCGAGGAGAGGACACTGACAGCCTTCCAGTGGCTCTACAGCCCACAGCACCATTGCATCCTCAGCCGTGCTGACCTTGAGTCTCCCTCCAGGTAAACTGATCTACGGCCCTAGATCTCACTCTTTGGCCCGACTCCAGGCCCCTATGGGTGGTATTTACATAGCCACATTGGTCCCTAAACCTGCATTGGGGAACACTTGTCCTCATTGATGGAGAGGCCTCATGGGTTCTGGAAAGAGTTTGTCTAGCCTCGAATGCACTGAATGATCAGAGGCAGCGAGCTGCCTCTGCTTTCCCCTCTGTAAAATGGGTATGACCATAGTCTCCCTTCTATGAGGAAGATCATGAGTCTGGAGTGAAGTGATGCCTGTGGAGAGTCCCAAAGCCAGGAAATCCACTCGTTCCTCTTCAAGTGGGAAAATAGCAGCCAGATTTGCTGGGCAGCCCCTGCTTTGACCTGGGTGGAGGCAGCCTCCTCCCTTCTTGTGATGGGCTGGGAGATGAGGGCTTTTCCTGGCCTAGATTCCTGTTCCCAGGCTCCTGCCCACTTTTTTTCTCATCCTTACCTGAGGGTATGTTAATTGATTTTAGAGAGAGGAAGGGAGAGAGAGACACACAGAAACATTGATTGGTTGCTTCCCACAGGTGCCCAGACCAGGGATCAAACCCCCAACCTTTTGGTGTATGGGATGATGCTCCAACCGACTGAGCCCCCCGGCCAGGGCCCTGCCCACTCTTTGTTCATACTGTGGACAGGTGTGACCACTGTTAACGGTCTCTACAGAGATCTCCCGGGTGGCCCTGCTGCCGCCACATCCTTTCCCAAGACTTTGGCCAGACCAGATCCTGGATCTTTCTCATCACTTTCCCCATCAAAACTTCTTTGTATCAGATTCTAAATGAGCAGAACTCTTTTTTAAAAAGATTTTATTTATTTATCTTTAGAGGGGAAGGGAAGGAGAGAGGGAGAGAAACATCAATGTATGGTTGCCTTTCGTGTGTCCCCTGCTGGGAGTTGGCCTGCAGGGAACTGGCCTGCAACCCAGGCATGTGCCCTGGCTGGGAATCGAACCGAGATTGTCTGAGTCGCAGGCCCGCGCTCAATCCACTGAGCTACACCAGCCAGGGCTCTAAATGAGCAGAACTCTTGACGCCAAGGACGAACAGGTCTCTCCTCCAGGGGTGGTTGAAGGGAGGAGGATGGACGTGATGTCAGTGGGTGGTGCACCACGGCACCATTGGCAGCCAACTGGAGAGCAGGATGGTGCCCGTACCGCAGCTCCCCACACTTGCTGCAGGGATGCAGTGTAGATGTGACAAAAGCCTTCACCTCACCAGACATCTGCCCAGAACCCTACTTGCCTGAGAGCAGTGCATATGCTCCCTGTGATCTCACTGATGATTTCAGAAGGTCCAGGAAGCAGGGAGGTGAGTGGGTACTCTGGATCCAGCTCTACCCCAAGAGGAAAAAATCATTAGATGGTGGTGTGGAGATGACAGGGACCCTGGGAAAGGTGCCTTAGGCCACCTGAGAATACTTGGTGTTTAGGGAATGGGTGCCCTGGACTACGGAGGTGGATTTCAAATTATGTAGAGAAAAGATGGGCACTGGAGTAGGAGTTGTGAGTTCCAGCAATAAATGGTTCTTTTCTTCCCACAAAGCCTTGCAGGTGACACAGGAACATGAGCTGGGAGATGTCACGGATAGAAAGGTTGATGAGCGAGCTGCCACTGGCCGAGTCCTGTTCAATGTGTCTGTGAGTGGCGTGGTGTGGAAGGATGTGGAGAGCATGCTGGTGCCTTTGCTGATGGCAGGAACTTGGCACCATCACAACAGTTGAGATGTCAGAATTGGAATCCACACTGCCCTGGGGGCTGGATTCCAGGTCCTGCCAGGTGTAGGAGGTGCCATTTAGCAGGGAGAAGTTTGGTTTGGCCTCCAATCCTGTCTGCACCTGGGCAGCAGGGCAAGGGATCAGAGCTGCCCGAGGGGGTCCAGTAGACCAGACGCTTGGGTATGGCCCCAGGACTTAGGTGTCAAGAAAATGCTCACGTGCGGAGCTGCAAGAGCTCAGGAAGGAGTGCAGAGCGAGGGTGGGAAGGACCTGCTGCTCTGCTCTGAGTCTCAGACTCTCAGCGGAATGTTCCTTAGACCTCCGTTCATTTATTGGTGGACGGGAATTGCACACATTTCCTCTGCTAACACTGTGCCAGATGTTACCCTTGAACAGCTGAGCAGATTGCCTTTTGGGGCGATGGACCAGACTGCTGAAGGGACTCAGACTGTGGGCTGGCCACCCCATCTCCTTTCTTCCTTCCACCAGCTGTGGGTCAGGCCCTGCCTTTTGTTTCAAGGCAGACAAGGACCTGCCTCCATGGGGCACATTTTCTAGTGGAAGAGACAGACTGTAGCCGCAGGGACAAGGACATTTCAGAGAGAACTTTTCGGAGCGCGGAAGAAACTACAACAGGGCACCAAGATAAAGAATGACTAGTGGGCACTTGGAGCTTCAGGAGAGGTGGAAGTTCTCTCTGAGAAAATGACGTTTGAGCTGAGTCCTGAAGGACACAGTGTGGTGGCCACGTGGAGAAGATGCTGGTTGAATGGATGGTGGGGAAAGGGCTCGGAAACGGGGTGGAAGAGTACCCTCGTAGGGTACTCTCGAAGGGTACCCTCGCAGCTAGCTCATGGACCTAGGCATGTTCTAGAAGCAGAACGCAGTGGCCGGAGTGAGGCCTGGCGGACAGACAGAAGCAAGGCCGACTTTCGGTGATGCGAGGCAAGGCTTTCTAGCTCCGAGCGCTGCCTGAGGACAGATAGGTAGCTGCCTGAGGGAGTGAGTGTCCCATCACTGGGGCGCGCGCCCCATATTCAGAGGCCGCCCTCCCAGAGGTTACAGAGAAAGAGACTTGGGCATCCCAAAGGCTGCCTAGAAGATTCTTCGTCCCTCCAGCCCCTTCAAGTTCATGGGTATCCCTTGGTTTGGACGGAGCTGAGATTTGTGTGGAATGAGTGAATGAAAGCTCCAGGCTGCCAGGTCCAAGGCAGGGGCAGTTTCATGGAGTTTTGGCATTCTTGACGCTTCCCATTTCCAAGTGCAGACAGCACCGTCCCCTCTCCCAGGTCCCACCCTTCTGAGAGCTGGGGATGGCCCTAGAGTGTCTTCAATAGACCAGGAACCCATGGATCTGCCTGCGCCTCGGTTGCCCACTGCACTTCCTCTGGGCTCCGTCCTTCGGGAACTTCTCTGGGTAGGTGGGCCATTCCCGCAGTTCTCTCTTGGGTCCCTCGGTCGCGCCGGCCCCAGCCGCGCCTTTGTTCCCGAGGAGCCGCCTCGGGCAGTCCCGACGGCGTTCGGTCGCGGCGCTCAGGATCCGCGGTATCCCCCCTCCCCTCCCCGGCGTCCTCGTCTGCCCCGGCGCCCGCCCTCCCACTCCCTCTCGGCAGCTGCGCGGCGGCCGGCCCTGGGCGGCCGTGTCTCGGGGGACCGGAGAGAGAGGTGGGCGCGGCCCGCAGTCAGCCGGCGGCGGCTGGAGCGACCCAGCGGGCGGCCGGGCGCGGGCTTGCGGACGGCGGGCCCTCCAGGTGTGCAGCAGCTGCAGGCGGGAGCAGCTTGGGGCGTGCGGAGCCGCAGCCGGCTGTGCGCGTGTGCGCGCCGCGGTGACGGGGCACGCGCTGGGCGGGCGGCGAGAGCAGCCCGCCGCCGCGGAGGAGGAGGGGGCCTGGGTCCGGATGAAGACGGTGGACGTCGCTGTGGCGGGCGCACAGGCGGAGACGACCGCCGCGACTGACTGTTGACATTCGGTCCACCTCGCGGAGTGAACCTGGGCGCCGGCGTCACAGAAGGTCAGTAGGTCCAGGGCTGGGTGTGCATCCCAGAGTCAGCCTGGAGCAGGACGCGAGTCCTGGGTGTGACTGAACGTGGGGTTGGGGTGTATGTTGTGAGTGTAAATGCGTGTGTTTGCAAAGAGAAATCCAGTCCATATCGGCGTGTAGGAGCTCCGTGCTGCGACTCGGCACAGCGCTTCGGCGTAACGGGCTGTGTCTGGGAGGTGGGGTGGCTGTCCTCAGAACGCACGCCGGCGGGGCATTGCGCACGCACCGGGTAGAGGGGTGAGCGTGCCTGCGTGAAACGTCGCTCAGCGCCTGTCAAAGTCTCTGGCCAGAGGAGCTGACTGAGGCGGACGTCAGAGGTGGGTGTTCACAGGTGGTGATAGAAGGAAAAAGCCAGGAACCTCAGGAGGACTGTGGCTGGGCTGGGTTGTTTTGTCCCCCACCCTTCCCCGCCCAAAGGTCATAAATGCCACCCCATCTTCTTTCCAACTTGTGCCTGTCACAGGGAGGGGAGTCAGGATGGTGGGGTGCTGACTGAGAGGGCTTTGTGGACCCTTGGGGCAGGGCCAGCCTCCAGTCGGTGCTCAGCCCTAGGGAGAGCCCGGGTGTGGGTGTGGGGGAGCCCGCTGGGGTGGGGTCCGGGGCAGATGTGTGTTCAGGGAATCTCAGAACTGGGTAGAATCAACTTGTCTTTGCCACCGCCAGACACTGAGCGTCTGTCTGGACCTGTAGTGGGGACTTCCTGCTTTCTCCTGTTTTCTATAGCTCCCTCTACACCCTTCTTAACAAGCTGAAGGGCATTGACATGCAAGTGGGGTTTGGGCTCCGAATGCCAGGCTCTGCCTCAGAGCAGCTTCACAGGGAATAATGGGGTTGTCCGGGGCCGGGCACCAGGACTTGCTAATTCTTTTCCTGCTTTGTGACCCTGGGGCTGCCCCTTTAGTCCCATGGGCCTCAGTTTCCCATTGAGGGGGGGGAAGGCTCCCTCCTCCAATATTCCTGGGGTGGTGAGGAGTAAACAGAAAACTCACACAGCTGGGCCTGTGAGGTCAAAAGACATGATCTCCCCTAGCAAAGTCCCATCTTTGCAGCTTGGGCAGGAGTCCAGGGAGGCTCCGCCCTCTCCTCCACACCTGCCCTGAGTTTTCTGAGTCCAAAGCGGGGTCAGGGTGGGTGAGCAGGGTCAGGGTGGATGGCTGCTAGATCTGGCCACTCAGGTTTTAAAAATCTACCTCAAGTCCTCCCTCCCTTCCAAGATGTTGAGGGGTGGGGGTACGGCTTGGTTGAGCCTGGGATGGAGACTTCAGGTGAAGAGCCACAGAAATTTCTGGGCAGAGGCAGATGCTAAACTTGGGTAGGGCTGGGCTCCGTTTAGCTGGGACTGCTGCTCAGTCCTCGGTGGTGAAGCAGTTTGGCGGGAGGTGACCTCAGCTCCAGAGAAGAGGACTCTTCTGCTGCGGGCACCCCCACACCTTCACCTCCCTCTTCCCTCAACCCTGTCTGGATCAAGTGTGGCTGAACCCCAGTGGTTCAGAATGACTTGAACTTGAGGGGAAGGGACCCTAGTCAGGTGGTGTTGGCAGTGGCACAGCACAGTGATTGAACGTAATGGTTGTTGTCAATCAGACCTGGGTCCACATCTCAGCGCCCCTCCCCCCACTCCCACGCTCCCTGCTGTATCTCACCTGTGTTCCGCCAAAGCAGAACCTGAGAGGTAGACTTGGGAAGCGGTCCCAGGGGATAAGGTGGGGCGAGAGGTGCGGAGGAGAGACAGGGAAAGCAGCGTGGGGACACATTCGTTTTATTATCGCCACTGCCCTGTCCCGAGCTGCTGGGAGCCTGTGGAATGCGTTTCCTGTCGGAGAGAAAAACAGGGGAGCAGTCATCCACTAGCTCTGTCCCTCAGTGGACAAGGATACCCCATGGACATGAACTCCTGTGAGATTCCAGACACACGCGTGTGAGGCCCCACACTGCAGCTTCAGAGGAGGCCCGGCGTGGCCCTGGACGAAGCTTTGCTATGTGGCATCAGAGGCTGTGGCCCCAAGCCAGCAGGGAACTCAGCGGTAGTTGGGGAAGAGGCTGGAGTGAGAGCCGGGGGTGGGAGTGGGGGCAGAGGGTTTGAGGGGACACACTGAGGTGTCCAGCACACTGCCTGACCTTGGACAAATCACCTAATTTCTCTGAACCTGTTTCCTTATTTGGGGGTCGTGAGTGTTAAAATAATACATTTGTTAAATTTTGAACACGATGATGGGTCCCTAGCAAGAGCTCTGTGAACGGAGCCTTTCTCTGTGTTCGGGAAGACAACATGTTATGGGTAGTGGCTCATGTACCGGCTTGTTCAAGTGGGAGAGGAGGCTGGCTCAGGTGACCGCTGAAGGCCTTGCTCCTGCTCGTGGAATCTGGGGCTCCAGCCCCAGATAGCTGACCTGGTCAGTTCCTCCTGGGGCTGTGGCCTCATCTCCCAGGCCCCCTGAAAGGGTCTGTTTAACCGTCTGTGAATGGGAGCTAGCAGTGCCCTGCCCCTGGGCAGGCTCCTCAGACACGCCTCTTGCCGGGGTCTGTCCCAGGAGGACGTGGAGCCCAGGAGTAAGGCAGAGGGGACTAGCAGGCAGCTCGGAAGCAGGTGCTTGAAGGAGGAGTGGAGGAAGGGTGGATGCTGGCGTTTGGAGCTGGCAGATGGCCGTGGGCACCAGTCTGGGCCACAGTGAGTGGGAGGATAGGGCAGGGGGATGGAACAGAGGGCGAGAAAAGATGGGAGGCAGGAAGGGAAGGGAGAAAGGACTGGCAGCGGGAGGCTGAGAACGATGGAGGAAACAGCACTGTGGGGTGAGCTGGGCAGCCTTGGTACAAGGACTAGGGGTGTCTGGGACGGTGGGACAGGCTGGGCCTGTGGGGGAGTGATGATGGGGTGGCATGAAGGAGGGGAGGCAGTGGCTGAGGATTAGTTGGGGGTTGCTAGGGCATATGCCAGAGTAGGCTTCATATTTCAGGGTACAGTACCTGTAAGCCTCCTCATTCTCCTCCCCAAGGTGTCTGCCTGTCCCTCCCAGGCCACCACCCTCTTTGGCAGGGGAAGTGCTGTCTGCAAACACTTAGGTTCTGTTGTGAGAGGTGATTGGAGAAGGCGTGGACGTGTCTCTGCCAAGGCCTGTTGCCATGGTACCATGGTGGCCCTTGTCTCCCTACCCTCTCCCATCTCTGAGCAACGTGCCACCCCCTCGGGGAGAGGCTGAGCAGCGGGAGGGTGTCCAGCTGCCTCTCGCTCATGCACAGGCGGCTCAGGCTGGCACACAAAGGCCACTGCATCCATCCTCGGCCTACAGGCAAGATCGCACCTAGGCTAGAAAGTGCAGCAGCCACTGTCTTTATTGTCATTTGAAGACTCCTCTTGACCCCTGCAATTTGGGCCTCATTTTGTTTTTAGTAAAAAACAAAAACAGCAATCTACCCATCTACCTTCTCCCCTTTTCAAGAGGGCATCTTTATGGAGCCAGATGGCATGCTCTTCTTGCCCACACGTCCCTCAATGCTTTGGTGTTTCTCTAGTGGGAAGTTCTGCCTCGTGTCTGACCTCAGCCTGCCATGCTTCACTCCCCCCCCACCCCGGGTTTGCCACAGCCCACTGGGGCTTTCGAATAGTCATAAGGGGGTTCCTCTCCATCTGCTCAAGATGTGAGGCAGTGCCCTGGCCAGGTAGCTCAGTTGGTTGGAGAGTTTTCCCATACACCAAAATGTGGCGGGTTCAATTCCCGGTCAGGGCACACACCTAGGTTGCGGGTTTGATCCCTGGTCTGAACACGTCGATGTTTTTCTCCCATCAATGTCTCTCTCTCTCCCTTCCCCTCTCTCTAAAATCGATAAAAACATATTCTTGAGTGAGGATTAAAAGAATTAAAAACAAAGATGTGCCAGTTGTAGGGGCTTCCCAAGGCAGGTGGGGGACCTGGGGGACCTGGGGGACCTGGCCCTGGGGGACCTGGCCCTAGACAGGGCTGTGCTGAGCTCCCCCCACTCCCAACCCTGTCCACTCTCGGGTTCTAGACTTGCACCTCGCTCTCAGGGCTGGCTGGTGTCCTGCCCTCTTTCTAGGTCAAGTCCAAGTCTGTCAGACTTCTTCCTGGCCCCTGCTGGGCATGCTGGCTGGGCCCTGCCAGGTCTGGGTTAACAGATGGCATCAGGCATGGGCACTGGGGGGCCTGCTGATCAGATGACTGGTAGTGAGCAATAGCAGAAGGGAGGACGGGCTGTCAGGTGTGCCTGTGTGTGCACATCTGTGCACCCGTGTTCCTGGAGGCCATGCTGCTGGGTGGCTGTGTGTGCCTCTGTGTGGGTCCCTGAGCATGTCTCTGTGTGCACTGTTGGGTGCTCTGGGTTGTTCTTGTTCTTTTCTTTGGGTGTGTGCCTGTGTTGGCTGCCCACCAGGCTCTCTCCAGGGTCCTCGAGGGTGTGTCTGTTTGGTGGCAGGTGACACTTTAACCCAGAGGGATTTCCTGCCCCCCCCGCCCCCCGCCATACACCCTGGGTCTTATGCCCTGCCCAGTTCTGCCCTCTCTCCAGGCTTCCTGTCCCTGTCTCTGCCTCTGCCTTGAGGAAGATGCTTCTCCCCCATGGGTGCCCACTGCTGTTGGGGCGGGGCATGGAAGGGACAACCAGTCCAACCTCCAGCTGCATCCTTGGAGCTCTGAGCTAAGGGGGCGGGTGGGTGAGCTCTGGGTTGAGGAGATGAGTCAGGATGGCTGTAGGGGTGGGTGGAAGCCGGGCTGTGTGTCAGCATGCTCCAGGAGATGTGCACCCTCCCCCTGCAACCCTCTCTCAGAAGCTTGGGCACCAGTGTAGCAGTTCCAGGGCTCTCCCAGCCCTGCTATCCATGGCCTCTGCCCCTGTGGCTGGGGGAGTGTCTGGTGGGGGCAGAGTGGTCTCTGGGGCTCTGGGTGTCCCCCTGGGGGCTGGGCCTCCACGTACTTCTTGTCGCCGTAGTCGTGGGCATTTATGGGGCTCTTCCCATGCCCGGCCCTGGACCGCACACTGCACGTGTATTAGCTCACTGGCTTCTCGCAACACTCCTGTAAGGTGGGTTCTGGAAGCATCTCCAGCCTATGGGAAGTGGAGTCTCAGAGAGACTGAGCTACTTCTACAAGGTCACACAACTAGTGAGTGAACCCAGGTTTATTCTTGACACTCACTGCTGTTTCCTCCACTCTCTCTCTCTCTCTTTTTTAAATCATCGCTGGAGGATATGTTGGTTGATTTTTAGAAAGAGAAGAAGGGGTGGGGGGAGAGAGAGATTGATGGCAAAGAGAAACATCGATGTAAGGGGGAAACATCGATTGGTTGGCCCCCATACTCGCCCTGACCTTTCCGTGTACAGGACGATGCTCCAACCGACTGAGCTGCCCGGCCAGGGATCTTCCCTCCACTCTTCACAAAGTCGGATCCATCTCATCCTTTCATTCTCCCCCTCAGAGAGGCTGTCCCAGCTCCTCTCATGCAAACAGGGCTCCTCACCCGCCCAGTCCCCTGCCCAGTCCCCTTTGATAATGTCACTGTATGGTAAACACCTGTGTAGCGTTATCCCTCTTTCATTTTCCACCTGTCCACCCCCTAAGTCCTCCAGGGCAGGGTTCACTGAAATGGCCTCTGCCTCAGCAGAGAGCCTAGAACGCAGTAGGGATATGACAGACAATGGATGAAAGAATGACTGAATACGGGAAGATACGTCAGATGCCCCTCCCCCCACTGTCCCTGTATGGCAGGGGCCGCTGCAGAGTGGCGGGGAGCACAAGCTCGGCAGCCAGGCGGTTGGATTTACATGTCAGCTCTTCCACTGTCTGGTATCTAATGCTGCGTAGTAACTGCCCAGAAGGTTTTGGTCTAAAATGATGGTGACATTTATTCAGCCCAGGAATCCACAATTTGGGCATGGCTAGGTGGGTACACGTATTTCTTCTCGGCCACTATCATCGGGTGGCTTAAAGTCTAGGGGCTGGAGTCGTCTGCAGGCTCAGTCACTCTCATGTCTGGCATTTGATACTGGCTGCTGGCTTGAGGCCTCAGTTCGCTGCCACACGGGCGTCTCCCTGGGCTCTGTCTGGGATTTCTCATGGCACAGTGGCTGGTTAAAGAGCAAGGATCCCAAGAGTCAGACAGAAGCTATTTCACCTTTTCTTACCTGGTCATAGGAATGAGGCGGCACCGCTTCTGCTATAGCCATAGGTCCACACAGACCCACACCGCACCTCTTTTTAAAAATCTTCACCTGAGGATATGTTTTATTGGTTTTAGTGAGGATGGGATGGGGGAGGGAGGGAGGGAGAGAGAGAGAGAGAGAGAGAGAGAGATCCTTGTGAGAAAGTAACAATGGTTGCTTCCTGTATACGCCCCAACTGGGGAATTAAACCCACAACCTAGGTATGTGCCTCTCAACCAGGGATCGAACCCACAGCTTTTTAGTGTATGAGATGACACTCCAGCCAACTGAGACACCTGGCCAGGGCAATCTTCCACCTCTTAATGGAGGGGTATCAGTGTCACATGGTAAGAAGAACATGCAAGATGGGGGACATATTGTGGGATGGTGTGGCCACTTGGGGAAATGCAACCCACCACAGCTGCTTACTAGGAGTGTGACCTTGAGCAAATTACTTAGTCTCTTTGTTCCCCAATTTCCCCATCTCTGAAGTGGGGGACCCCACCAGTATGTACCACATGGGTATTCCTTTAGTAGTGCCCACACTCCCACCCACAGATGCCCTGGCACAGGTGAGGTCTAGGTTTGGATTTTCACCAAAGGACAGGATCCAGTCCCAGTTCCCCACCCACTCTCATGTCATACAGGAGGTACCTTATTGTGCAGAGCCCTTCTAGGGGGCAGTAATGGGGAGAAACAAGGGCACCTTGAGTCCAAAAGACCTTTTCTGTCTCAATTTACTGTGTCATTTGGAGTCAGTCCTTCTGAGGGACAAGTGCTGATAGAGATACCGTGATGCTGGGGCCCCAGCAGGATTTTTCTGGGCCTGGGTGGGTTGGGGGAGACCCTGCCAGAACCCCCATCTTTATCCAGGGAGATTCGGATAAATGAATCATGAACATGCTGTGTTTGTGCCGCAGGCCTTTTACAAAACCGTGTCTGGGGGATCCCCCTGCCTTTCCTGTGTCCCCCCCACCTGCCTCCACCTGAGTCACCACTCCTCTGCCAGGAGTGTGACTCCCCAGCCCAGGCTGCACGTGTGGGGGAGGGATCTCAGGGTTTGCTCATCCTGGCCCAGCTTGGGGCTGCCCCTCAGCTGGGTGTTGGCAGGAGGCCCAGGAAGAATCATGGGGTTTGCACCAGCCCAGCCTGGTGTTGCCTCACGTTTAGCACTGCCCTCTTCAAGGCCTGCTCTGCATTGCACCTCCCCTGTGAGAACGGCAATATGGTTGAAAGCAGGGCTTCTGGGTTTCAATTCCGTCGCCACCACCTACCAGCTCTGTGACATTGGGTGGGTTTCAGCCTCTCTGAGGCTTTATTTTCTCTCCAGGAAGAAGGACATGGTCCAGGTAAGGACTAAATGAAATAAAAATTATAGTATATCTGGGTAATGGGAGATTCTTATGAAATGATCAGTTATTCTTTACAGATGAAACAAGTGAGGCAGAGGGAGTTTAAGTGGTTTCCCACAACTAGTTTAAGCGTCAGACCCAGAGCTGGAACGCAGGTGTTTTGATACCAAGTGGTTGTTACTCATCTCCTGCAACACAGAGAATTACCCCCACCCCTCAGTCCCTTTTGCCAGAGGGCAAGGTGGCCGCCAGCCTAAGAAATACCAGCAGGAGGACTCCCCCATTACCTCTTTGCACTACCAAACTTGCCTGTAGAGGGCGCCAATGTCCACCTTCTGGCCCATTCTGATGCGGAAAGTAGCCGGTGTGGGTCTGCAGTGATAGGGGAGGGTTGGAGCCATCCAATCGGATGGAGGGAGAGCGAAGAGTTGGCTTTGTGGTCGCTTTTAGTAAGAATCCTCTTTAGAGAGCAGCTAGTGTCCAAGCCTTCCTACAGAAGACTCCAGGGCAACCAGTGGTAGCGGCAATGTTGTAGTAGACTTCATACCGGTACTTCTCCCTGGATCAGAACCATCTGGGGAGTTTGTTAAAGACGCAGCTTTTCTGGCCCCGACCCCGCCCGCCCCCTCCCCCCCCCCCGCCCCCCGGGCGATGGAATCAGAACTGGAGCAGCCACACTAGGTAACACGACTACCGGTCTGAGCCAGGCCCAGCCCTGAAGGCTTAACATGTGTGAACTCACTGTCCCCTCCAGCCCTATGAGGTCGGTACTGTCAGCATCCCCATTTATAGACGGGGAGTCTGGTCTGAGGCACAGAGACATTAAGTAACTTGCCTAACGTCACATTGTTAGCACGCAGCAGGGCTGGGGTTGGACCCCATGCTATTTAAGACCCAGGTGGTTCTCATGCCCAGTGCATTTAGAACCATACATTTTTTCCTTTTAATCCTCATCTGAGGACATGCTTATTGATTTTAGAGAGAGGGGAAGGGAGAGAAAGAGGGAGAGAAACATTAATGTGAGAGAGAAACATCAGTTGGTTGCTTCTCATATATACTCCGACCGGCTGCACAGGCATGTGCCTTGATCAAGGATCAAACCCCTGACCTTCTGGTTTATGGGACAACAGGCCAACCTAGTGAGCCACACTGGCCAGGGTAGAACCACTACTTTAGAACACCAGGCCCTCTCCTTTTTTGTCTCTTTTGTTTCCTTTTATTTGTCATTTTAAATGGTGTCTGTGGTCTTTTTTTAAAAAGAAAACTTATAAAATTCAGAAAAGCAGAAAGAAGAAAAAAAAGCATGATCCTTAATGTCATGCCTTGATCAATATGGCCCTGAGCATATTCGTTGGCTTGTTTCATTTCGTTCTGAGATTTCTGTAAGTCTTTCCCCATTACCTGAGCTTCCACACCCACTTGGTACTGGCTGAGAGGTGGTTGGGTCATGTTGTCTTTCTTCAACCTGCCCCCTCCTGTTGCGTATGTGGGTGGTCCCCAGTGTTTCATAATGATCACAATAATGTGGTAGAGACCCTTGAAAGTGCAGCTTGGCTCACATCTGTGAATTTTTCCCTGTGGGATGGTGTGGAATTGGAAATGGAATTGCCAGGTCAAAGGCATGCATATTAAAATAACCCTTTCGAAGCATACTATACATACAGAGAAGTGCACAGATTGTGGGCATTCAGGTTGATGAATTTCCACAAACTTGACACACACATGTAACACCAACACTCACATCCAGAAATGGGCCAAGATCTGTATTCTAGGAGCCCGGCTGGCATGAATGTAAGGATTCTGTTTTGTATTGCCAAATTTCCTCCAGCAAAGTTGTATATTGCTCTCGTTTGAGTTTTCTTAAGATTGAAGCACAAGCTTTGTTTAAAAGCAGAGTGGATGGCAACACCATTTGGAGTGAGACTGTGAGGGAGAGATGCTTTTCCTCCCTTTCCAGAATAAGAAGAGGGAGTCCCAGGACCGGGATCAGGGGTCAGTTGAGCTCCAAATAGGTTAAGAAACTTTTAAAGAAATGAGCCTTTGTAGCTTTTCCTCTTCCTCTTCCTCCTCCTTTCAGAGCAAACCATCCATATAATGAACTCTTTTAAAAAATATTTTCATTTATTTATTAATTTAATTTGAGAGAGAGAAGGAAAAGGAGGGAGAGAAACATCAACATGTGGTTGCCTCTTGCACACCCCACACTAGGGGCCTGGCCTGCAACCCAGGCATGTGCCCTGACTGGAGATCAAACTGGTGACACTTTGCTTCACAGGCCGGCACTCAATTCACTGAGCCACACCAACCAGGGCATAATTAACACTTTTTATTTATTTTTAAATTTTATTTATTTTTTTAATATTTATTTATTTATTAATTAAGATTTTTAAAAATTTATTTATCTTAGAGGGGAAGGGAAGGAGAGAGAGAGAGAGAGAAATATCAATGTATGGTTGCCTCTCGTGCGTCCCCTGCCGGGAACCCGGGAACTGGCCTGCAACCCAGGCATGTGCCCTGACTGGGAATCAAACTGCGATCGTGTGGTTCACAGGCCCGCGTTCAATCCACTGAGCTACACCAGCCAGGGCTAATTAACACTTTTTTAAAAATTTTTATTTATTTATCTTTAGAAGGGAAGGGAAGGAAAGGAGAGAGGGAGAGAAATATCAATGTATGGTTGCTTCTCATGCATGCCCTGCTGGGAACTGGCCCCTGCTGGGAGCTGGCCTGCAACCCAGGTATGTGCCCTGACTGTGAATCGAACCTCGATCTTTTGGTTCACAGGCCCGTGCTCAATCCACTGAGCTATACCAGCCAGGGCTAATTAACACTTTTTAATCTCTAAATTATAACATGTTCATGGCAAAAAACAAGTAGCACAGAAGGACATAGAGTGAAAAGTCCCTCCCCGAGATTTCCGGTTCCAGTCCCATCTTCAGAGGTGACCAGCGGTCTCAAACCGTCGCTTGCATTTCCTTCTGGAAATTGTCTAGGCAAGTGAGAGAATTTGGATATTCATCTACACTCACGGGATTCTGCTCTGTGAGCTGTTCTACATCTTGTTTGCAAGAGTCTTCAGGGCGTTGTTATGCCGTAGCACATAGAAATCTACCTCCCTCTTTTCAGTGGCCATGTGGCGTTCCACCGCGCTCGTGGGCTCCTTCCACGGTGGGGTTAAATGGCAGTTGCTCAGGTTACTTTTTGTGTCCTGCTGTTACAAACAGTGATATGACCAATGCTCGTGTGCAGAGATCTTGTCACCTCGTATGAGTTGACCTGTGGAACAGGTTCCGAAAAACAAAAACGTCGTCATGAGGTGTATGCGCACTGAAATTTTTGAAAGATGTTGCCAAATGTCAGCAAACGTGTGGCGGCCCCACCAGTTTCCTGACATCTTCACGCCATTAGCACTTTTTTTAACCTTTACTATCTGGTGGGCAAAAGTGATACCTTATCATTGCATAACATTTACAAAATTATGGTACATTTTGTAGCTTCTCTTGTCCGCCGCCAGGCATTGCTGGTAGTCCTCCGGCAGGCCGGCACTGTCCGACGGAGTGGAATGGGTTGTGCGACCCCATGTTGGGTCCTGCTCCGGGAACCCAGTTTCCACAAGCACTTGTCTTGCAGGGTTTTTTTTCTTTTTTGGTCAGCGTCTTGCATTTTAGAACTTGCACAGTAGGGAAGTCAGCCTAGTCACTGAGATGGTGAGCCTGGGGAAGCGATCTGTCATTTTATCTTCATCCCGAGGTGTGAATTCCTAATTTTTGTGGGTTTGCTGGCTCTAAGTGCCACCGTTCCCTGTTTTCCTGGTGATCATAGTGTCCTTCTCTGATACTTCCTGAGTCCTCACTGGCTTGTGAAGGAAGCAGAGGCTAATCTAGCCTCTCCTTTGAGGAAAGCTCAGCTGAAACCCTCCGAAGAGTACAGGACCTGCTCAAGGTGACTCAGTGGCCGAGCTGTGAGCGGAGCCGAGCCCCACCTGGGTGGCACTGGTGCCGACTCATGCTGCCCGGAGTGGAGAGGACCTAGGCCAGATGATAGAGTGCCTGCCTCTCTCTGGGCATCTGTTTCCTGAGTTCCAGTAACTGCCTCAGCCCCCTGCCTGGGAGGGGAGCTTGTCTGTCTCATCTTTCAGCTCCCTGGGGTGGCTGTGAGGACAGAGCTGCCCAAGCAGAGGAAACATCACTGTCTCCCCCTTCCCTCCTGCCCCCAAAGGCCCACAGACACGATGGAGGGGCTCCCGGCAGGGGCCTGGCTGCCTTGCCTCCTTTGATTCCAGCCAGCTTTCTCGGCTCTACATTCCTCTAAAGCCCAGAGAGCCAGGTGGGTCTCCTGGAGCTCTGCCCTAGGGTTGGGACTCTGGCTGGGACTTGCCCCTTCAAGTGGCACCAGGAACACCCACAGGCCTCCACCGGAGAAGCCAGAGCCTTGTGACTTGGTGTTTCAGAGTAGGTTCTGTGGAAGCGTTGAGGAGCAACCTCGGGAGAGAAGGAGCCTGTCTGGCCGGGTGCTGGGAGGACTTGGCACTTAGTCTTTGCCATTTTGCATCCCTGTTCTCTTCCAGTGGCTAAGCTGAACTTTGCCTTTTCGGGGCCTCACTTCTTCTATCTGTGCATGGGCACCACATCTGCTGTGCATTTCTGCAGGTTTCAGAGTCAGTGGCACAGGTCTGACCTGCTGAGTGGCACCTGCTGACGCTGCTCATCGTACAGAACAGTGGCTGAGAACCCGGGCTCTGGCGTCAGTCCTAGCTGTGTCACCATTGTGCCAGGTAAATTTTGTCAAGGTCCTTACCCTCTCTGAGCCACACTGTCCCCCTTTGAAAAGTGAGATAACAGTGCTAGCATCTCAGAGGGGTTGGGAGATTGTAAAGAGCTAGGCTATTAGCTTGGGGCTGGTCCACAGTAAACTCCCAGAGACAGGCGCTGCCCCTGGCTCCCCTGTTCCCACAGCTTGTCCTCACGTCCACTCCACCCTCTGGCCTTGCTGAGTCAGCAGAGGTCTGGGAGGAAGCTGGGCTGTGCTCGATGGAAGCCGGAGGGCCTGGCTCAGAGTGCTTCTCTTTTCTCTTGGCTCACAGTCTCTCCCAGAGAGCCCGTGGACCCCCCCCCCCCGCCACCCACCTCACACAGAGGAGGGGTCAGAGCAAGGGTGGCAGGGAGCTGAGCAGGGAGGGGACGGGACTGTAACGGATAGTAATTGTAACGGCTCCCATAACAGTGTGGGAGCCCTGCGAGAAGTGTTTACGTTCATTTATAATCTTGTGAGGTTCACGGCAGCCACCCACGTTATGCAGGAGATGGTGTGTGAACTGCGGGAGGTGACATGGCTCTGAAACTTGGGGGCCTGAGTGCTGGGAGAGGAGGGGGTGCAAGAGTGACTCTCACCCCCCTCCAGAACTCACAGAATGAGACTGAAAAGCCCTTTGGGGCTCTCCCTTCTCTCTCCAGGCCCTAACTCTGGGGAGCTAGGAGGGAATGGTCCCTCCTGGGCTCTCCAAAGTTTCCAAATCGCAGTGGCCTCAGGGAAGTCCAAGGCACTGTGAATTCTGTGCCCTTCCCTGCCAACGCAGCCAGGCCAGTGCTGCTCCTCAGCCAGGCGTCTGAGTCTCATGGCTCGGTGTCTTTTGTGGCTGCCATGCAAGGGACCAGAGCCCCAGGCCGGAGAATCTGGCCTTGGCGGCAGCCGCTGAAGCCTTGCCACGCTTCTCCTTGCCTGGTCCCTCCCTGGGCCTGGGCCCGCATGGTTCCCCGTGTGTGAGCCCTGGATCTCTGTAGACTGGGAGGGCGTCTACAAGAGCATCTCCCGACTGCGTCTTCCTCTAGAACACACGGGACACTCGGCATGCACGGTCACATGTGTGTAGAGATAAGGTGGGAGTCCAGAAAGCCCACCTCTTTCTCTCACGTGAAAGCACATCAAAATATATTCCAATAATGGGCTTGCCGTGAATGCTCTCTAACTGATACAAAGGAAGGTGATTTCCAAAAGGAACTTTGTCATTAGTAACCCATGGGGCCCCTGGGTGGAGACTGAGTGTTGTGTCTGGCTCCCCCTGGTGCCTGGGAGCGCAGCACAGTGTTTGGCCAGGGGTCAGTGTCATCCTTCTTGAGGGAGCTCAGCCTCCAACTGCTGCTGGGATGTTCGTTCTTGCCCTTGTTCTTTCATGAGTCAGGACTTCCTCAATGGATAGGGAGAGGAATCCAACTCCTGCTGGTGTTAGGAACGGAGGGACCCAGGGTTCCGCCCTGACTCTCAGCACAGCTGGATCCTGCAGCTCAGATGCTGTCCTCAAACCCTGACCTTTGTCACGTTCCTGTCTGCGTCAGTC
This sequence comes from Sturnira hondurensis, assembly GCF_014824575.4. Taxonomy (NCBI): domain Eukaryota; kingdom Metazoa; phylum Chordata; class Mammalia; order Chiroptera; family Phyllostomidae; genus Sturnira; species Sturnira hondurensis. The sequence goes on from NW_028091359.1 coordinate 20,398,281, forward strand.
CCCCCTCCCCCTCCTCTGTGCTCTCCACCCTGTGGTTTAGCAGCCCTAGGGGCGAGAGTTGGGGGGGGTGCTGGGAGTGAGTCCTGCTGGGTCTGCTTAGGTCTCCCCCCGAGCCTGAACCAGGCTCTGGGGCCAGGAGGGTAGATGTCCTGGTTGGCCAGGGCTGGCCAGGGCTGGCCAGGTGCCCCCTGCCCCCAGGGCAGATGGAGCACAGAGCTGTTTTGCTCATGGAGAGGCCAAGTGGCTGTAGGGCAGGCAGGACCCAAGGTGTCCAAGGTGCCTGGGTGTGGGCAGCAGTGGGGGTGAGAGGTCTGGGTGTGGAGTGGACATCCAGTAGGGAGCTGGGGGTATGCAAGCCCGGAGGGTGAACCACGTGATCCTTTCCTTCCTGGTGGGTGGGGTTAGAGGGTGTGGCCTGAGCTGAGAACCACTGGGCTCCTGCTAAGAGGCCCACTGTTTTGGAGGAAAGTTGGATTTCCCTCCCCACACTTGCCCCCCACAGCCCTGAACTGGGTCAGGACCTCGAAGCTGCTCCCATAGCCCACAGAGCTCCCCACCACAGAGGAGTCAAGAAAATAGAAATTCTGTGCCATTTGTCCACAACCTGGGGTGGCCCTCTGGCACCCCCACAAGGATCTGACTCCCCAAGTGGCAGCGGGCCCCAAACAGGAAACTGCAGGGAGGGTGGGCCTGGGAGAGAGGCCGATGTGGTAGCCACAGCGGCTTTATTTCCTTTTCCCACTGAGGGGGTGTGAGAAGGGCCTGGCACCCCCTTGGGTCTAGTCTGCTGCAGCGTGTGTGCCACAGCCCTCTCTGGACGGTTTTGGTGAGTGCCTACTGTGTGGCTGGTGTGGCCAGCACTGGTGCACGCAAGGACAAGCACACGCACACGCAGGTGCCACCTCGCACACTGCTGGCATGAAGTGTCACTGGTGACTTCTGTCTAGATCTTGGGGGTGGTCTGGGCAGTGCAATCTGTGCCTGTGTCTGGTACATGAGAATGTACCTTGGTGGCATGGGTGCAGTCTGAGTGTGTGCCTGGGTTGTACGTGTATGCTGATGTGTGTGTAGGCACATGTGTCTGCATCCATGTGTGAGCCTGTGTCTGATGGGGAGTTGCATGTGTACATGGGATGCACGTGCAGGTGTCTCAGGTGTCTATTAAGGTCTGTATGAACCTGCATGTCAGCACATGGTACCTGTGCATGTGCGTAGCTAATGACACACACATGTGTGATCATGCACACAACTATGTGTACCTGCAAAACCTGCACACAGGTGTGTGCACATGTATGTGCCCCTGTGCCACACATGTGCAGGTGTCATTGCACGAGTGGGACTGGGTTTTCTGGTGTGTGCTGAGCCATACAGAGCAGGAAGGCAGAGGTGCCATCACGGGCAGTGGGTGTGAGGGGCCTAGTCTGTAGGACTCCCTGCGTCTCCCAGCCAGGCCCAGTGTAGGAATCCTCAGCCCTCCCTCCTCTGGGTTCTCTGTGGGGCTGAGCCGCCAACTCGGGCTGTGGTGTAATCTGCTGGCAGATCCCCTTCCGGAGCTGTGGGTTCCTCTGGGCGTGGGGAAGCTGCCCTCTTCAACATCCCCTGCCTGTCTTGGTGCCTCCCAGAACACAGGACACACCTCCTAGCCCTGTGGCCTCATGCACAGGAAGTATAGGTTGAGGGGGCAGGCCTTGGAGGAGGTGCCGTGCCAGGCACCCCGCCCTACACCGGTGGCCCGTTGACCCCGCCGCTGCTGCTGCACCGAGGCCACTTTGCCAACAGCCCCAGGGACATCGCTGGGACCTGGGGCCCTGTGGCCACAACCATGTTTGGCAGGAAGCGCAGCGTGTCTTTTGGGGGCTTCGGATGGTGGGTGACAGGTCGGGGGATGGTTGCAGGGGTGGGGGCTATTTAGGTGTGCAGTCTTGCTGACCACTGCCAGTACCTTGGGAAGAGGAAGCTCAGGTTGTGCCTGAACCCGGGGTCAGCAGGGGCACTTTCAGATGCCCAGCTGATGGAGAGGGAGGGTCTTGGGAGGGGCATCAGACACTGTGAGCCCCTGAGGGGCTGTCCGCTGGGTGCAGCCTTCTAGGGAATTCAGAAGATCAGAGCTGGAGCAGTGTGAATGTGGCGGTGGGTGGCGGGTTGAGTGTGTGTGTCTGTCATGTGCTCCCATATGTGCGTAGGCACTCCTGTGATGACGGTGCGTGTGTGCGTCCGAGATTGTGTGGTGTGCGTGCCTGCAGCTCCTTGTCTGCGGGACCAAGGGTGAGGTGTATGCCTGGCTGGGTGGGCGTTTCTCTGCGTGTGACCATGTGTGCACGCTCTGTTTCCCAGTAGGTGCCAGTCTCTGCCTCTGGTTGTCTGTCCCCGCGTGTGCTCTTCTCTGTGCAGGTGTGTTGTGCTCCTGTCTGTACCATCTTTGTGACTTGGTGGCAGGAGGAGTCTGTGGCCTGAGGACCTTTGGAGCTGCCTCCTCTGTGCAAGGGGTGAGCTGTGAGAGGAGGGGGCAGGCCTGTCCCTAGAGGTCCCTCCCCTCTGCCCCCCACCCTGGGCAGTCAGCCCTAGCTCTGTCCCAGCCTGAGCCACAGGGTCTGTGCTACAGTCTCTTGCCTGGCCCCCGGGGCCACCTTTTGCCACTAAGCTACTGTCTGGGCCAAGGAACAAATGTTTTCTTCACCAGGGGACCAGAACACTGAGGTCAAAGCTTGTCTCTGGTTACCAGCTGCTGACAGCTTCTCCTCAGCTGGGGAACAGGGTCTAGTGGTTTTCATTATCAGTTTCCTTTCAGCTTCTGGGCCTGGGGCGTTGTCAAACACAGGTTCACACTTTTGCAGAGAGGGTGGCTGGGGGCTGGCCCGGTGTAGGCGCTGGTGGGCTAATGGGCGGCACAAGAAGTGAGGGAGACGGGGAAGGAGGCACAGGGGGCTGGGAAGAGGCGGGCTTTGTTCCTTTGGCTGATGCCTCCATCCCATGTGTGTGCAGCTTTTCGTTTCCCCTTTTCTCCTCTCCGAAAGCACTTTGCCACCATCCTCTGGTAGGAAGGGCCTCTCGGTGCTCCATATCTGGCAGATGAGGACAGAGAGGATGAGACGATGCCAGGAGCGGCACCGTGTGGCCTTGTGCCTGCTCATAGGCGCTTCCTGACCATCAGGCCAAGGGGCTGCTACCCTGAGGGGGGGGGGTTTGGATTCGAATCACCTGGTTTGCTTCCTGGTTGGGGACAGTGTGTGAGGCTGGGCTTCGATGCGTGTAGGGCAGGGCCCAAGCTGTGACATGATGTCCTTAGAGGCCCACCCTACTATGGGGGGTGTGGAGCCGAGAAAGGGGGCTGTGCTTGGCGCATTGTACGTGCTCAGTAGGTGCTTATGGAATGACTGAGGTGTTTTGTCCACGGCAGGGATGTAGGTGGGGGCTCAGTGAGCTCAAGGGAACGGCAGGGCTTCCTAGAAGGGTTGGAGGGTTAGGATGGGAGTCATCTGGGGATGGCCGTCAGCTGGCATGGCATGTCAGTTGGTTGGGGACTAGATTACAGCTTTCTGGAGCCCCAGTCCACTGCAGGCAGTGAGCAGAATCTTGTGAGTGGTTATTTAAATCCCCATTGGAGGCCAGGGAGACACAAGGTGACGGGATGGGGAGGGAAGAAAGGGAGGAGAGGAGGCACCAGGGAGAACCTGGGGACTTTGGAACACGGAAGGGAAAAGGTTCAATGTCACAGCCGCTGCCCTATCCTCTGTCCTCAGCCCTGCGGAGGCCATAGGCCCCGCCCTCCCAGGGCCACACCCCCACATGTATACCCTGCTTGGGGGGCTGAGGGGCACTGTGGATGTGAGCACTCGGGTGGGTTGCTGTGACCCAGAGTGCTGGGGAGTGGCACGGGGGCGGGGTCAGGAGGGGGCCGCACCAGGAGCCTGAGTTCCAGTGCTGACTCCTCCCTGACTCACTGAGGAACTCAGATGGGACACTTCCCCTCTCTGGGTCTCAGTTTCTCCATGTGTACGTGGGAGATTTCTGCCTTGCTTACAACACAGGGGTGCCATAAGAATTAAAAGAGTTCCTTTGAGAAAATTTGGAATGTAAGGGCTTATAATTTGGGGTTACAATTGGGTTGCTCTGGGTTACAAATATTTATAGCAGAATGTGAGGCTATAATGACTGACTCTTGGGTCCAACCTACCTTTGTCGGTACGTTAAATGGGAGAGGAGGGGGTCTGTATTCCAGAGGGGGTTGGGGGCCAGTGAGACCCTTAGGGACCAGTTGTGGAAGTGCCAAGGATGGGGTCCAGGAGGCATGAGGAGAAGAAGCTGGGAGGACCCTGGACTGGGAGCCTTGGGGTGTGGGTTGTTTTGCTGTTGGGAACTGACATCCAAAGGTGCTAGAAAAACAGATTTTTGATCTGTCTTTGAGGTATTCAGGGGTCCTTACAGAACACCCCAAAGTTATTCTCGGGTCAAGACTCGTATTTATCATTTAAATTTTGGGAAGTTTGTCAAACTGTAGCAAGAGGTTTGGACATTTGACGAAAGAGGATCATAAGTCACTATGAAGCAATACTTAATTATCCATTTAGCCAAAGTGGCAATGAAAGATTTCAAAGAAAATACAGAAGTTTACATAATTGTTAGCAAAACTTAGTTCTTACAATTGAGATTCTGTTTTCTTAAATAATCAAGTACCAGATTAAGACAACATAAAACAAATTATTTTGATAAAACATTTTTTTTTGCTCTTTGGGCAGAAAACTTTTCCACAGACTCAGTAGCAGACCATTAGTCCTTTCAGCAGAGAGAGAAAACCAGACTCTCACTTTGCTTCAGCTTACTTCTGATGCCTCACTGACCTCGGTTCGCAGTGTTCTTTTCAGGTAAAGAACAAAGAGCACTCCCTGGGAGATGCAAAGAAAGAACCTCGGGATGTACTGGGGACCTTGAGGAGGGAGGAGATAACTCCGACTCTGTAGTTGTTGCAAAGTCTACGGCAAGTACGCAGCGCGCTGTTGCCTCGAGAGGACTTTGAAGTCTCCATCTGAAGATTCCTCACGAAAAATTCCAACAGAGCAGATTTTAAAGAGCCTATGGGGTTGACTATTCTTGCTGGACTTATACAAATAATCAGGCCAAGTTTATTGAAACTAGACTTATTTTGCAAATAATTTAGTCTCTATTTGGCTATCTTTGATAAAAATGAGCGTCATTTTAGAGAGAAGGTTGTTTCAGTAGAAGCTATAATACTCCTTTGTGCGTATTAGGTTCTAGTGCTATTCATTGTCTTTTTGGTTAAACTCTTTCTACCTATAAACTGGACTAGAGCCTGAATTTTTCTAGTTGGCTAAACTATTGTGTTCAGCGATGGCCCTCCACACTGATACTTTCATCTTCCCATCCATTGACTTGGAATCACGGGGCACTGAAACTGCCTGTTTCTGAAGGCCATGCAGGCTAAAGTGGGACGACTTCAGTCGACTTCAGAGAAATCACCACAACGGCTCCTCTGTGGACGGTCTGTTCCCGCTGCAGAGAGATCACCGCGGGCGTTCCAACCACAGGCCGGGAGACTTTGTCGGACTGCCGCTGCCTGCCTTCACTCCACATGGAGAGGAGTAGAGACGGACATCTTGAAGCCTTGACTGCCTGCCTTCAGAACTTGGGAACTGAGATCACAGTCTGCTCCTGTCCTTTTTTTTTTTTGTTCCCATCGAAATGCTTCTTCTTGAATACCTGATTGCTTGGGGGAAAAAAGTTGCCGGGAGTTTACTTAGAGTGGACTGAGTGGACTCAGGGTGGGAAAGGACCCCCCCCCTCCTGGGGCTGACTTGTGACTGCTGGAGCGGCTCCACATTTTCACCACGTGTCTCCTGGTCCCACTCCTTTACTCCTGCTGGCCCGGCAGTCAGGTGTAAGGGAGAGAAGCCTGTGGCAGCCTGAGCTGGATGGACAAAGGTGGCTGAGAGAACTTTTCAGGGTTTCAAGCATCCTGGGGGTGGTAGTGATTTTGGTGACACTGGTGGTGATGCAGACAAAGGGATGGTGGTGACAGTGACATGGATGGGTGGTAACACTTGTGATGGTGACACTGGTGGTGATGGTGACATGACACTGTGGTGGCTCTGACAACAGTGCTGACACTGGGGGTAATTATGACTCTGGTGGTGATGGTCACAATGGTGGTAGTAGTGATACTGATGGTAATGGTGACACTGGCGGTTGTGACCCCTAAACAAGAGGAGACACCAATGGGGGGAATGTTGCCGACCTTTCTGTCTCTGGGGAGAGAAAGGCGCCTTTTTTGCCAGCCACAAGGGCTGACATGTGCGGAGAGTAAAAATAGAAGCTTGGCAGAGCCGCCTTGTCTTCCAGTGAGGTGCAGGCTGGGGCGGAGGAGCCGGCTGCCGGGATGGTCTGTGCAAACGCCATCTCCCTGTGCTGAGCTCCTGGGCCTGACGGGCCCCACCCGCCGGGGCACCCTAGAGCCTGCTGTCAGGTCCTGTCCCAGGAGTGAGGTCTGCCTCCTTGGCGAGACTGTCAGCTCACCGAACGGGGGTGTCTTTGGTGCTGGGGGTGCTGGGAGTGCTGGCGTCTTTCCAGAGCAGAATCTCGGGAAGTATCGATGTGTTGAATGTCCAGCTGCCAGGGACTGAGGAATCTAGGTTTCCTAGTCTTCTTGTGGAATGGGGGTAACGAAGGCAGAGGCTGTTCACAAAGTGCTGAAGATCCCTGGGTCTGGAGTCAGGTACCTAGATTCAGACTGGGCCAGTGATTTCACCCTTCCGAACCTCAGTTTCCTCATTTCTAAGACGTGGAGAATCCCCCTGACCAGTGTGGCTCAGTTGGTTGGGTGTTGTTCTGCAAAGTGAAAGGCCACCAGTTCAATTCCCAGTCAGGGCTCATGCCTTGGTTGCGGGTTATCCCCAGCTGGAGCGTGAACAAGAGGCAACTGATCAATTTTTCTCTCTCACATCGATGTTTCTGTCTCTCTCTTTCTCTTCCTTTCCTCTCTCTCTGAATATAAATAAATAAAATCTTAAGAAATAAATTTAAATGATTAAAGGGGGAGAATAACTAACTGTACCCACCTCAGGGTTAGCTGTGGCTCTAGCCCTCCCAGAGCTCACTGCCCTCCCTCCCTGGGCTGGAGGAGAACCCCACCCCCCACCCCCCACCCCAGCAGCACCCTGTCCCTGCAGCACCTGGTCGGTCTGGTGGTCTGGATGGGCCCAGGGACCTCTCCCCTGCAGGTGTTGGTTGGGTGCCTTCAGCCCTGGCGCTGACCATAGCCCTTGCTTTTTTTGTCTTGGCAGGATCGACAAGACCATGCTGGCAAGCCTGAAGGTCAAGTAAGTAGCCACTTCCTGTTATGTAGAGGTCAGAGATGATGGCAGACTAAAGCTCTTCGCCGCCCCCCCCCCATTTCCCTTGAAGTTCTGGGAAACATGGGTGGGGCTGTTGCATTTGTCATTCTCAATCTGGGGGGGCTTCTGGATTGGAGGAGGCTGGATCAGGCTCTTGATTCCTGGAGTATTTGGGGAAAGCGGGTGCTGGGACGGAAGCAGCAGGCACCAGTATGGTGGGGAAGTGGCGTGGCTTTTAGGCTACATCTTAGGGGTGTGAGAAAGATATATGTATTTTCTACCTCCTACATTTTTATGTGGAGCCCTAGTCCCATGGGCTGTCTTTCTGAGATTCTCACCTACCTAAAAATTGTGCTACATAATTCTAGGACATTATAAGACACTACAGTATGTGTGTGTGATCAGTAGGGTATTGAGTCATCTGTTTCCAGATATCCGTCTTGCTGGTCGGCCTGGCCCTGGGGCTCTCGGAGACTTCCAACAGCAGATTCAGGGACTGGGAATTATCTGCTCGGATTACCATGTGTCTTCTTGTCTGTCTGGGAAGCCCTGAGCAGACACACCTCTCTCCTAGAACCTCTGACTTCTCTTCTCTCACCACCCTTTCCTATCCCCTCTATATTTCTGGCCAAACAATCTTGTCTGATGCCCTTTCCCTCTTGAACTTGACAAAAATCAACTTCCATCTGCATCCCTCCTTTGGGCAATGAGTACTGACCAATCACCTATGCCAATGGAGTGAATTGAAAATGAGGAAAGTTCTGGGAGAGAAAAAGAGCATTGGTCACTAGCTCAAAATATCATCCTGCCACATGTGAATTAGCTTGTGCATGGAAAATTCCTCCTTCAGAGTTGGCCTCTTCTGCCTCTAACTTCCCCATCTCAGCTGAGAGGTTTTCCAGGCCATTCCCCCTCTGCCACAGTTGCCAGCACTGACTGAATTTCCCCTGGGTACAGGTTGCTGGGCAAAACACAGCCAGTCTTGAGAGTTGGTGTATGAGGCGGTCAAAATAAGAGCCTCCCCACTCTGGTTTGTTTTGCCCAGAAGGGTGAGGGTGGGCAGTCGGCGGGGCAGGGATGGGTGGCAAAGTGTTCCTGCCCTCAGAGCTTTTATTTTAGTCTCTTCATAGAGTTGACGTCAGAGGTGCCATGGGGGCAGTCCTGGAGGACTGATAGAAGGAGGTGGCTTCTGAAGCATCTCTTAGAGACAAGGTGGGACAATGGGCCCACCTGAGTCTGTACATGGGGTGTTCATCGGCACAGCCCAGTGTCAGGGCGAGTCATGATCGGGCACGTAACTTAACTTCTGTGGGCTTCAGTTTCTGCGCCTTTGTCTAGTATGCACTGTAGTGTTTGGCCTAGAGCTTCTTATCTGCATGCTGAGTGAGGCATGGAGCAGAGATGCCAAGGGGTGTGGAGAGGTGCGAGTCTGCATGTGGTGCTGTCTTGGGACATCTGGTTCAGTTTCATATAACGAGGGCCTGTTAGTTTGCACTGGTAAAGAGGGCACATGTAACCTGGAAAGGGAGTAGGTACAGAACACAGTGAGGGCTAGGGTCATGGGGCGACGGTGAGGCTGGGACTGCAGTGGGGTCTTCGGGGCTTGGGGGACGGTCTGAGGGCGTAGGCCCTGGGGAAATGGCGTTGAGGTGGTTGTTCGAGATAGTCTGTAGGACCATGTTTCTATGCTATTCCGTTAGGATTCTTTTGATTGCAAGAAACAAAACCCAGCTTAATATGTTAAAAGAAAGACAGAGTTTGTGGGGAAAACCCCACACTGCCCCAGGAAACCCAAGGGGAAGAGGTAGGGTAGAGCTCAGAAAGTGGGGACAGGACCTGGAAACCCGTCCCCATTAAAACCCCAGCCGGCTTCTTTGCAGACGCTGATAAACTGATCCTAAAATTCATATGGAAATTCAAGGATAATCTTGAAAAAGAAGAAAGTAATTTCAAATTTGCTGCAAAGCTACAGTAAACAGGACAGTTTGGTACTGGCATAAGAATAGACATACAGATCAATGGAATAGGATCCCAAGTCCAGAAATAAACCCGCACATTCGTGGTCCATTGATTTTCATGAGTGTGTCATGACATTCACTGGAGAAAAATAGTCTCTCTACAAGGGTGGTGGGATAACTGACGGCACATGTAGTCGTGTGGAATCTAACCCCTCTCTCACACAGAAATGAACTCAAATGTAGGAGCTAGCGCCAGAAGCTCGTAGAAGACACGTGGATAGAAACCTCTGGGACCTGAGATAAGGCAGAGGTTTTTCAGGTGTGACGCCCAAAGCTCAGAACTTCTTCAAAATAAAAGAACCTCTTGTGTGTTACAAAGGACACCATGAAGAAAGTGAAAAGACAACCTATAGATGGAGAGAAAATATTTGCATATAACATATAGGAACTCATATCTAAAAAATCTAAAGAACGCATAACTCAATAACACAAAGATATAACACAATTAAAAGATGAATAGACATTGTTCTAAAGAACACGCATGAATAGGCAATAAGCACGTGGAAAGATGTTCAACCTCGCTAGCCATCAGGGACAGGCACATCAAAGCTCCAGGGAGATACCACTTCACTCCCTCTCAAATGACTATAATCAAGGAGGCGTAATTCCAAGTGTCGGTGAGGAAGTGGGGAAGTTGGAACCCGCATGCACTCATTGCCGGTGGGGATATAAAATGGTGCAGCTGTTTTGGAAAACAAGAAGACCCTTTCTCAAAAGGTTAAACGTAGAAGCGTCACAAGACCAGCAATGCCACTTTTAAATACTTATCCGAGAGAAATGAAAGTGGATGTTCATGCAGAAACTGGTACACGAATGTTCATGGCAACCTTCTTAATAATGGCCAGAAGAGAAAAGAACCCAGATGTGTATCAGCAGGTGAACAGATGAACATAATGTGACATCTCCGTACAATGGTGTGTTATTTGGCCATAAACAGGAATGAGTTACTGATGCGTATTACAACATAGAGGAACCTTGAAGATATTACGCTGAACACAGGTCAGTCACAGAAAAACACCTGTTTGATTCCATTTACATAAAATATCTGGAATAAGCAAACCCATAGTGACGGAGGATACGTGAGTGGTTTCCAAGGGCTGGGGCGGTGGTTGGGGACGCAGGGGGAGCGAATGCTAAGGGTTAGAGCTTCCTTCTGGGGGCGGGGGAATGTGCTGAAACTACGTAGCAGTACAGTGTCTGCACAACCTCACGACTGTACTCAAACCCATTATAATGGTGTGATTTGTATGGTATAAGCCACAAAGAAAGAGAATCTGATTGCCCAGCCTGGGTGAGTTGTGTACCACTGGGCCAACCAGCTTAGCTGGACGGATGGAGTTTGGTGGCTGCTGAGGCCACCTCTGTACGTGGGAGGGGTTAGTTCTCAGAGAGGAAAGGTGGATCACGGGCTGGGCAGATACTGCAGGAGGTTTTATTGAGCCACATTCACTAGCCTTGGGACAGAAAGGAGGATCCATGTCAGCTCCCCCTCCCTCCCCTCCCCTCCCCCACTGGCAGTACCTAATGTGGAATTGTCTCCTGGTGCCCAGGACACGTCTCTGCTCACTGACAGGTCCATGCGGTGGCCAACTGCTCATGCTAGGGCTCTCCCTGGCACTGCGGTGCCTCCTGCTTTCTGTCTCTGCCGGGTGAGACACCTTCCTCTTTACTAATGCCCCACTGACTACTCCACTGAGCACCAGATAGCCCTGGACTGTGGCCTGTGCTCCCAGTGGCCTCAGCTCCTTCTGCAGGGCCCTGGTGTCTCAATGTGAAGTCAGCTGAGCAGCTCCTGGAGGTGTCGCTGAGCCACACAGCTCTGAAGAAGGGGGTTCCAGCCCCACTGTTACTGAGTGCTTGCTATGTGCTAAGTTTTCATTGCACAGTTCCCCCGAGGTTTCACAACCACCTCATGAAGCAGCTACCACTGCCTCCCACAGTTTACAGACGAGAAAGTGGAGGCTCAGAGGGCTCAGGAACTTGATCACGGTCATCAGCAAGCCAGTCATGGTGTTAGTGTTGGAATCCAGGTGTGTTTTTCATGGCTGATTCAGTCCAGGCTGGAGCTGAGTAGTTTTCAGCACCTACCCTGCCCTCCTTCCGACCTTTTTGTGCCTGCTGTATATGGAGACTCTGTGCGACTTGGTCACAGAATGCACCTGCCCCCACAACGTTGTGGGCGAGAGGGCCTGTCCCTCTGCGGGAGGCCCGAGTTCAGAGGGTCTTTGGTGTGTGAATGACGGCACCCTCAGAGGCCGGGGTGCAGGGTGGGGGGAGCCACGCAGAAACGCTGGAGAGCCTGGTGGCAGCATAGTCCAGTATGTGCAGGAGAAAGAGCTGGGAGGGTCAGGTCAAACCCCCAGGCTAACAAATGGCCAGATCATGCCCATCTGTAAAATGGGAGGGTCAGACTAGTGTGTAACCTGCTGTCTTCTAGCTCTGACGTTCTAGGATTTGACCTTAATGACTTGGGTCCTTTTGCATATCTCTTAGGACCTTGATGATGGCATGTGCTCACTGTTGAGTACCGTGAGTGCATGCATGCACAAATGTCTTTGAGAACAGGGACCCTGCACACCTCATCGCTGGTTCCCAGGGATCTAACATCATGGCAAATAGCAGGCTCTCAGTCTGTATTTACTGAGTGGATCATGGGTCATGTAGTTAGCCCATTACATGCAGGTGGAGGGATGGAAAGAAAGAGGCAGGGTCAGCAGGTGGGGCTCCCCCTTCTCCAGCCTGCTCTGGGATCAGCTTGGGATAAGGTCCCTGTCTGCAGCAGTTGAGGCATAGTCAAACTAGATGCCCCCAGGTGAGGGCCCAGCTTGGCAAGACCAGGTGCCTGGGGTTTGCTCAGGGAGCCGCATCCAGAAGGTGAGGACCTGGGCTGGGAGCTTCAGGTACTTCCCTCCATCGCTTTTGCTGCCCCCGGCTCTCCCTCTCAGGGACCTTGCTTCTTTGCTGAAGAAAGAAATGTGTGTGTCTCTGCCCATCTACTGCACTGGCCGGTAAGCTGTGCCCCTGCTGACCGAGATGACTGTCACCCAGGGACTAGCCATCGTGGGGTGGGGTGAGCATGGGGTCGATTCAGTGCAGCCTGTCCCTGCTGCTGGGAGCACAGTGTCATGCACGCCCCCAACAATGGGAAGTCTAGAACCTATGGCCTTGAGGAAAAAGAGAATCCAACTTTCGGTCATTAGAAATGACATCTCTGAATAGAAGGAGAGCTTCTGATGGAACCTGGAGGAGACTGTGTCCTCTTACTCCTTCCTCAGGAGAGGGATGAGGGGCCTGGAGGGGCCGTCTGCCCAGCAGCCTGGCTGGGCAGCATTCAGCTGTCCTGTGGTTTGGCCAGAAGACACCACACGGTCACCCTTCCTCTAGGTTTCAGATTTCGCTAGCTAAGAATTTAAAATCCTATTAGAAGTGAGGTGACCACACAGGCAGGAGCAGACACAGTGTGTCTCAGCTTAGCCTCCCTTGGCCCCTGGGGTCCCTGATGGCAGCTGCTGGGGCCATTGCCCATGCGGGATGGGCATGGGGGCTTGTTGCATCTAGAAGGATCTCATTTCCTGCCCCTTTACACCCAGGGCTTCCATTCCCATTCTCTGAGAATCACGCACAGAATCTGGACGATCACCCTTACGAACATCTGCTTCCCTGGCTCCCTCACTCATCTTGGCGGGAGAGAGCGGAGTCAGGGCCCAGGTGTCGGCGCACCGCATCTCTGGTCCAGCTTTCCAGCCTTCCTTCCGGAAAGCCTGCCCTCCTCCTGACTTAATGGCTTTTTTCTTTTTTTTAAAAATATATTTTATTGATTATACCATTACAGTTGTTCTATTACCCCCCTTCATTCCCCTCCACCCGCACACTCCCTCCCCCACCATTCTCCCCCCCTTAGTTTATAACCACGTGTCTCAAGTTCTTTAGATTCTATATTTCCCCCACTATTCTTGCCCTCCCCCTTATCTATTTTCTACCTACTGTCTATGCTATTTTCTGTGCCTTCTCCCCCCTTCTCCTCCTCCCACTCCCCTGTTGCTAACCCTCCATGTGTTCTTCATTTCTATGGTTCCACTCCTGATCTAGCTGTCCTCTTGGTTTGCTTTTGTTTTAGGTGTGGTTGTTAATAACTGTGAGTTTGCTGTCCTTTCACTGTTCATATTTTTCATCTTCTTTTTCTTATATAAGTCCCTTTAGCATTTCATATAATAAGGGCTTGGTGATGATGAACTCCTTGAACTTGACCTTATCTGAGAAGCACTTTATCTGTCCTTCCATTCTAAATGAAAGTTTTGCTGGATAAAGCAATCTTGGCTGTAGGTCTTTGGATTTCATGACTTGGAATACTTCTTTCCAGCCCCTTCTTGCCTGTAAGGTCTCTTTTGAGAAATCCGCTGACAGTCTGATGGGTACTCCTTTGTAGGTGACTGTCCCCTTATCCCTTGCTGCTTCTAGGATTCTCTCCTTCATTTTAGTCTTGGCTAATGTAATTATGATGTGCCTTGGTGTGTTCCTTCTTGGGTCCAACTTCTTTGGGACTCTCTGAGCTTCCTGGATTTCCTGGAAGTCTATTTCCTTTGCCAGACTGGGGAAGTTCTCCTTTATTATTTGTTCAAATACATTTTCCACTTGTGGCTGTTTCTTTCCCCCTTCTGGTACCCCTATAATCCGGATGTTGGAACGTTTAAAGATGTCCTGGAGGTTCCTAAGCCTCTCCTCATTTTTTTGAATTCTCATTTCTTCATTCCTTTCTGGTTGGATGTTTCGTTCTTCCTTCTGGTCCATTCCATTGATTTGAGTCCCAGTTTCCTTTCCATCGCTATTGGTTTCTTGGACATCTCCCTTCATTTCAATTAGTTTAGCCTTCATATGTTCCTCTAATTTGTGGCTGTAATCTACCAATTCTGTGAGCATCCTGATAAACAGTGTCTTGAATTGTGCTTCTGAGAGGCTGGCAATTTCTCGTTCGCTTAGAGTTATTGGCTCTGGGACTTTGAGTTCTTCTTGCACCATCTTTTGGGCTGTTTGTGCCTGTTCCGTAGCAGGATCGGAGCCCTAAAGTGTTCCCTAGACCAGGGCAACTAAGTTGCTGGGTTGTGACGTTGTATGTGGGGGCGGGGTCAAAGAGGGACAATGGCTTCCCGTCTGCTGCCTGCCACCGAGGCCACAGCCACCACCGTCACCAGGCTCACGCGTTTCGTTCCACACCGCCGTCAGCCCTCCACCACTGGGTTCGCCCCCTGGGGCCTATGTGGTCCGTCTCACTGTGCGCGAATGTGCGACCGCGGTCAGTCTGCCCCACACCCCGACTGGTTCCGGGCTGCCTGCACGCCTAGGTTGGGGGATCTGTCCTGCCCGACCCTGCTCCGCTGCTGGCTCTGCCTCTCTTACCGTTGAACGGTTCGTAGTTGTCGGACTTCCGTATAATTCCGTTTTCTGGTCTTTGGGTGTGTCCTAGTTCTCCGAATCTTTGTTGTGTTCAAACTTGGTTGTGGGAGAAGGCACAGTGTTTCCACCTATGCCTCCATCTTGGTGGAAGAACCTTAATGGCTTTTTTCATGTGTTACTCTCAGGCCGTGATCGCCGGTCCCCTCACTCAGCTTCCACCAGGTCTTTTTTTACTGTGGATTACAAGAATCCTTGTGGCACCACCAAGACGTTCCAGAACTTTCTTTGGCTGCTCCATTTTACTCAACTCCTTTTTCATACACCTAGGACATCTGCTGAAAGTTTGCTGGCGTTGTTAAGAATAGGGAAACTTGATTTTTTTGGTGGGGGGTGGCGAGAAGGTTGAATCCGTTCAGTTCCCATTTACTGGCCACTTTCATTCCAAGCCCAGTGGTAGATCCCAGGGGGTGTGGGAAGCAAAGATGACAAAGACCGTCTGCTCTGAGAGCTCGCAGCTCCATGGGGAGACAGACATGCAGACAATCGCAATGGGATGTGACAGGTGCTAACAGAGATGTTTCAGAGAGGAGAGAGGAGGGTATCCTGGAGCGTCGGTGATGCCCGAGCCATCTACAAGGGTGAGTGAGGTCAGGCTGTCGAGGGGAGAGGCACGCACCTGGGCAGCAGCAGTGCACACAGTCAGGGGGCAAGGCGGGGCCTGGGTGTGGTGGTTATTACCAGGCAGAAAACCAGTCCCAGGACTGGCTGGGCTATGTCTAGGAGTGTAGGGGGCTGCGTGGAGGGCTGGGCTGGCTTCTCTGGGTGACTGGGGGCTGTCAGAGGGGTTCGCACTGGAGAATCATGTGGCCCGATTGGAGTCTCAGGGCCGCCTGGGCGCCCTCCACAGACTCATTGGAGTGGTTGGAGGCCCGGGCAGGGGCCGGGGAGAGTGGATTGACTGGGGAGCTGCTGAGGGGGTGGACTCCCTGGCCTAGAGCTGGTTTGGATCTAGGAGGTGAGGGCAAAGGAGGGGTCAAGGTGAAAACCATCAAGTTTCCAGGTGAGCCCTTGGCCCCATCTGTGGAGACTGAATATATGAGCTCTGCCCACTTCGTGCCACTATCCCTTCCTGTGTGGCTGGCTTAGATCCTCACCCTTATACCCACCTCCTCGCCACCCGCCCCACCAAAGAAGGGTACGGTGGAGGGAGCAGCAGCAGCAGCTTGAGGGCTGCCAGAGCGGCTCTGTGGCCGGGGACCAGGCCAGGCAGTGCTCTCTCCCCGGCCTGGCAGCTCTCTCAGGCAGAGCTGTGGGGGGGCCTGGGCTCTGGCCCCCCCGCCCTGCTCAGCTCCTGGAGTGCCTTTGGCAGGTGAGCTCCAGGTACGCAGTGGTTTTCCTTGAAAGTGACAGCCAGCCAGGCTGGGTGCTCAGGACCCACTTTCAGACACAGTCCAGATGGGGCCAAGGGGAAAGTCGCTGTTTCTGTCTCAAGTAGCAGGTCCCGGTTCACGATTTTTTAGGATGGGCCTTGAGCCCGAGAGCAGCATTGGCGTGTGTAGGCGTGTGTAGGCATGTGTAGGCCTGTGGTGTGCTTGTCTGTGCAGGTGGACATGAGCTCTGAGGGCCCATGTGGGTGACTGTGTGGTGCCTTTTTTTGGCTTTAGTGAGTTCCTATGGTAACTACGAACATGTCTGTTTTGGGATCTGGAGTCTCGGGGCGTGAGTGGCTACAGGGAGAAGCGAGGTGGGTGGGTGCTTAGCTGGCAGTTGGGCTGTGGCCTGATTTCATTGCCAGGCACCTGGGGGTGCCATTGCCAGGCAGCAAGCCCCAAACTCCAGGGACTTGTGTGCTCCTGGCTTGCCTCCCAGCCAGTCCTCGACATGCCCAGGAAGCCCTGGTGAGTCCCTGCTCTGATTTCTTAATGGACACCAGCTCCCTGGGTCTTGACCAGGTCTGGTGGATATCTGCTGGTGGGCAGGCAGGGAGCCAGCTGGCAGCTCGGACATTAGGTGCTTGGGCATGGGGGCTCTTCTGAGATGGGTGTGGGAATGCAGGCAGGAAGGACTCTGTTTGTCCTGGGGCCCTGTGGGAGTGCTTCCGTGTGGCTGGCGCGCTGAATGGTACTTGTTGACCCCTGGGGACAGGGCTGGCTGTGTTACTGTGGGAGATGAAGGTGAGCAGAATGCAGATGGGGCAGCTTGTGGCCTGCCAGCCAAGAGTCAACTACCCCTTACCTCATTCAGCTCCCTCCATGAATGAACCCCAGGTCCCTGGCCATGCAATCCTATTCTTCACAGGTCTCCCTAGGCCCAGGGGCCTGCCAGCCTCATTGTGTGGGAAGATTCAGGGTCCCAGGGAGAAGAGGCTAGCAGGCCCAGCCTAGCTCATGGGAGCTGGATTTGGCCAGGGCTGGGAAGGAGTGCTCTGGCTGGGCTGAGGCGCCGGCTCCCCACACCTGCATCCCTTACGCTCCTGTTTGCACAGTGCAGACTGCAGGGTGTGTTGGGATCCCTAGCCCCTTTGGGGAGGTTCATGATGGACAGGAGCCCAGGCAGCACTCAGAGGTGTCTGGGAATGTGTGTGTGTGGGGGGTGCTGGCTTTTATCCCCTTCCTCCTGCTGGGTCCTCTGGGGCTCTGAGCAGGGAGTGAGGTGAGGAGTGTCAGGAGGGAATGTAGATAGCGCCCCCCCCCCTCGCCGCCCAGGAGTGAGCTGCTCCATCTGCCTCTGGGGCCCTGGGAGAGGCTGTGCTGGGACCAGGGTTGGGGGTGGTCCTGGGGGTACAGAGAGGGGCAGAATGGCTTACTGGGTCTGGCAAGCCCAGTGGACATGAGGATGGCAGCTAGAGGTCATGGGCCTCAACCTCCTTGTTTGCAGCTCAGTCCATGGGGAGCCCAGGCAGGGACTTCCTAACTTGAGGTGATGCAGTGCGCAGGTGCTAGGTGCGGGGTCAGGATGTGGGGGGTTGGGATGTGAGAGGTCGGTGCTCAGTTTCGGTGCCGTGCCAGGCCCTGTCCTGCTCCTCCATGAAGCCTTCCGTCTTCGCAGCTTTCTGGCTGAGGACCTCATCTCTTCTTCTGAAGATGGGCCTGATGTCTGCAGGGGTCTCAGGCCGGGGTGCCACTGCAGTGAGGGGCCTGGGGGCTTGGGCGAGCGGCATCTGGGCTCTGCCAGGACGTTGCCCGTCTCACCAGGTCCTCCGTTTAGAAGAGAAGTGGAAAATTTGGGATGCCAGGCCACATCTTGACAACTAACTCAAGAATTAAAAAACAAAACCATCTGTGTCCTGTCCTGCAGGCCAGATTCAGCCCATGGGGTCACCAGCGTGCCACCTTGGCTCTGGTGTGTCATGCCTCTCGGTCTCAAGTCCTGTCTATCCCATGGACACCCCTGCCCACAGCAGCTGACTGGCCCTTTCCTGCCCAGACCCCAGATTGGACTCACTCTCAGTTAACCTGTTCTCTCTTCCACACCCAGCTCTTCCTCTGTCACTGGGTGGTGATGGGGTTTGGGCCTCTCCTGCCCTCCTCCCGGTTCGGACCCATTATCTCCTGCCCAGACGGTGACAAAGGCTGTCTAATTAACCTCCTCCTCCAGGCTCTGCCAGCTTGGACTAATCCATCATCCCCAAAGCCAGCTCTGGCTCTGATCCTCCCTGCTCTGAGGAGGCTGGGGCGGCCACACAGATGGCAGACCTTGTTAGGGCTGATACCACAGAGGCTTCTCCCTCAGGCCCTGGAGGGCGGATGGCCCACTCCCAGGGTGGGGTGGGGCTGGGCAGTCTTCGGTGGTGTCGACTCCCCAGCGACTCCTCTTTCTGGCATTGGCACCCACTCACTGTCTGGTCCACACCAGGCAGGGTGAACTGCTCGTTCTTCCCCAAGCAGTGCCTTTCTGCACCGCTGTCACCGGAAGGCTTTGGACAAGTTCTGATGTCCAGATCGCACCCAGTTCCAGGACTGGAAAGCAGACTTTCTGGGGTAAGACCTGGCGTCAGTACTGTTCAGAGACCCCCTCTGCCCACGAGATGAGCCACCTCCCCACAGCGGTGATCATCAGAACTGCCTCCATACCCTGCCGAGTTCCCGGCCAGTGTAAAGCTTCCCCACCGGCTGAGAGCTGCCGCTGCGAGCCCAGCGGGCCCACCCTGACAGCGTTCTCAAACATGCACGGGAGGGAAGTCTGCCCTCCGTGAGCCCTGTCTTAGCAGTCAGTTCCTGGGCTTTGGAGTCAGGCAGCCTATGTCTGAATCTTGACTCTACCAGCTGGGTGGCCTTGGGCAAGTTGCTTGACCTCTCTGTGCCTCTGTCCGTCTCTCGCCTTTTCTCTCTCTTTTTTTCAAGGCTTTATTTATTTATTTTTAGAGAGAGGGGAAGGGAGGGAGAAAAAGAGTGAGGGAGACATGGGTGCAAGAGATAAACACTGATTAGCTGGCCCTCTGGTGGGGTGACCCACTGATCCACACTGCCCAGGACTCTCTCTCTCTCTGTTTTTCTTATAAGTGTGTCCCCTCTTGACCTCCATCCAGCTCCAGCGAGAAGAGGTGACTGCTTTCTGGCACCTTTCAGTCTGGAAGTCTTTGCTTATGCCGTTCCCTGGCATGGAACGCCTTGACTTCTTCCTCTTCCATCAGCACCATCGTGCCCGTCCTTCCAGCGCCGGCTTAGAAGCTGCCTCCCTGTGAACACCTCCTTCCCCATGTGAACCAAGTGCTTTCTCCCTCCTGCTCCTGGAGCAGCTCCAACCTCAGGGGTCCTATCAGCTCTTCCTGCCAAGTGGTGGTCCGTGGTTTCTGCTTGTGACCTTCTCCCCTTGGGGTCAGAGCGTCAGTGGGAAACTGTCGGTGCCCAGTCCAGGCTGCAGCGCTGTGTTGTCGTCCTGGGGAGGTGGCTGACCACTCCCTGCCTCGGGCTGCGCTGTGCCCCAGCAGGTTACCACAGTGTCACCTTCACCCCACACCCAGCTCCTGCTGAGAGGGTGGAGGGGCGGAAATCCGCGCCCGGCAGGCCACAAAGCCACACAACTGACGTTTGGAGCCCTGCCCTGGATTGGGGGGGGGGTGCGGTGTGACACAGCTGTTGCCACCTTCTTTGTTGTCTCGCCACTAGCAGGCGCCATCTGGAATGGAGGACCTTGGGGCTCTAGACTCTCCAGGACCATTTCTGGGCCCAGGAACAGGACTCCTGGGGACAGCCCCTGTGGTGCACACCCTGCCACACCCTGTCAGCCAGCTCTGTCTAGGCTGGCCCAGTGACTGACCAGCCGCCTGTGGTGCGGACCCACGCTGGGGACTGGGCTTCCTGAGGCCTGGGTGGGGCCAGGAAGCCTGTGTGTTACCAGGGCCAGAGGTGGTACCTGCGAGGCAGCTGGGCTTGCAGCTGTTTGGAAACCAGTGACATTTAAAGCTCTCACTCTCCGCAGTAGAGGTTCAGTGGTTAGGTTTATGTGGTCTGGGTGACCTTGGGCATGTTACACAACCCCTCTGTGCCTCCGTTTTTCTGTCTGAGGGTAACAATAGCACCTACATGTAGAGTGTTGTGAGGTTTAAATAAGGGAATCCGGGTGAAGCGTGGGGCAGTGTGTCAGGTACGTAGCACCGGGTAAATGTCCCCTGCTTTAATATTACTGATATTAGCAGTCATGGTCTTGGGCTGGGTGGACACCAGTAACCAGGTGACCTGGCCACTGGCACACAGGAGCAAAGTGCACCCAGACTCAGGCCTGCTCCTAAGGACAGACATGTGCAGGTGGTGGTAACATCCTAAGCACACCTGTGAACACAGGGTCACTCCAGAAATGTATCAGCGGGGCAGGCGTATACCTGTGTGTGTGTGTGTGTGTGTGTGTGTGTACAAGAAACCTGGATGACAGGGGCTTTTATTTAATTCACACTCTTGACGTTATTCCTGGAGGTAGCAGCACCTGGGCTGAGCTCTGGGAGCCCAAGCTGCCCCTTGTTTCTATGGCAACCACAATGGGGTAAGAATAGGAGGCAGAGGGAGGAGACAACATGGCCTGGGCTGGCTGAGGGGGGCGCCCCGCTGGCCATGGGCCTGTGTCTGCATCCTTGGCTACACCGGGCTCTCCTTCGGTCTGACTTTTACAGTGAATGACACGGCAAACCCCTGAGCCCTGGTGAGTCAGAATCGAAAGGTGTTAACATTCAGCTGTATTTCCGTCAAACCTTTCAAAAAATTGTAAAATATATGCAACACAGAATATTCTTTTTTAACCATTTTTCATAACACTCACCATTTAGTGGCATTAAGTGTGTTTGTACCGTTGCACAAGTGTTACCGCTGTTTGTTTCTAGAACTTTGTTACTCCCGAGTCCATCCCCTTTAAATGCCAACTCCCACATCCCCCACCCTGTCCCCTGGCAACCGGGGTTCTGCCTCCTGTCTCTGTGCGCGGCGGCTCCAGGAACCTCCGACAAGTGGGGTCGCGCAGGATCCGTCCTTTTGTGGCCGGCTTCTTTCGCTTGGCATTGTGTCAAGGTTCATCTGTGCGGTAGCCTGTGTCAGAACACCCCTCCTTTTTCTTTGTTTTATTTTTAAATACTGGAGCATATGCTTATTGATTTTAGGGAAAGACAGAGAAATGTCAGTCTATTGTCTCCCATATGTCCCCTGACCAGGGATTGAACCCACAACCTAGGCCTGTGCCCTGACTGGGGATCAAACCCGCAACCTTCTGGTGCACGGGACGATGCTGCAGCCAACGGAGTGCAGTGCCCCTTCTTTTTAAGGCGGAAGGCGGTTCCCCCGCGTGGACGTGCCGCATGTTGTTTGCTCACTCCTGTGCGGCGGGCACTCCATCTGCTTCTACTTGGCTGTGGTGAACAGGAGCCCCCGCTCTCGGTCCTTTGGGGTGTCTACCCAGAGCCGAATGCCTGGGTCATAAGGGAATTCTAGATTTAACTTTTTGAGCTTTGTTTGTAAATAAAGAAGAAATAAAACATCATAAATTTAAGTTCCTGCGGTCAGTCCTTTTTGGCCCCATCACCCCGTTACCTCCGTCCAGAGGGTGCAGAGGAACTTGGTGCGTTTTCTCAGTCCATGTTCTCAGTCCTTTCTCATCTACAGCGATGTCTAGAAACACTACTAGCTTTTGGTGTGTTTTTAAAATCCGCATGCTGCCCTGGCCGGGTGGCTCCGTTGGTTGGAGCGCCATCCTGTGCACCAGAAGTTTGTGGGTTTGGTCCCTGGTCAGGGCAGCTGTGGGAAGGAACTGATCAATGTTTCTCTCTCTCTGTCTCTCTTTCTCTCCCTTCCCCTGTCTCTAAAATCAACAAACAGTTGTGTCTGGAGTAGCTCAGTGGGTCAAGCATCGGCCGAGAACCGAAAGGCCTCTGGTTCGATTCCCAGTCAGGGCACATGCCTGGGTTGCGGGCCAGGTGCCCAGTTGGGGGCGTGTGAGAGGCAACCAGTCAGTGTTTCTCTCACACATCGATGTTTCTCTTCCTCTCTCCCCTCTCTCTAAAAATAAATAAATAAAATCTTTAAATCAATTAACATACCCTCAGGAGAGGATTAAAAACCCCACGTGCACAATGCCCTGTTGAGTCTGTGACAGTGAGTGTTCTGGCATCAGCCTGCCAGGGCTTAGGCCTGGGTTCTTCCCCTCACCAGCCGTGGGGCCTCGGGCAGGTCACTTAATTTCCCTGTGCCTCGGTTTAGTCATTTGTAAAGCAGGGATACTAGTGAAACCTGAAGCCTTCTCGCAGGGTTACTTTGGGGCTCATGGAAGCTTGTGTTCGTCCGGGGTTCGGAACAGGGCGGGATGGAGAGTGCAGCGGGGGTGATAGTTGGTGCCCTTACAGCTCTGTGTTGGTGCCCCGCTGCTGGGATCTCGGAATCCATCCTCAGTGTTGAGTTGCTCCTTTTTAATGGCCATGTCGTATTTATTTATACAAACACATCACGTTTTATCACATTTTTTCCTGTTATTCTATCTCCTGTTGATGGAATCTTAGGTTGTTTCCATTCTCTTAAATCCCAAACAGTGCAGTAGTGAGTGCCCCCTCCTGTGGCCCTCAGCGCATTTGCCTGAGAGGTCACGTGGGGAGGGGCCAGGACGGGGGACTCTTGGGTGGCAGCTCTGCCAGATGCAGCCAGATTGGCCACAGGAGACACTGGACCATTTCCAATCCTCCCGGGGTGTGTGTGAGGGTCCTGCTGGAGTCCTCGTCCTCCTGTCTTCACTGGTGCTGTTTTCACGCTGATCTGACTGACCACAGCACACGCTGTCTTGTTTTTTACTCTCATCATTAATGTAACTCTGAGTCAGCGAATGCAAGTCCTCGTGACCTTTGGGAGTCTCTCCCCCGAGGCTCAGGGGATGCGCCTGTTCTCCTTTTCTCTGCAAGTATCATAAGTGGTTCCCCATATTGGTGCAGCCTTTCCCCCCTTTTAAATAACAGCTTTTTTTCCTGATTATAAAAATAGTGCATGGTCTCTGTGGAAGATTTAGAAAATACGTACAAATATTGAGATGAAAAATAAAAAACCATGACTCACCACCCAAACTGTCATCATTTTGATGTGTTTCTTTATAAGTCTTCTTGCACTTTTTAGTTTCCTCTTAAATTTTATTATGATTGACATGTTCAACACCATTCAATGTTCTTTAAAAATGTGATTAAAAATATTGCACACCATCTTATCATTACGATGTTCTATAATTTGTTTGCCCATTGCTTTTAAAAAATTTAAGGTTGTTTCACTTCTAAGCTATTAATAAATAATGCTGCAAAAACATCCTTGAATATCAATCTTTGTATGCATCTTTGATTAGTCCCTTTAGCTGCCACTAAAGATAAAATGTTTTCACACATTTATTTTTAAATATTTTTGGGAAAATATTTCTTAATGATTCACCTTTCTTCCTGTTGGGTTGTTCATATTTTTCTTTTTGATTCACTAAGACTCTGAATCAAAGCTGTGACCCCTTAGTCATTTATCTTTTTATTTCCAAATCATCTTTTTTCTTTATCCCTTGCCAATAAATTTGACTCTGTTGTTTTTAAGTTTTAAGATAGTAAAATCTGTCAGTGTTTTCATTTGTGACTTTTGTTACTTTTATGCTTAGGAAAGTCCTTTTCCATCCAGAAAGTTGGTGGTTTCCTACATATTCTTTTGTATATATATTTAACAGTTTCATTTCTTTTTCACATTTAACTGTTTAATCCATTTGAATTTTTGGTTTGGAGTAAGATGAGAGATGAAATTATAATTTTTTAAAAAGATTTTATTCATTTATTTTTAGAGAGAGAGGAAGGGAGGGAGAAAGAGGGGGAGGGAAACATTGGTGTGCGAGAGAAACACTGATTGGTTGCCTCTCATACTTCCCTAATTGGGGACCTGGCCCACAACCCAGGCATATACCTTGACTGGGAATCGAACTGGCAACCTTTTGGTCCACAAGCTGGCACTCAATCCTCTGTGCAAAATGCTCTTATATACATTACCTTGATCCTCACCCAGGCCCGGTGAGATACGCACTCTGATTCCTGTTTCACAGCTGTGGAAAATTAGCCTCGGGGAGTTGAGGCAATTGGCCATCTGGGAACTGCCCCAGGTTTATCTGTTTCTAAACCCATGCTTGTGTCTGTAGGATGGAGACATAGAAAGGCCCTGTATAGCTCTTCAGTCACGTGGCACCCCGGCTCTTCCAGATTTGGGGTGTGCAGCATCCTAGAAGCATGCCCGGTACGTCCTAGCAACTCCAAGGTCCTGGCGTCTCTCATCTGCAGCATCAGGCGTGCATTGCTTCCTAGCGCCTCCTCTGAGTTTTGTGTTCAGATGCCCTAGAAGGGGATCCGATGAACTAGTTGGTCATCATCTGACAGGGTTCTGTGGGCGTGGCCAGGACCCAGGTCAAACCAGTGGGCCTGAAAAGTGTCTTGGTTCTTTAACTGACAGGCCCAGAGAGTTGGTCTGTGTGGCCCAGGCACGGCTGGATCTGAGGACTCAAACAGTCCTCCACACCAGTGCTGTTCAATATGCCTACATGTGTCAACTTAAATAGAAATTAATTAAAATTTAGTACAACTTAAAATTCCCTTCCCCATTCACACTAGCCACATTTCAAGTGCTTCATAGTCATGTGTGGCTAGTGGTTACTGTATTGGATAGCACAGATACGGAACATTTTGATCACCAGAGAAAATTCTGGTGGACAGTGCTGGTCAAGATCAAACGCCACTCACTCCTGACCATCTTCTAAGGGCAGAACAAGCCCAGAGATTCTTCCTAGTCTGACACACGCTGCAGAAACCTTTCAGGTCAGACGATGTCTGAGCTGCACAAGTCTGGTGCCACTAGGTGGCGCTGAGGAGGCAGCTACAAGCAGTATCTGGCAGCGGGCTCTCACAGCAACCCGGGCCTGTGAACATGGGCAGAGAGAACCGGTGGACATCTGATTTAAGTGTAGGAAGTTGTGGGCTTCTCCTGCATCCACACGCAGACACCCACACTCAGGTACATGCATTCAGAAATGACCCCGTGCACCCCTGCCACTCGGGGTCACACACAGTCACATCCACTCTCAGAAACACAGTCCCTCAAAAGGCACAAGGGTGGCTGATGCCACATTCTGTTCTGACAGCAACAGAAATAGCATTGGCTCCATCACCTCATTCCATCCTCCCAACTGTCCCGTGAAGTGGCTTCCGATGTTCTTCCCATTTCAAAAAGGAAGAAACCAAGGCTCAGGGCGGGTAAGTGACCTCCCAGCCACATGGCCAGTAGGAGGTGGAGCAGGATCAGTCATGGGGGACTGGGAGGATGCGTGTAGAGAGGACATGTAAGGCACCCGTGCCTCAGGTGTTTTGGTCTCTTTCTCCAGGGCCTAAATTTCTTGGAGTGCACTGGGACCTGCTCACTCGTGTGGGTGCAGGAATTTTGTGTGTCTGAGAAAGAGAAATTTAGGATTATAATTCAGTTAAAAACCCCATCTGTTTGTTGGTGTCTCACAACCCACTCCTGTCCAAGGGCAGGTATGGAGCGTATACACTGTGTCTGCTGTGGAGGGGCCTCGAGCAGACAGAGCAGCCTCCCGGGAGCGGTGCGCCGCACACTGTCCTCTGGGTTAGCTGTCCAGAACACACAGCTCGGGTCAAGGTCAAAAGAGGTGGCCGTGTTCCCAGATGGCTGTGTAATATCTAAAGCAGCTAGAAAGAGTGCAAAGACAATGCTAGAACCATTACCAATTAAACTGAATGGGGAAGCAACAAATCTAATGGGAAATAGTGTGTTTGGTCACAGGTTGTTGACTGAGCAGAAGTAAGGGGGCTTGGCTATGAAGAACAAAAGGAGGTGGGGGCAGATGCCTGTGGCCATTCTGAAAGGAACACCTGAAATCTGTGAAGGATGCCTCTGCCCAGGGTCCGGTTTCACCGAAAAACTTGTCATGCCCTGCTCCATTTGTTTGTTTGTTCATTATCCTCACCTGAAGACATTTTTCATTGCTTCCAGAGGTGGGGGAGGGGGTAGGGAGAGAGATAAATAGAGAGAGTGAGAGAGAGGGGGAGAGAGAGCACCACGAGTGTGACAGAGAAACATCCATGTGAGAGAGAAACATCAATCGGTTGCCTTCTTGTAAGTGACCCAACCAGGGATCAAACTCTAACCTGGTTATGTGCCCTGACCTGGAATCAAACCCGAGACCTTTCCGCCTACGGGATGACACTCCAACCAGCTGAGCCTTGCAGGCCAGGGTGCCCCAACCCTTTTAAACATAGGGTTATCACTAGTGTTTCTCTCACCTCTCAGAGCAGGGCCATTTCCCAGCAGGAAGCACAGTTGGGACGGGAGGGAGAGGAAGAGAGAAGACATAACTGGGTCAGAACTGGAATAGAGAAAGCAAGGACACAGGGTGTTCATCTCTTTGAGCTCCGATGCAAGAGAAATGAAGGTGTTTGTTTAACTAATGAATATTCACTTGGCGCCAATGTTTGCCAGGCATTGACTGTTGTAGGTGTTGGGGACCCTGGCTCTGCCACTTGCTACTGTTTCTTGGACAATCCCCTGCACCTCTCTGAGCTTCTGTTCTACCATCTGGAAAGTGAAGATGATGCGAGTCCTCACCTCGTAGGGATGTTTGAGGGTTAAATGAGCTCATGTGCGAAACACACTCAGCGCAGTCCTCAGTGCTCACCACCGTGGCTGTTACTGCAGACGCTGAGGGTCGTTAGGTGACTCAGTGCCTGGTTCCTGCGCTCAGAGAACTGAGTCTCTGGAGGAGACAGACATTTAATAGACAATTCCAGTAGACATATGGGGTGAGCGATAAATTCTTCCTGTTGCAATCAGGGAAAGCTTCCTGAAAGAGGCTTTTGAAGGCTGAAAAGGAATCCCCTAGGAGGGGAGGGCTGTACGGGGCATTTCAGCCTGAGGAAATGGCAGGGGCAGGAAAACATATGGAGCTGTTTGAGGAACAGTGAGTCAGATACTGAGGCAAGTGTGGAGTCTGCTCAGGGAGTCTCGAACGTGGCTCTGAGGTGAGGGGTGCCTTGGGAGGGTGGGGTGGGAACCCCCTGTCTCCAGGGCACTTTGGGAGTTCTGGGGTGGATTAGGGAGGTGAAGACGCTGTTGCTGCCGGGGAACCTGAAGGTGGGCGTGGGGCTGGAGTGGGGGCCGGGCCAGGGCTATGGGAGGGTGGAATCCTCAGATGCCGTGTCTGATCCACAGGGGGAGCGTGAAAGGAGCCCTGTAGAAACTGGTTTTTGTGCCCAGAGGATGTGAAAAGTTGTCATGTGGGTCACTGGGGGGTGCAGGAGGAAAACTCAGTCTGCAGGGGAAGATAATGACTCTGACCTTGAACAAGGTGAGTTTGAAGGGCTTTCGGGTTGTCCCTGTGGAGTCTGAGTTGGATTCTTGAGCTCAGAAGAGCTCACCTGAGTGCACGTGAAACAATTTATTCAATGGTGCTCATTGCCAACGCCTGTTCTGAGTGCAGGTCATGCCGACGTGGACCACTCAGGCCCCGTGGGGCCTTTTGGTACTTTCTAATGGAGGAGGTAGACAGGAATGGAATGAAGAACCCAGGTGATCTCAGATAATGCCCACTCCTGTGATGGAAGCAGACCAGTGAGGTGATGGGGGCAGGGTACTGGGGGTGCTTTAGTTGGGTGGTCAAGAACAGCCTCTCCATAGAGGTGACATTTGAAAGGAAGAGAAGGAGCCAACCATGAGGCTACAAAAGCCTAGAGGCAGGAACACGCTTGGCAGGTGTGAGGTTGAGGAAGACGTAATGGCAGGAGATGGGATGGGAAATTAGTGGCAGGTCCCAGGTAAAGGCAAGATGGGAACATGGACAATTCTCCCCTGGGCCAGGAGGTGGCGCTCTTAGCCCAGAGTTGCCCCGCTCTGGAGCTCTGGGGTTTCAGGATGTGGTCAGGCAGATGATGGAGAGTAGTTTCCTTGACCTCAGATTTGTAACGTGGGGATGAGTTCTACTGCCCTCTGGGGAGATGGGATCAAGGCACGTGGGATCCCTGGCCAGGGCCAGAAGACAAGGTGGCTCCCTCTGCTGTGTCGTTTTGAGTTTCTTTGCTCATCTGCCCTCTAGTGGTGATTCTTCCCTCCCCCATTACCAGGTATATGCATCGTTCCCCTCTGCTGCTGTCTTGGTCTATCTCAGTCTCTCTCCCTTCCCTCTCCTCTTGCTCCCTGGTGCAGCTGCTTCCTGTCTCAAAGATTAATTACTTGCTTTCCTGATGAAGCTCAGATGGAGGGCAGGGTGAGTTAGGGTCAGGAAGATACTGTTTCTTATCTCTCTTGCCTACTCCTCCTTCCTGGGGTTCCTGGCTGAAAGGCCTGTGTTCTCATAGTGACCCCAATCAGCAGCAAATACTGCTGAGGACCCTTCATTCTGTGGCCCCTTGAGTCTACCTCCCAGTGCCATGCCCTGCTCACCTCCAGCCCCTCCTGGCTTCCTGTCGTCCCTGACAGCGGTGACCCGGGCTTTAACTGTGAGCAGAGAGCTGGACAGCAACGCACATGGCAGGAAACAGCAGAAGGGCTCACTGTAGAGAAAGTTATGAAAGGGTCATTTTTGTTGTCATAGAGGAAGCATATACCCCACCCCACATTTAGGACATGCCTTTGAGTGATTTCTCAGCGGAGACTGAGCTGGCCGTAGCCTGGTGTTGACCCCCTGGCTGTCACCTGTCAGGGGAAGGCTGTTGGTTGAGCACATCGGTTAAGAGATTGGTCTCTTAAATCCTCCTGCCAGGTGGGAAGTCTCCTGTTGCCAGCCATGCTTCCTGTCCTCCCCAGAGTGACCACTATGTAGTGTTTGGCACATATTTTTCAAGATATTTAAAAAGTCTTTTTACATGCATCCTAAGTAACCAGAGATGTCCACACATATAGACTCAGCTCATTCCTTCCAACCGTCGTATAGTATCTAGCTTATGAATGTATCCCGTCTGTTTATCTGTTTCCCCTCTAAATGTTTGTGTCTGATATTTTTTTACTCTTGGAGAAAGTGCCTCTGTGAATATCCTCATGCTTGTCTCTACACATATGCATGTGTCTTTCTAGACTTGAGTAAATCTTAAAAGTGATATTGCTGAGTGATAGGGTAGGTGACTTTTATTTTGATGGTACTGCGAAATTGCCCTCTGGTTTCTACACCCACCAGTGGCAAGGTGGGCACTTTGCCAGCCTGTTGGGGGAAACATTCTGTCTCTTTGCTGTGATTTCACCTCCCTGGTTTCTCAGCTTCTGGGTTTCTGCCGCTGCTGCCTGCCTGCACAGCCTCTGCCCATGCTGGCGCAGTCCCCTGATGTCAGCGGCCTGCTGCTCTCTGAAGTTCTGCTCTCGCCTGGGACCTCGGCAGGGAGGTCTTCTCCACCTCTCCCTTTGCAGGAGCCCCAGGAGTCCAGAGAGCTTTACTGACTGGAGGACTGGCCAGTGAGTTGATTATGAGACAGAATGCACTGACTTCTCTGGCCAAGTTCAGAGTGGCTGACCTTGGCTTTTCATCCTTTCAGTTACTAAGTCACAGGCCCTGCCCTGCGAGTTCCTTGGGGAAGCCACAGCTTAGAGCCCAGATGCATTTCATTTGCTGATTGAATGGAGAGGCTGATTCTCATTGGTCTAATCCAGGAGTGCTGCCTTCCAGTTTCAAACCCAAGGTCAATTTCTAAGGCACAGGTGGCAAACACAAGGCCTGTGGGCCAAATCTGGCCCTCCACCTTGTTTTATCTGGCCCAGCATCTTGTTTCTACCTGGTGGCAGCGCCAAGCTCTCGCTTGACTGTTAAGAAGTAGTTATGTTTATCCAGTCTTAAAATTACATTTGGCCCTTTAAAGGCAACTGCGAGGCTGATGTGGCCCCCAGTGAAAATGAGTTTGACACCCCAGTTCTAAGGACTTAGTTCCCTGAGAGGCTTAGAACTGGGCAGTTAGGTAGGTAGGGAGTGATCCTGGAGACAGTTTCTGTCACTTAAACCCAGCTCCTCAGAAAGGACCTTAAGATAGAAAGGACAGTGTCTCCTAAGCTGCTGCCCTCAGTTCCTAACCCCTTCACTGTGATGTTCCAGCCACCTAAATGCCCACAGTGCACCTCATGGTGGGCATTTAGGTGGCTGGACGTAGATGCTTCAACCCTCATTTCACAGCCAAGGAAGCAGAGTCGGGAAGGGACGTGCAGATAGAGGACAGATCTGCTCCTGAGCTGGTTCTTCTGACTCTGGTCCAGTGCTGTTTGCACACCAGTCATGGGGGTGCAGAATGCATGCACACACACAGGTACACACATGCTCACCACACACATGCTCACTGCACACACACTCACCGCACAGGTACACACATGCTTACTGTACCCCCTGCACTGCACAGGCACACCCATGCTCACTGCATACCCACACACTGCACAGGCACACACACATGCTCACGGTACAGGTACACATGTTCACTGCACACGTGTACTCATATGTGAAGACTCGAGAGTGGGTATAGCCAAAGGTGATGTGTTCTTTTCTTTTCGACTTTTTGTTTTGAAAATTACAAACCTGTATAAAAATGAGAAGAATAGTACAATGAACATCTGTATTCACCCAGATTCTCCACTTAGGGAGATTTGCCACAGTCGTTCTTGCTCTTTCTCTGCATACTGATAGTAAAATACAGAAGGTACATTGCAGACATTGTGACAGTTCATACTTAAGTACTTCAGCAGGTTCCTATCGAAGTATTTATTAATTTCTTTTTAGTGAGAGGGGAAGTGAGGGAGAAAGAGAGGGAGAGAAACATCAATGTGTGGTTGCCTCTCACACGCCCCCTACTGGGGACCTGGCCCACAACCCAGGCCTGTGCCCGGACTGGGAGTTGAACCAGTGGCTCTTTGGTTCACAGGCTGGGTCTCAATCCACTGAGCCACACCAGCCAGGACTCTTTAGTCTCTTTTATGCAAGATGTTATTTATTTTCTTTTTAGAGGGAGGAGAGGGTAGAGGGAAAGAGAGGCAGAGAAACAGGAATGTGTGGAAAACATTGGTTGGTTGCCTCTCGCACGTGCCCCAGCCGGAGACCAGGCTGCAACCCAGGCATGTACCCTGACCGGGAATCTAAAGGCGACCTTTTGGTTTGCGGGATGGCGACCAATCAACTGAGCCAAGTCGGCCAGGGCTCTTTAGTCTCTTAAAATACAGAACAGCAGACCTGGCAAAATTGTTCTGTAGAATGCCCCACATTTGGGATTGTCTGAATGTTCCTTTTCTTTTCAGCATTTTCCTTGAATAGCCCTTGATGTTACTGAAGAACAGTGAAGTGAGCAACCCACATGCTGCAGCAGAGAGGAAGGGAGAGATTCCTGCTCCATCTGCAGGGCCATTCTGGGCCACCCTGCCTGCCCTGGAGCAGGGTCGAGACCGGCCTGAGCCTGTTGCTCACGGGGTGGGCTGCTGCAGCTGGGTCTTTTCAGGGTTGGGGAAGTGGCTCCAGGCACTCTTCCTGGGAAGCCTTCTCCCAGTCCCCTTCAGGGTCCCCCTCGGGTGAAGGAGTGAGCGGTGTGGCCTTTTGACTTGCCTCAAGTTGCTATTTTGTTCTTTCATGTGTTTTCCTGCCCACTGGGTAGAAATCTGGTGTGTTCATTAACTGGACTATTCATGACAGAAATTTAACTCAAAGGGCTTAAGAAAAATAAAAGACCCCACAAGAAAAAAACAAATCCAAGAAAATATTGATGCATTTAAGAAAACAGCTTCAGGAATGGCTGGATTGAGGTGGTTCAGAAAATATCAGCAGACAGTGTTTATTCCGACCTTTTGGCTCTGCTTTCCTCTGCATTCACTTCATTCCTAGGCAGCTCTCCTCTCATAAGATGGCCACTGACTGTGGAAACGCCAGAGGGAGGAAGCTTCTTTCAGCGGTGCCAACAAAAATTCAGGTGTTCATTCTCTTTGGACTAACTAGGTGTATGCGCCCATCCCTGAAGCAATCACTGTACCCGCCCCCCCACCCCCACTCCCTGAGTTCAGATGGGTAGGCTGAGAGAGGGACAGTCCCACCTGGACCACAAAACCCAGCAGTGGTGGCGGGGTATTCCCCAAGGGAGAATCGAGCCCTGTCAGCCAGAAGAAGGGGCCCAGGTGCTGAGAATAGTAGCCACCACCTCGTCTGGTGACAGGCATGGTGAGCCTTTGATGGGCGAGTCATTTCCACATCTCCCTGAGTCTCCAGCCCTCATTTTGGATTTGGTGGGAGTTGGGATCCACGGGGACCGTTTGTGCCTGGGTCCCTGCTCTGCTTCTTGGTAGCTGTGTGATCCTCGGCAGAAGAGTTAACCTTCTTGGGTCTCAGTTTACGCATCTAGCAAAGGGGAATGCTATTTACATTCCTTCCTTACAGCACTGTGAGTTTCCAGTGGAGTAGTAGGTGGGAAGGTGCTTGCAACTGTGAAAATGTCGTACCAGGGGTGGTTCTTGTTACCCTGTGAACGGCTCTTCTGCCCTCGGAGCTGCTCCTTCAACAGGTGGGATGGTGACTCACACCAGGCCATGGACCCCTCAGAAAGGGGATGTGGGTTCCTCCACAGGTGACTGTTGACTGGAGCAGAGCACTCCCACAAGGGGACCGTCTGAGCCCTTGCTCATTTCTGGGCTTCAGATGAGGAAGGGAAGAAGGTGGAAGAACATGGGCTGGCACAGTCATCCCCAAATTGGAACTGGGAGGTGACATTACAAGGACACCACTGACACTGATACCCAGAGAAAAAGGCATTCATTCCCTTCTCAGTTCTCTTTCAATGCTCCTCACAACCCCAGGGAGCCCGCCCCAGTTAGGGGTTACTGTGTCTTCATTGCCTCCATAACAGTGGCTAAGAGTCCTTAGTAATAGAGAGAGTCCCAGGCTCTGGGCCTCGGGCAGGCAAGTGTCTAGATAGCTGGGATAAAATATCATTGTTTTGTTTTCATTGCATTTACTTTTATTTATTTTTAGACAGAGAGGAAGGGAGAGAGAAAGAGAGGGAGAGAAACATCAATGTGTGGTGGCCTCTCACGGGGCCCCTGGTGGGGACCTGGCCTGCAACCCAGGCATGTGCCCTGACTGGGAATGGAGCCGGTGACCCTTTGGTTCACAGGCCAGCCCTCATCCCACTGAGCCACACCAGCCAGAGCTCATGATATTTACTTTTTACACAGGAGACAGTTGTTTAGGGACGGTTTTAGACCCACAGAAAAATTGAGACGATAGTAACAGGAAGTTCCCACATACCCTGTAACTCAGTTTCCCCTGTTAGTAACATCTGGGATTAGTGTGGTGCATTGGCTGTAACTAATGAGCCAGTATTGATATTATTAACTACAGTTTATGTTTTCCTCAGGTTTCACTTTCCCCCTAATGTCCTTTTTCTGTTCTAGGATCCCTTCTGGACACCATGTATTTAGTTTTCACATCTCCTTAGGTTCTTCTCAGCCCCAGTAGTTGCTCAGACTTGGCTTGATCTTGGTGACAGTGACAGTTTGGGGGTGTGCAGGTCGGGTGATGAGAGGATGCCTCTCACGTGGGATTTGTCTGAGGTTTCCTTCACGAGTAGACTGGGGTTATAGGGTGCGGGGAAGGAGGCCACAGAGGTGAGGAGGCATTGTCATCAGGCAGCTTTAACAGCACACACCGTCTGCGTGACCTGCCACGGTCTGTGTTGGTCTTGACCACCTGGCTGGGGCAGTACTGGCTGAGTTCTCCACTGCGAAGCCATTCTTTATCCCCCTGGTTCATGCTGTGCCCGTGGGAAGGAAGCCACGGAGCTGGCCCACACCCAGGGAGTAGGCATTCATTATGTTTAGCCTTATAGTCACCTTATTTCTGGGAAACAATGACATCCATTTATGGTATTAGTACAAAGTATTTTAAAAAGTTAGTTGATTTATAGAAAAATATTAAGGAGCTAAAGGTTAGTACTATTCAGGAGATAAGTAAATTAGGCACATAAATAAAGCAGACGTTCCCTTTGCCCTGGCCGGGGGTGGCACGGTTGGTTGGAGCTCAATCGAAAGGTTGCGCTGTCCCTGGTCCTGGTGCGTGATCCCCGGTCCGGGCAAGCGGGGCAGGTGGCCCGCTGATGCTTTGTGTTTCTCCCTCTCCCTTTCTCTCTCTCTGAAAGCAATGAAAACATGTCCTCAGGTGAAGGTAAAAAAATAAAAAATAGACATTTCAAAAATCAGGAAAGCCATCCTTGAATGGTAGATGTTAGAGAAACTCTGGAGGTAGTTGGTATTGAGAATGTGGGCTGGGAAAACGCAGAGTCCTCAGGCCCACTTCTGGCTTGTCCCCGAAGTCGCCCTGAGACAGAGAACGGGTGGCAGGTGTGCACTCATAGGCAGTGGCAGATGTGGCCCCTGGTGGTTCCAAACAGCCTGGGAGGGCTGCAGCCACCCAGGGTTGGTCCTGATTGTTACCGAGCAGAGGTCCGGGGGGAGGGGCAATATTTGGCCCACTCAGGGACGCCCAAAACTGTTACAGAACAACAGGGGTCACCCCAAGGACAGTTTACTAATACCGTCCCTACCACCTACTGGGCTGGTCTGTCTGCAGCCAGAGGAAAGATGTCTCTCAATGCGAGATTTGTGAAAAGGAAAGGAAAAGTTTATTTAAAGCTATACAGACTTAAAGCAGTGACCCAATGTCCCCATTAAAATATCAAAGTCCTTTAGGATACCCACAGATGCCCACAGTGCTTCCTTCTCTCCCTGCCCTAATTTGGGGTACTGTAACTCAGGAAAAGAAGCACATGTCCGTGTTTCAGGCCTCTGGCACCATCAGCTGTGTCGCCGTCCAGGCAGGATCTCTAATTACTCCAAAGCCATGTGGCACCTTCTCATGGCCTACCAGCAAAGAGTTCTTTCACCCTTCTTCCAGGCACAGTCTCTTCTTTCCTTCACCAGAGCTACGGAGAGGGTAGGGTTCTCTGCTAAAGCCGCATAGTGATTCTCTCTACCCCCACCTGCGGGAGTCCCCACTCTGGCAAAGCCATGTGGTTCTCCACCAATAGCTGCGGTGTCTGGGTTTTTAAATCCCCACGCCAGTCCTCCTTTGCAGCCCCATTTCTGACTCCTCCTACAATTGGCTACACCTGCCAGCACTCCCATATCCTTCCAACTTTACTGGGCTGCCATTGTGAGTCTGGGCAGGTGTGGCCCCATGTCCTGGAGCCAAACATCTCCAAGCTCTCACGCAGGTGCTGTAACTCAGGGGACCTGCCCCCAGTTACCTCTTGGGTGGAAGTCCCTTTCTATCCCCCTGGCTCAGAGCATGGCCACAGCTATTTAACATATCTATGCAGTCAGTTAAGGTTATAGATAGGTTAAATGACCATGCCAGAGGTTAGCTGCAAAGCGTTTGCTGTACAAAACAGCTCTCAATGGCCTTGCTCCATTTGTCCCTTCCCCGACTCACACATGTTGGGGGGGAGGGGGGAGGATATCTTAATATTTCCTGGACACCTTGAGTTCTGGACCCCATTCCAAATCCCTTTTTGGGGGGCCCCCTCTTGGCTGTACCCTGTTACATCATGGGGACTCCCTGGGCATGACCTTTCCCCTCCCCACCCCTGGCTTTCCCAGTCCCCAAGTGTTTCTAATGGGCCAGCTTGGGAACCTCGGGGGCCTGTGGCAGGGCCCTGTGCAGATGGCCTCTGGAGAACAGGTCCAGGTCTCAAACCTCCCTACAAGCTCAAGGTCAGAAAGGTCCTTCACGAATATTTACCCCCACAACCCGGGTGGTCTTAGTATCCTTGTCCTGTTTACAGATGGGGGCGGGGACCTGTCTGGGTCAGCTGCTGGTCAGACCCAGCCTGACTCTGGTGTCCACCCTTGAGGAGCAGGTAGGGATTGCCCACCCACTCCTGGGAGCAAAATAAGTTACACTCCTTCATTTTTCTCAAAATAGTTTAAAAACTTCCTCTAGGGTTGGCAGGAAATATAGCCATTTTGGAGTATACCCTTCCTAGGGCTGTCTCGTAGCTGGGGGTACTTCCGGGGGCCCCGGGGGAGACCTTTGGAGCTGGAGATGTTGCTTTGAAGTTTCTTCTGGCCCGGCTCACAGGGCCATGCTAGCTTAGTGTCCTTCAGCCAGTCCGTCTGGGTGCTGGCCCCTGTGGGAGGTGGGTTTCCGTCCCCGGGGCAGCGATGCCCTCTGGCCAACCCAGTTCTGTCCAGGCAAGGATTTTCTGGAGCCAAGTAAGCTCAGACTCCAGGACATATGACCCTCCGGGGGGCAGGGGGTATCCGTCCTCACATCCTTCTCTCTCCATCCCCACCTCAGTCCTCACTTTCAGCAATATATACTGAGGGCTAGACTGTGTCATATGCCATCCTGGGACCCCCCCACTGCCCCCATAATGTGTGTTGGGGGGGACTTCTAAGACACACATGATGTCTGCCCCCTGGAGGTTTACATTCCCCTGGGACAAACAGACCACAAAGCCCAAGCAAACACAAATCGATAACCAACCAACCAACCTCCTTACCCCACCCCCCGAACTAGAGTGATTGTCACGAAGGAGGCAAACCAAGGGCTGGGTATAGAATAACCAAGGGAGATGCGCTAGGTGAGAGGTCAAGGAGGGCCTCTCTGGGGAGGGGACATTCTTCAGGGACAGGTCCGCAGCTGAGAAGGTAGCTCAGCTAATTTCCCCATTGGACATTGGTCCCCTGTCTGTCTGTACTTCTGTCCAGCATTCCACTGCCCTTTGGGGCGGGTGGGCCCAGCATGGTAAGAAAGCGTTCTCGTAACTGACACATGGCCACTCAAAGGTCACTGCCCGCTGGCCTTGACTGGCTGGAGACAGTCTTACGACACCTTCTCCATGAGTCCCCTGCCATGATGGGCTTCATGGATGGTCACACACAGCCAGCTGCTGAGCCCCGCTCCCCATAATCTTGAAACTGCCCTCATGTATTAAGTAGAAGGAAATCATTGGGAAACTCTGGTCCTCTGGTTATTGGCTGTGACCCATGCTGCTTGTATCCTGCTTTGTGGCTGTGAGTGAGGGGAGCGGGGGCAGGACAGAATGGGTGGAAACAAAGTGTTTGGAGCCTTAGGCAGTTTCTGAAGCTGTTTTGGGACTTGGGGTTCTGAGTTGCTCGCCCAAAGAGAGCTTAGATTACAGCAAGAGTGATGCAGGCCAGACAGCTGGAAGAAGTTTTTCCAATTGAAGGAGTAGAAAGGCCCCAGAAAGCAGACCTGGTGAAAAGCTGCAAATTGCAGACAGGCAGCTGCTCAGAAGGAGGCTCAGAGCTGGGAGCCTGGTGTCCACACTGTAGATGAGCTTTGTGTTTGCCTTGGAGTCTGAAGGACTTAATGTCAGGGTGGGAAAGAGCCATTAATACATCAGTGAGTTGAGTCCATTGTGAAGGAAACTCCTTGTGGCTAAGCAGAAAGGCTTTGATTCCACCCACCAATAGGAGCAATTTCCTCTGGAAAGGAATATCCGGCCCAGAGTTCTTCAGGGACCCAAAGAAGCAAGAGATTAATTCCCACGAGGTGGGGGTGGGCTGAGGAGAGAAAGATCAGGAATCAGGTAGATAGGGCTCTAGTTTTTGAATGTTCTGGTTGACTAGGCTTGTGAGCCATGTGCTTTGCTTATTTAGCCTCTCTCTCTCTCTCACACACACACCCAAGTGTGCTGAGAACGAGACTCGGATGCACTGGCCACCAAAACCTGAGATCACACTGTGGGTGTCGGGGTATCAGTAAACAATTCATTCACAGCAGTCCCTCAGTCTTTCTCAAAACTCTTTAAAAAACTTTTAAAGGAGAATATGGAATGTATTAGATATAGGGTACAAAATAAAACCCACCCAGAGCTCCGTTTATTCCTACAGGCTTTCCTAACCCAAACCTCCTAGAATAATTTCACACCACAAAATGGCTGGCAAAGAAGAAAAAGATGCAAGTTCCCAAAGTGATGGATGCTCAGCTTGAGGGTGATGACAGGGTCAGCAGAGCCTGCTTCCGGAGGAGCCTGCTGTTTGTTGCCGCGGTGGGTCAGCGCTACAGCCTTCTGGACAGGAGGCTGACGGCAGGCCCCGCCCCCCCCCACGCCCCAGCACGTGACTGGCCGGAGCTGGTGGGGGACAGACCGCTTACTGCTTCTCTCCCAGATCCCTGCTTCTGCTCAGCTAGCGCCTGAGGGAACCGATGCAGAGCGCCTTTTAGGCAGAGGGGTTTATCCAAAAAGGTGATTCGGCACCAGCCAGGCTCCTTACAGGTGCAGGACTTGCTAGTCCAGGAGATGAAGGTGCAGCTCCTCCTCAGATGTGCGTGTGTCCAGGTACTTTCACACCGACCCAGACACAGCGGCCAGAGCCACGACTGGGAAAAGGATCTTCAGTGCCTCCTACTTGCAGTGATGGACCCATGAGCTGCCTGCTCAGAGCTCTTGTGTGCAGCACACAAGGCAAGTCAGAGGGAATGATGGAGCGCCAGAGGGCGGCTCTGAAGTTGAGTTCAGAAAGCCCCTGAGCTGCTCTGTATTTTGTCAAACTCCGCTGTTTGGTTCCCAGGGAACTGTCACAGTGAGCAAGGACTCCAAACAGCACAGCAGGAAAGGCCCCTAAAAGGGGACCTGCCAGGTGTCTTCACAGGCATTCTCATTTACTTAATGAGAGTGTCCACCTTTTTACCTGTTTGTAAAGTTAATGGGTTGTCCTTACAAATTTGTAAAAAGAAGAAAAACACAAAGAACAATAGAAATTGTAATTCCAGAGAAAATCCCTATGGACTTTCCCCACCGTGAACATTTCCCTTCACCTTTCATTCTGGGAAATGTCCAGCATGCACAAAACCAATAGAACAGTGTAATGACCCCCCACCCCGCCCCCTGCAATGACCAACATTCCGTTTCTTATTTCCTCTGTGCCCACTCCACATCCCCTTCTATTATCATTACTATTAGTAATTCCAGATGTTTTTTGAGGAAAAATTTACGTATGTTGAAATGCACAAATCTTTTTTTAAAAAATATTTTATTTATTTATCTTTTAGAGGGGAAGGGGAGGAGACAGGAAGAGAAACATCAATGTATGGTTGCTTCTTGTGCATCCTTTGCTGGGAACTGGCCCCTGCCAGGAACTGGGCTGCAACCCAGGCATGTGCCCTGACTGGGAATCGAACCGCGATCATCTAGTTTGCAGGCCCGCGCTCAATCCACTGAGCTACACCAGCCAGGGCTGAAATGCACAAATCTTAATTATACATTTTGGACAAATGGATGGCACTGCCCTGTCCTGGTGTGGAACATTTCCACCCACTTCTCCAGAAAGTCCCGCACCCGCAGAGACTACCGTCGTTCCCACTTTCTGTACCTTAGATGGTCTGCTTTAGAACTTGGTGTGAGTAGAATCGTATAGTGAGTATGCTTTGCATCCGGCTTCTTTCACTCAGCATACTGCTTTTGAACTTTAGCCATGTTGTTGCAAGTGTCAGTATTTTGTCCCTTTTTATGGCAGAGTGGCAGTCCCCCGTGTGGGTAGACCACCGTTTGCCGATGGGCTGTCTCTTGGATACATCTATGAACATTTTCCTGCAAGTCTTTGCGTGGCCCATGCATGCTCACTTAATCCTTGCAAGAACCCTGGAAAGGTGGCACTGTTGTCACCCCTGTTTCATAGATGACAAAACTGAGGCTCAGAGAGGTTACAGTTCTAGCCCAAGGCCACACAGGCAGGAAAAGCCGGAGATGGAGTTCCCACCCAGGTGTGTCTGACTGCAGAGCCTTTTAGCTTTTATTCTCTCACTGGCATCTTTGTGCCACAGCTGATGGAGGCCATTCCATTGTGACAGGGACAAATGGGTCCTCACCTTAATGGCCTGTTAGTGCGTAACTGGGTTTTAGCTCACTCAGTATGGTAGATGGTATTGGTAATAATGGCTCGGAATCACGAGGAACAGGTTACATTAAACCTGTCTTTATAAAGGACAAAAATATAGAAGGCATTTTAGAAAAACATGTAGCCAAGGTCATCGCAATAAAAGCAAGCAAACAAGCTGAAGTTTCCTACTTAAAGCTCTGTCGTCTGGAACTGTTGCTTAGCTGGGGCACTTCATCCTTCCAGGAAGCCAGGCGTGTAGGCGCAGAAGGCGTTACTGGGCATATAAAGTAGTGAATCAATAATACGTGTATGAGAAACCACTCTGTGTTTTTGGTAGAGCCAAACAGAGTGGCTTTGGGGAGAATCTGCTGGTTCTTGCTTTGAAAGTTGTTGCTAAGCAATGTTGCTAATGTTATGGAAAGACAGTTTCCCTTCCTACTTTTCCAGTCAGCCCCAGAAACCCTAGAGCTGGAAGTGGCTTTGGTGGCAGCAGTAGCTGGGGCAGTTTGGGAATCAGTGAGGTGGGGGCCCGGGGACCCTGGGTATGAGAGGCCTGCTTTTGGTTACCCAGCCCTGCGCCTCCTGATTCCCTGCAGTGACCCCTGGGCAGCCTCCATGCAAAACTCACTTCTTCGTGTTCATCAGAAATTTCACACTCGGAAAAATCCTTTTGAATATTCCTCCTATGGTAAAAATTATAGTCCTGCTGCTTAGATTCATGAATTCAACATTCCATAAATTAACCAAAAAGAAATACTTTAAATACCTTCAATAACCCAAGAAATAGACAACGAATTCCCTTCTTTCTCCCTCAGCCTCCTGTTTGTAACCCAGCTTCGGACTGATGGGCATTGCAGGCTCAGGGTACCAAAGCAAACGCAGTCCACAGGCTGGATGCCTGCCATCGAATGGGATCTGTGGGTTTCCTCCGGGCATGGCTTCCTTTCCCTGGAGCTCGGAAATGCCACGCAAGTCACCAAGATCTGTTTCCAAAATCTGAGCCAGTTTCTTGCCATAACTCCCTGGTGCGATGTGTATGGCTCCAGGAAAGCACAGCTGAGCTGTGGTTCCCGAGCTTGGCTGTCAGGCCTCTCAGCCTGGCCTAGCCATGGACTGTTGTTGTCACTGAAGGACCCTGTTGCAATGGGATGCACCCCTTGGCGGGTGGTCCTGGGCTCTGAGAGAGGAGGTTAGGAGCTGGGAGGAGAGTCAACATGTTGGCAAAGACTCCTGTCTCTCTCTCCTTCCAAAATAGAAACTGCTTCCCTACCTCAGATGACCTCCTCAGTCTTTCCCTTACCCATCCCCTTCCTGCCTCTCTCTGTCCCTCCCTCCTTTCCCTCTCCCCCTTTCCTTTCTCTTTTCCCTCTTATGGAGGCACTCCAAAAGTGCAACTGTAATGTGGCCCAGCAGGGGGCGCTGATATACCAGCCAAATCTGAAGGGCAGTCTTAGTAGCACAGGTGTGAGTGCTCTGCAGAGGTTAAGAGGTGAGGGCAACTTCTGAGTGATTTCCCCCAGTTGGTGTGTGTATGGGTGGGCCTCCAAAGGCATAGAGAACTGGGTTGGCAGCCTGTCCTGAGCAGGACTACTGTGTGTTTCTAACTCTTGAATTGCTCCAAAGTTTGAGTGATTTGTGGATGGCTGCAGGCTTTCTCCCTGCAGAAGGGGAGAGGGAAGGCATCTGAAGATACCTGGTTTCCTAAAAGGCCTTCCCCATGGCTCCAAAGCCCCTTTGGCCCCACCTTTCCTCCCAATTCATTCTGTGGGGCGGTAGAGGGCCTGGGAGTCAGAGGTGGTGTGGGGCAGGGAGAAAGCACGGGCCCCAGCTCTGTCTGAGACTTAGGCTCTAGCACTGGGGCTGATTCCCGGTTTCACACAAATGTGTCTCCTGGGGCCAGCTCCCAGGCACAGAAGGCCCTTTTCTTCAGGTCCAAGCATGCGTGTCTGCCTGCCTCACCCCACTGGCCCCTTAGGACGGATGAGGCTGTGCAGCTGGGCCCAGTGTTCATTATTAACTTCCCCGGCCCCTTCCACCTCCCCTCCCAACCCAGGTACCCTGAGCCTTTGGTTTTCCCCAGATCGGGGCAGAGACCCAGGCTGGCAGCTGCCTGGCACTTTGTTCTTAGGGACTGTGGGCTTGGGGGGGTGTCTCGCTTGGTCCTTTGAGGTCCTGTGATTTGGA
Organism: Sturnira hondurensis; assembly: GCF_014824575.4. Lineage (NCBI taxonomy): Eukaryota > Metazoa > Chordata > Mammalia > Chiroptera > Phyllostomidae > Sturnira > Sturnira hondurensis. The sequence continues at coordinate 20,440,545 of NW_028091359.1, forward strand.
CACTGCTGGGGACAAGCTGTGCCAGGTGGGTTGGGATCTGGGAGAAGACCTCTTCTCAGACTACTGTGGTCCTCACTGCCCTGCTCCCTGTGGACTGGATGTGCCCAGCCTTCTCGGTCCATCCCGAAGTGACCCGTGGACAGTGTTTTGTTTTTGTTTGATGGCAAGTGTGTGGCTAACACCGAACCCTTGGCTGTTTTTCTGTTTTAACGAAGGTACTTCAGGCTCAGAGCCTTCAGTATTGAGCTAAAGTTTAAGTTATTTGCATTTGTTTTCATGGCATGAATAACAAGTGATAATGGAGTTTTCACTTAGGGTAATAACAATGTTTTCTTTTAAAACTAAGTAAAGAATGCATTGATTTAATTAAATAAAAAGAATGAGTGTGCCCTGGCTGGTGTGGCTCCGTGGGTTGAGCACTGGGTTTGATTCCCAGTCCGGGCACAGGCCAGGGCTGCAGACCAGGTCCCTGTTTGGGGCTGTGAGAGAGGCCACCCATTGATGTTTCTCTGGCACATCGATGTTTCTCTCCCTCCCTTCCCCTCTCTCTAGAAATGAATAAATAAAATCCTAAAAAAGGGTGATTAAATAACCAGGTTGTACGGTGGGAAGGTGGTATGTGAATGGCCTAGATCTGGGGAATAGTGGTCGGGTCACAACGCACAAGCAAGTGGGAATGGGATGGTTTGTGGTTTCGTGTGTCGGGCCCTGTTTGCTCTGGGCAAGGGTGGTCTCCATTTCTCTCCTACCCTGGTCTCTTGCACAAAGCAGGGTGCATCCTGATTGTTTAATGACCGCTGGTGGAATGGTGTTCCATTTAGCACAGACGGCCACTGCTGTGCATAGGCTCCCCCATGCTGTGGGGTGTGGGCAGAGGGAAAGGCTCCCCCACTCCCGTGACACCTCTCAGGGATCAGATCAGGTAATGGTTTTGGGGGGACAACCTTGTGTTTTTAGCCTCACTAGGGCTGGAAACAATTGTGGTTGTAGAGGAGCTTGAGGGGGCCTGGGACCCCAGACCGTAGTGAATCAAGTTACCTGCTTGGTGGAAAATTTTTTCACTTTTATCCCACGGTCCTGTTGTCCACTGATACACTTGACCTAAAATATCTCCCAGACAGTGGGGGCTACCCACACACACCCATGTGGGAGGGAGTTAGGCCTTGCCTGAGACAACAGCCTCCCCTTGTGTGTGAATAAAATACACCATGTGCTGGGGCTAGACCTGTGGCCAGTGCCCCCAGCATCCTCCCTGCTGTCTGACTGAGGTGGCCCATCATTAACCTGTCGGCTCTGTATATTGCTGGAGGCAGGACAAGCCCTGGGCTGCCTGTGCTGGGCTCTGCCCTCTTCCCCACTGAGGACATTCATTTCCCCATTCTTTTTTCTAGACAGATTCTCAGGTCGCTACTGGTGTAGTTCTGGCAGCCAGTCTAGCTGCAGTCCCAGGGGTGGGGCCTGGGTCACTCACTCTCTGGCTATAAATAGATGCCCCTGGCAAATCTGTGACCCCCACCACCCAGGCAGGCTCAGAGAGCTGGGGCCATTGTTCATGGCTGCTTCATAAATAAACCAGGCACATCTGGGCACCAGCCTGGTGCTCACTCTCCTCCACTCCAACGCCCGTGCCAGCAAGAAGCTGTGCCCACAGGAGAGGTGGGGTTGAGGCCTCAAGCCCTTGAATTTTTCTGTGGTCCTGGTCTGGATTTTCAGTGCTTGCTTGAACACCAGACTATTAAAAAGAAGAGGCAAATTGCCTCAGGGACTTCTTTGGCCCCAGCAGGGCTGTGGTGAAAGATGGACTAGTTGGCTTGTTTTAATTCCCTCTAGCCCTCTTGCTGATGGTCTTTCCTAGGGGGTGGAGGTAGAAGCCCTCAGGGTGGTGGGTGGTGAGAGGGTGTTAGACTCCCCAGCAGGAACTGGAAGTGGCGCTTAGGTGCACCCTGCGCCCAGTGCAGGGACCAGGCCAGGGCCCCTTTCCCCACGAGCTGGCGTGCCTTTTGTGAGGATGACGCTTGCACGCAGTGTGTGGGGGCAGGAGAAAACCGCGTGCGGAGTGTGCAGCGGCCAGCGCTGGTGTCGGGACGCCGGTGGGGTGGGATGTTTCCCTGTCCCACCCCCTGCGTCTCCCTGGCAACCCGGGACGAGGCCAAATTGTAGCCGCGGAGAAAAGGACCGTTGACCTTAGGTTGTGTCTAACTCCTGGGTCCAGGAAAATAGATGTTAACTGGGGGACTGACCTCAGCCCACTCAGGCGCCCACGCTGGAGTGAACCGCCCTCACTCCACACCACAATCCCTTCCTGGACTTGGGGACAGGGCAGAGGTAGCCTCCGACTGAGTCCAAACGCCAGGGAGCCCCCAGCAGGGAGGGCGGGCGCTTGGCGCCCGGTGCCCCTCTCACACCACCCGGCAGCGTGGGTCTGGGGCGGGGAGGCCCGCTGCCCACGCGCAAAGGCAGTTTCACTTGAACTAAGGGCGCGCGTTTCCTCCATGCACGGTTTTTCTCCCTGTTTTTAAAGACAGTGACAGCATCGGAGAAGTATCCCGGAGGGCCGGGCTGGGAAGGCGCGTCAGCCGCCTTTGCCTGGGGAGGGAGCCCGGCCGGCCCGGCCAGTGGGGGCGGAGGACGTGGTGGTGGTGGTGGTGGGGGGGCGCAGAGGCGGGGACCGTGAGGGAGAAGCGAGAGAAGGGCGGGAGCTCGGGCACGGGGCAGTGGGCACACGCGGGCAGTGAGACCCCCGAGAGCGCCGAGCGCGAGCGAACTGCCCGTCTCCCCGTGCAGTTGGCTGGGCCTCGGGATCGGCTCGCAGCTTGGGCGCCCGGGGCCAAGCACCGGGGGTGGGGCTCGGGCGGGCTCCCTGCGAGGGCGGGCGCGTCTGAGCCGGAGCCCCGAGCCGCCCCACCGGGCCGCGCCCCGAGCGAACCTTAGAAATGCCCACGCTAGGGGAGCCAGCGCCTGTTGTTCCGCGGTCCCGGAGGAGACGCTGAAGGTCGCCGGGAAGTGAGCGCCCAGTCACCTGACCCCCAGGGCGCACCTAGGCGGGGCGGGATCCATGCGAGGCTGGCGGCCCGGGGCCAGGAGCAGGCAGCGCGGAGCGCGCGGAGCCGGGCCGGCGGGGGCGCGCGGCGGGCGGGCGAGGGCGCGGCCGGGCACCCGCGGCGGCCTCGCCATGTCCCAGCCGGCGGGGAGGATGCATTGCCGAAAGGCGGGGATCCGCGCCGCTGTGGTGCTCATCGGACTCCTGCACAAATCCCGAAAACAGAATAAAGAGAAAAGGTAAAGCCCAGCGTTGCTACCTCCCCTTTTCCTCCGCTCTCATGCCAAAACCCTATTTTCTTTGGGGCTGACTTTTCCAAAAGGGCATTAGGCTCCGAGTTGGTTGGGAAATGCCTCTATTCCCGGCGCCGTCGGGGGCGCGAGTTTGGAGCTTGGCCTCAGAGACCGACTGTTAGGAGAAAGCCCAGGCAGGGCATTGGCTGGTCGGCGGGCACCTGGAAGGCCCCTTAGGGCTTCATCCTCAAAAGACCGGCACCAAGTGCACCAAGTCCTAAGTCCCCAGTCCCGGCATTTGCGGATCGCGGCGCCCTTGCTGAATTCTGCAGCGCGGGTAGCATTGATCCGACCCGGGTAACACAGTCTCCAGCTCGGCCCCAGTGACTCAATGCGCCGGGGATACCATTTGCTTCTCTGCAACTTGGCTGAACCGGCGAGGTGCCTGCCTGCCAGGCCATGATTTGCCTGCTTTGAGTTTGGTTCCTGCAGCCAAGGGGCAAGTTTAGAGGTTACTTCAACCCCTCTCTCTCCACAGCCCTCCCACCTCCCCCACCCCCTGCCTTCTGTCTTTGGGTTTCTCTGGCTTTAATGCTTCACTTTTCTTGGGGTTACTCTCCTTTGTTTGTTCCTGGTATTAAAAGTCGTGTTCCCAGGTTATTTTAGAGATGTAGCTGGACGACCTATGGGATGAGGTGTGGGTTTCTGGTGGGCCTAGGAGCTTCTGGGGGCAGCTTCCTGGGTCCGCCCCCCCCCCCCCAGCTGCAGGCTTGATATTCACAAGACCCCATGGAGCTGCCCACACAGGTTGGCACAGCCTCCCTCCCCTGCTAGGGTACAGGAGCCCTAAGCTCGCCAGCAACCGAAGGGCATGGGAGCTGGCTGTTCACAGACATGTTTTGAGGAGTTGAAGCGACCTCCTGTGGCCTTGCTGGATCCCAATTAACAGAGTTTTGGAGTGCTCTGCTCTGCATTAGACAAGGGCTAAGACAAGGACAGAGGACTCAGGCGCACTTGGGTGGTGACTGGTGGCCCTTGGACTGGCCCAGAAACTGTGTGTGCCTGGGGAAGGTGGCAGGCGATGGACTGGAGTACTGAGAGAAGCGGGCACGGGTGGCCCTGTGGTGGTCTCCTATCCCTTCCCGGTGTATCCCTCCTATGTGTGGTCTCACGCGATGTTTCCGACAGCACAGGATGACTCTCCAGTGAAACGACTTCAGGTGCTTAAGCATGAAATAACATTGAGTCACGTAGGGAGAAAGTGCTTCCCTTTTCAGTTTTCTATAAATCCTTGCGATTTCTTCAAGGGGGAAGCTTCTAGTTGGTGCTAGTCTTGGCTTTAACACTTTTAAACACTTGCTTATCTCCCTTTTATAACAAAGAGCAGATCTCTGGCTCAGGGCCTTTGAATGGGGAATAGTGCCTCCCTACAACATAGGCTGTGCTCGCACTATTTATTGTTAGGGTTTCCCCCTAGTTATGCCAGGGGGTACTGATTTTCCCCGTGTGGTGGTGATAGAAAGCATCACCCTGAGTGGAATGTGTAAGTCGAAAGAAGGAGTCTTTTTCTTTTTTTTTCCCCAATATTTTTATTTAATTATTTTTCAAGTACAGTTTTCTGTCTATTACTCCCAAAGGAGTCTTTTTCATAGAAATAGTAGTAATAGGACGAATGGAACAGAAATCCTGCAGGTGACCCAGGAATGGCTGACGTTGGGGACACACATGGCAAGCAGAAAAAGCTGCCAGCAAGACTCTGGAGTCCAGTGTTCCAGGTCTCAAACCCACTCTTCCCTAGACTTTGATTCTTTTCTATTCCCTACCCTTCGGCTTTTTACCTGCAGAGGTGGGGTGAGCCAGCCAGCCCTCTGAAGTCAGGAGGGTATGGGATGGCTTGCTCTGAGGAATGAGGAGGAGGAGGATGTACTTCACAGAAGGCAGATGCACCAGGCCAGCACCTGTCTCTGAGGACAGGATGTGTGGTTGGGGGATGGAGGGAGAGAGGGGTGTCCCTGAACTGGGAGCTACAAGTTCTAGTCCTGTGATGTGATGGATAGACTTCGCCTTCCCGAGCCTGAGTTCCTGTATCCACACAATGGGCTTTACAGGCTCAGGTGGGAAAACGGGGGGAACATGCAGCTGAAAGGTGGGAAGTGCTGCGTGAGGGGGAGGGGTCCTGTCAGAGCTGCTCCCATTCTCCTCTCCCTGGGCCTGCCGCCTTAGGAGCCACCTTAGGATGTCTGATGGGGGCAGCCCTGCTGGTAGCCAGGATCAAGCAGCTGTGGCCCCGGGAAGCAGCTGGGCAGGCACGGCGGGTGGGGAGAGCAGTGAGGCACTGGGAAGGGCCTGGACAGGGGACAGGAAGGGACTGGGCTGAGTGAGGATGCACCAGGCTCATGGCATCTTGTCCTCCTGGGTGCACTGGGCTCTTTCCTGCAATGCAGCAGACGTTGGTGACCCTTCCAGCCCCTGCCTTCATCCCATTCCGCTGCTGCTTCTGTCAGTCTGACAGGTTTGGCCCTGGACTTAACCTACCCAAGGAGAGAGTGATTGATTGCATGTTAGTGTTAAATAACCTTTGCTTCCCTAGCTGTAATCTGCAGTTTCTGTATCTCTAAGCACCTGAAATCAGTTCGGTACCCACTAGGGACCCTTCCTCTGTCAGCACTGGCCACGGGGGGCCTGCAGCAGGCTGCAGCTGCCAACCTCTCTTAAGCACTCCCCAAACTGCAGGCTGGGTGTGAAATTTGCTGAGTTCCTCCTTCTTCCCCTCCTGTCCTTGCAGGGTCAGGTCAGACTCAGGCCTCTTCTTGATTTTTCCCAGCAGGCTTGATCGTCCATCAATCTTCCCAGCACCTCTGGTTGACAGGCTTGTGCAGATAACACTGTGGGCCAGAAGGGATGACTTGCAGTGATGGCCCCCGGTCCTTGCCATCTTCCTGCTCTCCCCAGGCCACCTAAAAATATTACATAGTGGAGCAGATAGCAGTGCCAGGGGGATGGTAATGACACAGGCATCCCATATGGGCCCAGAACCAGGGCGCTCCCTGGCACCATTGGTTCGCAGGTCCGGAGAACTGTGCTCCGGGCTGCAGCCTCAGTTGGCCTCCTGGAGAAATGGGTGTGGTGTGCATCAGCCTTGGCCCAACGATGACTCTGTATGGGCCTGGAGGCTCTGCTTCTTTCTGTCCTCCAGGGATGCCGTCACCTGGGACGCTGCCAAAGCAGCGGTGTGTCTGAGAGGGCACTGGGTTTGAGCCTGGTTCCGAGGAGGCACCTGAGTAGAGAGCGCCTTTGGAGCTTTGCTTTCCAGAGTATGCTTTCTTGTGGACAGGGCGGATCAGGCCTCAGCCCCACATGAGGAATGACAGAAGTGGGTGCTGGGGTGTGTGGTGCTCTCTTCGGGGGAGGTGGGCACTCGTGGCAGGAAGGACTGAGGTGGGAACGCAGGGAAATGTGTATGTTCCGAAAGGTGTAGATCAAGTCATTGTGGCCTCGGGTGTGGCATTCGGGACTGGGGAGAGGTCAATTAGCATAAATGGAAAAGAACTCTGGTTCTTACTGGGGGTAGTTATTTGGAACAACTGCCACCATGGGGTTTATGAGGTAGGAAGGATGGATTCACTGATCAGTCAGCAGATCACTCAAGGCTCTGAAGGGCAGAGCAGTGTGTCTGGTGAATCTGATTCCTCCATTGCGGGGTATCATGTCCAGTAGGGTTTCCCTGGGTAGGTCATCAGGAAAAGCCCATTCCTAGATTAAAGAAATAAAAACCCAGACTTTTATTGCAGAAGTTTTCAAGTGCATAGGGAAGAGGGAATAGTGTAACACAATCCCCAGTTTGAAGTGAATCCCAGACATTATATCATTTTATTCTGAAATATTTCAGTATGCATTTCGAAGATAAAGTCCTTCTAAAAAATATAACACAGCCCTTGCCATACACCCTAAACTAACCCTGATTTCTTACCGTCATGTTTACTGTTCCGATTTCCCCAGCTGTGTCACAGAAGTTTGACTGGCTCTCTTTCTCTCTAAGTTTCCTCCCCCAACTCTTTTTCTTTTTTTCCTTACAGTTGTTGAAGTAACTGAGTTGTTTGTCTTAGGAAGTTTCCCACAGTCAGGGTTTTGGGGATGGTGTCTCCTGGTATCGATTCACATGATCTCCCATCCTTTAAGTTACCTTAAATCGGTGTTCAGTTTTAGAGGTTCTATCAGGTTCGTCCCTCCCCGCCACGCTTGTGTTGCTGGAGGTGGTCTAGTCTGTTTTTGTGATGTTGGCAGCCGTTGCTTGTTTTGTCCTTAGGGTTGGAAGGCTGGTGTCTGGGAGGATGCTTGTGTCCCCCCACTGGGAGAGCCAGTGACAGCCCCGAGAGCTGGCTGCAGAGGGGATCTGAGTGGGCTGGGTGTCCAGGAGCCCTGGCCTCGTGGTCCCAGAGTCCCAGGGCTGGACGGGACACAAGGCGGGAGCTGCTCCACTCTCTGGCCCCAGAACAGATGGCTGCTTGTTCTGCTCCTAGGAGGAGGCTGGGTCCTGCCCTGTGTGGAAGGGCCTGTCTCTCACCCTCTTTTGTGTGCTATTTGAATGCCACCTGGTTGGCTGTTGTTACTTTAGAGAACAGACGTTTTCCTTTGACCAACTTCCCATTTTTGACCTCACAGAGCGTCCGAGGAGGTAGACTCTTAGAGTTGAGGGACAGAGTTTATTTGACTCCCTTTGGGCTGTTTGGTGCCTTTGCTTTTTGTCCCCCTTATCTATTTTCCTTATGGCGGCCAGAGTGGAGTTTTAAAAATTCAAGTCAGATCAAGTCCCTCTGCTGCAGAAAGTTCTGCATAGGCTTTCCGTCGTCCTGAACCCCCTGCCTGGTTCCCTGACCTTGTCTCCCAGCCGGTGTCCTCTCACTCACCATGATCGCTCTACTCCTGAAGCTGAGAAAGGCCTGCTTTCTGTTTATGGAACACTGCAAGCTTGTTTGTGCCCCAGGCCCTTTACACGTGCTATTTACAGTGACTTAGCTGACTGCTTCCTTCTCATTGAGCTTTCAAGGCAAATATCATCTCCTCCAAGAGGGCTGCTCTGACTGTCCAATCCGAGCAGTTCTCTCCAGCCCTTATTACCTCCCCCCGATTTCCTTCCAACATGGCACTTATTAACTGATATTATCTAGCTTCCATAATAAACAATGTATTGACTGTTCTGTCCCCTAGAATGTGAGCTTTCTGAGAGCAGGGACTTTGCCTTTTCACTTCTGGGTCCCTGTTGCCCAGGATAGGAAATGCTCAGTAAATATTTGCTGGATGAGTGGATGGGTGCTCACGAGACTCACTGGCTCCCCAGGCAAGTTGTGCCTATTGCCTGTTACCCTGAGGTAATCCTCTTAATAGTGCAGTGTCCTCTGACACCAGTTTCAAGGTGCCCTTTTCTTGTCTGAGACTGGAGAGATTTTCCCTTCCCTCTCCTTCCTTTCTGGAAGATATTTTGCAAAGAAATGCAACTGATCACTTGCACGTATGTCGTTCCATTGTTACTCGTCTAGTTCCTCCCCTGTCGCCTCTGTGTGGTTTGGGGACCCACAGATGTGAGGGTCTGGGCTCAGTCCCAACCACCCTGAGGCAGGGGCTGGGCACCTGACTCTGGGTTCCTGGGTCTCGGCTCCTCGAGCTGCTGTCAAATAGGTGGAGGCAGAGTGCTGTCTTTCCTGCCAAACTGGGACCAGTGGGTGTCTGAATTAGTGAACAGTTGCCATTAGTGAGTAAATATATATATATATTTTTTGTAATAATTTTTTTAGATTTATTTATTTTTAGAGAGAGGGGAAGGGAGAGAGGAGGAGAGGAAGAGAAACGTTGATCAGTTGCCTCTCTCATGCCCCCAACTGGGGACCAGGGCTGTCTAATTTTCTGAATGCAGCTTTGTCTTTCCCTGACTGGTGTGGCTCAGTGAACTGAGTGCTGGTCTGTGAACCAAATGGTCTGTGGTTCAATTCCAGATCTGGGTCGCGGACCAGATCCCCGGTTAGGAGCATGCAAGAGGCAACCGATAGATGTTTCTCTTCCTCTCCTACTCTCTCCCTTCCCCTCTTTCTAAAAATAAATAAATAAAATCTAAAAAAGAAATAAATGCAGTTTTATCTCTGTGGAGCCCGCGTGGTGCACAGATGGTTGGTTACCAGGATGTTGCCAAATAGAGGGCTTGCCAGGCCTGCTTGGTTCACCTCTGTGCAAACAGGCCTGCTGAAGGGGCTCAGGAAGTTTCTCTGTCACTTTGGGCAGATGATGCCCCACCCCCCATGCAGAGTTTCATTGCCTCCCAAATTCATAAAACGTAAAATGAGTCAGGCAAGATGCTTTCAGGTGGATAAGTGCTTTTTATTTTAATAGCTATTTTAAAAAACGAATCCTGGCAAGTGATACTGATTTTCCATGTATGACCGTTACATAACATTTTTAAAAAGTAAATTTGTTTAAGGCAAAGATTGCGAGTCAATTTAAAGAAAAGTGTTAATAAAGTAATAGATGGTACGTGGATTTGCGGAAAACTGGGAAGACTGTGTGGAGATGCTTGTGGTTTCGGAAGCTTGGTTGCAACCAAGGGGGCGCATTTCTCACCGGTGCGGATGGACCTGGTAACACCAATGCCTAGAGTTGTGGATGAATGGTTGTAACAGGCTAACAGCTTTTGAGCTTACTCTTTGCTGGGCCCTGTGCTAAGGGCTTGCATGCACATGTGTCTTAATTCTGCCAGTTGTTATCTTTGTTTTCCAGCTGAGGGGCAGAGGCTGGAAGGCCAAGGAGCGGGCTGGGGGCAGAATCAGAAGTGGAGGACCAGGAATTTTTAACCTGATCTGTTGAGCTCCAGAGGTCATGCCCCAAACTGTTATATTATTTGGATATGCAGTGCCTGGCTTCCGAGAAGTGCTTGACACATGCTGCTGCTTCTGTTTTTTGTGAATGTATTAAAGTGCAACTTACATAGAGTTAAGTTTGCAAGGAAGGGGACAGCTGGTGCATTTCTGCACACGTGTCATCCACCTGGTAGATACCACCCAGCTCAAGACAGAACGCCACAGCACCCAGCAGGCTCCCTCATGCCTGCCCACAGACTGGCTATAATCACCGTGGAGTTCAGTCCATCGCCTTGTATCAGTCCATCGCCAGGTGGCACCTGGTAGCCTTGACACCTGTGATAAAGGGAAGAGCAAGCCTGGGATTTCTGAGTGGGACGTTCCGGTTCAGCCCTGAAGAGGCTGGTGTCAGAGTCCACGCTGATTTCTAGCTCGGTTTCACCTTCCCTTCTCCTTCCAGACACGCTCAGTGGGAACTTGGAGCCAACGCTGTGTTTATTCACTGCCCTTGGAGCAAGGGTGGGTTGAAAAATTGTCACTTGCTTTTAAGCTTATCAGTTCTGAACACTCTGTTTTCGTGCAGGCTGGAACTCCAGCCAAGCCCTTCTCAGAGCCTTCTGGGGGTGGGCCGACCCCGCTGGGTCTCCCTCTTAGTCTGCTGCTCCAGAGGCGGGAGTGAGCAGGCCCATTGACTAGAGCTGCCCCTCACTGTCCTTCCCTTCTCCCCTTTTTCTGTTTCTTTCCTGTGGAGATTTTTACCAACCACATTGAATCACTGAATGTGAGTGGCAGAATAAGGGTGCTGTGATTGTCCTAAGTGCTTACAACCCATAGACTCATAACAGGGCCCTCCTGCCCAGCAAAGCATGGCTTGCTCCTGGTTTACCGGACAGACCCCCAGCAGGGGTGGAGGCAGAATCCCCATCCCCATTTGTCCCCGTCATGTGCTACAATGCCACACTGTCCTGTCTACAGAGAGTGGGGACAGCAGCACCCTGGCACCTGGGAGTCTGCAGTCGGAAATGGGCCCCTGCAGATTCTTCAGATCTTTCTGAAGCCTCTACTCTGCACCCGACACCGTTCTAGGCCCTGGGGACACAGCAGGGAACAGCCCAGGAGCAAAGCCTTGCCCACCCTCTGGGGCTTTGCTAGATCCACGAACAGTGTTTTCCTGTTACACTGGTACTTTAAAATCAAAATGTTCCATGTTATAAATATGTATTTCAGTCTTCTCTTGAGAAATCAGAAGCTGTGGCAACACTGACTAGGCTTGCCCCATGGCAGGAGGCTGGTGCCCGCCTGCCCACCTCAGCATCCATACCTGGCCACACCTGTGCCACCTGCCCTGCCCCTGAGGCATTGGATGTACAGTGTGAGAGGCAAGAGTCTTGGGGCTGGGGAGCTGTAGGTGTAACTCACTGAAGAGGGAGGCTGAGGTCAGGCCCCAGCCCCACGTGCCCTCTGGGTTTCCTTGGTTGGGGGCAGGTCCACTGTGATGGGAAACAAGGAGTCTGGGCGGTCTGCCTGGGGTCCCTGCAGGATCCGGGCTGCAGAAGGGCCACTGTTAATTTGCCTTTATTTATTTTTTTAAAAGATTTTATTTACTTATTTTTTTGGTGAGGGGGAAGGGAGTGGGAAAGAGAGGGAAAGAAACATGGACACGCAATGCCCCATGGCAGGAGGCTGGTGCCCGCCTGCCCACCTCAGCATCCATACCTGGCCACACCTGTGCCACCTGCCCTGCCCCTGAGGCATTGGATGTACAGTGTGAGAGGCAAGAGTCTTGGGGCTGGGGAGCTGTAGGTGTAACTCACTGAAGAGGGAGGCTGAGGTCAGGCCCCAGCCCCACGTGCCCTCTGGGTTTCCTTGGTTGGGGGCAGGTCCACTGTGATGGGAAACAAGGAGTCTGGGCGGTCTGCCTGGGGTCCCTGCAGGATCCGGGCTGCAGAAGGGCCACTGTTAATTTGCCTTTATTTATGTTTTTAAAAGACTTTATTTATTTATTTTTTTGGTGAGGGGGAAGGGAGTGGGAAAGAGAGGGAAAGAAACATGGACACGCAAGAGATATATCCATCGGTTGCCTCTCGCACGCCCCCCAACCAGGGACCTGGCCCCACAACCCAGGCATGTGCCCTGACTAGGAATTGAACTGGTGACCTTTTGGTTCACAGGCTGGCACTCAATCCACTGAGCCACACCAGCTAGGGCTATTTTGTCTTTAGATGTTCCTCCTTCCATATTCTTAATTACCCACAAATAACAGAAATTATGGGAGGCTGGATATTACAATACAAAAACTCAGGAATCCCAAATGAAGGGGCAGGGACAGGACTTGCACTGAACTTCACTCCGGTACCGCACTGGGCTGGCACTTAAACCTCACTTATCTCATTTCATTCTCTGCATGAGGCTTATTATTGTCCTCTTCATCTTTCGTAGAGGAGAAAGCTGAGATTCAAAAGGGGTGACGTATCCAGTGTCACTCAGCTGGTACAGCAGAGCGGGGATTCAAACCCCAATCTCTCTCTTCTTGTCTGTCTTGACGCCCGATTTCATGCCCTTTCTCCCAGTGCCCATCACACGGGGACCCTGGCTGAGTTACCTGACCCCTCTGCCCTTGACGTTCAGTGTCTGTGAAGTGGGCTGTCGTGCAGGTCTGGAGTATGAAATCTGTACCAGGTGTATGAATAGCTTCAAAACATTAAGAACTGTGGCATCTTAGCATATTCTCATTATTTTTTAAAGAAGGGACTGGATGGGTCTCTTGGGTTCTTTTGAACACTAGGCCTGAGCGGCAGGGTTGGGGGGAGATGGAGGAGCCTGGACCAGGGAGTGGGGGGAAGGGTCTGCCCTACCAGGCCGCACGTGAGCTGAAAGGCCTCTGGGCTGCAGTACTCACTAATTAGAACAGAGATTCCTGCTTCTCAATGAGAGTGGGAACTCTGGGCTGTGGCCGGGGTTACCCGTGCCATCTGTATTTTAATAGAGCATTTATTTTAATAAGATATCTCATCTGAGATGCGCAGGCAGAAACAGTGTGTAAATCAAGAGGTTACAGAAACAGGCTGTGTGAAAACTAGATCCCCAAATATGCCAGGAAGGACTTTTGAGTGTGACAGTGGCAGAGGCTAGTTGCTGATAGCTGAGAAGGTCCCCCAAGGGCACGGCCACTGATGCAGGCGCTGGCTCAAGTAATGGGAACAGGGACACCTGGCTTCCACATCTTGGTTCCTCTCCCCTCCCTACCCCCCAGTTTCTGGAAGTGGCAGCCCCCCCGCCCCCAGCATGTGCCCTCTCTTTCTCCTCTATAAATGCAAATGCAGGCAGCAGTTGTGTTCCAAATGCTCATTCATGCTGTTTCAATTCGATCCCATCAATGTTCGTGGAGTGCCAGATGTGTACCGGGCACCCGGTGGCAGGGTCCGGGAGGAGAACGCATGCTCTCTGCCCCATGCAGCCTGTGCTCCAGAAGGGGCAACCAGACAGAAAATGGTGGGTACTGGAGAAGAGGGGCCAGGGGCCCCAGATACCAAAGAATATGTAAAGAGAGGAGGGACCACTCAAAGGCCCCCTTTTCCTGAGTCCATCCTGAATGTTGAGGCAGTCAGACAGCTGACTCTGCTGGGCTTCATCTGGGGGGACAGGCTGGCCTTGCTCAGGATTGGCCCTCAGCCCTGGGGCTGGAGGATGCTTCCCCAACCGCTTCTGTTGGTGCTCAGGGGGGCCCAGTTGCCAGTAACCCTGAAAGTCTGGATTTCTTACTGCAGGTTACTGGCCATCCAGCCACAAGGCCCTGGCCGAGAGTGGGGCTGGCTCTCGGTGGTCCATCCCCCTGCTGGAGGCCCCTGCCCCCCAGGAGTCTCAGAGGTGTCTCAGAGATGACAGGTAGGGACCCCTGGATAGCAAGAATGTAACTGCAGAAGGGCAGCCTGAAGCCTCAGGGTAAAACCTAGGGAAGCAACACCATATGTTTGGCCTTGGATGTTTACGGTGTTCAAGTTGTAGCCTGCAGTTTCCCTGTCTGTGAAATGGGACTAGGACTAATGGATGATTTTCACTTGTTCTTTAATTGAATCTTTGTGTAAACAGTAATCTTACTCAGCAATTTCGCTCCCAGGAGTGTATCCCCAAGAACCGAAAGCAGGGACTTGAACAGGTATCTGAGCACCCATGTCCATAGCAGCACGATTCCCAACAGCCCAAAGTGGAAGCACCCCAAGTGCTCCTCGGCAGATGAATGGATAAACAAATTGTGGTGTGCATACAGTGGGATGTTACTCAGCCATAAAATGGAATAGAATTCTGATACAACAAGGACAAACCTTGAAAACATTGTGCTATGTGAACTTAGCCGGACCTGGGCAGATACTGTACGATTCCATGTAAATTAAGGTGCTAGAATATGTAAAGCAGGTAAGAGAGTCTTTCTCTGGTTGGGCATGGGATGGGCAGGTGGGGATGACTCTAGCCTGGTCCCCGTGAAAAAACGAGGTGTTTTTGAAGCCACAGTGTCTTGGGATTCTAGGGTAGCCCATGTCCTCCCTAACAGCCCATGTGCTGAAGTTGAAGGTCCCCAGGGCCTCAGTCCTGCCCAAATTCACTTCCTCCTTCGATCGTCCTGTGCTGCTGGTGAGGTCAGCCTGGGGAGCAGGTGCTGGAGGACGGGGCTACCTCGGGTGAGCTCCCCTTTTGTGCTGACATTTTCCTTTCCTGCAGTGTGCCAAGGCCTAATGGGGCTCTTCTAGGAGGCCCAGGGGACTGCTGGTGGGGGAAGACTTTGGTGGGAGGAGATTCCGGAGGCCCTGTGTGGGCTCCAGGTGGCTCTGGGAGGAGTGTGCAAGGAAGCCTTGGCTCCGTGCCCATCTGGAGACACAGACCGGAGCCCGTGGCCGCGTGACAGGGGCTTGCATTTCGTGCGTACAGTGTGGATGCACCAGTGACCTGCCCGCTGTCCCTGGGAAGAGCGGCAGCCAGCCCAGGGTGCGTGGACCATGCAGAGCGGGTTTCAGGGGCAGGCATCTCTGTGGTCCTTGACCATGGCCTGGGCTCTGAACCCTCCTCTGAGCACTCTCTTGGCTGCTTCTTGCCAATCTGATTTTTAAAAGACATGTTTGTTATATTTAAAAAAATCTATGTTCCTTGCAGAAAATTTGGAAAACACAGAAAAGTACAAAGACTAAAATAAAAATCATCTGTAATCCCAGATGGGGGATTGCAGAGATAATCACTATTAACATTTAATATATCTTCTCTTGGGGACAAGTGACAGAAGCCCAGGTGAATTAGCCAAATGAAACAGGGGGACCTGCTTACTGGCTGGCACAACACATCTGCAGAGAGGGCCAGGCCTCAGGCACAGCCCGCTCCAGACCACCAGCAGTCTGTCTTCCTCCCTGTCTGCTCTATCTGCCTCTGTTCCTATTGTCTTCATCCTCTTGGGTCATCTCTCCCCATGATGTTGCAATCCTGGTTGTAACATTTTAACCCCTTTTCCTCCAGAGAGGGTGAAAAAGGCTCCTTTCCACCAGCTCTAGTTTGAGCCCAAGGAGGAGTTCTGATGGGCTTGGATCACACGCTCATTGCTGCGTGAAGCCCTGTGTGGGGTGGGGGCAGGGAACTGGATTGGCCCAGCCTGAGCCAGGGCCTATTCTGGTGGCCACTGTAGCTATGGTGGGGGAGTATTATTACCAGAGGAAGGGGTGAAAGTGAGTTGGGCAGGGAAAAACCACAGACAAAAGCTGCTTTGGCATTGTGACCAGCCATGGGTGGTGAGCACAGAGTGGCGGGTGGGCATGTGGGTCCTCATTCTTGTACCAATTTAATGGGAGATCAGTTGGTACCATCCCATAAACAGTACAGTCTGGCAACACCCGTCACCATTATGCACATTGCCTTGGGATTATCCAGCATGTATATATATTTCTACATGCGTGGAATGGTGTAGGTCAAGGTCATTCACTGCAATATTATTTGAAACAGGAAAACTTTGGAGATGACCAAGTGCCTATCAACAGAGAACTGGGCACCTACATTATTTAACATGCATGCTCTGGACTGTGGACTATGTTACTAAAGGAAGGACAGTGAACGTTCTAAGTACTGAAAGAAAGTTCTCCCAAGATATTTTGGGTAAAGAAAGCTAGGTGCAGAACAGAATGTGCAATGTACTACCTTTTGTGATAAAAACGGGAAAAAGGACTCCATCTTTGTATTGGGTCATATTTGCATAAAGGAGGTGCAGAAGGATGTGTAAAAACCATTGCACGGCCAGCTGGGAACTGAACAGGTTGGGACAAGGATAGGACGAAGCCTGCCACTGTATACCTTCTGATAATTTTTGGCTTTTGGAATACACTAAAGTATTACCCACTAAAAAACCAACTGATGCGTTTCTTTTGGGGGTGGTGAAAAAGTTCTGGGATTAGAACTTTGGTGGTGGTTGTATAACATTAAAAAATCTGTTTTTCAGTTAGTTCACATTTGATATTTTGGACTAGTTTCAGGTGTACATTGTAGTGGTTAGATAGTCAGGTATTTTACAGAGTGTTTCCCCCGATATTTCTAATACCTACCTAGCGCCATGCAGAGTTACTACAATATCCCTGACTATATTCCCTATGCTGTACTTCACCTCTCCATGATTATTCTGTAACTACCAATTTGTACTTCTTCACCTTTTTAAAGTATATTTTATTGATTATGCTATTTCAGTTGTCCTAATTCTTTCCCTTTGTCCCCCTCTGCTCGGTACCTGCTCCTACCAGCAGCTGCCTCCCTTAGTTCATGTCCGTGGGTTGTGCATGTAGGTTCTTTGCCTTCTCCTTTTCCTACATTGTTCTTACCATCCCCCTGTCTATTTTGTACCTACCAATTAAGCTTCTTAATTCCTGTACCTTCCCCCCTTTTCTTCCTTCCCCCACCCCACTGATAACCCTCTAAATGATCTCCATACCTATGATTCTGTTCCTGTTCTGGTTTTTTGCTTGGTTTGTTTTTGTGTTGTAGGTTCAGTTGTTTAAAATTATGAGTTTGTTGTAATTTTAATGTTCAGAGTTTTGATCTTCTTTTTCTTAAACAAGTCCCTTTGACATTTCATATAATAAGGGCTTGGTGGTGATGAACTCCTTTAGTTTTACCTTGTCTGGGAAAACACTTTATCTGCCCTTCCATTCTAAATGATAGCTTTGTTGAATAGAGTAATCGTGGTTATAGGTCCTTGCCTTTCATGACTTTGAACACTTCTTGCTAGTCCCTTCTTGTCTGCAGTTTCTTTTGAGAAATCAGCCGACAGTCTTATGTGAACTGGTTTGTAGGTGACTTTCTGCTTTTCTTGTACTGACTTTAAGATTCTCTCTTTATTTTTAACTTTTGGCATTTTAATTATGATGGGTCTTGATGTGGCTCTCTTTGGGTTCAACTTGTTTGGGACTCTCTGTGCTTCTTGGATTTGTATGTCTATTTCCTTTGCCAAATTAGGAAAGTTTCTTTCATTATTTTTTCAAATAAGCTTTCAATTTCTTGCTCTTCCTCTTCTCCTTCTGGCATCCCTGTAATTGGACGTTGGCACTTTTGGAGATGTCCCAGAGTCTTCTTATTCTCTTCTCATTTTTTTGAATTCTTGTTTCTTTATTCTGTTCTGGTTGATTGTTTATTCTCTCCTTTTGTTCCAGATCATTGATTTGACCCCTGGTTTCCTTAGCTTCACTGTTGGTTCCCTGTGGATTTTTCTCTATTTCACTTAGTGTAACCTTCGTTTCTTCCCTTATGCTTTTTGTTGTATTCAGCGAGTTCCGTGAGCATCCTGATCACCAGTGTTTTGAACTCTGCATCTGATAAGTTGGCTATCTCTATTTCACTTAGTTCTTTTTCTGGGGTTTTGTTCTGTTCTTTCATTTTTGTCTCCTTGATTTGGCAGCCTCCCTGTGTTTATTTCTGTGTGTTAGGTACAGCTGCTTGGACTTCCTGTCTTGGTGTACCTGTTAATTTTTATGGGGTGGAGCCTTAGGTATTTGCCAGGGTGGGGCTACCCCCTTCACCGCTTTGTGGTCTGTATGTGGGGGAGGGGTTGGAGAGGGGACAATGCTACTGAGGCTTGCTCAGCACTTGTCCTGTTTCCAGTCACTTCAGTGCCTTCCCATATGTGACTGGAGCCCCTCTAGCTGCTGCCCCAGTGGTGGTTCCCAGGGTGCGTGGATTTGCATTTGTTCTAGGACCTTGTGGGCCCTTTAAATGGCCTCTCTCAAGAGACTAGCAGTTTCTTCCACTGCCCCAACCCCCACTGGTTTTTACAGTCAGAAGTTATAAGTCTTTATTTTCTTGGCATTGGAACCCTGGGTTGTGTTGTCTGGCCTGGGGCTGGGAATCCCTTGTTTCCAAGGTATCTGTCCTGATTTTTATCTACCACACATAATTGTGGAACTGTCCATTCAGTGGTTGCCATCGCTGCCTCTTGTCCCTACACTGTGTCCTTTCTGCCCCAGCTCCCCCTCTCTCCCCGTCCTAGCTGTCTGGATGAATATCTCTTCTTTAAATTCTTGGTTGTTGGACTTTTCCATACAGTTCTCAGTAGTTTTTGTTTTGAGGTTAGCTGTGATCCTTCTTATGGTTGTGCAAGGAGGCAAAGCATATCTACCTATGCCTCTGTCTTGACTAGAAGTCCTCAAATAGGTTTTTAATCCTTTGTTCTCTCTCTTCTACTTCTTCTGGTAACCCTATGATGCAGATGTTGTTATGCTTGATGTTGTCTCAGAGGCCCCTTAAATTATCCCCATTTTTAAAATACTTTTTTTTCTTTTTGTTGCTCTGATTGGCTGTTTTTTGATACCTTGTATCCCAAGTTATTGATTTGATTATCTGCTTTATCTAGCCTACTATTGATTCCTTCTAGTGTTTTCTTCATTTTAGATACTGTATTCTTCATCTGACTGTTTTGTTTTTATGGTTTCTGTGTCCTTTTTATGCTCACTGTCTCTTTAAGTTCTCATTGAGTTCATCTTTTCTTCCTCTAGCTTCCTTAAGCATCCTTATAACCATTGTTTAAACATTTTTTAATCCTTATCCAAGGATATGTTCCTTAATTGATTTTAGAGAGAGAAAAAGGGAGGGAGAGAGAGGCATTGATGTCAGAGAGAAACTGACTGGTTGCCTCCTATATGCGCCTTGACTGGGGATTGAACCTGCAACCTAAGTATGTGTCCTGGCAGGAAATTGAACCCATAACCTTTTGGGTTCAGTGCAATGCTCCAACCAACTGAGCCACCCAGCCAGGCCTATAACCATTGTTTTGAACTCTGTGTCTGGTAGACTGCTTGCCTTCATTTCATTTTTTTTCTGGGGATTTCTCCTGTTCTTTCATTTGGGGGCACATTCCTTTGTCTTCCTATTTGGCTGCCTCTCTGTATTTGCTTCTGTGTATTAGGAAGATTTGCTATGTCTCTTAGTGTTGATAGAGTCGCTTTATTTAGTAGGTGTCTTGTTAGGCTCAGTTGGCATAGTCTCTCTGATCAGCTGAGCTAGGTGCTCCCTGAATGCCCCTTGTATGGGCTATGCGAGCCCTCCTGTTGTAGTTGAGTCTTGATTGCTATTGGCCCATTTGTAGGTGGCGTTGACTCCAGGCTGGCTGGCTGTGAGGACTGACTCTGACCACAGTGTATAAGCTGCTGTGTAGGGGCTGATCCCACGAAATGGTATTTGCCTCAGAAGGGTCTGGTGCCTGCTGAGATCTCCTTTTGGGTGTGCAGCTTGTGGAGCTAATTAGGTTGTATTCTGTTGTGGTCTGAAACCTGCCACCAGCTATGTTGGTTTTGGGGCTCTTGGGAGGGACTCAGGTGCAGATCAATGTCAGATACTGCCTGTGACCAGCTCTGAGGTACCTGTTTGGAGCTAGAAAGTGATCACAGTTTGGCTGCCTCTGTTGGGGCTGGGTGTGTGTGGGAGGGGCCAAGCTGCAACCAAGGGTGCCTTCGCCCAGCACTGAGCCTAAGTCAGGTCAGCAAAAGGCCCAAGGTACCCTTGTCTGTCCGCTACTTATTAGGCTCAGTCTCTGAAAGAGCCTCTGGCAATAAGCAAGTTCCTTGAGGTAGGTTCTCAGTGAGTCCCCAGGCTGGCATGAGTAGTGTTCACCAGGTTGATACTGATTCAAACTTGACTCCAGTGCTGGGTCTGAGGCCCAGCAAAAACCTTAGGATACACCAAATCCAGCTGCCACCTGCTGGGTGCCTGCAGTCCTTTGAGGTGGGGCGGGGTCTCAGGGAATCATTAGGGTGAGGCCAGCAGATTTATCAGGCCTGAACAGACTGAGATTTGACCGTGCAAAATGAGGGCTCTACACAGGAATCATGGCTCTGGTTGGGCGTGCGAGAGAAAATGGCACCTGCCCAGAGCCTTACCACTCAGTCTCTCTGCAAGTCTGCTTGGACCTCCTTGAGAGCTTTCCAAGAAAGTCTGCACTGCGGGCCCAGGCTGATGGTGGCCCGCTGACTCCTCTGCAGGGTGTGAGCTCAGCAGGGTGGGGCAACAGGGAGCTGGGGAGGTTGCTGGTGCATTCCCCGAGGCCGCACTATGCTTTATGGAGGGAACTTTCCAACCCATGAAAGATGGCAGATGAGGGTAGCATGGGAGAGGGACTCAACACAGGTGAGAGGGACTCAACACTGGTGGCTCTCCCTTCATCTCTCTCCCTAGAGCCACACAACCCAGGCTTTCCTTGCATGACCCAAGTCTGCTCTGAGCTGCCCTCCCTCATGGGGAGCCCAGGTGAGTGGTCTACTGGCCCTTTAAGAGGATGCCTTGCTTCCTATCAGACTCCTTTCTCTCCCTGGTGGACAGCATCCCTGCTGATTTTCGAAGTCAGATATCGTGTGGGCTCTTTTTGCTGGCTCTGGTGCTCTGGTCTGGGGAGCTCAGCGTGGAGTAGAGACCACACCCCTCATGGGGACCTTTGCAGCTGAGATATCCCCTCAGATTCTCAATCACTGCAGGTGGGTACAGGGTCAGCCCCTTTTGCATCTCTGTTCTTCCTACCAGTCTCGTCAGTGTGGCTTCTGTAAACCCCTGGTTATGACACTTCTGTTCAGCCAGTCTGCAGTTGGTTATCCAGGTTGATGTTTCTGTGTTTTAGTTGTAACTCCAGTTTGGTTTTGGGAGGAAGTGAGGGTAGGTTCCACCCACTCCACCACTGTCTTGGATCCTTGTACAACATTTTGAATGTACTTAAAACCACTGAATTTTATACCTTAAAATGGTCAAGATGGTAAATTTTATTATGTATATTTACCTCAATTTTTAAAAAGTGAAAAAGTTAATAGACACTGCCAACCTCCCCCCTCCAAAAAAGTGAAAGAAACTGAAACAGACATAGTGTGTGAGCCCTGGAGTCAGATAGCCTGGTTTCAGATCCTGGCTTTGCCTCATTCTAGCTCTAGGACTGTGGATAAGTTACTTAATTTCTTGGACAATCAGTTTAGTTAAAGTATAGATAGTAAAACAACCGTGTTTTGAAGACTGAATGGGAAGTAAAGGGTTAGCTTGGAGTCTGGGGTGCAGTGAGCCTCCCTGTGGGTCAGCCATGGAGGAAGATGAGGATTATGAGGTGAGGATTATCAATCTGTTGTCTGCCTCTGTGAGTTTTTTGTTCATTTTTAAAAATATTCAATATATGAGTGAAATTGTATGGTATTTCTCTCTTTCCATTTGACTTATTTCATTTAGCAGAATACCCTCAAGTTCCATCCATGTTGTTGCAAATGGCAGGATTTCACCTATCTGAGGGCTGAGTAGTATTCCATTGTATGCTATATATGCCACATCTTCTTTACCAAATCTTACCCCCATGGACTCTTTCCACATGTTGGCTGTCATAAATAATGCTGCAGTGAACATAGGTGTGCATCTATCTTTATTATTTATTTATTTTTAGAGAGAGGGGGAGGGGGGGAGAGAGGGACATCTATTGGTTGCCTCTCATACACCTACTTTCTGGAGATGGAACCCAAACCTAGGTATGTGCCCTGACTGGAAATCGGCCCAGTGACCTTTCTCTTCGCAAGATGACACCCAACCGACTAAACCACACCGGTCAGGGCTGGTGTGCGTGCATGTTTTCCAACTAGTATTTTTGTGTTCTTTGGGTATCAGTGGTTACCAGAGAGGAAGGGGGTGGAGAAAGGGTGAAATGGTTAAATTTATTGGGGTGACATTGACTAGTAAGATGTCATTGTGTTGGTGGATAGAAACTAGGCTTGGCGGTGAGCATGCTATAGTGCAGACAAATGTCGAATTACTTCATAATGTTATACACCAATGTTTTCTCAATTTAAAAAAGACGAGGATTACCAAGGCTGCCCAAGTCAGGCTTTCTCCCCTCTGGCTGGCTGGGACATTTGCATTTTAATGGAAAGTCTTGAAGACTAAAAACATTCAAGACTCAAAGGAGGAATGGTTGGAATTTCAGAAAAATGTATAGCTCCAGCTGGGGAAAATGAGGTCTTGACTTTTCCTGGGAGAGTTAAACTTTTACCTTGTCTTCACCTGTGGCTCTAGATGGTTGTGTTGCAAGCATAGGAATGAACGACCTGCTAATGGGATGGGGTGGACTAGGAGGAGGGAGGGGTCCTCATCCGAAGTTTTTAAAAAAATATGTATTTTATTGATTATGCAATTACGGTTGTTATAATTCATCCCCTTCATTCCCCTCCACCCTGCACACCCCCTCCCCTACCATGTGTCTCAAGTTCTTTAGCTTCTACATTTCCCATACTATTCTTGCCCTCTCCCCTGTCTATTTTCTACCTACCATCTCTGCTACTTATTTTCTGTACCTTCCACCCCCTTCTCCTCCTCCCACTCCCCTGTTGCTAACCCTCCATGTGATCTTCATTTCTATGGTTCTGCTCCCGATCTAGCTGTCCTCAGTTTGCTTTTGTTTTAGGTGTGGTTGTTAATAACTGTGAGTTTGCTGTCCTTTCACTGTTCATATTTTTATCTTCTTTTTCTTAGATAAGTCCCTTTAACATCTCATATAATAAGGGCTTGGTGATGATGAACTCCTTGAATTTGATCTTATCTGAGAAGCACTTTATCTGTCCTTTATTCTAAATGAAAGCTTTACTGGATAGAGCAATCTTGGTTGTAGGTCTTTGGATTTCATGACTTGGAATACTTCTTTCCAGCCCCTTCTTGCCTGTAAGGTCTCTTTTGAGAAATCCACTGACAGTCTGATGGGAAGTCCTTTGTAGGTGGCTATCCCCTTATCTCTTGCTGCTTCTAGGATTCTCTCCTTCGTTTTCATCTTGGGTAATGTAATTATGATGTGCCTTGGTGTGTTCCTTCTTAGGTCCAACTTCTTTGGGACTCTCTGAGCTTCCTGGACTTCCTGGAAGTCTATTGCTTTTGCCAGATTGGGGAAGTTCTCCTTTATTATTTGTTCAAATAAGTTTTCCACTTGTGGCTGTTCCTCTTCCCCTTCTGGTAACCCTATAATTCGGATGTTGGAGTGTTTAAAGATGTCCTGGAGGTTCCTAAGCCTCTCCTCATTTTTTTTTGAATTCTTGTTTCTTTATATTTTTCTGTTTGATCATTTTTTTCTTCCTTCTGGTCCACTCCCTTGATTTGAGTCCCAGTTTCTTTTCCTGTGCATTTCTCTTTATTTCAATTAGTTTTCTAATTTGTGACCAAAATCAACCAGTTCTGTGAGCATCTTGATCACCAGTGTTTTGAACTGTGCATCTAAGAGGTTGGCTATTTCTTGGTCACTTAGAGTTATTGGCTCTGGGGCTTTAAGTTCTTCTTGAGCCATATTTTGGACTGTTCGTGCCTGTTATGTATGAGGAGCGGAGCCCTAGGAGTTCACCAGGGCAGGGCAATTCAGTCACTGGGTTGTGACGTTGTATGTGGGGGTGGGGTCAGAGAGGGGCAATGGTGGTCCCCTCTGCTGCTTCCTGCTGCTGGGGCCTGCATGGTCTGTCTCACTGCTCTCCCCTTTGCTGGTTTATCTGTGCATGAATGTGTGACCACGGTCAGCCTGCCGCCTTGCGCTCTCACTGGGTCCACGTGTTGCTACCCCACACCTGGGATCCGCCCATGGCTGCCTGCGCGCCTGGGTCGAGAGGTCTTTCCTGCCCGATCCTGCTCTGCTGCTGGCTTTGCCCCTCTTACCTGTCTGGGTGAATGGTTCGTTGTTGTCGGACTTCCATATAGTTCAATTTTCTGTGTTTTGGCTGCATTTTTGTTACTGAAACTTTGTTGACTTTAAACTTGGATGTGTGAGGAGGCACAGTGTTTCCACCTACGCCTCCATCTTGGCGGAAGTCTTCATCCGAAGGTTTAAATCTAGAGAAAATGAGACAGCCTTTGAAATCAAACAGGCTATTGACCAGCCAAGAAATGACCTGACCCATCTACTGCTGCTTCCCTCAAACTCATGTCCACCTCCAGCCACTGCTCTTTCTGCCCTCCTTTACAGTGGAACTTCTAGAAGACTGCCCCAGCTTTGCTCCCCTCCACGCCACAGTGGCTGCCTGGTTACCAAATCTAGTGGTTACCTTTTCTGCCCACAGCTTAGAGTCCTTTGACACAGCTTGATACTCCCTTCTTCCTAAAGCACTTTTTTGTTTTGCTCATGAAGACTCATCATCACGCCAGCTTTTCCTCCATCTCCTGGCTGGTCTGCCCCCGCTCTTACCTCCTCCTCTGATTTTGATGAGTTGTGTCTGGTCGCTTCCTCTTCTCCATCTCCCTCAGTGAACTCCGCTTCTGAGGTGGAATTCTTGGGCTCTATCCCTCTCCCCTTCACACTCCCCAGACTCATCCTTCCTGTAGTTTTCCCCATCTTAGTTGCTTAGGTCTAAGTTCTTAGGATCATCCTTGACTTCTCTATTTCTTACTGCCCGCATCCAATCCGTCAGCAAAGTCTGTTGGATTTACCTTCATACTGCATCTGGAATTGGACCACTTCTCACCATTCCCACGACTGTCAATCAGGTCCATTCCATCTTTGACTCTCATCTGGGT
Source organism: Sturnira hondurensis (assembly GCF_014824575.4). Classification (NCBI taxonomy): domain Eukaryota; kingdom Metazoa; phylum Chordata; class Mammalia; order Chiroptera; family Phyllostomidae; genus Sturnira; species Sturnira hondurensis. The sequence goes on from NW_028091359.1 coordinate 20,465,672, forward strand.
CATTGAGGTTGTAACCTTTTAAATAGCCTCCCTGCTGCCTCTCGTTGCCTCCTTACAATCTGTCCTCAATATTGCAGCCAAACTGTCCCCTGAATCCATAATCACATCTGTGCTCTGCTTACAGTCCTTCCTGCTGTAGCTTCCCCTTTCCTGCAGGGAAGATAATGTTCTTACCGTGACCCTACACCCTACATGATCTGCCCCCTCCCCGTGGTTTCTCTGCCCTCAGCTCTGATTCTTTACTGTTTGCTCACTCTGCACCAGCCACACCTTTGCTGTTTGTTGCCCAGCTGAGCTGTGCTCCTATGTCAGGACCTTGGCACCTGCTGTTCCTTCTACCTGGAATGCTCCCCCCCGCCCCCCAAGAAACCCGTATCACTTGCTTCTCTGCTACCTTCAGTTCTTCCCTCAAATGCCACTTTCTCATTGAGGTCTTCTCAGATGAACTTCTTTAAAATTACAACTTCTTTCCACTTTATTTTTCTTCAGAGCATTTGTTACTGCTTGATACACCTTTAAATATACCAAATTTTAATGTTATTTTTACAATTATTTAAAGCTTTTTACTTAAAATTTTTATATTATCAGCTGTTAACTGTCTCTCTTCCCCATTGGAATACAGACTCCTTGAGGATAGGGTTTTTGTTTGTTTCATTCACTGTCACCCCCGTGGTCTAGAACAGTGCCTGGCACGGAGACACTGCTTAGTAAAATGTCCTGAATGAATGCGTGAAATTCGGTCTTTATAGTGAAGGCCACGGGAGGTACTGCAGACCCTTATGTCTGGTCAGATCTGCATTTTGAAGGGTCACTTTAGCTCCTGGAGGAGAAGGTACCTGAGTGGGACAAGAGTGGGATTATGGCAATTGGTTAGGAAGATGTTGGAGGGGGGAGGTGGTGGAGGGGTATGGAAGGGGGTGGGGATACCTGAGAGAAATGTAGTGGGTGTGGGGGGAAGCATTGCTGATTATTAGAGCTGTGCTTCTCACACTTGACTGTGTACACTGGTCACCTGGGCATCTTGTCCAAAGGCAGGGTCCCATGGGCTGGTCTGGGGTGGGCTGAGAATTGCATCTTAAGTGAGCTTCCAGGTGACACCCCTGCTGCTGGGCCATGGACACACCTTGGGGCTGGCTGTCAAGTACCAGGCAGAAGGAAGGGCCAGGAGAGTTTGTTGCCTTTAACTGAAAGGCAGGATCTGGAAGGAGGAACAGGGTGGAGGGAATGATGAGGTTACTTTTGGGCACGCTGAGTTTGAGGTGTGGTGTGAGCCCAAGTGGCGATGTCTGGTTGGCAGGGGAGTCTGAGGCTCAGAGGAGAGGCCCAAGCTGAAGAGAGAAACTGGGGAGCCCTCATGGGATGGCAAGTGCAGCTCTGGCATGGGGGAGCTGAGTGGGGAGAAGGCACATCACTCCCCGGAGAGGGGGGCCTGGGCTGTGGGGGCCGCCTGCCCCTCCGGAAGCTGCATTACTGCCACGGCAGAGCCACTGCCAGGGAGGGACGTTCGTTCAGGTCCTCAGCAGGACTTGGGGCAGGTTTTTTCCTCACCAGGCTCATTCGGTGTGGCTATGGCCTTGCTGCTTTGACAGCCTGGAGAGTAGATGGAGGGGAGCAGTGGACGGATGTGGGTTGGGATGGTGGCACCATTGGCCAGGTGAGGGGGGGGGATGACGGTCGCAGTGGGGTGGGGAGAACAGAATCCACTGGGAGGAGGTGAGGACTCCATGATGCACTGGAGGCCTGTGTGGGGGAGTGGGGGCTTGGGCAGCACTTATCCCCACCAGATTCCTAGCAGCTGGCCTTGTGCGGGGACCTAGTGAGTGCTCCCTGAGTGCTCACTGGCTGATGTCAGGTCCCTGTGGAGGGGAAGAGGAGGCTGTGCAGCTCTTTAGGTTCTACCTGAGGGCCTGTCCTGTGACTGCTTTCTGATAGTGCCCTTGGTCTGGGAGGGGTGGGGTAAGGAGAGGCCTTGGCAGCCCTGCTTCTGAGGGAGGCGGCAGGTTACTCAGTGGGAATATGGAAAGGTGGGGGCCTGCTGCTCTGGACCACCTCCATCCTCTCCATTTCAAGGTCACCATGTGGATGGGACTGGGGAGCTGGGGGGAATGGCCTTTTGGGTGAGGATCCGAACCCGGGTTGAGAGGGCGAGCGGGAGGGGGAAAGTCAGTACCTCAGGCCTAGGGTGAAAGCACTTTCTGTCTCAGGGTGGTGCTGGGAAGCCTCTAGGGGACCCCCAGGGAGCACTCAGAGGTTACCTTCACTCTGGACATTTCTGGCAGAATTCAGAAGGACCAGAAAGACCTGGCTCAGCCCTTTGTGTGATTCCACTGCTGTTCCTGCCCTGGGCCTTGGCTGGGGCTTCTTCGGCTCGTTAACCTTTTAACTGATGGATTTTGGCTTTGATGGGGAGCAAATTGTCTTCGATCTAAAAGCTTCCAAAAGCTTTCATTTTCTCTCTTCTTCTCTCCACCCTGTCTTGTCTTTCCTGTCTTTTCTCTTTCCCTCTTCCTCCTCTCCCCCTCTGCCCCTGTTTTCTCCCCTGTACCTTCCTTTCTGTAAATCTATAAAACAAGCATATTTTTAAAAATCTCATCTGTTTCATCTGCAGCTGGGAGCAGGATAAAGTGGCTGCCTCCCTTGGGAGCTGGCTTTGAGCTTTGGGCTTCAGTCAGCCTTGTTTCCCTTGGTGAGTGGCCGAGAGTCCCGAGGCACCGCCATGTGGCCTGCGGCCTCGTCAGCCAGGCCTCAGAGGCTCTGCCCCAGATAGGCAGGTGGTCGGACTTGTTCTCTGCTCCGGCTCACCTTTTCATCTGGGGAGGGACCCAGAAAGGACAGGCAGGAGACTTCCCCAGGCTTTGAGCAATAGCAAAGCTAGATAGGCCATCGAAGTCATCCCTGTCTGTGTGGACAGTGGGCTTCAGGGCAGACTCGACCTCCTGCCTGCTCTCCTCTCCCCAGGGAGAGAGCTGGGACTGCAGGGAGGATTTGCTGGAGGCCACATCTGCTCTCAGGCTTGTGTTCCTGGGCTAAGCAGGGTGCTACGTCAGCAGGATCACCGCTGTGTCTTTTGCTCAGCCAGACGGGAATTTATCGCTCAGCGCTGCTGGAGGTGTGGGGTGGGGGTGGGGGATGCACAGGCTGTGGTCCTGGGAAGCTTGGAGTTTGCACTGCAAGTGAGAACCATCCTCATAAGGCAGGACCCTGAATGAGCAGGAAAACTAAGTGCAGTGAACTCCATGCTTTGCAGGAAGGAATGTGTGTTGTGGGAAAGCAGGGTGGGTGAGATCAGGGGCTGCAGCCATCCTTTCATTCATTATTTCCTTCATTTGTCCACTCCTTCCTCCATTCATGAACAGGAGGGCTTGGACCGAAGATCTTGCGTTCACAATTCTCAGGTTTGAATTCTAGTTCCTCCAGCTGTGCTGCCTTTGGCAAATCATTCAGCCTTCCCCAAGCCTCCACTCGCTCACCTACATGTAAGATGGAAGCATCACTCCTGGACCTGATCATCTTTGCAAAGCTGTGGTTGGCAGTGGAGATGACAATAAACGTTTGTAGTGCAGATTGTTACACAATATAAAGTCTCAGCCTTGACGGACAGTTTGGAGGGCCTGTGGTATACACATGCCGCCCTGGGCCCCGAGCTGCGGGGAGATGGCTGAGGCAGCCCCTGCCTTCAGAGGGCTCGCAGCCTGGCCTGCAAATAGACCCCTTTCTTCGAGAATCTGTCTGGAAGGTTCTCATCATGCTTTCTCTTGGGGCACTGACCCACTATAGCTACTAGCCTCTTCAATTCATTCAACAAATAGTAACCTAGTCCCCACAGGAGCCTGGCTAAGTGTGGCGGCCACTTGGAGGCCAGCGGAGGGCCCAGGTGCCCCACCAAGTCATGACGCTGTGCTTGGCCCCCCTTGCAGAAAGGCCTTGTGTCCGCTCATCCCACCACATCCACTGAGTTCTGAGGCCGGGGCCTCCAGGAGTGCCTATTGATTGGCTGATTTTCTGGCTGGCCTAGGAGTGGCCTCTTCCTGTCTCTGTTTGGTCTGTCCAACTGGGTCAGGAAGTGGATGTGGGAGGGGATGACAGAGGTCCCTGGCAGGGACCCTTAATTCTTTGTGGCCCCAGCTGCCTGTAGAGACTGACTTCATCGTGCCTCCTGGGGAGGTCATTCAGAGCCAACAACTGAGAATGTGGCATTAAGGGCCTGCCCCATACTGCTCTAACTTAGTCTGTGGACAGACCCTTCTAGCGTTATTGACATTGATGCATCATCTTGTCACTTAGCTGACCAGGGCAGCTGGAAATGATTCAGCAGGAAGGCCGAAACAGCAGCCTTCTCTAAGCCCTGGTTCCCTCTGGCAGGTGCTGCGCCTGTTCCCCTGGGCCTTGTGTGCTCTGGTTTGATGGGTTGCATCAGAAGAGCAGAAAGCAGATGTGGCAGGGCACCCCGCCCCCCTCCCCACACCCAGTGCACTCGACTGGATGCCTCTGGGTTCTCTGCATTTTTTAGCTACTGAGTATGCATTAATATTTACAATAAAAATGTAAAAACCAGAAATCGAATGATGGTATCTTACTCAGTGTATCTTTTGAAACAATCCAGAATGGTTTTTTTGTATTTAAAAGGATATTTTGTAGGCATTTAGCAAATGGAAACAACTTTATCTAAAAAAGAACCAAACCACAAACAACAACAATAACAAAAAAACTCACCTTAGGCTCTTTCCCAAGCAGCATTGCTTTTGGACCTCAGGTTGGTATAGGAGGGCACTTCCAGGCCTCTGAACTTCGCTTTTTCCAAAATAAGATTTAATAAGTGATGCCAGTGACTCAGCTGCCAGCTCTCAGAGACCAGGCCCACTGGGGGCTGGAGGTGGGGAGTGGGGCTGATGCTGAGGCCCCAAAGCAGGAGTGCGACAGAGAGGAGCCATCCAGAATCTCCCCTCCAGGGCTCCCTAGAGTCCCAGCTTTGAGACTTACTTGCTGTGGGTTACTTACTTGTGGGACCTTCCACAAGTCATGTAACCTCTCTGAGCCTCAGTTTCTTCATCTGTAAAATGGGAGGATAATTCTGTATTATAGGGTTGTTGAGAAGATTAAATGAAATAATGCATGTGAAGAGGTTTATATAGTGCTAAATAAGGATTAGCTAGTACAATGATGATGATGATGGACCATTCTTTCATCACTACTATCCATGCCCAGAGGAGTAGTACAGGGTCAAGAACAGAATCAGTTACCAGGGAATGACATGAGTTGAGTAACAGATCAATCTGGTGCAGCATGGGTTAACTTCGTCTCAGATACTTGAGCAGGGAGTTGAGGTCATTCAGAGCCAACAACTGATAATGTGGCATTAAGGGCCTGCCCCATACTGCCCCTTTAATTCTTTAAACTCTTTTCTACCCAAAGCTTGCACCCACTACGTAGATGGTCAGTTCCATTCTTTCCATCAGGAGACCTCACTTTCAGAGCCGTTTCTCCTCTATGGGGCTGTTGCTTTTGAACTCAAGAAAGGGTGCGAGGAGTACATTTTCTTAAACTCTTGCATATTCCAGAAAGTCTTTATTCTACTCTCATGCTTGGTTGATAGTTTGCCTGGGTATAAAATGATAGGTTGAAAATAATTTTCTTTCAGAATTTTGAAGGTATTATATCATCGCCTACTAGGTTCTAGAGCTTCTGTTGAAAGTCTAATAACATGATGATTTATTTTCCTTTGCACACAGTGTGTATTTATATTTGTATTAATTTCTCTCCAGAGTTGTTGAGGCTTTTTCATTTACCCAGGTGCTCTGAAATTTCCTGACAACATGTGGGATGAATCTTTTATCGTTCATGGGCTATGTACTTGGTGGACTCAGACTCAGGTCTTTCAGTTCTGGGAAATGTTTTTGTACTGATTCTCTGTTAATGTGCTCCTATTATGGTGAAACAACCACCATTTTATTGGTTGCCTTGGCGACAGATGTCTCCTCTCTTCTTTATAATGTCTGAAACTGCATCTCGGGGGCTCGTCTGGAGATGGCTGAGATGCTCAGCTGGGGCTGTGTGTCTGGGGCATTGGCTCTGGCTTGGTTCTTTTCCTCATAACATCTGCTAAAATGTCCAAAATGATTTCCTCACCTGCATGGGCTGGGGTGTCTGAAATATCTGGGAGTTGGCTGGGTGTCCTTCCATGCAGCCTGTCCACATTGCAGCCACAGCATGGCACTCTCAGGATAGTCAGTTCTTACGTGCTGGCTTGCTTTTCCTAGAGCAAATGTTCCTAGAGATTGAGGTAGAAGATTTAAGGGTTTCCTATGACTCAGTCTTAGAAATTAAGTAATGTTACTGTGTCTCATTCTGTTAGTCAAAACTGAGTCACAGGGCCAGTCCAGACTCAAGGCAAGGCGGATCCAAGGGTGTTGGTACCAAGAGATATGTTTATTGGGAAGCCAACTTCAGACTAGCTACTGCAACTCCTTCTCTATTACTTCTTTCCACAACCTTCATTCATCAGATATTGGATCCACTAATGTTTTTATCTTTTCTTTTTCTTTTTCCTCATCTTTGTTTTCTGTTCTTTTTGGGAGACTTCTTCAACTTAGTCTTCCAATCATGTTTCTGTTTTCTAAGATCTGTCTCTTTCCCGATCATTCCTTTTTTACAAAATATATTTTATTGATTATGCTATTATAGTTGTCTCATTTTTTCTCCCCTGTATTCCCCTTCGCCCTGCCCAGACCCCCAGCATTCCCCCACCTTCGTTCCTGTCCATGGGTCATACATATAAGTTCTCTGCCTTCTCCATTTCCCGTACTATTCTTAACCTCCCTCCGTCTATTTTTGTAGCTATCATTTATGCTTCTTATTCCCTATACTTTTCCCCCCTTCCTGCTGATAACTTTCCATGTGATCTTCATTTCTGTGGTTTTGTTCCTATTCCATTTGTTTGCTTAGTTTTTTTTTTTAGGTTCAGTTGTTAATAGTTGTGAGTTTCTTATTATTTTACTCTTCAAAGTTTTTATCATTTTCTTTTTCTTAGATAAGTCCCTTTAACATTTCATATAATAAGGGCATGGTAGTGATGAACTCCTTTAGCTTGATCTTTTCTGGGAAGCATATATGTACCCTTCCATTCTAAATGATAGCTTTGCTGTAGGTCCTGGCCTTTCATGACTTTCAATACTTCTTTCTAGCCCCTTCTTGCCTGCAAGGTTTCTTTTGAGAAATCAGCTAATAGTTTCATGGGAACTCCTTCATAGGTAACTGTCTCCTTTTCTCTTGTTGCTTTAAAGATTCTCTCCTCTTGCCCTGGCTAGTGTATCTCAGTGGATTGAGCACAGGCCTGTGAACCACACGATCGCAGTTCAATTCCCAGTCAGGGCACATGCCTGGGTTGCAGGCCAGTTCTCAGCAGGGAACTCACGAGAGGCAACCATACATTGATGTTTCTCTCCTTCCCTTCCTCTCTAAAGATAAATAAATAAAATCTTAAAAAAAAGATTCTCTCCTCCTTAAGCTTGGGAAATGTAATCATGATGTGCCTTGGTGTATTCCTCCTTGGGTCCAACTCCTTTGGGACTCTCTGAGCTTCCTGGAAGTCCATTTCCTTTGCCAGATTGGGGAAGTGCTCCTTCATTATGTTTTCAAATAAGTTTTCAGTTTCTTGCTCTTCCTCTTCTCCTTCTGGCACCCCTAGGATTTGTTTGGAACATTTCAAGTTGTCAAAGAAGTTCCTCAGCCTCTCCTCATTTTTTTGAATTCTTGTTTCTTTATTCCATTTCTGGTTGAATGTTTACTTCTTACTTCTGGTCCAAATCATTTATTTGAGTCCCGGTTTCTTTCCCTTCACTGTAGGTTCCTTGTATATTTTCCTTTATTTCACTTTGCATAGCCTTCATTTTTCCCCCTCTATTTTGTGACCATACTTAACCATTTCTGTGATCATCCTCATTACCAGTGTCTTTAACTCTACATCTGATAGGTTGGCTATCTCTTTATCGCTTAGTTCTATTTTTGGATCTTTGATCTGTTCTTTCATTTGGGCAATATATATATTTTTGTCTTTGCTTGTTATGTAGTAAGGGATGGAGCCTTAGGTATTTGCCAGGGGGAGGCAACCCAGGTCTCTGCATTGTGGCTATGTCTGTGTGGGAGGGGACTGAGAGGGAACAAATGCCGCTTGCTCAGCTCTTGGCCGGCTTTCAGTCACTTCCCCCACTACCCACAAGCAAATTGGGCCCTCCTGGTGCTGATTCCCAGGTGGGTGAGCTTGTGTATGTTCTATGACCCTGTGGGTCCCTCCAATGAACTCTCCTTTGAGGCTGGGAGTTTCTCCTGCCACAGATTCTTATAGCCAGAGATTCTGAGGTTGTCTTTTCCTGCACTGGAACTCTGGGTTACGTGTTCTGTCTTGTCCCCCAGTTGTTCCTCCTGGTTTATCTACGCGCAAATGTGGCGCCACCCAGTTCTCCAGCCGTTGCCTTGCTGTGTGTCCTCTCTGCCACAGCTCCCTGTCTCTGCCCCTCCTACTGGTCTGAATGAATGTTTCTTCTTTAACTCCTTGGTTGTTGGACTTCCATGCAGTTAGATTTTCTGGCAGTTCTGGGATTTTGTTTTTAAATTTGTTGTCCTTCTTTTGGTTTTGTGAGGAGGCAAAGTATTTCTATCTACGCCTCCATCTTGGCCGGAAGTCTGGTCATTCCATTTTTATAGCATTCGCTCTTTGTGTTATGGATACAAAAAAACCTATCTGAGTATATTATAGTATTTTTTGAAGTTCCTATTGGTTTCTTGCATTACCTGTTTACTTCAGATACTCTTGATGTCCGGCCACCCTTGGCTGTCTCTGTGCCTCCCAAGAGCAAGGCACCAGGAAGGACTGTGGGGGCTCTGTGTACTTGGGCTGGCGTGCCACCTGGGGGCTTCCATGAGGGTGATGATGGGGTAGTAAGCTGCCGTTTCCATGGAGGAACCAAGTTGTTGTCTTTCTGAGGGATTGTTCAGTTTCTCATGGTGGTGAGCATCGGAAAGGCCATCTGGCTGGTTAGGGAGTGATGGGGCAGAGGTGGGGGTTTAAAGGCCCAGTGTCTCAAGTATTCAGCATTCCCACAGGTCATCCATCCTCATCCATCTTCCAGGCGTCTGTGATCTCTTGTAGGCTGAGTTTTTCTTTCCATTATTTGCTTTTGTCAGTTCACACTTTTCTCTTTATTTAGAAAAGTAACCTATTTTCTTAAGGGGCCTCAGTGAAACATAATAAATGCATATGGTCAGTCTGATATGTTCATCATGGAAGTCTCAACAGGCTTGAGGCTACATCTATTTCTGTCCCTGTATTTCTATCCATATCCAGATGCACATCCATATTTATATCTCTGTCTCCTAACAAAGTGAGGGGGAATGACTTAAAATTATTTGTTATTGTGATATATACATCATACATCCAAATGTAAAATAAGCACCCATGTACTTGCCATGCTTGTCAAGAAATACTAACAGGGTGGGAAGATGCTGCTGGTCTGTGCTTTTGTGTCTTTGATTCTGAAGCTGTCTGAGGCCATGACCTTGTGAGCTGGCCGTCTTTGCTGTGACCATGATGTAGCTCCCTCAACTGAAGCCAGGCAGTGCCAAGCAGAACCACTGGCCCTGTGAAGGGACCTGCTCATGTGGCAGTTTTCAAGGCAGTGTGTTAAGGGCTGGAGGAGGCGCACACAGTAGGTTAGCGATCTCCTCAGTGCTGGGGAAATGGAGCCTGTTGCGCAATGTGGTGACTCGCCCACCACGGCCTCCTTGGCACTCTCCCTTCCCTTGCTTCTGCTTTCCTGTCCCCGCTAGGCAGTCCTGTTCCTTTCTGCCCTACCTATTCTCCCAAGGGGCCTCTCCTCCCGTGGGGCCTCAACCTCCACCCTTGTGCTCCTTACACTTGTCTCTCTGTTCAGGCTGCAGTTCTTTTCCGGTCCCACCTGGGTGTCCCAGGGGCCTTGCAGTGTGTCCAGAGTGAACGAGTTAGTATCTGCTTCTTGCAAGCCCGTTTCTTCTTTGAATCATGGTTGAAGGCTTGGTCATTCAATTTTCTGAAATCTTTCCGTGTGTTCAGTGCTCTCTTCCTCTTTTACCCTCAGTCACCAAGTGCTCTTCAGTGTGCCTCTGAGATGCCTTATGGACCTGACCCTCTCGTCTCATTTCTATGGCCGTGAGCATGGGCAGCCCCTCCCATTCATTCCTCCCTCTGCCTCCTGCCCTCCCAGTCCCTCTGTCGTCCTCTGTGCTACAAGCCCTGTGGGTCAGTGTGTCCTACCTTTGAAACCTGCTGCCCCCCTTTGCACATGAAGTAGAGTTCAGCTTGCTTAGTGCCTGTTCCCCAGATTTCAGCCATCCCCAAACCACCTTCACTGTGTTTGTTGCGTCTGTGTGCCCCCTCTGTTAATTACTTAATAGTTTCCTTTAACTGGCTCAGTTTTTAAAATGAACAAGCTCATTTTAGAAGGTAATGTCATCACCATAAAAGGAAAATCAGAGTGGCCTTGTCACAAATGGAGTCACTGTAAAAGATCAATAAGCAACTGTTACAACCAAGACCCCCCTCCCCCCCCAGATCACCCCAGCGTGGAGGCATGTGCCCCGCTCTGGGCGAGTGTCATGTGGATGCCCCTCAGGTGGGCTCCTGTCCTTCCCCACGGGCTGTGTGCACAGTGGTCAACATCGTGGACTATGGAGTCAGGCTGCCTGGGTCCAGGCCTTGTTCGCTCCTTTCCAGCTGCAGGATCAGGGGCAAGTTCTGAGCCTCAGTTTCCCTATCTGTAAAAGTGGTTAGTGATACTTGCTGCCAAATGTTGTTGTATTAAGTGAGATAGGACATGGGGATCACTTCAAACAGTATCTAGGACATGATAAGCCCTGAGGACTGTTTGCCAGTTTTCACTTCTCCTTTCTGAGGGCCTGCCTCTGTCTCAGCCACACCAGCACCCCAGACGGCCCCTGACCACCCTCCATAGGACTCTCTTCTGCCCCCAGGCTTCTACTGCTGTGCTTTCCCTTTCCTTGCAGGTCTGGCTCAGCTGTCACCTCCTCTGTGCACCTCACAGATCTCCCAAAGAGACCTGGCCCTGCCTCCTCTGTGTGCTCCCAGCACTCTGTTCTGTACCTGTTTCAACCCATAACCCACAGTTAATGTTCGGGAGGAGGGTTTTTTTCATGTGGGGGTGGAGTGCCTTCAGGGTGGCTTCTGCATTGTCACGTCCCCTGCCTGGATTGCCTTCTCAGGTGCTTGTAACTAACATGGGGATCACCGCCCACGCTGGGACACAAAGCCCACCAGGAACTCAAGCGTAAAGGACTTGAGAAGGTGGTGCTCAGTGTCCTGTCTTCATACCCTGCTGTGGCACTCGGGCCAGGCAGAGCTGGCATTGCTGTTGTGGCGTGGAGGAGCTGTGGAATTGGAGTCGGGCATCTCAGGGCTTGAGGACCAACTCTAGAATTTCCTGCCTTTGTGACCCTCGGGCCCACACTGAACCCTTCAGAGTCTCCGCTTACTCATGTGTACAGCATCAGTCAGTTCTAAACGTTGCCAGAAAAGGCTTATTTTCTTAGGAGTGTGGAGAGCTGTCTGTCTGTGGGTGTAGGTTAGTCCATCAGCTCTGAGACATGATGCAGGAGGAGGCTCAGTTGTCCCCGATGCCGGGCCAGGACTGGAACTCCAGTGCTTGGTCACCTTGTTGTATCCTGGCTCCCCTTGGTACCTGCCCTTCCTTCTACCCCCAGCCCAGTTTAGGCATTTGGGGTCTTCCAGGGAAGGGCAGTGTCGTCCTCACCCATGACACCCAGAGGTGAAGCCAGCATGTCCCCTGAAGCTGCTAGAATGAGCATCACCCAGGCCCCCTTGGTCCCTCGAGCAGCCACATCTCGATGCCCAGGCTGTGGCCTGTGGTGGTCACACCTGGAGCACCTCCTGTGCATCCCTAGCCTCTGCCTTCAGTCCACTCCTTCCAGGGCACACGTAGACCCCTTGGGCCCTCTGCCCCTTCTCTCCCCTCACATGGGCCCTGGCAGTCATGCTTTGTTTATAAACCAGCTATGCTTTCCAATATGTGACCCGCTCACTTCGCATACTTGTGCCTAGGTGACTTGGGAACTGGGCCTCTCCCCTGATTTGCCTGCTGAGTTTTCGAGTTCATCCACGTTGCAGCATGTATCACTTCTTCCTTCCTTTTATGGCTCTGTAATATTCCACCATGCGGACAGACCACATTTGGTTTATCCATCCATTGGTTAATGGCACTTGGGTTATTTCTACCCAAGTGCCATTAACCAATGGCTATTGTGAGTAATGTTTTTCATTCCTGTTGGTTCAGTTTTTCTGAGTAGCTCTTTGGAGTGACCAGCTGTCTGCATTCCTACAGCTTGGCTCTTTGGAGAGCAAGAGAAAGCAGAGCCGAGCGTGGTGGTCAGCTGGGGACTGGTGTGCTACGAGGTGTAGGTGCAGACCAGGACGGTGTGAGGCTGGGGAGAAGGCTCTGCCAGAGGGAGGGGTTTGCACCTGGCTCCAGAGCCATCTGGTGATCAGAGGGTATTTTCCCTGTTGATTATTAACGGATGGTTTTGATCTTGAGAGTAGGTCCCTGGGGCTGAAACCTAGGCTTAGCTGAGATGCCGTAAGTATTTTCAGAGTCATTTAAATAGCCCTCAACCCTTGATTCTCTCTCTCTCTCTCTCTCTCTACCTGGAGACCACACAACCATTTTATGAGTTATGATAATAAAAAAGATGATGATAATAATAATGATAATGGTCTACATTTGTACAGAGCTTTACATTTTATTTCATAGACATAACTTATAATTCCTTAGAAATTATCACTCCCACCTCTGCAAGTGAAGGACACAGAGAGGTGAGGTGACTCAACCCAGTTTGCACAATGGGGCAGTGAGTAGAGCTGAACTGGACCCCCAGGGATCTCTCCGTTCTCAGTGTAGGGCGTTTTCCTAGGAATGTGCGATGATCTCAGGGGGTCCGAGGAAGAGCCACCTCGGGCTGGAGGCAAGGACGCTGGATGCCTGTGTGCCGGAAGCTGGGTGCTCCACCCCGGGGCCTGTTGTCCAGTTCCCTACCAACAGCCCCCTTTGGGGGAACTGCTCCCTTGTTTTTCCAGCTTCTACTCCAGGCCCTTTGACCATTTCCTCCTGAGATTTGCATTAGGACAAAGCTGGCTGGAACTCATTTGGCTAAAGCCAGTTAGGACCTCTCCTGGCCTCCTTGAGTGCCCCCAGCCACCTCAGGATCGCCAGGCTCTGGGGAAAGACTCCCAGGGTCCAGGGCCTCAGTGCTGCATGGCTCGAGGGCAGGGGCATGCTGAGGAGGCAGGAGGAGGAGGGTTCCTGGCCTGTCCACTCACGCCTGCTCTTCCCACCCTTCTCTGAGCTGAGTGAATGATTTCCTGCCTCCCCTCCTCTGCCTTCCTCTGTCCTCCTTCTCCCATCACCACCCCCTCCTATTGTGCATTCCTGTGGGAGTCTGGGCCCCTGGTCCATAGAGCTGGGGGGCGGGGATTTGGCTGGCTTGGCGGGGGGCCAATTTTCAATCTCAGTGAGCTGACACACGTCAAGATCACAGTGGATTCCTAGAGACGTGCTGTAAAGAGCACTGAGGGTCCCGCCTCTGCTAATAATTTACCTTTTGCTTAGAACAAATTAGGGCAAATTCAAGGTCACCCCTTGACAGAATCGTGTCACTGTCACCTACCCACGTGTGGCATGTTGTCCTGAGACAGGGCTGGCGTTGCACTGTGCGCTGTAGTTCTTACTCTGTCTTATCTCAGCCAGTGGTCAGTCCTGGCAGTCCTTGGGAGGGTGGCTCACACTCAAATGTCACTGGTCGTGAGGGCTGGGACAGGACAGGGTGGGGCCAGCTGGCCGCAGCAGGGAGGTGAGGTGGAAGCAGGGATTCCGCCCTCCTTGTTGCGGTCTTCCAGGGGCGATGCCAAGGCTGGGACCTGCGACTTGGGTGGTGTCCCTGTTTCCTAGGGCTGCTGTAACCAAGCACCACAAATGTAACTGAGTGTCTCAAATAGGGTGGCTTGAAATAGCAGTATTTATCTGGAGGCTTGGTCATGGAGGCTGGATGTCGAAGATCAGGATGTCGGCAGGGCCGGGCTCCTTCTGAAGGCTCCAGGGAAGAACCCTTCCTTGTCCTGTGCAGCTCCTGGCTCCGGCATCGCGTGGCGTTCTTCCTGTGTGTCTGTCTTTACGTGGCCCCCTTCTCCTCTTATAAGAAAACCAGTTGTGTTGAATTAGGAGGCCAACCTAATGACTTCATCTTAACTTGATTTCATCTGCGAGACCTTATTTCCAGTGAGGTCATACTGAGAGGTCCTGGAGGTTAGGGCTTTAGCATATCTCTGGGTGGGGAGGGGGGCAGAATTCAATTCATAACGGGAAGTTAGCTCTTAAATAAGTGTCTTTGGCTCCTTGGAGCGGGGGTGGAGTTGAGAGGAGGGATGGCTCCACGTGGCACATTTCCCTCATAGGTGCCGCTCTGAGCCATCTCTACCCAGTCAGAGTAGATTCTAATCTGCAGCCAGGGCTGCTGTGTGCTCTGAGTTCTGATCTTTCAGAGGGCCGCAGTCACGCCTTTGCCCACCCTGGCGTCCCCTCTGGAATCTCAGACAGAACCCTGGAGCTGGTATGAGGCTGGGTGCTCTCTCCTGCTCTTGCACCTTCCAGGCCCCAAGCATCATTTGGGAAATCCTTCTGGTGGGAGATGCCCTGTGCTCCCACCTGGCAGTCCTCACTCCCTGGAGACTGGTCCTTGGAACTTATTCCCCCATCCGTGGAGAGCAGGCTGGCTCAGAGGAGAGGGGCTCAGCCCAGGGCAGGTTACGAGGGCCCTTTGTTTGGGACGCAGGGACCTTGGATAAGAGTCACATCTGCTCTGGTCTCATGGGAGTGAACAGCTTGTTGCCTCATGGGGAGAACCAGACTGTGTATGAGCGTCTCGTGACCACTGATACTAGAACCTGCTGGTATTGCTCTCCCCTGGGGTTTGTGTTATTGGCGACCAAGGGCAGCTATGGGTCAAGTTTGCCCACAAGCCGTCTCCAGGGGAGTAGGCCAGAAGTCCTCAGCTCACCTCCAGCAGTCCTAGAGTCTCTGGTTGGGGAGCTTGCCCACCCCTCCCCGCATGCTTTTTTTACCAGACTCCCAGCCCCCCAGGGAGCTGTCTTTGCCCATCCTCACCTCAGGGGACCATCCTTGATCATTCTTCCTCCCTTCCCTTTCCCCCACCACGGCTTTCAGGAGTGCAGGCCCATAGAGGAGGAGCAGTGGCCGCTTGGGGGAGGGCAGAGGGGCTGGACCGAGCCCTGTCAGGTCCACAGGTGGAGAGGGCCTGACCCCTGCTGTGGAGGGAGGCCAGCTGCTCTGGCTGAGAGCTCGAAGGCGCACATTTGTGTCTGTGGGAGTGTGTCTGTACATGTGCCAGGTCTCGGCCCTGCTGGTTCCTGAGCTAGTTACAGTCTGGATCATCAGGGGGGAGGAGACCCCTCTCCAGCCATCAGAGTGAGGCCAAGCCCAAGAAGAATGGAGGAGGAAGGGGCAGCAGAGAGGAGGAATGGGCAGGGTTGAGGTTAATGGGGGTCACGTGGGTCCTCCCCAAGCCAGATGTTCACGTAGCCTCCTTAGGGTGCTTCCCAGGGGAGAGGTGGCAGGGCCCACAGGGTGGTGTCAGGGTGGACAGGGCCCTGTGGCACCAGGCCTGGTTTCTCTTAGACTAGGCCTGTCAGGCAAGGGCTTGCCCTGGAAAGGTGGGGCGCTGGGCTCTGCAGGGAGCCGGCTTCTCTCATGAACGAGGTTGGGGTGGGGCTGTTAGTCCCCTTGCCGGTACGTGGGCTGGAAAGAAGTACAGAAACGTTCTCTCATTATCTCAAGTTGGCAAAAGAGGTGCTTTGGTTACTTCAGCAGGACCAGATGCTGGGCTAAAGCTGCTTCAGACTGGGACTCTGCACAAGGAAACAGTTACGAAATTGGGGCTCGGGTGGCTCATTCTGGTCCTTTTAGGCTGTTACTGCTCTTATCCTGCCTTTCCTCCTGTCCCAGGAGATAACTAGGGCACTTCCAGGACACCAGAGTCCCTCATCCGTCTGGGGACTCCTCCAGGTTCTTCCCAGCTGGCCCTGTTGCGTAACCGTTGTTCCGAAGCCTTATTCTGCTGCAGACCTTCTGCCTGGTGCTCAGGCTGCAAAGTAGCGCTGCCTGGCCACCAGCAAGGGCCAGATGGAAAGTGGGGAGTGTGTGAGAGCAGCGAACTTGTTGCAGTCATGTTGTCATGGTGACCCAACTCTGTTTAGCTGTCTCTCCCTGGTCCTAGCCCACATGGACTAAAATAAGTCTTACCTGCAGCTTATACCCCAGGCAGCCCGTCCTCCCAAGGACTGCCGCCTGGCCAGTATGTGTGTGTGTGTGTGGGGGGGGGGGTGGCAAAGGGGTCCCAGGGAGGGTGAACTGAAAATGTTTACCCCTTTCCTCTTCTTTTCCCACCCTAGCCCCAGACCTGGATCTCTTTAGCTCTGTGGTTCTCAGGCTTCAGTGTGCATCAGAACCACCTGGAGAGATTGTTAAAATACAGATTCCTGGGCCCTGTCACTGGAGAGTCTGGTGTACACCTGAGGATTTGTATTACTTTTTAAAAAAGAATTGAAAAATATTTTATTTATTTTTAGAGAGAGGGTAGGGAGGGAGAAAGAGAGGGAGAGAAACATCAATGTGTGGTTGCCTCTTGCATGCCACCAACTGGGGGCCTGGCCCACAACCCAGGCATGTGCCCTGACTGGGAATCGAACCAGTGACTGTTTGGTTTGCCAGCTGGCACTCAATCCATTGAGCCATACCAGCCAGGACAGAATTTGCGTTCTCACAGTGCCCAGGTGATGCTGATCTGCTGGATCAGGGGCCACACTTGAAACAGCCTGGCTTTAGATTTTTCTGCATCCCAGCAAAGAAATGCACCCCACTCTAATGTTGAGCAGTGTGTGTTAGACTCTGTCGCCAAGGCCTGCCGCTTTAGAGGAGAGAGGGGATGGTACAGGCGGGCCCTTACTCACCTCTTCTGTGTTCTGTGCTCCTTTCAGGAAGCAGGAGCTGGCCAACAGCTCAGATGTGACTCTCCCAGACCGGTCTCTGTCCCCTCCTCTCACTGCACCTCCCACCATGAAGGTAAGAGGCTTAGAGTTGGTAAGTGGGGGAGGCAATGGGCGGGGTGGGGTGGGGTGGTGGTAAACCTCAAGGCTGCACTTTGTTGTGGCAGCACAGCAGGCCCCGCTGTGTCTGTCCCCGTGGGACTGCGGAGGCCCAGACACCTCTGGGAAGCAGCGCTCACTTGAGCTTAGCAGTGCAGGAGGAGGGTGTGAGTGTGAGACACAGGGGTGTTAGGGCATGGTGAGGAAATAGACTGACCGGGGCTGAGTGGGCTTGGCGGGTGCTTGGCAATTAGTGAGAGGCCTTGTGGAGCTGTGGGCTTCTGGAACTAGGGACCCAGGCAGGAGTAAGTGGGAGAGGCTTAGAAGGCAGCTGCAGGCTAGTAGTGCCTTATGGGGCTACTGTCCAGCAGGGCTACCAGGACCTGGGGGCTGGGACCCTCCTGCTCTTGAATGGAGTTTGCATGCTGGTCTCCCTGCCTCTGACTGGCCTTCTTCAGCGGGCCCTGTCCTGCCAGCCCCTGTGGGACAGTTGCCTTAGAGGTTCTGGGGAGCCAGTAGTTCTTTTCCAATTACAGTTTATTCACAAGTCTCTTGTAGGAGAGCACATCTTAGGACCCCAGGCCCAGGCCCCTCTCATTCCTGCCCAGGAGCTGAGGGGGCAGTGCCCTCCCCACACTGTGCTCTTCCCCGTTTACCCTTTGGTCCTCCATGTCCGGACGGCCAAACACTCCTGACGTGCCCTCAGAGAGGACTTGGCTCAGGCAGTGTGCCTGCCTGGGTAGCACTGCACCTCCCTCCCTTACATTCTGCCAGGTGAGGACTAGCTTTGAAGAAGTCACCTGCCTCCTGAGCCATCGGAGGGGAGATTGAGGCCAGCCTCCATCTCTGTCCTGGAGCTCTGCTGTGAGGTGACTCACAGGCAAATAATTAGGGCTCTTCTCTTTTGCTATCTGTTGTACCCCGTCTTCCCTAACCTAATCCATTACAAAGTCGTAACCCCAAGGGAAGTGGATAAAAACCATCTTTCTGTGATCATCCCATATTGAATGTCTCCCATGCAGAGCTGTGTGGTATGCACCGAGGGGAGATACCAGTGAGTGGCAGTCAGAGCCCGCCCATATTGGATTAGGATCCAGGGATGGGTGGGGAATAGGCTGGCTGAAGACAGCTCTGCTCTCCTCCTGGTGGGATACCCCGGGGGCACTGAAAGCCCAGCTGCCTTCTCAGCCTGGTCACAGTGCTAGTCACTGAGCCAGGTGCTGCAGTGGCTTGTGTACACCGGGTAGTGCTGAGGAGTGTGTCGCCAGTGTATGTTTCCGCACGCTGGTCTGCAAAATGGGGTGTGGGGTGCTTGTCTGTGCTCATGGATGGATGCTGGGAGTGTACAGGGAGGACTCTGCAAGCTCCCTGGCAGGAGTCACTGAGTTCTCTCCGCAGTCTTTAATTACTCACATACCCATTTAATTCATTCAACACCCAATATTTATTTGATGTTCTATTAAGTCAAGACTCTTGATTTCAAGTGACAGAAACATAACTCACTTTGGCTTGAGCATCAAAGGGACTTTATTGCCTTTGTAATGGCAAGTATAGATTCTAGGCATGGCTGCATCCATGAAATCTGTCTCTTTCCACTTCTCTTCTGATTTGGTTTCATTCTTTGTTAAACTTTGACTCTGTGATGACAGGAATGTGACAGCTGCTCCTGCTTGCTATGGGAAGTCCCAGGGAGAATAGAAGCTCATTGGCCTTTCTGAGGTCACATGAAGCACATGAACCAATCATCACAACCAGAGAGATGGAAGACTCTGATTGGCCAGACTTGGGTCTCACGTCCTCTACCTAAACCCTAACAGCCATGAGTGGGAGAAGGGTGGCTCTTCAAAGGAAAATTGAGGGTTCACTGTGAGAAGAGAAAGTGGGTACAGGCAGGCAAGACCAACAGCTTTTTACTACAAATGCTGACAATATGCTGAAGGCTGGTGACTTAAAGGTGAATAAGACATTGTGGTGGTCCTCGTTCTGGAGCTTATAGTCTGGCTCGGGAGATGAGAGTTGAAAAAATAATTTTAAGAACGAGAGATGAACAGTTCGGTGCAATGACTGTTACAAAGGAGAAGCACAGCCTACCTGGGGGCCAATATAAGGTCTGTGGATGGAGAGGGTCAGGTAGGGCTTCTTTGAGGGAATGATGTTTAAGCTGAACCCGGAGAGCTGAGTAGGACTTAGGCAAAGGTGCTGTCAGGCCGAGAGACCACTAACACCGGCTTGATTTGGGAGCTCCTGAGAAATGCAGAGAGGCCCCACTCCAGGCTGTGGAATCAGAGTCTGCGTTTTACCAACGTTCCCATCCAGACGCACTCTGCAGAAAGCACTGCTGCAGGCTCCGACACTGCAGGCTCTGACACTGCAGGCTCCGACACTGCAGGCTCTGACATGCTCTCAGGCGGGACAGAGAGTTTCTCCAACCAGGAGGCCAGGATGGCCAGAGCACCCACAGTTAGGGACAAAGAGTCAGACCCTCGGAAGGTTTACTGAAGATTTTGGGCTTTCTTCTAACTAAATGCAATGGAATTATTGAAGATTTTAGTCAGAGGAGTAAGATGATGGGACTTTTGAACAAGACGCCTTGGCTGTTGTGTGGAGAGTGTGTAGGAAGGAGCAGAGTGGGGCGTGGGAGACGAGTTGAGGGCCCTCCACAGGAGTCTGGTGAGGAGAGGGTGGAGGCCTGACCCTGAAGGCCCTGTAAGTCATTTGGAAATGGTCTGGCTTCAGATTTCCTGGGAGGTAGATGGATGAGATATGAGGGTTTGGGAGAGGCAGGAGGCAAGAGTGGCCCCAGTTTTGGAGCAGCTGGATAAATGTTACAGCCATTTTCTGAGAGGGAATGACCCAGAAGGGACTGTGGGGGCCTGGCTTCTGTGCCCTTTGGCAGTGCAGGTAACGGCAGGGGGAGCAGGCGTACCCCTTAGGTATCCATCCCCTCGGGAATCAGAATGTCAGAGGTGGACGAATTGTATGGGACTTGGAGACACTTGTGTTCCTACTGTAGTCAGCAGATTGAGTGAAATTCAAAGACCCAAGCTAATTTGGGTGAGGCACTCTTCTCGTCCCACCCCAGCGTGCAGGGGTAGCCCTTCTAGCCGCTTCTCCCACTGGGGAGGGCCTGCTGGGGGGATGGCCGGCCTGAGAAGCTTGTTCCCCCCACAGGGCCACTGCCTCCCACTGCCGTGCCTGCTGCAACTTGTCCTCCTCCCCTTTCCCACCTCGTTGCTGTTTGTGTTTTTGAAGGTTTTTTTTCTAATATGAAACTGAGAAAAAACAACCAGAGAGATGTTGAGCAGATGGACTGAATGAGAGCCCAGTTCCCAGCTAGAACTCAAGTTGTGTGGATGGTGCCGGCTGGGTTGGGAGGAGGGTAGGGGTTTGGGGCTCTCTCTCTGGGAATGCTGTGGATTGTTTCCAGGCCCACGTCTTTTATGATCTGGTTTTCCTGCCCAAATGGATCAACAGACATTTAGGGAGGGCTGGCATTGTGTGCCCAGCATTGCGCTGGGCCCCGTGGGGTCAAACCCAGGCCGCAGTCTTCACCCTTCAAAGAGCCTGCTGTCTACAGGGAGCCCTAATAGACCAGAAGAAACCATATGGCTCAGCATGTGACAAGCTCTAGTGTGTCATGTGGCTATTCAGTGGGGTGGAGAAGAGTGAGGACAGCTTGGTGGGGAGGCTGGTGGGGAGCAGGAAGGGGACCTAATACAAGCAGTGGGGTGGGGCTGACCCCCGTGGGACTGACTGTGCGCAACAACTCTCCCAGGCTTCGTGAAGTGAAGGGGCTGGGGCTGACCCTCCGATTGTCCTCCAGCTCACAGTGAGTGTGCAGAGTTTCGTTGGAGGTGGCAATGCTGGGACTTGATGTGACCTTGATCTGAATCACCACACTGGCCCCTGGAGCTTCACTAGGTCTGAGCTGGCTAGGTCAGCCTAGAGGTGACCCTTGCTCTGTGTTTTTCATACTGCTTTGTGCAGGTCCGAGGGCAGCCCCTGCCGTAGACCTTCTCCTTTCCAGGAGACGAAAAGGAGGCCTGGTGTTCCTTCTGAGGGGATGGGCAGAAGGTCTTGTTCCTACTCTGCTTCCTTGGTCCTTTGTTCTTCTTGACTCACGAATGCCTCCAAAACCTTCAGAGGAGGTTCAGGCAGGAATGTAAGTGCCCAGGGAGGATGATGTAAGTTGGGGGAGCCTTCTCTCATTCCCTCCAGGCAGAGCTGGGTTACTCTCCTCCTGCCCTCCCCAGCTCACCAGTTGCCCACTGGCCAGACTCTCTCCCTGGGCATGGGCTGGGGTTTCCTTTCCAGCTTGTAGCACAGCCCAGTGCTGTCTCTTCTGTCCACTCTGGGAAGGGTTGAGTGAGGGATGTCAGCCCCTCTTAGATCTACCAATTTTGTAGGGACAAGGTGAGGAAGTATTTGTGGGAAGGATGCTGGGGAGCCTTCTTGGATGGGGGCAGGAAGGGCTCAAGGACCCCAGCAAGGAGGTTTGGATCCCAATCCCCTGGAAGGGGACCTCAGAGGACAAACGTTTGCTCCCTCCATTACCACCAATGCAGGGGGTTTAGCTGGTTCTCTTGTTGATGCCCTGTGGGCCCTGGGGGAGCTGTCTCTGGTCTCCATACAGACCCTGTTTAATATTGCCTGTCCTGATGCCACCTCCTCAGGAGCCACTGCCCAGGAGCCTTTTGAAGTTGTAGAGGCCAGTGGACAGGGCGGCCCAAGGCAGTGCAGATGTGAGGAAGCTTACCTGGTCTGCACCCGTGGGGCTGTGCCTTGGAGGCGCCAGGCCCACGGAAATGCCTGTGTGCACACCACCTGCATGGACCCACCCCTCATGCATGTACATCTGCACATGTATATAGTGTCCCTGATTTTGTTCATGTTTTAAGGCCAACTAGCCTACACTTCAGGCAAATTATTTTAGGTGTAACCAGATTAAAAAATTGATATACATTGAAATGCATAAATCTTAACAGTGTATTTTTGTTAAAAGATACCCCCATGTGACTCATACTCTGATTTAGCTCAGATATAGGACACTGATACCACCCACATGTCATATACATATGTATGTACATATATATACACACACATGCACGTGTCTGTGAAGTTCCTTATGGCCCTTCATACACAATCCCTCCCAAGCAACCAGAGTTCTGATTTTTTTCACTGCAAATTAGGTTTGCCTGTTTTGGAACTTAATTTAAAAGGAATCATGTAAAAAAAAGAAATAAGAGGCTCTTCCAGCCAAGATGGAGACATAGGTAGATACACTTTGCCTCCTCATACAACCAAAAGGAGACAACAAAAAGTTTAAAAACAAAAAACAACCAGAGCTGCCAGAAAATCAACTGTATGGAAGTCTGACAACCAAGAAGTTAAAGAAGAAACATTTATCTAGACCGGTAGGAGGGGTGGAGACGGGCAGCCGGGATGGAGAGATCTCCTGGCAAGGCAGTGGCTGGAGGACTGGGTGAGGTGGTGGCTGGTGGTCTGGCCAGTCCCATATTTGCATGCAGGTAAATCAGGAGGAACAACTGGGGAGTGAGACAGACTGTGCATCCCAGGGTTCCAGCATGGGAAAATAAAGCGTCAAAACCTCTGGCAGTAAAAATCTGTGGGGGCTGAGGTAGTGGGAAAAACTCCCAGCGTCACAGGAAATTTCATTGGAGGGACCCACAGAGTCCTGGAATGCACACAAACCCACCCATCTGGGAATCAGCACCAGAAGGGCCCAGTTTGCTTGTGGGTAATGTTGGAAGTGACTGAAAGCTGATGGAGAGCCAAACAAGCAGCATTGTTCCCTCTCAGACCCTGCCCCCACATACAGCATCACAACATAGCGAGGTGGGTTGCCCTGCCCTTACAACACAACAGGCTCACTGAGACAAAAAAAAATATGGCCCAAATGAAAGAACAGATAAAAGGTCCAAAAATAGAACTAAGCGATGAAGAGATAGCCAGACCTATCAGATTTACAGTTCAAAATACTGGTAATCAGGATGCTCACAGAAATGGTTGAGTATGATCACAAAATAGAGGAAGAAGTAAAGGCTATGACAAGTGAAATAAAGGAAGATGTACAGGGAACCTACAGTAATTGGAAGGAAACCAGGACTCAAATCAATGATTTAGAACAGAAGGAAGAAATGAATATTCAACCAGAACAGAATGAAGAAACAAAAATTCAAAGAAATGAGGAGAGGCTTAGGAATCCTTGGGGTAATTTTAAACATTCCAACATCCAAATCATAGGGGTGCCAGAAAAAGAAGAGGAAGAGCAAGAAATTAAAAACTTACTTGAAAACTTAATGAAGGAGAACTTCCCTAATCTGGCATAGGAAATAGACTTCCAGGGAGTCCAGGAAGCTCAGAGTCCTAAAGGAGTTGTAGTCAAGGAAGTATACACCAGGGCACATCATAATTACATTACCAAAGATTAAAGATAAGGAGAGAATCTTAAAAGCAGCAAGAGAAAGGAGACAGTTACCTACAAAAGGGTTCCCATAAGGCTGTCAACTGATTTCTCAAAAGAAACCTTGAAGGCAAGAAGGGGCTGGAAAGAAGTATTCAAAGTCATGAAAGGCAAGGACCTACATCCAAGATGACTCTATCCAGCAAAGCTTTCATTTAGAATGGAAGGGCAGATAAAGTGCTTCCCAGATAAGGTCAAGTTAAAGGAGTTCATCATCACCAAGCCCTTATTGTATGAAACGTTCAAGGAACTTATCTAAGAAAAGGAAGATGATCAAAAATATGACAGTGAAATGACCACAGTCTCACAACTATTAACAACTGAACCTAAAAACAAAAACAAAAACAAATTAAGTGAACAACTAGAACAGGAACAGAACCAGAGAAATGGAGATCACATGGAGGGTTATGAGCAGGGAGAAGGAGAAGGGAGAATGGGGGAAAAGGTACAGGGGATAAGAAACATAAATGGTAGGTACAAAATAGATAAGGGGAGGTTAAGGATATTATAGGAAATGGAGAAGCCAAAGAACTTATATGTACGACCCATGGACAGGAACTAAGGTAGGGGAATGCTGGTGGGAGGTGGGGTGCAGGATGGAGGAGAATAAAGGGGAGAAAAAAATGGGACCACTGTAATAGCATAATCAGTAAAATATATTTAAAAAAGAAGTAGAAACCATACTTTTAAATAAATTAATATAGAAAAAACTTTAAAAAGTGAAAAAAAGAAATTATGTAGCATGTATGCCATTGTGTTCAGCTCGGCACACATGCTGCGAGATTCGTGCATGCTGCCGAGTGTGTCCTCTGTGTGAACACAGCACAGTTTGCTTATTGTCTTATTGAGAGATATTTGGGTTGTTTTTACAGTTAGGGGCTATAAGACATAACCAAATACTATGAGCATTCTGGTTAGTTTTTTTTTTTTAAGATTTTATTTATTTATTTTTCTTTAGAGGGGAAAGAGAGAGGGAGAGAAACATCAATGTATGGTTGCCTTTCGTGCGTCCCCTGCTGGGAGTTGGCCTGCAGGGAACCGGCCTGCAACCCAGGCATGTGCCCTGACTGGGAATCGAACCGCGATCCTCTGGTTCGCAGGCCTGTGCTCAATCCACTGAGCTACACCAGCCAGGGCCTCTGGTTAGTTTTTTAAAAAATATTTTATTTATTTATCTTTAGAGGGGAAGGGAAGGAGGGAAGGAGAGAAATATCAATATATGGTTGCTTCTTGTGCATCCCTTGCTGGGAACTGGCCTGCAACCCAGGCATGTGCCCTGACTGGGAATCAAACCGTGATCCTTTGGTTCACAGGCCCACGCTCAATCCCTGAGCTACGCCAGCCAGGGCCTGGTTAGGTTTTATTGTTTGTTTTGAACATGTATTTTTATTTCTCTTAGGTAAATACCAAAAATGAAATGGCTGGGTCACATGCTGGGGGAATGTTTAACTATCAATATATGAAGAAACTACCAAGCGCTTTGCCAGATGGTGGTACTATTTTACATTCCTACTGGGTGGGGCTGTGAGAGTTCTGACTGCTCTACCTCCTCACCGACATTTGCCATTGTCAGTTTATATAATTTTAGCCACTTGAGTGGGTGTGGAGGGATATTTCCCTGTGGTTTTAATTTGGATTTTCTAATGACTGAAATGTGGAACACGTCTTCATGTGCTTGTCGATTGTTCTTATGGCTCCTGTTGGCCCTCATCCACCTTGAAAACTGTTTGTCTCCTTGTAGACATTCTTCACGTATTCTGGATGCAAGTGTACTTCTTTTCTTAACAGTGTCTTCCATGAGCAGAAGTTCTGAATGATGTCTAGTTTATGGATTTTTCATTTTATGTCTATAGACTTCTGTTTCCTAAGAAATCTTTTTTTACTCCATGTCACAAATATTTTCTTCCATGTTTTCTTCTAGAAGCTTTGTAATGTTGGCTATAGGTCTAAGACCCAAGTCCATTTAATTTAATTGTGTATAGCACAATATAGGGGTCTAGGTCTGTTTGCTCCCACGTGGATATCCAGCTGTTGAAAAGACATCGAGTTGCTTGGTACGTAAGTCAAGAATCCACTGTCTGTGCAAGTGCAGCCATGTATTTGTGTGGCTGTCTCTGTAAGCCAGGGTGGCAAATAGGTGGCACTGGTGCTGTCTCTCCAGCTGTCTGCCCCTGTGACAGCTGTTAGTAATTGATCAGGACACTCTTTCCCATGAGTTCAGATGTGGGTCAGAATCCTCTCCACCAAAGCACTGCAGGCAGCCAGGGCCAGCCACTTGGAGTTGACATTTGAGATGCATCACTTCTGGCATCTCTGATTGAAATCGTCAAAAGAGCTTGTTTGCTGCAGACCCCACAGCTGGTGAGTGCAGAGCCGGGATTTGGAGTCAGGGCTGTCCGTGTGCCTCCGAAGCCTGTGCTGTCTTACCCACTCCTCCAGACCCCCACTGAAGCTGCTGCTTACTCTTCCTGACCTTTCGGTTCCCCACCTGTGGAATAGGGACAGTGGCCACCTAGAGGAGTAGGTGTGAGGAGTAACGAGGTAATCCATGAACTAGTGGAGTGACTACACATCGTAGGTGCTCAGTTAAGTGGTTATGATAATAATGACAGTTGTGATGATGATGATGATTTTGTGGATGTGGGTGTGTTTTTTGTTCTTGAGGAACAACACTTTTCCTTAGGGAACTGGGAACCACCAGCACTCCTGGGTCTCTTGCCTGCTCCCATGTAACCTTGGGCCCAGGCCTTTGGAGCCGGGGGCCTCACAGGAGAGCCTAGAAGTTGCTAAGGAAGCCCAAGCCTAGACCTAGGCCTCTGGGCCATCTAGGCCTTATTTTATTTCTTCTCCCCTTTGTGTTGGGAAACAAGCCATCTGGGCTTCTAGAATGTTCTCTCTGGGAACCCTCTTCTCCTCTCCTTTGATTCTCCAGCCCATCTCCTTTCCCTCCTGGTGGGCCACATGGTCTCCCCTCACCATGGAGACTAGTCCAGTTCCTTTGACCTGGATCCAGATCCTTGGAGGTTCTCTCTCAAAAAGATGAAGCAATGTCGACTAGTAGTTAAGAACACAGTTCCTGGAGCCAGTCTGCCTGGGCTTTGCAGCTGTGTAACTTCTCTCTGCCTCAGTTTCCTCGTTTGCAGAACAGACATATGAGAGAACCTGCCTCGTGTGTTTGCAATGGCACTGATTGAAGCGATGTAACATTGTCACTCAGAGCAGAGGCACGTAGCATGTGCAGAAGTGTTCACCATTATTCCTCCAGAGAACAGCAACGCTGAGAGGGCAAGTTTGGAAGGAAGTAGTACACCGATTTTTCTGCCGTTAATACAGTTTCTCCCCAGGACTCCTTGATATCCAGCCCTACCATGTCCCCATGGCTGAGGTGCCTCTGCATGGCCAATGCATAAAAACCAAAATTGCCTTTTGTGTGATTGGCCACCTGACCCCTGTGGATTAGACCCAAAACTGCCTGGGAAGCTTGGACTACGGTGAAGATGTTGACAAAGGCTGAGACAAATGTCTCGCAATCAACTCAGACAGGCCTCAGTGGGGGCCTTCGGGGAGGGCGTGTCCTTCTGGACTGTGCTTCCATGCCCTGCAGTGAGGCCGCCCGGAGCCAGTCGGGGCTCGAAGTCCACACAGTCCCCGGGGGACTGGAAGACCCTGTGAGGCGGGCGCCCTCACAAAGGATTTGGGGGTTGGACTGAGTGGAGACCTGGGCAGCGAGGCTATGGAGTGTCCCAAGGTTGGCCTGAGAATGTACCGTATGATGTGTTTGTCCCCATTGGAAGTTGCCTTCCTAGCCCTTTCTGCCTGCGGCTGATGTTAAAATGAATCTCTATTTCTAGACGGACCCTGACCTTGTGCCCTGATACAGCACTTGGCATTTAGGTGTCTCCTCGGGGCTGTTTCCCATGCTGCTCTGGCCCTAGTTTATGCCACCTGCCTCTGAAGGCCTGACCAGCCGCCGTCCCCTAACATAGCCGCTGGCTCCTGGGCATCCTGCTTGGTGTGGGTCCTGCTTTTCCTGATGGATTGTGGTGGGTCTGGGGTGCAGAGGCCGGGGCCTGGCCCTGGGGTTCAGTGACCAATGACACGACGTGGTGCAGTTCAGTCATCTGTGAACCTCAGTTTCTTGATTAGTAGGACTGAGCCCACCTGTAGGGCTGCTTTGGGGATTATGGGAGGAAGCAGGTGGGCAAGGGCGTCAGACGTACCTGGCACATACAGGTGTTGTACAGGGTCCAGTACACGTAACACCCCTTTTTTATAAAAATCATGAGCATGTAATTCTGTAACAACAGTATCACACTCAAGCACATCATATGACATTTTAGGTGAAATGTTCAGATTAAAATGTAAGTTATCATACCCATATTATTACCCTGCCAACCACACTCGGGCAGGCGTTGCTCCTGCCGCACCCTGTGCACTGGTGGCTGTGATCCTGGCCATGAGCTGTGTGCTTGTGGGGGGTTTCACTGATCATCTCGCTCTTCTGTTCCGGTGCCGTAAATACTTCCTCACTGAGATCGGTTCAGGAGGGGGTCGCACCAGACTCTGCCCCCACCCTCGTGCATGTGTGGGATTTGCCTGACACTTAATCCCAGGGCATTTGGTGCTTTAGGGGACAGTGGGTGGGGGCATCTGTGTTCACTCCTGAAAGGATGCTGAGCCCCAGTAGGTGCTGCCTGTGTGTCCCCCTCCTGTTGGCGTTTTCCCTTGGGCCCCTGGCCAGTCCCTCCTGAGTGTGGAGATAGGGTTTCAGGCCTTGGGGTGTCTCTTTATTTCCTCGGGCTGCTGTAACAAATGACTGCACACTTGGTCTCCTGCGACAACAGAGGCTTATTCTCTTACAGTGCTGGAGGCTGGAAGTCTAAGACCGGACTGTCTCCAGGGCCCCACTCCCTCCTTAGGCACTGGAGGGGGGACCCTTGCTTATGCCTCCCAGCACTTGCTGGCTCCGGCACTTCTTCAGCTTGGAGGCCCCATACTCTGCCTCCGCCTTCACACGGCCGTCCCTTCTCTCTGGCTGTCTCTGCTCTCTGGGTCTCATATTGTTATATGTTAAGGCCCACCTGGGTCCACCTGGATGTCATCTCAAGATTCTTAATTTTGAGAATGACCCTTTTTCCCAGTCAGGTTACATTTGAAGGTTCCTGGACATGGACATATTTGGCGGGGATGGGGGGGCATCATTTAACCCAGGATAGGAGTGGGTTGCCCCCTCTTAGGAGCTCCTGCTGGGAGCTTGGTGAGGCCCAGAAGCTGTGCCAGCACCTTCTTCTCACCCTTGTGTAGTTGGATGTCATTCAAGTGAGACTGTGGGTGTGTGTGTGTGATGGGCCAGGGCCCCACAGGGGCAGGGCTGGGAGGGTCTGGCCCTGTGCATCCCCAGCTCATGTCCTAAGGGGACAGGGCACATTCTTCCCGCCCTTGCTGGCACAGGACCTGGTACAGAAGGGGCCCACAGTTGATGCTGCGTAAACACTTAGTGGTTGGTGCTTAATAAATAACAGGTGATTGGTGAGTCCTCATTGATGGACACAACCTTGAGAATGTGCCATCGAAGAAAAAGCCCAGCATTTTCTTAGAGAAATTAAAAATTATTTTATTTTATTTTTATTTGCTTTTAGAGAGATGGGAAAGGAGGAAGAGAGGGAGGGAAACATTGATTTGTGAGAGAAATGGCAACGATTGCTGCACGCCCCGTACTGGGCACCTGGCCTGTGACCCAGGCATGTGCCCGGACTGGGAATCTACCCAGTGACCCTTTGGTTTGCAGGCTGGTGCTCAATTCACTGAGCCACACCAGCCAGGGCTTCTCAGAGAATTTTTGTAGACTGTTTTTGCAAATAAACAGCAACCCCTCACCTGATTTTTAAAGTAATGTATTACTTCTTAAAAAAGTTAAACAATTGTAAAGTACAGAGAAAGTAAACAAAAAACCCAATAATAATTATACCCCCCAGACCCATTCATCCTTACTGTTTGCTAAGCGTCCAGATGGGTTGGCATCATACACAGATAGAGGCGTCAGTCAGCGGGATCACACTGTTTGTGCTTTGGTAATAAAAGTAAATTCCATTTTACTTGCATTTAACCAGTGAAAAAAACTGTTGGTGGCTCAGAGGGAATTGCTGAAGTTTAGATAAATGTTTCCTTTCTGTAAGAGACCGTAATTCCTGTTCTCTGGAGATGAGGTGAAAGATTAAACAACAACTTTGAAGGTGGAAACATAATTTTTTTTTATTTGCTAAAAGCTGTTTCAACTTTATCCATAGTGGCTGGCTCCCTGATTTGAAATAATGAGGCCCAGGTGGTTTTGAAGGGGGGTGGTGCGTGTGTGAACAGTGTTTGGCTGCTGCTTTAGGGACACACTGCCACACCCTCACCAGGAGGCGGGGCGTCGAATGTTCCAGAATGTTCCAGGGCCTGGGCTCAGTTGAGAGGAAATCAAGCCGAGCTCTGTTGGGGGAGGGAATTGGTTTTGTTAGCAAATAACATGGGCTGAGCTGCTTTGATTTGGCAGCAGGACAGAGAAGAATCTGAAATGTCAGATGTGAACGTGATGGCTGGTTGGCTGTCAATGGGAAGCCAGAAGTGAGGGATGGGTGAGACCAGGAGAGGGAAGAAGGGAAAGAATGGGGGGGGGGGGAGAAGGAAGGAGAAGGGGTGAGAGAGGTGAAGTGGAGGAGTTGGTTGTGCTTCCTCGAGGATCACTAGCTGGTGGCCTGGACTCCGTTTCTCCCCATATACACCTTGTTTGCCCAACGTCATATTCAAAAATTCATTTCAATACTGTGGTGAGGGGCGTACTCTCTCCAACTCCTACTTCACCTTAGGTTCTTCCTGACTGCTGGAGGTGTCTGGGTTCAGGACCTTTGCCTGGTGCCTTGCCGCTGTTTCCAGAACTCTCCCTTCCCAGGGGCTGGCTGTGGTGGGTGGCCCGAGTTCATGGGAGACCAGAATTACATCTCCCCCCAGAGAGGCGGTGGAGGTCAGGATGATGCTGAGCCTCCGACTAGATTCCCTCACGGCTCCCTGGCCTCACCCTTCTGTGGACATCCAGATAGGGTTCAGGACAACATTTGAGTGTCCCTTTGGGGTGCTTATTCCATGGGATGCTTATTCCTGGGCTGTGGGAGACAGGAGGCAGGATCTGTGGCTTATTTATTTTCCTCTCCTGATGCTTGGTGACCCTTTGTTGAACCAGGAAGCTATGATCTCTCCTCTTGGAGGGTAGGATGGCCCCCTCGAGAGTGAGCGACCCACAGCAGTACACGGCCTCCGTGGAGGGCTCCGGCAGTGCCTGCTTGGGCGTGGAGCAGGGCTCACCTGGGTAAGTGCGGAGAGGCGGGAAATCCATGCAGGGTGCTCTTCCTGTCACTTCCCCATCAAGGGATGGATCTTGGGGTCTGAGTGCCCTGAAGCTGGTTCCTCTAACACCAGAATAGTGAAGCAGGAAGGGGGTCCGGAACCAGTGTCAGATTTGAGGAGCAGGAAGATGGGTCTTCAAAGTCTGGGAGGGTCCAGCAAGTGTCAGGGCTGGGCCTTGTGACCTGGAGAGCAGGGCCTGGAAGCCGAGGTGGGATCGAGGAAGCCAGGCCTCGCAGGGCATCAGTCCAGCCTGAGTCGTTATGGCCAGGCCGTGTCCCGAGTCCTGTTTGCACGGTGTGGTCCTGTTCTACCTGGGTGGGCTGCTGTTTTCCTTGCTGCCTGAATCCTGGGCCCAGTGCAGGCCAGGGATTCCTGAAGATTAGTAAAGAGCTTTAAGACAGTTATCCAAAGGTCAAAATGAAGTGCACCCCAGGCTATGAGTATGCACCAGGGCGTTTCAATTCTGGGAATGGCGAAAGGTTGCCCAGTCAGAGGCACAGAGCTGGAGTGTTGTGTTCCCTCCTCCTACAAAGTCTTGTTGGACTTGTACCTGTCAGGAGGGCTGTCTCGTTTCTTACGTCTGCTGAAACATGACCACAGACTCCGTGGCTTAAGACAATAGACTTATCTTACAGTTCTGGAGGTCGGAAATCTGAAGTGGGTCTCACAGGGAGAATCCAGTTCCAGGCCTTTTCCAGCTTCTGGGGCCTGCCTGCATTCCTTGGCTTGTGGCCTCATTCCTCTGATTCAAAGGCAGTAGCCAGCCCCTCACACTACCATCCCTCTGGTCCTCACTCTTCTGCTTCCCGTGATAGGACTCTTGTGATTACAGGGGTCCACCTGGATAATCCAGGCTCTTCCTCTCATCTCAAGATCAGCTGATTAGAAGCCTTAAAGCTCCTTTGCTGCCATAAAACCTTACATATTCACAGGCTGTGAGGATTAGGATGAGAGCATCGTGGAGGGGGCCATTCTTCAGCCTCTAATGAGGTCAGGACACCTTCATGGTTCAGTGGGAGGGGCTGGGCTTCATTAGACCCAGGTTCCTCATCTGCGAAATGGGGGGGTTTTAAATCCATTTCCTGCAGAAACCCACGGTAGGCCTTTCTTTTGTGGGGTCCCATGGTTCTGTCCCTGATTCTCTGTCAGCCTTATTTTATTCCCTTGTGAGCTCGTGACTAATTATCGGATTCCAAAGGTCCTCCTTGGACCATGGGGTTTAAAGGGTAGGCAGACTGCATGTTCCTGAGCTTTTCCTCGGGCAAAAGAAGGCCACTGACTGCCTGCAGTCAGTCACACGTTGTCATCTTCCCCTCTGACCTGAATCTTTCTTGGGGCAGTTTGAGCCTCCTGGCTCTCAGTTTGGCTGGCAGGGAACAGCAGAGCTGCCCACAGTTCAACAGTGACACTGAGTCCCGCTGATCTGCTCCCGCCCTGTTCTAACTGTGCCACCACTTCCGTCCTCAGGACCGCCTTCTGCTTCTTCCTGGCAGAGTGCACTGTCTGTCGAGTGGGTCCAGGGTCATTGTGGGGCGAGGATGAGAAGGCCTGTGGGAGGGGAGGGAGGCACCTCATTACGCTGAGATAACCCTCCCCAGGTGACCTGCCCGGCACACAAAGTCCCCCTCCTGGCCCCTTAGGTCAGATAGCGTTGCCTGGCTGCGAGGCAGCCGGTGAGGCTCTGGCAGGGAAAGTAAACAGGCACACATGTTTACAATTCAATATTACTGGGTAGGCAAACACCAGCAGGGCCTGCCAGCCCACCGGTAATCTGCAATTCTCCTCGCTCCATGAGTGTGGGGGGCCCTGCACCGAGACCCAGATGGCCTCTTCTGGGAATTGGCCATCAGCTGTTGCAAGGGATGGGGGAGGGGGTGAGTTGCAGCTTTAGCCTCCATGGGCACTGTCACCATGGTCCCCTGGGCAAGACTCCTGAGACACCCTGAGACTGGCTTGCACCCCTCAGCTGGTGGAGCTTTGAGGGCACTGGGCTGGTACAGCTCATCCCGGTTTTGCCCTGGCTGCAAAGAGACCTGTGCTGGGGAAGTTGTGTGCTGAATGGGGCACCCAGCATGGGGGATGAGAGGGGCTGGAACTGGCAATCTGCTGGCCAGCCAGGTGTTCTGTGAGGGACTGCATCTGACCAGAGAAAAGGATGCCTTTCCCAGTTGGAGGTGCCCATTTCAGATTCACAGAAAGGCATTTTGTAGGCTAGCCTTGGTTCTGCTAAAGGGACACTCATGTTGGATGAGTCCCAAAGTCCCCATGTGGATGCTGAGTATCCTCCCTAGGCACCCTCATTGGGTCCTGAGGTGGAGCTGGGGTCCCGGTAGCTGTGTGGGGAGCTGAGGGTGCACAAATGGCTTCCTGGGGCATCGCCTGGCACTTGGCAGGGGAGGCTATGGCATGGTGTCTCAGAAAGACCACTCCTGGCAGGGATCATTTGACAGTAATGGCTGGTTTGCAGCCACTGAGGGTGAGGACTCTTTTTCCTGCACGTGGTTCGTGCTCAGGCTTATTCTTCTCCCCTGAACCTGCAGCCTCCCTCCTTCTTTCCAAAGCTCCTCACTCAAAGGCCCAGCTGGGTGCCACCTGCCCCATGCAGCCTTCCCTAAACTCCTCCAGCAGGAGTTTGTGTTGCTTGTTCTCCTGTGTGAGTACATCTTCCACATCGAAGTGCCAGTGAAACACCTTCCATGGAGTACGGACCACGTTAGGGCCCGGGGATACGGAAGACTCTGTTCCTGTCCTATGGAGCCTACCCACCCTGTGGTGGCAGGTGGGCTGTGGGTATAGGAAAGTGATCAACAGCAACAGCTTCTGAACTCCGCACAGCCATGCCGTTTGGGTGCTCATCTTTTCAAGGGTGCTATCTGAGAACATCAGGGTCTGTGGGAGCGGGAAAAGGCTTTCCTGGGGGGGGGTGCTCCAGGAAGGCCTCTGGAGGAGGTGATTTCTAGGCTGAGCCCTGGAGGATGGGAGAACGGCTGTGTAGAGAACTGGGGGTGTGTCTGGATGCTGAACTGACAAGTGCACTGGCACCAAGGAAGAGGTTGTACTTTTTAAAAAATATATTTTATTGATTATGCCATTATAGTTGTTCTATTCCCCCCTTCATACCCCTCCACCCTGCATACCCCCTTCCCCACCATTCTCCTCCCTTTAGTTTATGACTAGGTGTCTCAAGTCTTTAGATTCTATATTTCCCGTACTATTCTTGCCCTCCCCCTATCTATTTTCTACGTACTGCCTATGCTACTTATTCTCTGTACCTTCTCCCTGCTTCTCCTCCTCCCACTCCCCTGTTGCTAACCCTCCATGTGATCTTCATTTCTATGGTTCTGCTCCTGATCTAGCTGTCCTCTTAGTTTGCTTTTGTTTAAGGTGTGGTTGTTAATAACTGTGAGTTTGCTGTCCTTTCACTGTTAATATTTTTCATCTTCTTTTTCTTAGATAAGTCCCTTTAACATCTCATATAATAAGGGCTTGGTGATGATGAACTCCTTGAATTTGATCTTATCTGAGAAGCACTTTATCTGTCCTTCCATTCTAAATGAGGGCTTTACTGGATAGAGCAATCTTGGATGTAGGTTTTTGGATTTCATGACTTGGAATACTTCTTTCCAGCTCCTTCTTGCCTGTAAGGTCTCTTTTGAGAAATCCGCTGACACTCTGATGGGAAGTCCTTTATAGGTGACTGTCCCCTTATCTCTTGCTGCTTCTAGGATTCTCTCCTTCATTTTAGTCTTGGCTAATGTAATTATGTGCCTTGGTGTGTTCCTTCTTGGGTCCAACTTGTTTGGGACTCTCTGAGCTTCCTGGATTTCCTGGAAGTCTATTTCCTTTGCCAGACTGGGGAAGTTCTCCTTTATTATTTGTTCAAATAAGTTTTCCACTCGTGGCTGTTTCTTTTCCCCTTCTGGTACCCCTATAATTCGGATGTTGGAGTGTTTAAAGATGTCCTGGAGGTTCCAAAGCCTCTCCTCATTTTTTGGAGTTCTTGTTACTTCATATTTTTCTTTTTGGTTGTTTTTTTCTTCCTTCTGGCCCACTCCCTTGATTTGAGTCCCAGTTTCCTTTCCATCACTATTGGTTTCCTGTGCATTTCCCTTCACTTCAATTAGTTTAGCCTTCCTATGTTCCTCTAATTTGTGACTAAAATCAACCAGTTCTGTGAGCATCCTGATCACCAATATTTTGAACTGTGCATCTGAGAGGTTCCCTATTTCTTGGTCACTTAGGGTTATCAGCTCTGGGGATTTGAGTTTTTGAGCCTTATTTTGGACTATTCGTGCCTGTTATGTATGAGGAGCGGAGCCCTAGGTGTTCACCAGGGCAGGGCAACTCAGTCACTGGGTTGTGACGCTGTATATGGGGGCGGGGTCAAAGAGGAGCAACGGTGGTCCCCTCTGCTGCTTCCTGCTGCTGGGGCCTGCGTGGTCTGTCTCACTGCTTGCTTCTTTGCTGGTTTATCTGCTTGCGAATGTGTGACCGTGGTCAGCCTGCTGCCTTACGCCCTCACTGGGTCTGCCCGTTGCTACCTCATACCTAGGATCCATCCACGGCTGCCTGGGCACCTGGGTTGGGGGATCCTTCCTGCCCAACCCCGCTCTGCTACTGGCTCTGCCCCTCTTACCTGTCTGGGTGAACGGTTTGTTGTTGTCCGACTCCTGTATAGTTCAATTTTCTGTGTTTTGGCAGTGTTTTTGTTTACTAAACCTTTGTTGTCTTTAAACTTGGTTGTGGGAGAAGGCACAGTGTTTCCACCTACGCCTCCATCTTGGCGGAAGTCAAGGTTGTACTTTTGGGGAACAGAAAGGAGGCCTGTGTGGCTGGTGTCATGTGAACAAGGGGAGGTGACAGAGGGGCCAAGCTCGCTGGCCCTGTGGGCCTTGGGCGGGGTTTAGATCTTCATCAGCACAGGTTTTGGCCTGGCTGCTCTGTGGAGAATGGATCAGCAAAAGTGGAAGGAGGGAGGCCAGATTGGAGGCCATTGCTCTGGTCTGGACAAATTGTGGAGGGGACTTGGACCTGGGAGGTCGGCAGTGGAGTGGACAGAAGTGGATGGAGCCAGGTTATACTGAAGAAGCTGAGACAGCAGATGTGCTGATGGGTTGGGCATGGGAAGTGAGGGAAAGGAAGGGATCTAGGTGTCTAGTCATTGCAGATGAGGCTTGAACAGTGGATGGGTTTCAGTTCCATTTTTCTGAGATGGAGAAGCCCGCAAATGTTTGGGGAGGAAGATAAGAGCTCTTATTTTAGACACACCGAGTTTGAGTAACTCATGAGACAGTGAAGTAGAAAAATAGATTTGCAGCTGGAGATGCTGATGTGGAGGTCCAAGGAGAGGCCAAGGTTGGGGGTATTCTTGTGGGGGAATCAGCATAGAAATGGTATGAAGTCTGGGGGATGGATGGATAGCATGGGAGGACAGCCTAGACAGAGCTGAGAGTAGGCTCTCCAGAGGAGGCGGAGCCTAGGAGGAGGGCCGGAGACCCAGGAGAGCAGGGCTGTTGCTGAACTCAGAGGAGGGAACACTGCAAGGAGGGAGTGGTGCTGAGAGGAAGTTGAGGGCAGAAGTCCTTCTTGCATTTGGCGACTTGGACTTTGACAGGAGCATTTCAGGGGAGCTGTGGGGCCAGATTGATGGGCTGGCGGAGGCAGGGAGACTGATGCTCGGCCATAGCACTGACCTGAGTGGCCAAGTGTAGGAAGACTGGCACCCAGCAACTCCAGCGGGGGGTGGGGTCATCCTTGTGCGAGGCAAAGCTGTCCTTCTGCCAGCCAGGACCCCATGACTGCCCTGCCTCACAAAGCCAGTGGGTTCCTTTCACAAACTAGGTGCATTGTTTCTCAGGGTGAGGCAGCTGGTTCCAGGCGAGGGTGGTTACCAGGGCGAGAGCCCAGCTGTGCCTCATAGGTTCAGCCCAAATCAGGATGCATCTTCCTTCTCCAGGAGACATGTCCTGCCCTTTAGGCCTGAAAGAGCAGGGCTTGGATTTCACTCCCTGGTGGCTTTTTCGGACTGGTCACTTCCAGGGCTCCTGTTTACCCTTCCCTTTGGACAGCCGTGTGGCCAAAGGAACTCCCAGTTTAGTGAGGATGGGGCTGTGCCCTGGATCAGGGCATCTTACCTCACCTGCTCTGTGGGGCCTGGAAGTGTGTCTGGGACAGTAAGAAGTCAGAGCTCTCCTCAGAGAGAACTGCTTTGCACTCACCTGTCTTGGCTCCACTTAACCACATTGCAGGAGGTGGCATGGAGCCCCAGCTGTGGGTCTGCACCTTCCTTGTGGCTCACCAGGCCCCCTTGTGGCTGATACAGTCAACACCAGACGGTCAGCTGGCAGGGGCAGGAAGTAGGGAACCGGTGACCAACCAACAGCTTCTGGCTAAGTCAAGTTGCCAGGAGCTGCCGCCCCACCCCTGTGCCCACTGCTAACCTCACCATTGAGGTGCCCCTGGAGAGCTCCTTAGTTCTCCTGCGGCTAGGTTACACATGCCCAGCATGACAGGCTCATCTGCTGTTCTGGTCCTGCCCAGGGTCAGTGTGAGGCCTGGGAGGCGGCACCAGTCCTCTGAGCCAGGAGCTTGCACTGCTTCCAGCACATCCACTGGACGCACAGATCTATGGTGGAAAAGGAAGAGAATTGTGAGAAGGAGGCTGAGCTCTGTAACTTCGTCTCCCTTCCCTCTGTGTGCCTCCTTTGCCTCTTTTGAAGAGGGGACCACTGGGCAGGCAAATTGTAAGCAGCAACAGGCCACTACTGTTTAGAGCAGGAGGGTGTGCACAGCTGGGCCTTGGGGGCCCATCAGGCTCCTGGAAGCCTGGGCATGTGTGTTTGCCTGAGTGAGTGCTTGTGTGGGGGGGTGAATGAGAGTATTTTGGGAGCTCTCCCCTGTGCCACCCGTATGTTTTGGTTGTTAGTGTGGGGGTGGGTGCTGCGTGCGGGACTTTGCATTGGTGTGAATGCATTTGCAGCCAGAGGCGCCCCTCAGCCCGAACAGCTGGGCCTGGGATGGGCAGCCCGAGGGCCCTACCCCAAACCTTGTCAGGGCCTGCGTTTGCCCCAGTGCCCCATTCATCAGCCCCAGCTGGCAAAAGGGGTTGGGACATTCGTGTTATTTGACATATGGTTTATGGGGAAGAGAGCTGTTCATTGTCAGCATTCCCACGTGGTGGCACCTATATAATTGGGCTGTTGGGGTGTGGGGACTGACCGATAGAGTCATAGGGGACCAAAGCATTTATTTAGGTAACCATTAGCTGGGAGATGGGATGGCAGAGAACATGTGATATGTCGGCGGCCCGGCCCCTTCCTGAAGGTCAGCCCGAAACGAAAGGCCCTGCAGCCTTCCTGCTGCCATCTCTCTGGGAGGAGAAGGTCGGGGTCTTTCAGGGGCTACCAGAGCTGGGCAGGGCTGGTGTCCATCAGGGCCGCAGGGAGCACGGGCCCTCAAAGTGACCAGTTCCGCAGGACTTTCTTGCCTCTTTGCTCAGCCAAGCTCCGTGGCACAAAACCTGTATTGATTGATTGATTCTGTTCCCAGTCCAGTGCACCTGACGAGAACTCGCTATGTGGCCAGCAAGGGACGGCTCCAGCGAAGTCCCAGTCATTTGTTGTCCTGGGTGCTGGAGGCATTACCAGGAAGAGCCCAGATAACTGAAATTCTGGCTTAGATCATCTCCACACCTTGCTTTTGTCACTCACTCACTGTGCAGGTGTGTGCATGGTGGGGGGGGCGGGCGGGGGGAGCTTTGTTTCCTTCTTCACCTCAGAGCAGAGGCTGTGCCGCTGGAGGCAGGCGGGGGCAGGGGCCGGAGCAGCCAAGCACTGGGCAGTCAGCAGCTGCAGCTGGTCACAGGGTACCCAGTGGTTTTTCTGGGGTGGCAGCCCAGCCCCAGTTGGGGGGAGGCAGAGCAGCCACCTGCATACCCTATAATGAATGTGGAAACTGAGGCACAGAGGTAGGAGAGGCCCATCGAGAAGGTGTTTTGGTATGTGGTGTATACCTTGGTGTATGGTGTGAAGTAGAAGTAGTATGAAGTTGTGTCCTTTCACTCAGGGACTGAGTTGTCCCCAGACAGCCCTGGAGGGTGCTGGGGAGTGAGAACAGCTTGGGCCTTTATTTTGAACATCAGTGAACTGAGCTCTGGTCATAGCCAAGTGACTGGCAGCATGAGGACATCCTCTCAGGTGGGAGCTGGGCCTGTTCTTGGTTCCCTGAGACGATGCCAGATGCTGCTTGGGGCAGGGACACCTCTAGGGGCAGGGGGAGATGGCAGGAGCAAGGGTGCTGGCGTGGGCACAGGTTCCACCGCTGCTCTGTGATAGGTTCTCTCGAGGGAGCATCTTCAGCCTCTCTTCTCTCACCCAGGCTAGAGTCAGAGCCAGGGTGGGGGAGGAGGCTGATTGGTACCAGGGTCCACAGTGCCTGCTCCTAACATGGATGTGGTGGAGGGCCAGGTGGTGGAGAGGTGGTGGCTCGGCTCACAAGGCTTCTGCTGCCCCAGCTGCATGCCCAGAGTCCAGGCTGCTGTGCCCGGCCGCAGTCTCCCCTCTCAGGCAGCCAGCAGGAAGGTGGGCAGGGTGCGGGGAGGAGAGAAGGGAGAGGGGAGGGTGTGTCCTGGGGGAGGTTAACTTGGACTGTGCCCTGGTTTGTGCGGAAACCTCGTCTGGGGAACAGAGACCACCAGGTGACTGAAGGAGGGCACCATGCCTCTGACACTCTGCTGGACCCCCACCTGCCAGTGCCACTGAAGAGAGAGGACAGTTACAGAGCACATAACTGGAGTTCAGGGATGAGGAGGCTCAGAGGGAAGCAGGTTTCCTGGAGGTTAACACTACCATTTGTTTCTGTGCCTCAGGACAGACAGAGGCAGGGGTCCTGGGCCTCTTGCCTGGGCCATGAGCACGAGCACTGGTGAGACTAAAGCCAAACCGGCCCCCTCTGTACTCTCCTGCCTCCGAGCCTCTGTCTAGGCTGTTGCTCTCCTGAGCGCCTGAACCTCCAGTTCCCCCGGCTGCAGGCCTGTAGGCTTGTTTCAATAACCTGATGAGATTTACAGAGCTATTTTATGGTTCCCTCCACACCGTGAGCTTCAGACCTGAAGCTGAGCCCAGCTTTGGTGGGGAGACTGGAAGTTTCAGGCCTCACAGGGGATCAGAACCAGAAGCCCTGCCAACTGGCACCCCAAAGCCTGGCTCGGAGAGCCTCTACGGTGCAGACACCACGATTCCTTAACCAGGGCTGGGCTAGGGACAAGCGTCACGCCCTTGTTCTAAGGAAGGAACAGCTTGGAAGCAGTTGTTCCCTAGAACATGGGGCAGGATTGCAACCCTCAGAGGGTCTCCTGGCCTCAGCCAGGGCCTCTCATGGTGCCCATTGTTCAACATCACCTTCATCCTGTTTGTAACTTGGGTTGGTCCAGCACTCTACACTTTATAAAAAACACTTTCTTGAGCTCTTGTGGTTCTTACAGCCAGCCTGGAAGAGAAAAATTACTTTCCCACTTTATAGATGAGAAAATTGAGTCTTAGGTAAATGCAGTCCTCCCCTGAGCCAACTGGTAAGACACAAACTAGAGGCTTGTGTTGTCAAGTTCAACATTCTTTCTACTACCCCAGGAAATAATTACTGAGTACAAGTAATTACAGAGTATCTACTCCTGGTTTTCCTGGCTTGTAATACACTCTCTTCCTTCTCATTTAACATCTCTGAAGTCAGGTTGCATTTCCCTCGTAATTGCTTGTCGTAGTTTGTAATTGGTGGTGTTTTTTGCTGTTAGTGGTATCTCACAGAGTGTGTATCTCACCATGGATATCCTTTAAGATTGGACGACATTCGGTGTGTGAACAACTCAGGTGTGTGCAGACGCTGCTTCTGCCTGCCAGGAGTTTTCAGTCCAGAGGACAGATCAGAGAGTCCTAGCCATTGACCCAACGCGGACTGTGTCGTGTGCACAAACCAAGTCAAGTGCCGTGGGGACTCTGGGGGGAGGGCTTTCGGGACACTGGGGGGATGGGTGGGATTTGGGCCCTGAGCATGCTGCTTCGTGTGTGCCAGCCAGCCGATCGGAAGGGCAGACCCAGCTCCCATCAGTGTGCTTCTTTAAAACGTGGACGCTGGAAGTGGACTGTTGGCGTCTCTGATGCCGTCTGCTGACCTAGTTCTTTCACGCCCAGCCTCGGCTTCCACAGCTGCAGAGTGGGGAGGACAGTGGAGACTGCCTCGCAGGGGGTCTCGAGGAGTAGGTAAAGGAGCGCAAGCAGCCAGGCACGGAGCCCAGGGCCCAGCACTGTAGGCAGAGCTTGGTCAGCGCCAGTTACCCCCACCGTGACATTCCACACATTCGACAGCAGAGTCCTCGGACCTTTGTCATCAACCACTGTCCTGTGGTAGGTGCATCCTTGTTTGTCATCTCATTTCATGGTCAGTAGCACCTGGGAAGGGACGAATTGTCATCGTAAATTTACAGGTGCCTTCACGGGGGCCTGTGGCCGGGCTGGGATTATGGCCTGTCTGTCTGATTCCCTGTCCATCCGGCAGTCTTTTTACTGGGGCGCAGCAGCTGCTGGAAAATTGCAGGCGAGGAAGGAAACCCTGCTGATCCTGGGCACTCGCTTCAGGCAGCGGATTTTATAATCCAGTTATTGCCTTTGGGCGGTCTTAATATTGGGTTTTCTGGTGGAGGAGGAGGAGAGGTCTCATTCTGAGGCACAGAGGCTAATCTGTCGGAGGGAAGATCTGCTCAGACCCTGGCCTCGCCGTGCCATCCCCGCCGCCAGTGGGAAGCCGGCAGTTCCCTTGTCTCCCTGGGCTTTGCTCATTCTTTTGTGCTTGGCTGTCCGTGAGCTCACGCTCCCCAGCCTGTGGGCCTCCCCGCTCACC
Organism: Sturnira hondurensis; assembly: GCF_014824575.4. Taxonomy (NCBI): domain Eukaryota; kingdom Metazoa; phylum Chordata; class Mammalia; order Chiroptera; family Phyllostomidae; genus Sturnira; species Sturnira hondurensis. The sequence goes on from NW_028091359.1 coordinate 20,507,644, forward strand.
CCGAGGGTGCCGCTCTGTGGTCTTGCTGCCACTGCTGCCGGTGCCCCTGCCAGGGCCCGTGGGCCTTCTCCGGTGTGTCCTTCTGTCCTCTGAGTTTAATGCAGGCGAGTGCCATCTCCTCTCCTCACCCTTTCCCCCTGTACCCTCCATTCTCTCTGATTCATCCTCTTTTGCATCTAGAACACTTGGCTCTTCAATTAACAGGCTGTGTGACCTTAAGCAGGCCACTTCTACCAGTGTCGTTCCCCTCCTGCTCCCCGACTGGATCCTCATCAGGGTCCAGCAGGAAGTACTGGGAAAGCCTCCTGGGCCCGGACATTGACTTTGCTTCACCACGCTCTCCTTCCAGCAGGGCTGGATTGTCTTGTGCCCTCTGTGGCCTGATCTGCAAAATGGGGGGAGTGACCCTCTTCTGGAAAGTCTTCCTTTGTGGCACAGCGGTTGCCTGACTCCTCCATGTGTCCCTGCAGGTGCTGGCCTACTCCCATTATGGCTCCTCTTTATTGGGTTGTAATTATTTAGTTCCCTGATTGTCTTAGTCACTAGATGTCAGTCAGTTCCTTTGCTCAGTTATTCATTCAGCAGGTACTTACTGAGTCCCTATGTGCCAGGAGCTGAGGTGACAGATAAGTGGGGGAAATAGACCAATGAGAAGTGACAATGTAAAGAGACACATAATTTGATAGGGCATGTACTGGGTGCTATGGGAGTGCCACCTGGGAGGAGGGGTGGAGGCCAGGAAGGCTTCCCAGAGGAGGTGATCTCTAAGCTAAGGCCCACAGGAGTCAACCAAATAAAGGGGAGTGGGTAGCAGGAGGGGGCCTGAGACTGGTCTTTATTAGGGCCCCAGCCCCAAGCCAGTGCCTTGCCCAGAGTGGGTCAGGAAGTTAGCTTCCAGTCTCTCTCCTCACTGCCTCTGAGTGCACCCTGCACAGAGGCAGGCGCTTGGACCACAAGGCTTCCTGGGCCCTGGGGCGCTGTGGCCAAGCAGGTTGCAGAGGTACTCTGGATGTGGCGTGTCCTGGGGAGCAGGCTGCGGGAGTGGGCGTGGCAGGGCTTGAAGGGGGCTCTGCCGAATGACTCATTGGCTGGGAGCAGGCATGCAGGTGAGCCAGAGCAGGTGTGAGCAGGGTCAGGGAATGTGCTGAGGATGCAGGAGCCTTATCCCGAGAGAAGGGCTCATTCAGGACATGCCCTCCCCTTGACCGAATGCTCACCCTTGACTGCATCCCTTCTCCCAACGTGGGCTTTCCTCTTGGGGTGTGAAGAGTCGGCAGGGACATTGCTAGGCTTCTCTGCAGCCATCCTTCTAGCTCGTGGCCCCTCCAAGTGTGTGAAACAGCCCAGTTGCTCCCTACCCAGAGCTCCCATCCTGGAGCTCTGCCTCATCCTTCCTCTACTCCTCTGACCTCCAGTGACACTTGGGGCCCCCAAGGGTGGGCCCATGGCAAGGCTTCTCTGACTTAGTTGGGGTGTGCCCTCCCCCGTGGATGGGGACATTTCCTGGCCTCTCTGTTTTCCCGAGGATGCTGTCGGGGTTTCTGGAACTTGAGCAGGGGCAGGATGGGGCTGTGTGGAGAGGGAAGCGGGCTGTGTGCGGTGGCAGGCTGGGCCAGAGGAGGAACAGCGGAGGCAAGGTGGGCTTCCTGGGTGGTGCGGCACTTGTCGCACTGTTGGGGGCTGGGGCCGGAAGGGCCAGTGTGGAGCCGGGGCTGGGAGTGGGCAGTGACAGTCACCACAGTTGCCATCGACTGGGGGCATTTGTGTCTCACCCTCCACTGGACACACCGTATAACCACACCCTGATCTACCGCTACCTTGCAACATGGGTCAGGTCTCCCATTTTCCACGGGTGAAAACTAAGGCTCAGAGGCTGTGTCACCAGCCTGCACAGCTGGTTACTACGGTTGCAGCTGGGAAGCAGCAGAGCCATCAGTTAAAACCGCATTCGCCCCACGTGAGGCCGGGGCTACTTCTGCCCCACCATGCCACTTTTATTTTTTCTTTTTGAGATACTTAAAAGTTCATTTGTTTTTTCCTTCTGAGTCTGGCATATTGCTCTTGTACCAAAGCTGGAACAGGACTGAGAGTGTGTGACGTGTTCATTCATGGTGGAAAGAGCCCCTGAGGCCCAGGGGCCCAGCTCAGGGCCGGGCCCCTCACTCTCCACACTCCACTCCACGGGTCTCCAGTGCCTTCGGCCCTGAGCCGGAGGTGCTGTATGAGCCAGGCCATTCACTTGGTTGATTTTTAATTTTTCTTGTGGGATAGCCACAGGGCATGAGGGCTGCTCTCTTTTATAAAGCGCATTAAACAAAGTTAGACCCAAGTAATACATGCAGTGATCAGAAAACAAAGCCCAGGCTGATTGTGAAAGAAGCAGCTTGCTGCAGCTCCGCCCCAGCCCCTTCCCCTCGCTTCACCTGCAAAGGAGCCACTTCGTACTCTTGGCTGTGTCTCTGAACCTTTGAGTAGGGTGTTAGGGCCTGCAAGGTTCACGTGAGTGTCTTTAAAGATGCAGGCCCTGGCTTTCCTCCGTTTAGTAATTTGTTTTTACTCTCCTTACATGCAGGGTGTCCCCGTTCACAGATGGAAACGGAGGCCCCAAGCAGGTGGGGCCTGCAGTGAGTCCCACAGCGCGCAGGACACTGGGTCTTCTCCAGCCGTGTCCTGTCGCTGCTATCACAAGGCCCAGGCCCGCCTCTGTGCACATCACAGGCCAGGAGTGTGGGGAACTCACTCAAGATAAGGACGGAGGGCAGGAATGGTTTCTGCACCCTGGCTTTCCTCTGCTCCCTGAGGAGTCTCCTCTTACCACCTGCTGGCACGGTGCCTCTTCCCAGGGAGGGACCTTTTACCTTAAAACATACAACTGTGTGGTGACTCCACCAGCCCTGGGCTCCCCAGAAAAACACTGGGCAAGGAGGGGTCAAAGGTCAGGGCTTGTCAATGTGGCATAACAGCTCCGGGCGGACACCCAAATCCTACAGTTCCTTGTTTGATCTTAAGGAAGTTGTTCAACGTCAGCAACAACAGTAGCTGGGGGTGGCAGCAGCCACACCTATAGTGGTGCTCAGGCAGGCGGCAGGGCCCCCTGGCTCCATGGGGACAGGCGCTGGTGGAAGATGATGGATTTCTTAAAGAACCTTTTGGTGAGTGTCTCGGGCTGTGGAGGAGTACCTGTCTGGGGTGAGAGGTGTGTGGGGGTGGAGCCAGAGCCCCTCCTGCGCCCCTGGTGGGGAGGCCCTGGTGTCTGTTGGCCTGCCATGGGGCATGGAAGCTGCCTGTCACTCAGGGAAGGGGGAGCAGACATCAGGTACAGGTAGCCTGTGTGTGGAGGGGCTGAGGGAGGCCGTGGCACAGAATCTGGGGCCAGGGCCTTTCCTTCCTGGTCTGGAGGGCTGAGGTGGGGGTCCTGGCACAGGACTGGGCGGGGTTCACCTCTGGCTCCTCTGACAAGGTACTGTTCCTGGTACTGTGCCAGGGCCTGAGGGGACCCGACACCAGGTGCAGGCTGTGCCACAGGTGGGGGTGCCAGGGAGAGAGTGGGAGGGACTCCATAGCTGGGCTTCCTGCCGTCTGGCTGTAAACACTTGGAGCTGGTCAGGCCACCCTGTGGTGCCAGCCCTTCTCCCCTTTGTGCCAGGGATGCGTGTTTCCCAGGATGGCCCTGGCAGGGGACCCTGTGTCCTGTCCCAGACCCTCAGAGCTCTGTGGTTAGTGTGACACTTGGAGGTGGTGTATGTGGCATTCCTGACTGGCCTGGAGTGTCAACGTCCTTTTTTGCTGAGTAAGATTGTGCCAGGAGGCTCTGTGGTCCCTTGTTTCAGCTCCTCCGGCCCCTTTGTGCCCCTCCCAGTGACCATGGGGGCCCAGGCTGACTGGGCTCGTCCCCATTCATGGACCAACCTGTTGTAGCCGGTGGTGGGCTGTGTCTTTTGCTTTCTTCCCTGCTGTGGCTGTGTTGTTCTCCTTTCTCTAGGGGAGCTGAGAATGACAGGTGAGGAGTGAGTGGGGACATGATGTGGCACTTATTTGTGGGGTGGGCCAAGGAGTCCCCCAACCTCAGGCTGTGTCACCACTGGCTGAAGGCCAGGGGAGAGCCTGGTGTCCCTGTTACCAAACAGAAATGGCCTGAGCCCTCTGGACCTTGGCAGGGGTGTGGAGTGGCACGCTGGAGGGTTTTAAGATGGGGACCGATGTCACTTGATTTATCTTTTGTAAAGACCACATGGCTGTTGTATGGGTAGTTGATTAGGGAGGTGCTAGTGTGGATGCCGGAAGCCCAGAGCCAGGGCTGCCACATGGTCCCTGTGAGGGACAGTGGGAGCTGGTATGGGCAGGGGAGCTTCTGAGAAGGGCTCAGACTTAGGACATATGTAGGCTTGCAGGTGGGCTGGGCGGGGGAATGAGGGATCAAGATATCAATGACGACCCCTGGGGTTTTGTCCTGAGTGGCAAGGTGGGTGGAGGATGGGGAGTCAGGCTGGGGTGGAGGAAGGTGTTTGAGAGAAAAAGTTAGGGAGCATTCTTTTGGGCGTCATTAAATCCAAGATGCCTATCAGAGATGCATGTGAGGTGTGGAGTGGGCACACTCAGACTTGGACTCGAATCTGGCTTCTGCCTTTACTGTGTTCACTTTGCTCTCTAATCCCCCCCCTGGGCTCTTGGGGGGCCAGTGCCCAGAGCCTGGTACACCATGGTACCCAACAGAGGATACCTTGGGGCTTCCTAAAGCTTTGCCTCTTTGTCATTCCATGTTCTAGCTCAGGAACATTCAATGGCTTCCTAATGAAAAGAGTTGAGCTTAGAACTTGCTCTTTGGGCTGATTTGGCTCAGATGTGTTTCTTTGGGTCCACATAGAGATCTCTATAAAAACTTGCATTGGTTATTGATATATAAGAATTGGGAGAGTTCACACTCAAATTTGGGTTTCTGGCTTGTCTGGAGAAGGTGGAAACTCTGTTTCTGCTGGCAGCCTGGCCTCAGAGAAGCAGCAGCTGCCCTTTGGAAGGGGCCTGTGCTCTTCCGTGTACCGTTGTTTCGCCTGCCCCGCCCCCCCAACTCTTTTCTGTGGTGGTGGTGGTGAAATTTACAGAACATAAAAATAGTCATTTTAAAGTGAACAATTCATTGGCATCTAGTGCATTTCCAATTTGCACAGCCATCACCTCTATCTAGTTCAAAAATATTTTTACTCCCTTTCAGTAAAGCCCCATTAAGCAGTTGCTCTTCATTCTCCCCTCCTTCCAGCTGCTGGCAACCAGTAATCTTCCTTCTCTGTCTGTGGATTTACCTAGTCAGGATTTTTTATAGAAATGGAATCATACTATACGGGGTTGGGGAAAGTACTGTATTGTGCTGGGTATAATGCAAACTTTTTTTTGCCCAAGTTTTTGAGGGAAAAATAAGAGTGCTTATTATACATTGGTAATACTAATTCCGTATCTGTATAAATGTTTTTAATTCTTTTTTTATGCTTATGTGTTAAAAGTATAACTCTAGAAAGCAATAACAATAGCTGTATGCAAAATAACACCCTGGAATATGATCATTGGTTTTGTTTCTAAGTATAAATAAGTACAAAATTGAATTTAAACTGTAAATGAAAGATTTTTTTCCTGAAAGTTTGGTCCAAAAACGTGGGTGCTCATTATACATGGCAAAATATGGTAGGTTTATAGTTGTGAGTATGTGATGCACAGTTTATTTCCATATTATTAAGTATTAACTATTGTATCATTTTCCATATGAATGACTGTAAACCTACTTTTGCCCCACCCTGTTTATAATCTTTTGGTATCTTTTAGTTCAGCATGATGTTGTTTTTTTAAGATTTTATTTATTTATTTTTAGGTGGGAAGAGAGGGAGAAAGAGAGGGAAACATCATTGTGTGGTTGCCTCTCCAGTGTCCCCTACTGGGGACCTGGCCCAGAAGCCAGGCATGTGCCCTGACTGGGAATGGAACTGGTGACCCTTTGATTTGCAGGCCGGTGCTCAATCCACTGAGCTACACCAGCCAGGGCCAGCATGATGTTTTGAGGCCCATTCACATTTAGCGTGTATCAGGACTCCATCCTTTTTTATGACTGAATGATATTCCGTTGTGTGGCTATGCCACAGTTTATCCACTCACCTGTTGATGGACTTTCGCTGTGTTTCCACCTTTTGGCTGTTGTGCACAGTGCTGCTTCCCAGTGGACAAGTGGACAACCTTTTTGTGCAGGTGTTTGCTGGAGTACCACTTCTCGGTTCTTTTGGGTATTTTGGGAGTGGAATTGCTGGGTGATGTGGCAACTCTGTGTTAAGGGCACTGAGGAACCGAGTTGTTTTCTATGTCAGTTGCACCATTTTACATTCTCACCAGCAGCGCACGGGATTCCTCTTTTTTTCCATTCACAGCAACACCTGTTATAGCACAAAAGTTTTGGTTTTTGATGAAGTCCAATTTAGTTACTATTTTTGTTTCCTATGCTGTCATATCTAGGAATCCATTGCTAAATCTAAGGTCATGAAGATTTACCCCTGTTGTCTTCTAAGAGTTTTATGCTTCTAGCTCTTAGTGTTAGGTCATTGCTTCATTTTATGGTACCTTCTGCACGTGGTGGGAAGTCTAGGGGGCCGGCTTCATTCCTCTGCACGCGGATATCCAGTTTTTCCAGGACCCTCTGTTGTGAGGAGGTCTTTGATAGTTGTAGGAACCTTTTTACTTGTTATTCCTTCATTCTTTCATGTTATTTGCCTGGTACCTGTAGTAATTTGCATTTTAAAATCCTGTCTTAGAGATTGAGACGTAAGTCTGCCTAATTTTTAAGATGTCTCATAAAACCCAGTCATCCTTCCATTCTTCCTCATGCTGCTCCGTCTCTGCTCTGGCCTGATTGGTCCCTTGCACACACCACCTGCACGCTAAACACAATGAATTCCGTAGGTCAGTGGTCCTCAACGTGTGGTCCCTGGACCAGGAGTATCAGCACCACCAGAACCTGTGTTTTAACAAGCACTGTAGGCGATCCTGTTGCGTTACCATCACCACAGGTGACAGAGAGCCTTGCAGGCTCCTGGCCCAACTTGATGTCACTGGAGTGGTGCCTCTGAAGGCCTCTGGCTGCAGAGGAGCTGTGCTCGGTGTGAGCTGATGGGAGGGAAGACCGAGGGAGGGGAAGAGGAGCATGAGGTAGGACAGGAGAGACGGGGAGAGAGGCTGGGTTGGAACAGGCCTGTGTCTGAATACGGCTTGTCATTGGAGCACTCACTGGGCATAGGGCTGGCTGTCCAGGCTGAGGGGGACAGCCTGTTCCCAGGGAGCAGACACTGCGTACCAGCAGGGACACAAGCGCTCAGCCCTGACTCCTAGGCCTAGGACTCAGCCTCCACTGCCTACTTCATCCCTGTCTTGCTGGGCAGAGTTTCAATCATTCACTAAGCAAGCATTTCTTGAGCATCTACTCTATACCACGTGGTTCTAGGCTCAGGGATACAGCAGTGAGCAAAATAAAGAGCTGTGCCCTCGAGGGCCTTGTGTTCCAGTGAACAGCTCCGATCTCTTCTGAGGGCCTGGGCAGCTGCTGACCCGTGGCCAGCCGCTCCCATCCTGCCATCCTGAGGATGCAGCTCTGCATCAGCATTGGAGCCGGGGAGTGTGGTGTGCCCCGGCTTAGGCAGCTGAGGGACAACGGATGTGGCTCCCGACAGGGAACGTGTTGTGTCTTGCTCCCCTAACTTTCCAAAGCTCTCTTTACAAAACTCTCCAGCAATCCTTTTTTCCCCCACAATGTCATCCTTCTCCAGGGGGATGAAAAACTTGCTCTGACCCCCGTTTGTCCCCCACCGCCAGTGCTGTGCAGCCCACACTTCCATCCCGTTTTCCTGAGGCTGCATGGGGTGGGAAACACCTGTCCTCCGTCCTGGTCTGTTTTAGTGTTTCTCCATGCCACTGACATACCTTTGCCCCTCCCTCGAGTGTGTCCTGGATTCAGGTGGGCAGGGACAGAAGGCCCTCGCTGCTGTGTGTGAGTGTGCTCTGTGTTGAGTGCCCTACCAGGCTCTGCAGACTGGCTCACAGTATCACATCGGCCTGTTAGCCCTGCTCCAAGGCGTGGTTGCTCAGACAACATTGTCCTGTGCTGTGAGCAGTGGGTGTGTGGCACCGCTGGGCAGGGGGGGTCACACATAAACACAGCCCTGCATCCAGGTGGGGAGGGGAGGAGCCCAGAGCTAGGGCAGGTTCCCTGGTAGGAACCTGGTGACGGTGGGTAGGTAGCAGTTGGGTGTCACTTCAATTAGGGTTGGAGAAGAGGAGAGGGGAGTGAGTCGTGAGCTGTTGGGGCCTTTTGGGCTGGGTGCAGCAGGAGGAAAGAATGGGTGGCGGCTGGTCTGCAGGACATGTCCATGGGGTGGGCTGCTGTGGACCAAAGGGAGGCAGGTGAGGCAGCTCCTGCCACCGGAAGGGCACTGGCTGGTGAGAGAGGTGGTGGTGGCCTCCTCTACTGCAGTGTGCCGTTGCTGCCACTTCTCCACTGTCTGGGCAGGGGGCCAGCACCAGCGAGAGCAAGGAGGGGCACTGGGAGGAGTTCTTGAGACTGGCCTTGCAGTTCCTGTTCACTTCTGCTTCCTTGGACCTCCTTCAGCGTTCTCCCCCCAGCAAGGACTTGCTTTGCCCTTCCCAGGGAAGACCAGGCAGTTTCTCTATTGGGAGGTGAGGAGCGTAGGGGTTGAATCCGAACCGAACCCTGGGGCCCAGCCTGCAGTTTCCCTGCCTGAGCGCTGTAGTGCTCTGTGTGAGTATTTCACAGCCTGCGTGGCTGGCTGTTGGAGCAATGCCCGTGGGGCATTGCTGGCTGTGGCTCTGGTTTGCGTGGCAACAGCTGCTGCTAATAATAAATTAGACAGCCGAGTGGAGGCCACTATTGATGAGGAGGCCGGATTACATTTCTCTGTAACACTCCAGCACCTGGCTTCTTGATGGAGGGGAATCCCCTTCCTAAGGGTGCCCCAGGCAGGGCCTCACTGTGTCCTAAAGGGCCTGTGGGACAAACACCAGTGAGTCAATGAGCATTTATTGAGTTCTTGCTGTGTGCCCTTGGCTATGAGCAGCAATTTCAGGGGGTGTGGACCAGGGTGTGTCTGAGTGGCTGGAGCCGCTGTTCCAGGCTGGCCTGAGTCACCCTGCTGCTAGGTGGAGAAGGAGACTCACTCTTTGCCAAGGCTGGAACTGTCCCCTTGGAAAGTTCAGCCAGTCACCGAGGAGTGGAGCCAGCCCTGCTGAGGCCTGGCTGCCACTGGCTGGTCCCTGCTCTTGGGCACTGTCCCTGCAGGAATCGGCCATGCAGCTGGTCACTTAGGGCCAGGCTGGATTGTGGCTCTTTCCCTTTCACCTCACTCCCTGTGTCAGCCCTGAGGCCCTGGAGTATCTTCATTCAGGACACGTGATTGGTTGCTGCCTATGTGCACCCTGACTGGGAATCGAGCCTGAAACCTTTTTGGTGTGTGGGACGATGCTCCAACCAACTGAGCCACCCAGCCAGGGCTGAGTTGTAAGAATTTTTTATATGTTCTAGATACAAGTCCCTAATCAGATATATGATTTGCAAATATTTTCTCCTATTCTGTAAGGTTGTCTTTTCACTTTCTTAATAGTGGTTTTTGAAGTACAAATGTTTTTAATTTTGGCCAAGTCTAATTTACTTTTTTTCTTTTATTGCTTGTGTTTTGGGTATCATAGCTAAGAGTCCATGGCCAAATGCAAGATCACAAAGATTTACTCCTGTTTTCTTCTAAGAGTTTTTATAATTTTACCTCTTAACATAGTCATTTAATTTTTGTGTGTGATGTGACTCTCCAGTTTTTGCAGCACAGTTTATTGAAAAGACTCCTTTGAACAGTGTTGTTGCCCTTGTTGAAAATTGATTGTCATGAATATATGGATTTGTTTCTGGACTCCAACTACTATTCCACTGATCTATATGTCTATTCTTATGTTAGCATCACACTATCTTGATTAATTTTGCTTTGTAGTAAGCTTCGAAGTTGGGAAGTGAGAGCCCTCCATGTTTGTTTTTCCTTTTCAAGAAAGGTTGGATGTTCTGGGCCCGGGAGTTTCCACATCAGTTTTGGGGCCAGCTTCCCACTTCCCGGAGAGGGCCTGGCTGGGGTTGCGCTAGAGGCCGCGCTGACCCTGTGGGTTTGTTGGAGAGTGCGCCACCTGCCTCTACTAACTCTAATCGCGATCACAGCATTGGTTNTATATGGATTTGTTTCTGGACTCCAACTACTATTCCACTGATCTATATGTCTATTCTTATGTTAGCATCACACTATCTTGATTAATTTTGCTTTGTAGTAAGCTTCGAAGTTGGGAAGTGAGAGCCCTCCATGTTTGTTTTTCCTTTTCAAGAAAGGTTGGATGTTCTGGGCCCGGGAGTTTCCACATCAGTTTTGGGGCCAGCTTCCCACTTCCCAGAGAGGGCCTGGCTGGGGTCGCGCTAGAGGCCGCGCTGACCCTGTGGGTTTGTTGGAGAGTGCGCCACCTGCATCTGCTAACTCTAATCGCGATCACAGCATTGGTTTCCATTTATTTAGAACCTGGTTAGTTTCTCTCATCCGTGCTCTGTACTTTTCAGAGCATGAGTTTTGCAGATCATTTGTTAAATTTACACCCATGTGTTTTATTCTCTTGGATGCTATTGTAATTGTAATTGGATTGTTCATTAACAGTGGATAAGAATGCAGTTGACTATTGTAGCACACGACCTTGCTGAACTCATTTGTATTGGTCCTAAATGTTTTTTTAGTGAATTCCTTAGGATTTTTCTATATACAAGACCATATCATCTGTAAGTAGAAATGGTTTTGTAACCAAAAGCAGGTCTGACTGACTGCTGCTCTGAAAGCCAGTACTTGGGAGGCAGGTGCTGATGGAAAGTGATTTGTTTTCAGGTGCCGACCACCTGGAAGATGGGGGACTCCCGTCTCAGAACCTATCTCCATTTCTCACTGCAGGCAGAGGGCAACAGACTAAAGAGATGAAGGGAGGGGCTGAAAAGTTCTCTACGTGTGCACTAGCCCAGTCCATTCCGATAAGGCAGGTGATGGTGTGGTGTGCGTCATTCTGGCTTAGCCATCCTGGCTTCACGTCACTGTGGCTCTACGTCATCCTGACTCCACAGTTGAAGGTCAGCAAAGCTCCCAGAGCTGGGATGCCTGAAGGTCGGAATCTGTATCTTTTAAAGTTAGTTTCTAGGATTACTATACAAATGCTGATTATCTACAAGGTACACAGTAGTCAGAGTCTGCACGGACAGAATCACTATTGAAAGAGGTGTGGGTGGGTTACAGTTGTTCTCGGTTACTATTTCCCACTGTTACAGTTTCACTTTTTCCTTTCCAGTTTGGGATGCTTTTCATATAATTTTCTTGCCTAATTGCTCTGGTCACAACATCAAATGCAATGTTAAATAAAAGTGGGGTGAATGGATATTCTTGTCTGGTTCTTTACTTTATGGACATAGTATTCAGTCTTTCATTATTAAGTATGATGTTAGCTCTGCAGTTTTTTTGTAGGTGTACTTTACCATGTTGTGGAACTTCCCTTCTGTTCCTAGTTTGTTGAGTGTTCTTTTTTTTAATCAAGGAAGGGTTTTGTATTTTGTCAAATGCTTTCTTTACATCTGTTGAAATGATCGTGTGCTTTTTGTTTTTATTCTGTTCTGTGGTATATTACATTCATTGACTTTTGTTTGTTAAACCAACCTTGCATCACTGGGATAACTCCCCGCTGGTCATGATGTATAATTGTTTTTTTTTATGTTGCTGGATTCCATTTGCTAGTATTTTGTTTAGAATTTTTGCATCTATGTTCACAAGCTATATGGTCTGTAGGTTTCTTTTCTTGTGATGGTTTTAGTGTCAGGGTAAACCAGCATCGTAGAATAAGTTGGGAGGCATTTTCTCTTCTACTTTGGGGAAAGTTTGTGAGGAATTAGCATTAACGCTTCTTTAAATGGTAGAATTCACAACTGAAACCATCAGGACTGGGCTTTTCTTTGTGGTCATTTTTTTTGATTACTAACTGAATCTCCCTCTCTCTTTTTTTATTGTGTATCTTTTTAGATTTTCTATTTCTTCCTGAGTCAGTTTTGGTAGTTTTGTGTATTGCTGAGAATTGTCCAATTCGTTTAAGTTATCTAATTTATTGACACATAGTTGTGCGTGGCATTTGTATTTTATTCTAACCAGTTTCCTGCAGATTGATATTTAAATTGTTTCTGGTTTTTGCTGTTACAGACAATGCTGCAAAGAACATGTATTGTATCTACCTTTGCATATATGTGTAACTGTGTTTATGGCATAGACTCCCAGAAGTGGAATTGCTGGGGCCGAGGTCTGTGTACTTAAAATGCTGATGTTTCTGCTCTTTATTCTCTTTCCACTCATCTTTCTATCCTTACTGATTTATGTAGGTTCTGTATGCCTAGTAAGCTTGGTCTCTTGGAGACAGGAATTGGTAGGAATGGCCAGAGCCTGTGGGAAGGACATATTTGGGAGCTGGGCGTTCTGTGGCTGCTTCTGGTCAAGGACACTTCGTGCAGGTGCCCCTCACTTGTCACTCCTATACGTTCACACCTGGGGGTTCCGACCCTGGGACCTGACCTGCCGGTGGGTCAGCATCAGCCCGAGAGAGGTCCCGTGAAGCCAGCAGCAGGGCTGGGTCTCGCCCCAAGGGTCCCTACTACAGAGGTTCTTTTCTGAGGATTCTGAGGGTTTGGAGCCTGCAGGGGAAGGCGTTTGGATGTTCTCCCTCTGCGTGAAGAAGTGACAAGGGCGTATACTTGGTCCTCCTTATCACTGCTTTCTGTTCTTTCCTATTTTTTCTGGTGACTATTTGTTCTGGGCATGCGTTCACTCACAGCTTTCCAGGGCCCAGATGTGGGCAGTGAAGATGTGGCTGTTACCACCGAGTGGGAAGCGGGGAAACTTCAGAGGGAGCCACGGAGCTCTCAGCCCCTCACCCCTTCATTCCACTTTCTTTCCCCTCTTTTTGTCTTCCCTGGGGTTTATAAAGGTGGCACCAAAGTAGGTTAAAGATTTGGATTTATGTACTTTTAGGTTTTTAAGGTAACCCTTCGAGGCCCTGGGAGGCTGCTGCTCAGTGGCTCCAGACTTGGCTTCTTGAATTCAGCTCCCAACAAAGGCAGGCAGACGGCACGTGCGGGGCTCCAGCCCCCGCCGCTGCCCTGGCCAGAGCGGCACTGCTTTCATTTTGTCTGTCTCTCTGTCCATCCTCACCCAGGGACATGCTTCCATTGGCTTTAGAGAGGGGGAGGGGGAGAGACACATGGGTATGAGAGAGAAATAGGTTGGGACTGGCTGCCTCCCGTGAGCATCCCCACCAGGGACCGAACCTGCAGCCCTTTGGTGAAGAGAATGACACTCCAGCCGCCTGAGCCCCGCGGCCAGGGCTCATTGTTTTTATACACTAGAGATCTAAGTGAGATTTTGTGTGAGGACATGGAGGGCTCTGGTGGCAAAGCGGTTGGAAAAGCAAGCACCCGGGGTGGACATCTTGACCCCGGTTGGGTTGAAAACATCCCAAACACCATCCTGCTGGGGGCCGGCTGCCAGGACTGACAGGTGTTTTGGGGAACTGGGATTTTCAAAGGCCCCACAGGGTCCTCTCTCCTGACAACAGAGAGGAGCGCTGCTCCTCTCTGAAGGTGAGATCGATGACCTTCTCTCTTGGCCCCAATCCGTTTTGTCTCTGGGGAAACCCCGGGTGACGTAGGCTTGCAGACCTCTGGGCTGACGTCCCATTATTCTCTTCCTCTTGTGTCTTTCAGTCGGCGGAGTTCTTCGAGATGTTGGAGAAAATGCAGGTGAGCATCCACAAAGTGGGGAAACCTCACCCTGGGGTGGGGAGGGCACCACCCCGACTGAACCCACGGGCAGAACATGGGGACCTTGGAGGGAGAGGAAGAGAAGAGAGGACTCACAGTGCCCTCGGCCCGGACAACCTGAGACAATTTCCGTGCTAAGTGGCACCGAGGGTCCTGGGGTGGCTCCTGCCTGAAGAACAGGGAGAAGAGAAACAGCAGAAACCCCAGCGGAGCAGATGGATGCTGTGAACCCCACGCATGTGGGGAAGGTTTGAGTGACGTTCCTAGAATGGGTCGGGAAGAAAGCCTGGAAAAAAAGCCCCTTCTTGGGAGACTCGTCTTGTGTCTGGGAGGCGGAGCTGTGGGTGAGAGGCAGACCTGAGTTCAAATTCTGCATCTAACGCCAGCTTGCCAAATTCCTTCCGCTCTCTGAGCCTCTCGTTCCTGTGTTTTGTCTACTCACAACACTAGTCTTGCCTCACTCTGACACCAAATGAGTGGCTGTTTTCCCCCACCCCACAAAACAGTTCTGTGACACCAGCTGGGTGTCTGACCATTCCCCTCAACTCCGAGGACACCTTCTACCTGGAGTTAGGGTCCAGCCCCACAGGGTGAGGGCTCTGCCCACAGGCTGCCCCACTTCAGATGCCGGTCGCACGTCCAGGTTATCAGCTGTGCTTGTGACCCACCCGCTATAAATTGGAGGTTCCCACGACACCCCTTCTCCTGTTCAATTAATTTGCTAGAGTGACTTAGAGAACTCAGGGGAACACTTTACTTACTAGATTACTGGTGTATTACAAAAGGACACAACTCAGGAACAGACAGACGGGAGAGATGCAGAGGGCAGGGGTGTGGGAAGGGCTCAGAGCTTCGCCGCCCTCGGAGTGCACCACTCTCCCCAAACCCCCATGAACTCTCACCAGCACCAGAAGCTCTCCAAGTCCCATCCTTCTGGGTTTTATGGAGGCTTCATTACTTAGGCACAACTGACTGGATGATTCCACCTCGGGCTTCTCTCCCCTCCCGGAGGTTGGGGGTGGGTGGAACTGAAAGTTCCAGCCCTTTGGTTGTGGTTGGTTGCCCTGAACCTGCTCCCATCCTTAGAAAGTCCCCAAAGTCACCTCGCTGACACAAACTCACGGATAACACTCCCTTCCCCTGTATGGCTCAGGGGCTGTTGCAGGAACCAAAGGCCCAATGTCATGACAGAAGTGCTGCCAAATGCCCGCATCGCACTTGTCCCTTAGGGACCTCCCAGGGTTGCAGGGGGTCTGCCAGGAACGGGGTGGAGACCAACATAGTATTTCTTAGGACAAGCCCCAGTATCTGGCTTCTATAAGTAAATAAGAGTAACTGTGCCCACTTGTTGCTGGGATGAAGTGAGATGATAATATGTGTAAATACTGGGGAGGCACTGCCGAGAAATCAGTGTTCAGGGTAGACTTGGGGGGCCTTTGTAACTCCTCACTACCAAGGGGTCAGGGCTCACAGGTAAGGCCTGGCGACGCCCTAGGGGTAGGGGGAGAGGACCAGAAGGTTCCACTGGTGCAGGTAGAAGAGTGGAAAGAGCATATTGGAAATAGCGCATGTATTTCAAGCACTTGTTTGGGGTCAGAGATTGACAGGTGTTATCTTGTTTCTTCTTGACAAGGCTCCCAGGAAGTAGGTACATTGTTGTTGTTGTTGTCGTCATCATCCCCATTTCACAGGTGAGGAAACTGAGGCAGGGAGATATTAAACACTCCAGGGCTCATGACTGGTGAGAAGCCTCAGAGCCAGAAGGCTTAGTCGTTATATCATACCTTTTACCCAAAGTAGGTGCTCCAGGCTAAGGAAGGAGGATTATTTCTACAGGAATGGCCTGGAAGCTCTAGGAAGTGAGGCAGGTAGGGCAGCCACTGCTGTCCTGAGATGCAGGTGGAGCTCCTGGGGGCTGCTGCTGTGAGCGAGGTCCTCGCTGGAAAGTGGACGTGGAAGGGGAGGGAAAATCTCCCTCTCGTCTTTAGGAAAATCTCCCTAAGGACGTTTAGGGGGAAAATATTATTAGTGGTTGTGTCGTTATTGTGAGCAAGTCACTAAGATCCTCCTCCATGCCTAGCAGAGCGTAGACCACAGACTAACCTCACGTGTATCTGTAGGCGCTCAGGGAACTTACAGCCAAGTTGTGGATACAGGCACGGCATGCACCTTGACAGCGAGCAGCCAGAAACTGGGGTGAATGAAGTGCTCTTCCCAGAGCAAAGCTGGGATTTCTACCCCAGCCCATGGAATCGTGGCACTCTGGGAAGCTGGCAGGGGTTTGGCAGCTCACCCTGCCTCCTCCCTGGTTTCTCCCACTGCCACCCATCCCTTGCCACCCCTCCCCCAGTGGAGCGCCCTGCTTCTCTGTTTCAGCACGTAANTCAGGGAACTTACAGCCAAGTTGTGGATACAGGCACGGCATGCACCTTGACAGCGAGCAGCCAGAAACTGGGGTGAATGAAGTGCTCTTCCCAGAGCAAAGCTGGGATTTCTACCCCAGCCCATGGAATCGTGGCACTCTGGGAAGCTGGCAGGGGTTTGGCAGCTCACCCTGCCTCCTCCCTGGTTTCTCCCACTGCCACTCATCCCTTGCCACCCCTCCCCCAGTGGAGTGCCCTGCTTCTCTGTTTCAGCACGTAATTCAGCCCTGTTTGACTGGCCTCGTGTTATTCTGCTGTTCTGAGGCTGCTCGGCTTGACTTCCTAAAGTAGATTGGGAGCCCCTGCAGGGCAGGAGTCTGGTGTTTTGCTCCCTCTGGGTCTTCAGGGCCACTGACAGCCTCGGTGGTTCGCTGATTCTGTGTCTGCTGAGGCTGCTGGGAGGTAAATCTGACTTCCCAGTGTTCAGGTCCCTACTGTGTCCCAGCCTCGGAGGGGCCCATGGTTCCCAACTCCTGTGTTTAGGGAACTCATACATGGGGAACCGGTGAAGACAGAGCTGGTGGTACAGCCTGATTCTGTCCTTGTGTGTGGGCCCCCTCTGTCCTCATGCTGCCGTTGTGGAGACCGAGGTTCAGGGGCCATGTGCCCAGGGTGCTTTGTGAATTGTGAGGAGCTGAAGCTGAGGTGCGGGACTCCTAACCCCAGCCCTTTGAAGAAGGGTGTAATCTTTGTGAAGCAACAGAGGCCAAGGTCACCCTGCCCTTCTGGGTTCTGACCCTGACACAGTCTAGCTGAGTGACCTTGGTCAAGTTTTTTTGCCTCTCTGAGCCTCAGTTTCTTCGTGGCTGGGGGGAGGAGAGATGGTGACAATGCCTGTTGCAAAGGGTGACAGACTGAGTAGGGGAGAGGGCCCAGTGTCTGGTGGCCCTGTCATAGGGGAGGGGTGGGGGCAGGAGGCTCTAGTTTTCCTGCCCAGGGGCTGTTCCCAGGCTGGAATGACTAATACAGGACAAACGAAACAAACTTCTGACATCACCCCACCCCACCTTCTGCCCATTTTGCCTGCCTGGACAGAGTCTGCTGGCCCACCCAGGTGGCTTTCTCCCTGTGGGGAGAGAAGTACCTGTCCAGTGGGAGGGGCCCTCCCACGCCCACCTGACCCCAGCGCTGGGGGGTGACTCAGCCTAGAGAAGTCCTGAGAAGCTGAGGTCTAGGTCCGCCCAGGGAGCAGGAGCCCTGTGATCCACGGGCTATGGGATTTGGTCATGCACTTAGGGGACAGATGGCCCGGCTTCACAGCCAGGCTCGGCCATTAGCTAGCCGAGTGACATTAGGCAAACAAATTCCTCCCTGGGCCTCAGTTTTCTCATTCCCGGAGAGGTGCTGAGGGCTGCAAAGGAGACGACAAAGGGGTGGGCGTGGCAGGTTCAAGTTCCCTGTGTTATATGATTAGGTAGCAGCTGCTCCGGGACTCTCTCCTCCCCAGAGAGGACCTGTTTCTCCCAGTTGTCCCACCATCTCATACCCTTGTGGGATTTATAAATTAACACACAACTGTGGGAACACCGTGTCCTCTCTGCCCACAAAACCCAGTTAAGTGGAGCCTGACCATGGGACTGCAGGCCGAGGCCCTGTTCCCCAGCACTGAGTCCTCCTGACGCCTGCGGGGGCCGTTTGGTCCAGGCTCCGCATGGAGTGTGGTCTTTGCATGACTGGCAGGTGGGAGGACGGGCATTAGAGCCCTCACTTCACAATGGAGCTGTGAAGGCTGCACAAGGCTCAACGCTATCTAGGGTCACCAATAGTAGGACAGTGGTGGAATGAGGACCAGGCCGAGGCCACCGGCCTGCTACCTGTGGCACCTCCCACCTCCCACTGGGGGTGGAGCTGGTGTGGTGTGAGGTCCGGAGTGCTGGCTCTGACCCCCACAGACATGGTTCTCATTCTGCTTCTCCCCTCACCCTCAGAGTCTGGGGGAGCTATTATAGCACCATGGTGAGGACATTGCCGGCCTGGTGACAATAATAAGTCACAGCTTTTACTATATTCCAGTCACTCTTCCAGGGGCTTACTTAACATGTTATCCACATTGAACCTTCACCACCATAGTAGGTGCCTTTATTGTTCACATTTTACAGATGGGAGCACGGAGCCACAGAGGGGTTTTAATGACTTGCCCAGGGTTATACGGTCCTAAGAGACAGTGTTGGGATTTGAACCCTGGTGGTCTGGCTGAGTCCATCTCTTACCCCCCTGGCCTGCTGCCTCACCTGGGCCACTATGAGGTCTGAGAGTGACAGGTGTGTGACGTGTAAGGGCCCAGTGCATGGCAGCCATTGCTGTTGTTTATTACTAACCGTCAGCTAAGGCAAGTGCTTCTAAGGAACTAACTCTGTTTGGTCTCTGTTCTGTGGCCCTTGCTTTTCTATGGATCCTCTTTTCCTTGTTTCTGCAGGGGATCAAGCTTGAAGAGCAGAAGCCGGGACCCCCGAAGAACAAGGTGGGCTGGGTGGGTGAGGTGGCAGCCAGGTGGGCCCGGCGAGGGGGCCGTGTGAGAGGAAGTCAGGGGGATGGCCTGCATGCTGGGGTCCCTGTCTTACACCATCTAACTCCAGTTTTCACCGAGAGCCACTCAAGTGGCCGCAGCTTTGTTGACTAGGGCACGGTGGGCCGCTTCAGAGCAGGCCACGGCGGAGGCCTCGGGGAGGCCGAAGGGCTGGCTCCTCCACTCCGCTCCTGTGAGTGGAACCACACATGGCGTTTAGGGCCCAGGCTCCTGCTGCAGGCTCCAGCAGTGTCAGCTCTCAGCTTCAGGTTCCATGTCTGAGGCCCAGGGGTGCAGTGTGTCACTTGGAGGTCAGCCCCCTTGCCTGGAGGGGGTGCTGGGTGGGCCACAGCCTGCTTCCTGTGGCAGCCTCCTAGGGTGAGAAGCCAGGAGGGTCAGCGGTAGGTGAAGTTCAGCGCCTCTGTGTGCTGCGTCTTCCTCCTCTGTGTGCTGCGTCTTCCTCCTCTGTGTGCTGCATTTTTTTTCTGGCCGCTTTGCACTCAGGTTCTGCCAGTTTGGGGACAAACTCAGGAGAAGCCCGAGCCCAGAGCTGCCTCTGGGCTATTCATCCATCTGGTGTTCTTCCCGCTGCTGCTCCTAAAGCCCTAGTGCAGGCTGCCAGGGCCCCCAGCACACCTGCTCCCCGGACGTGGGGCACCGATAGAAACAGTGGTCACACTCGCTGGGCACTGCAGCACTAACGGCGGCATGTTTGTTTGTCTCGTAGGATGACTATATCCCGTACCCCAGCATCGACGAGGTAGGAGCCCCCTGGATCCTGTCTCTGGGGCAGGGTTGGGGGAGCTGGTGGTGATGATGGGATCCCTGTCCCACCCTAGGGGGGAGAGAGCCTTGGGACTGGGACCTGCAGCCTGAGGCCTGAGGCCTTGCCCCTGTGTGACTCCAGCTTTTTCTCTGGGTGTACATTGGGAGTGCTGAGGTTGGAGCTGTTGTGGGGCTTGTAGGAGGGGTTCATGGGATTGCCTTTAGCCTCATGTGTGGGGGTGCCCTCCATGGAGAGGTTCACAGGTGGGGGCATCCCACCCCTGGGGCCCCTCCTCTGCCCCTGCAGACCCAGGGCAGGCTGCAGTGCCAGACACTCCCTTCACCTCCAGATTGTGGGGAAGGGAGGCCCATACCCCCTGGTCGTCCTGCCCCAGTTCGGGGGCTACTGGATCGAGGACCCGGAGAACGTGGGCACGCCGACCTCCCTGGGCAGCAGCATCTGTGAGGAGGAGGACGAGGACAGCCTTAGCCCCAGCACCTTCAGCTACAAGCTCGAGTGCAAGAGCGAAGCCAGGGCCTACCGCAGGCACTTCCTAGGGCAGGTGAGGCCGAGGGGCCCGGTGAACACAGCCACCGAGGGGGTCTGTGTGGGGAGCGCAGTGTCGCTCTCCAGTGTCACCTGCCCCTCTCTGCACCCTTTATGTGCTGTCAGTCTCTGTCCACCTTGGGGAGGCCTGACTGGCCCTGCTCCCCAGTTTGCAGAAGTCTGGAAGGCACAGTGTGATGGGCCCTTGCGGGGACCACCCCCAGCAAATGTCCTCAGAGGAGATGGAATGAGTAGTGTTTGGGGGGTGAAGGAGGGTGGAAGGAAAAAATATGTTCTCACACCTCAAAGTGTCCATTTCCATCTAAACAGTACAAATCTCTCACGCCCGCATTCAGGCCAGTCCCCGGGTGCTTATACTGGATGATGTGCTGTGAGCCTCCAATTGCTTAGCAGTGACAGTTACATTTCTTCAAATATATTCTGCTCTTCAGACCTGCCAGGTTTCAGAAGCTCTGAGGGCAGATTTTGGAAGTCTCCAGCCTAAGTCAGCTTTGCTGGGTCTCACAGGATGGAGCTGGAGCGGGGCCCCCCTCCCCCCTCCCCAGTCCCCCCGCTGCCCCCTGCCTTGTTAAAATGCAGACTCCAGGGCCCCAGCCTGATACAGCAGGTCTGGGTGGGCCCCCTGAGCCAGGGAGAGACCCACTGTCCAGAGATCTTCCTGCTCCACGTGGGCAGAGGCACCAGGGCTCCTCCTAGTTTTATTCTCACTGATAGTCTGAACTGGAGGGGCTGCTCCCTGGGAGCGTGGAAGTGGCTTCAGTGCCTTGTGTGAAGAACTTGAGCTTCAGTCAAGACGGGTGTGGGTTTGAATCCTGGATCTGTCGCCTACCAGTGGTGTGACCCTGGGTGGTTACTTAACCTCCCCGAACACGTTTTCTCCGTCTGTGAAGCGGGGGCAGTGGTGCTCTCTCCCCCATGAAGTTCTGGTCCTGGGTTAAAGGAGACAGTGGGTAATAATGGGCCCTTCGCCCAGTGCCTGGCACTGGCACAGACGGCCTGTGGACTTGGTGGTGGGGCCTCCTCTCTCCCTTCTTCCGCCTCTCCCTCCTCATCTGTAGCAGCCACTGCTGTGGCGTCCTTGTCTTCCTACGTGCCGTGGGCTTCTCACTCCTGGGCAAGGAGGTGATTTGGGGGGATGGTCCCTGGAAGGTCTCCCTCCTTCCTGCTAACACCACCTGATTTCTATTTCCAGGATCATCTGAACTTTTACTGTACTGGAAGCAGTCTGGGGAACTTGCTCCTGTCCATCAAGTGCGAGGAGGCGGAGGGCATTGAGTACCTTCGGATAATTCTCAGGTGGGGCTGCTGTGCTGTGGAGGCCACACCCCTCGTGGCGGACACCCAGAAACACCAGTCTGACCAGTCCCGTTTGGGCGTGCTGCGGGGAACAGACGGGCAGTGTTGGAGTTGCCAGGCAGGGGGACCGGGTGTTTATGCCAGCTGGCTGACCCAGGTCTCAGGGTTCCATAGAGTACACCCTCACCTGCCTGTCTGTGGCGGTAAGGCAGCTGGGAAGAAAAAACGGGGATGGCTCATCATGTGGAGACACAATGTCAGATCATCCCGGGAGAGGGTTTGCCAGAAGACTGCCCATGGTGTGCGTCCAGACAGGAAATATAAATCCCAAAGCAGCTGTGTTTCTCAAGATGGAATGATGGCCACAACAGGTGCACTGATTTACAGCTGAGCCGGGGACCTCTCTGGATGATGACATCCTCATGGGCAGGAACTGGAACTGGTCTCTGTTGGGTTTCACTCACTTGTCTTGTAGAACCTCTTGCACCAGGAACTGTGATAGGTGCCTGGGCTGCAGGGATGGGTGAGCCGTGTGGTCCCTCTTCTCTACTGGCTTACACTCTGGTGGGAGGGGGAAACAGGATTTCAGTGTCTGTCACGGGTATTATTTTGGTGCTGCGCATGGGATGCTGTGGGAGCACAGAGCCTGTGTGTTATTCCTGCCTGTCCCCAGTGGGCTGGCGGACAAGCCAGGGCAGCCAAGTGTCAGGGCCAAGTGCTGGAGCTTAGCAGAGGGCTGTGAACCGCTCCAGCTCCCAGCCCCTGTGGGCTGAATCGAATTGGAAGTCCTTGAAGGTATTTGGAAAAGAACATAACTTTTTTTTCTGCCCAAATTTTGAGATAACTATGGGAGGAGAGAGGGACACAGCCCTGCTATGGGAGAGATGGGGTGGTACCAGGAAGTTGGTAGCACCCATTTGGTCTTGGTTTGCTTTTTATTTAAAAAGGAAGTGATTTAGTTCTGGGCCAGTGGCGGGAGGAGGAGCCAGCCCCCATTTAGGACAGAGATTCTCCTTTGGCGAGTCCGCAGAATTGGGGCGGAGGGCACCGTGGTGGCCCCGGGCTCGTGCCACCTCTTCCCTTGCCTCTTGTTCCAAGATTCTTGGGGCCAGGTGGCAGGAAGAAAAATGATTAAACATAGGCTGAGGAGATCTTCAGAAGCTGAGATGCAAAATGTCATCACATGCTTTCTCTGTGCAAAGTCGCCGAGAGGAGCACGAGAAGAAGCACCAGATGCTTCAGTCAGCTTCTCAGAGTTCCTAAGATGTCCTAAGAGAGATGGAGCGGTGTGTCTGTGAAGAGAAAGGGAAATCTGGATATATGGCAAAGGTGGACAAGGCCCGTTGTGAAAGAGAAATGAAGTCTTTTTTTAATAAACAAAAAATCTATTAATAAGCTCCCATAATTTATCCATCAAGACATTTTGATTTCAATAATGCATTCAGGTACCTAAAACACAATCATGTCCCAGAGTAACATGTTATATATAAGGGAATGGTTGAGGAGAAAATCAGGAAATACAAAATGTTTGTTACTGCAAGCAATTTTAATACAAAAGTGTCTTGTTTTTAAACAGTTCATTGGTAGTCTAATATCCCTCCTGAAGGGGAAACAAGAGAGCAGTTCAAGGATCCCCGCACACCCAAGAGGCCTCCTTCGGCCTTCTTGTTTTGTTCTTCTCCTCGGTTCATCTACAAATCAAAGGACTGCGTTCCAGCCTGTCCGCTAGTGATGCTGTGAAGCAGCTGGGAGAGACGGGGAGTCACAGCTGCGGCCATGAGCAGCCCGAGGAAGGGAAAGTGGCTACACTGAGGAGAAATCCGGGAAGGGTGATGCTGCAGACCGAGCTAAAGGAAAGCCTGATGTGGCAAAGGGGGCGGCCGTGAAGGCTGAAATAAGCAGGAAAAAGAAGAAAGAGGAGGAAGATGATGATGAATAAGTTGCTTCTAGTGCAGTTTTTTCTTGTCTATAAAGCATTTAACCCCCTATACACAAATCACTCCTTTTAAAGAAAAAAATTGAAACGTAAGGCTGGGTGAGATTGTTTTTAAACTGTGCAGTGTCTGTTTTTGCAGAGTTAATGCATTACCGAATGTGCGTTCAGGTAGCCCTGTCCTGCTGGCCTTCTCAGGAGCCACAAGCCTTGCCTGGTACAGGATGTGCCTTGGCGGGGAGGGGTGAAGCAGGCTCTTGTTGGTGCTGTGCATGGATTAGTTGTTCATGGAGAATGTGGTTCTCATCTTCAGTTGTCTCTGATGCAGCTTATATGAAATCAATGTTGTTCTGTTAACTGAATACCAATCTAATGGCAGAAAAGGTTGTAGCTGTTTTGTCGACATTCTGAATGCTTCTAATAAATTTTTTTAATTAAAAAAAGAAGCAGGTTTTTTTTTAACTGAGGTTCACCTGCCTAAAAATTATATTTTCAAGGCAAGGAAGAATCAATTAAACCACCAGAGCCAGTTTTCTGAGGGAGCCTTACCTGCACCCTCATGTCCAAACAGGACTTTGAGCTAGGTGACCCTCTGTAAAGAGAGTTATCTTTTTTCTTAGTAAAAATCTGACCCGGGTTGGGTAGGGTTTCTGAGTCAGACGACACGGAAACGTCAGGATCTAACCTCTTTTTCTTGTACTGTTTCCTACCTGAAATGCTACATCAGGCCTGAAAATGAGAGAAAGATGCCAGGAATGTGGTAACATGCTGATTTTTTTTGTGTGTGTGTGTGATCTGTGGGGCAGTTAGGACTAAAATGTAGGGATGTTGGAAGTTGAATTCCAGGTCCCCTTCCTGAGAAAGCAGTGTCATGTGGGAATATAGAAGATTGGAGATTTTGGGGGAGTCCTGTGCTCTTCAGAAGTGAAGGAGCACCCTGGAATAGTTAGTGTCTTTCTACATGGAATCACTGGCTGTTTTGAGCCAACCATGTTTGAAATCATTGCCACGGGGAGCCCAAGGGCAAACTCAAATGTGGCTCTTGCACATAGAAAGCCCGTGGATAAGGTGGTGGAGAGAAACCGTACACCAGCTAGCAAGTTGGGCAGACCCGTCAGGTCCTTGGAGTGATGGCCAGGCCAAAGTGAAAACCAGGCATAAAAAGCTGGCCCTTCTTTACGAGACACAGAGAAGGGATTATGCGGAGGTGAAACTTCCTGCTGGCGGTGACTCCTGTCCCTTGTCCCCTTCCTCATTCCTCATAGGCTTCTGATTATTTGATTGATGTCTCTCGACAACCAGCTCTTCAGCCTAAAACCTGAGAAGACTGTTTAGCAGTCTGTGTGTGCCATTGAGAGTAGCCCAGAAAAACTGACACACAATTTGGAAACAAATAACAAGCCTGAATAGATTTCTTCCTTTTTTTTTACAGTGTTTTTTTTTAAATTTTTATTTTTATTTAATTCTTGTTCAAGTACAGTTTTCTGTCTTATATTCCCAGCCCTGTCCCCCCAAGTGCTCCCCACCTCCCTTTCATTTCTGCCCCTCACCTTAGTTATTGTCCATGTGTCCTTTGTACTAGTTCCTGTAGATCCTTCCCCTTTTCCCCTATGATTCTCTCCCCTCTGGACCCTGTCAGCCTGTTCCGTATTTGAGTGTCATTGGTCATATTTTGCTTGCTTGTTTGTTTTCTTGTTTAGATTCCTGTTAACGGTGATATCATATGGTATTTGTCTTTCACCGCCTGGCTTATTTCATTCAGCATAATGCTTTCCAGTTCCATCCATGGTGTTGCAAAGGGTAGGAGCTCCTTCTTCCTTTCTGCAGCATAGAATTCCATTATGTAAATATACCATAGTTTTTTGATCCAGTCATTTACCGATGGGCATTTAGGTTGCTTCCAACTCTTGGCTATTGTAAATTGTGCTGCTATGAACATTGGGGTGCATAGGTTCTTTTGGATTGGTGTTTCAGGGTTCTTAGGATATACTCCTAATAGTGGAATTGCTTGGTCAAAAGGCACGTTCATTTTTAGTTTTCTGAGAAAATTCCATACTGTTTTCCATAATGGTTGTACCAGTCTGCAATCCCACCAACAGTGAACTAGGGTCCCCTTTTCCCCACAACCTCTCCAACATTTGTTGTTTGTTTCTTTGTTTGTGATAGCCATTCTGACTGGTGTAAAGTGGTATCTCATTGTGGTTTTAATTTGCATCTCTCTGATAGCTAGCGATATTGAGCATCTTTTCATGTGTCTCTGGATCCTCTGTATGTCCTCCTTGGAGAAGTGTCTGTTCAAGTCCTTTGCCCATTTTTTAATTGGAGTGCTCATCTTCTTTGAGTGGAGTTGAGTAAGTTCTTTGTATATTTTGGAGATGAAATATTTGTCTGAGGTATCATTGGCAAATATGTTTTCCCGAACAGTTGCTTCTCTTTTTATCTTGATACTGTTTTCCTTAGCCATGCAGAAGCTTTTAAGTTTGATGAGATCCCACTTGTTTGTTCTTTCCTTTATGTCCTTTGCTCTAGGGGACATATCAGTAAAAATCTTGCTGCATGGAATATCTGAGATTTTCCTGCCAATGCTCTCCTCTAGGGCTTTAATGGTTTCCAGGCTTATATTTAAGTCTTTTATCCACCTTGAATTTATTTTGGCGTATGGTGTAAGTTGGTGCTCAAGTTTCATTTTTTTGGCATGTAGCTGTCCAGTTCTCCCAACATCATTTGTTGAAGAGGCTATCTTTACTCCATTTTATGTTACTGTCCCCTTTGTCGCATATTAATTGACTATAGAGATTTGGGTTTGTTTCTGGGTTCTCTGTTCTTTTCCATTGGTCTACGTGCCTATTTTTATGCCAGTACCAGGCTGTGTTGATTACAGTGGCCTTGTAATACAGTTTGATATCAGGTATTGTGATCCCTACTACTTTGTTCTTCTTTCTCAAAATTGCAGGTGCTATTCGGGGTCTTTTATGGTTCCATATAAATTTTTGAAGTGTTTATTCTATGTCTGTGAAATATGCCATTGGTACTTTAATGGATATTGCATTGAATCTGTAAATTGCTTTGGGTAGTATGGACATTTTGATAATGTTAATTCTTCTAATCCATGAACATGGTATATGTTTCCATTTATTTGTGTCTTCCTTGATTTCTTTCTTCAGTGTTGTGTAGTTTTTTGCATATAATTCTTTTACCTCCTTGGTTAAGTTTATTCCCAGATATTTTATTTTTGTTTTTGCTATATCGAATGGGATGTTTTTCTTGATTTCTGCTTCTGCTGTTTCATTGTTGGTATACAAAAATGCCTTTGATATTGACTTTGTATCCCGCTGTTTTGCCAAATTCATTTATTAGTTCAAGCAGTTTTTTTGGTAGAGGCTATAGGATTTTCCATGTACACTATCATGTCATCTGCAAACAATGCCAGTTTTGTTTCCTCCTTTCTGATTTGGATGCCTTTTATTTCCTTTTCATGTCTGATCACTGTGGCTAGAACTTCAATCTCTTCCTTTTTAAATTTAAGTATGGAGAAGAAGAAGAACCTCAGGAATCAGTGAAAGAAAAGATTCTGCATCTAAAAACGCATAGCCTAGCATTTAAAAGGTAGGAAATAATCCTTTTGAAAAGGACTTAGTATAGAAAGTCAAGTAAAATTTAGGTATCTAAAAGTCAAGTAAAGTTTAGGTATCTAAATTTTACTAGTTACTAGGTATCTCGTAACTTTGTGTTTTCAACAAACTTCTGGAAAAAAACTTGTATGAAAGAAAAGACAAAGATAAAATAAGGTAACAGAATTAGATGAAAAATTTACTGGTTACATTAAGGAAATAGCCCTGACTTGTGTGGATCAGTTGTTGGTTGAGTGTCATCCCACAAAGTGAAAGGCTGCTGGTTGGATTCCCAGTCAGGGCACGTGTCTGGGCCGTGGGTTGGTCCTGGTCAGGGCGCATGTGAGAGGCAGGTGATCGATCAGTGTTTCTCTCTCTTTCTCCCTCCCTCCCTTCTTCTTTCTCAAGAATAAATAAATAAAATCTTTAAAGAAATTAAGAAAATAACACAAGAAAACTAAAAACATCCAGAAAGAATTTTAAATGGCATTAGAGGCAGTAAAGAGCAAAATCTACTTTGTGGAAACCCCAGTTAGTAACATTGAGAACATGCTTAAGAGGCTCTCACATAATTCAAAGGAAGACATAACAGCCTTCAAATGATGAGAGAAAATCATAATGACTATGTAGGATGGCGAGCAGGAATTAAATGTTGATATTTGATTTTTTAAAGCTGTTGAATACTTAAATCTGCAGATCAAAGTGACTCACTCAGTATCAGACAAAATCAGTGAAAGGAAACTTGTAATTGGACATATTTTAATGAAAATTTGGTATTCTATGGATAGAAAATCATTGGTAGAATAAGAACATTCCAAGTAAAGACAAAGAAAACATACACACATAGAAAAAGATACAATATAAAGGAATCATAAATGAATACATGTAATAGAAGTCTGAATACATAGATGATGTACAAAATATGAGTTAAATTATACCATTAAACAGTAAAGATTATTTTGCCTGTTTCTTCTGTATTTTTAAATTAAATTTTTATTGTATTTATTCCCATTCCCATTTAGTCCCCTTATATTCCCTCCCCCCAGCAGTTACCATCCTGTTGTCCATGTCCATGAGTGCTTTTTCCTTTTTTTTTTAAGATTTTATTTATCTTTAGAGGGAAAGAGAGAGGCAGAGAAATATCAACGTATGGTTGCCTCTCATGCGTCCCCTGCTGGGAACTGGCCTGCAACCCAGGCATGTGCCCTGACTGGGAATCGAACTGTGGTTGTTTGGTTCACAGGTCCGCACTCAATCCACTGAGCTACGCCAGCCAGGGCAGTCCTTTTTCCTTTTTACTCAATTCCTTCACTTCCTAGACCCCACCCTTTACTAGCTGTCATCTGTTCTCCATCTATGAGTCTGTCTCTGTTTTGTTTGTTAGTTCAGTTTGTTCATTGGATTCCACATGTGAGTGAAATCGTATGGTAATTGTCTGACTGGCTTATTTCACTTAGCATAATGTGCTCCAGGTCTATCCATACTGTTTAGCAAAGTGTAAAATTTTCTTCTTTTTTATAGTTGAGTAGCATTCCATTGTGTAAATGTCCCATAGTTGTTTCATTCACTCATTTACTGAAACAGTAATGATTCTAAGTTGGGTCATCTCTTCCCCTAAAAACCCCCCACAGATCAATCAACCAGTTAGTCAACCAGTCTACATTTTATTAAAGAAAGTAGCTCAGTATATTTAAAAAGAAAATTGTTGAGAAAAAGTTATAACAAATACAAAAAGAAAGCACAGTTGGCAGTATTAATATGGAAAAGTAGAATTCAAGGTGAAAAAGCAGTCAGTGAGAAAGGCTGCTATTGTCTAGTCATGAAGGATGAGGTCCACAGTGAAGGTATCTGATGGGCTTTTTATCGTTATAGTGTATAGTATAACAGTGTATATATAATGATACATAGATATTATTGTATATGCACATGTATATAGTATGCATGTGTATATAGTATATATATAGTGATTAGGATATGGAGAAATCCACAGGATACAATTGTAGTGGTAGATTATAACACACTTTTTTTTGTTTTGTTTTTTAAAATATATTTTATTGATTATGCCATTATAGTTGTCCCATTTCCCCCCTTCATTCCCCTCCACCCTGCACACCCCCTCCCCCCACATTTCTCCCCTTTAGTTCATGTCCATGTGTTAGAAGTTCTTTAGCTTCTCCATTTCCCATACTATTCTTGCCCTCCCCGTGTCTTTTTTCTACCTACTGTCTATGCTACTTATTCTCTGTAGCTTCTCCCCCCTTCTCCTCCTCCCACTCCCCTGTTGCTAACCCTCCATGTGTTCTTCATTTCTATGGTTCCACTCCTGATCTAGCTGTCCTCTTGGTTTGCTTTTGTTTTAGGTGTGGTTGTTAATAACTGTGTGTTTGCTGTCCTTTCACTGTTCATATTTTTCATCTTCTTTTTCTTATATAAGTCCCTTTAGCATTTCATATAATAAGGGCTTGGTGATGATGAACTCCTTGAACTTGACCTTATCTGAGAAGCACTTTATCTGTCCTTCCATTCTAAATGAAAGTTTTGCTGGATAAAGCAATCTTGGCTGTAGGTCTTTGGATTTCATGACTTGGAATACTTCTTTCCAGCCCCTTCTTGCCTGTAAGGTCTCTTTTGAGAAATCCACTGACAGTCTGATGGGAAGTCCTTTGTAGGTGACTGTCCCCTTATCTCTTGCTGCTTCTAGAATTCTTTCCTTCATTTTAATCTTGGGTAATGTAATTATAATGTGCCTTGGTGTGTTCCTTCTTGGGTCCACCTTCTTTGGGACTCTCAGAGCTTCCTGGACTTCCTGGAAATCTATATCCTTTTCCAGATTGGGGAAGTTCTCCTTTATGATTTGGTCAATAAGTTTTCCACTTGTTGCTGTTCCTCTTCCCCCTCTGGTACCATTATAATTCGCATGTTGGAATGTTTAAAGATGTCCTGGAGGTTCCTAAGCCTCTTCTCACTTTTTTGAGTTTTTGTTTTTTCATTGTTTTCTGTTTGGTCATTTCTTCCTTCCTTCTGGTCCACTCCATTGATTTGAGTCCCAGTTTTCTTTCCATCACTATTGGTTCCCTGTGCATTTTGCTTCATTTCATGTAGTGTATCCTTCATTTTTTCATCTAATTTGTGACTAAAATCAACCGGTTCTGTGAGCATCTTGATCACCAGTGTTTTGAACTGTGCATTTGATAGGTTGGCTATCTCTTGGTCACTTAGAAGTATTGGCTCAGGGACTTTGAGCTGTTCTTCTTCTTGAGCCATAATGTTTTGGTCTGTTTGCACCTGTTACGTGTGAGGGGCAGAGGCTTATGTGTTCACCAGGGTGAGTCTACCCAGTCCCTGGGTTGTGACTGGGGACAGGGTCAGAAAGTGAGCAATGGCATTTGTTCTGCTCTCTCTTGGATTTTGGTCCCCTCTGCCACTTCCCACAAACAAACTGGGCCCTTCTGGTGCTGGTTCCTGGGTGGGTGGGCTTGTGTACATTCTAGGACCCTGTGGGTCTCTCCAACGAACTCTCCTGTGAGTCTGGGAACTTCTCCTGGCACCTCAACCCCCCAAAGTTTTTTCATTCGGTGCTTTTAGGCTTTATTTGCTGTCTCTGGGGCCCTGGGTTGCACGGTCTGTCTCACTGACCATTTTTAAACCTGCCTGGTTTATCTGTATGTGAATGTGTGACCACAGTCAGCCAGCCACCTTGTGAGCCTTACTGGGTTTTTGTTCCGCACCCACCCGGTGTGCTAACCACTGCCTTTCTGGCCAGGACCCCTCCACTGGCCGCCAACTCCACCCCTCTTACTAGTATGGATGAATGGTTAGTTGTTGTTGGACTTCAATGCAGTTCAATTTTCTGTCTGTTTTGGTTGTGTTTTTGTTTCTAAAATTTTGTTGTCCTTAAATTTGGTTGTGTGAGGAGGTACAGTATTTCCACCCATGCCTCCATCTTGGCTCTAAGTCCAACTATAACACACTTCTTATCACTTACAGATCAATGAGGACAGGGGTAAGAGGATAATCTCAATATTATTTATGTGAATTATAGATATATACAGAGATAGATCTCTATTGTATCTATCTATACTTAGCCTTCAGCCTTTGACCCTGTAATGGAGATTTCTACCTCTGTGCCTGTGGGACATTCACAGGGGTTGGTTGTGAGGAGGTCAGTGGCTCTGTGCATGTGCTGCAGCAGAACCATCTTGGAGCAGAGCCACGTGGCAAACCAACCCAGACTTCTAGGCTCCAGCCATTTAAAAGACAATAAAAGTTAAACATGCACATATACAATGTTTGAATATAAATATCTAAGATACGTAAAGAGAAATAAGAATATATATTCCTATTTCCTCCATATTTCTGTTCTCATTCTGTAGAACATTCTGTTAAACACATTGTTTTGGAACTTGCTTCTCTTAACAATATATCTACAGTTTTTCCCATATTGGCACAGGAAGAGCTGCTTCATTCCTTTTACTGCTGCATAGTATTCCATTACGTGGATATGAAGTCATTTATTTAATAGATCCCCCATTCATGGCCACTGTCAGTATTTGGTAGCACAAATAATGCTGCAATGAATAACTGTGTACAAATGTCAGTGTGTATGGTTAAAATAATATCTCAGAAGTGAGATGGCTGGTTCCAAACATGAATGCATTCATATTTTAATAGATATTGTCCAATTGCCTTCTGTAGGAACGCTATAAATTTGAACTTTACCAGTAATGTATCCAGAGTACTTATTTTCTCAAAGTCTCTCCAGCAGAATATTTTGTCAAACACTTGGGATTTTTGCCAATCTGATAGGTGAGAATGGTATTTTCATGTAGTTTAAATTTACCATAATTTTATTGAATTATGTTGAGCATATGTTTAAGGAGCACATGTATTTATTTTCTGTGAACTGTCTGTTCATAAGCCTTGCTTCTTTTTAAAATTGGATTGTTAGTCCAAATTTCTATTTTTAAAAATCTTGCAGATAATTCTTGATATTAGGTAGATTTAAGAACCAGTCTTTTGAGATACAAAGTAAATCTATATAAATTTCAGAAAGCAGGTATTTTGCCAAATATATTTGCTGTACTTAGAAGAAAATTAATTGTCTTAAGTAGCTTCTTATTAAATATGAAAGAATAGCATTTTCAAGTGGTTGGTGTTGTTAGTAGTCTCTCCGTGCCTCAGTTTGTCTATAAAGTGGATGTCGTCGTACCCACCTTAAAATTATTGAATGCTTATTATATGCCAGAGCCTGATGCTCTGTAGCTACCCAACAGTGGTCGCTACTCTTATTATCAATATTATTACCTAAAGAGAATAAGAAGAAGAAATTAACAAAGATTAAGGCCAACACAAATAAATTAGAAATAAAACAAACATAAAACTTGATCAATCAGCTTAGCAATACCCACAACCTTTGAATCAGCCTATAACTTGATAAATCAATCTAGGCTACAGATTTCTATATAGCATAGAAAAAGATATTCAATTGGAAGAAAAAACCAAAATATGTAACTAGCTAGTCAAATATAGATAAATGTGATACAAAACAAAATTAGGCATTAGAAAATTAGGCATATAGCCACAGATATGAAGAAGACTGAATAATTACTAATAGATGTTATATTCAATCCACATTATTATATTGGAATTTTTATTTGAAACAGATGCATTTCTAGGAAATCATACTAATTTAATATGAGATTAGAAAC
The DNA here is from genome assembly GCF_014824575.4 of Sturnira hondurensis. Taxonomy (NCBI): domain Eukaryota; kingdom Metazoa; phylum Chordata; class Mammalia; order Chiroptera; family Phyllostomidae; genus Sturnira; species Sturnira hondurensis. Next base: position 20,540,351 of record NW_028091359.1, read on the forward strand.
CTGACCAGATCAATAAGTATGTAATAAATTGGAAAGTTTCCAAAAAATTCTCTCTCCAAAAGTTTCTAGGTCTAGATGGTTTGCAGGTAGTTATTTTAAACTCATAAGGAACAGATTTCATGCTGTATATAACTGTTCAAAAAGAAAAAACATGGAAAGCTCCCCAATTAGTTAAACAATGTTTAAAAGATTCTCATGAAAAATATTAGACCAGTGAAATGAAAAAAGAAAAAGGAAGAAAAATATGGGCCAGCCCTGGCCAGGTGGCTCAGTGGGTTGGAGCAATGTCCTCTTTGCCAAGTGGTTGCAGGTCTGATCCTTCATCAGGGCACATACCTAGTTTGTGGGTTTGACCCCTGGTTGGGGTGCACAGGGGAGGCAGCGAAACAATGTTTCTCTCTCACATCAATGTGTCTCTCTCTCTTCCTCTCTCTTGGGTGAGGATTATAAAAAGACAAAGAAAAAATAGGGGCCAATATTCCTTATGAATGTAGAAGTAAAGATTCTAAACAAAATACCAATTCCAGCAATTCAAATACAAGCAGTCAACCAGCAGAATAATGTACTATAACCAAGAAAGAGTTATTGTAGAAGTGCAAAAATGGTTAATATTAGGAAATTCATTTATCCATTCAGTGTTTGTTTAACCAAGGCATAATAACACCTCATATATGCCAGGCTTTCTCTAGGAATGGGGATTGTGGGGAATAAGCTCTTGTCACCTGGCTGTAGGGAGTATTCCATTCACATTAGGTTTCTTATTCCTTGCCCTTACTCATCTTCTGTGGACATGGACTATTGCAGGCTAGTGAGGGTGACCCAAAGACAGATGCTATGGGATAAATGAAAGAAATTCAAAAGAGGTTGAATGCGGAGTGTGAGTGTGTGAGTGTGTGAGGTGGAGAGGTCAGGCTGGAAAGGTAAGAAAAGGCTAAATCATTTAGGAACTGTGTCTAGGAACTTAGATTTTTATTCTGTGAGCAATAGGAGAGCTCCTGAAAGGAGAACATCATGATCAGGTTTGCAATGGGGAAAGAACACTGGCTACAGTAAAAAAAATGGCTTGGAGGGAAGGCAAAGCCAGCAGCGAGAACGTGCGTGAGTCAGGAGGCTGCTTCGCTGGGTCAGGTGATTATCCAGGTCATCAGGTAGTGTAATGTGAATGGTGGCTCCAGAGCTGTGCTAACCAATAGCCTGGGTGGAAACTGGAACTGAGGAGCTCTGCACTGAGGATAGAGAAAAATGGGTGGAAAATTCCAACACATCCAGGGAAGACGGACATTAAGAAAGGCAGCCCAAAACAACAAGTGATCGAAGGATCTAATGCCAATAAAATGTAAATAATTCTACTCTTTTAAATAAATGTAAGATCCTCAAAAGATAAAGAACAGCATCTATAAAAGGGATACTAAGTTATGGTACAATGAATGAATAAAAATGAATCAAGAATGGATATATATGAGTATAAAAATAATTTGAATTATTGGAAATAAAAAATAGTGAAGTAAAAAAAAAATACATGGGGTAAAAATCTGGTCTAACATAATCTGTTCAGAGCCAAAGAGTGAATCTGTGCACTCGAAGATATAGTCTCCTGGAATTCCTCAAGTGCACAGCTCAGACATAGTGGCAGAGGATATGAAAAAGACTGGGAGGCCCAGCATGTGTCTTTAAGGAGCTCCAGAAGAAAAGAATAGAGAAGCCAGTGGAGAAGAAATAACCAAAGAGAAAACAGCTGAGAATGTTTCAGAATTGAAGAAAGAAAGCACACGCTATGGTGCTGAGCAAAATTTTAAAACAAGACAATACTTCTAGATACATTGGAGTGAAACATTAGAACAGCAAAGATAAAAAAAGAAAAAATAAAGCTTTCTAAGGATAAGGACATTATCTATGAAGTAATGGCAACTAGACTTCTTATCAGCCATGGGTCAATGGGACAATATCTTTAAAATACTGAAGGAAAAAAGAAAGAAAAAAGCCCTTTAACCTAAAATTCTATACCCAGAAAAACTATTTGCAAAAACAAAATAAAACTGTTTTCAGACACACATAAAAAATGAAGGGAGTAGGTCACTCACGGGCCCTTTCTGAGAGAATTACTAAAGAATGTGCATCAGCCAGAAAAAAAGAGAAGCCAAATAAAAGATGCAATTAAAAAGTGGGAAGAAATTGGTGAACTATGTTGATAAATTTAATTACTGACTAGAAAAAATAAGTAAAATTTTTTTTTGTGTTTAAAGATGCTTGAACTAAATTTATAAACAGAAGTAGGAAGGACAATGGGAAGGGAAGGGGTCAGTAGTTATTGTTTGCACTTCTCTCCTCAAGACAGAGAAACCAAGTTTAGAGTTTGTTGGAAAAGTATATAATTATGTGTATTGGAAGTTATAGAAATACAATCCATAGCAGAGGGATAAAAAGATTTTTTAAAAAACTCTACTAAACTGAAGGCAGGAAATTGGAGGAAAAAATAAAAGAAATCATAAGGTAATAGAAAACACCAAATAACAAATAATTCCAAATACACTAGTAAGCACAGTAAATATAAACTGATTAAGGTAGCCTATGAAATTATATACCTATCAGATAGGACTAAAAACAAAGCTATATTCTGCTTAGTAAAAGACCTACCTACAGAAAAATAATGTGAAACTCTTTAAGATGAAGGGGAAAAAAAGACATGCTGGGAAAATACCAACCAAGAAAGCTGGTGTAACAATATTACTATCAGACAAAATAGAATTTCAGGAAAGAAGCATTAGTAGGGATAAAAGGAGCACTCCTTTGTAACTCATGAATACTCCTTCCCCTCTCGATGTTTCCTGCTGCGTGGAGAAAACACTTCTGTGTAACACCCCTGGCTCTCTCCGCACTTTCTATCTAGTAGGTGAATTTCGGAGCAAGATCTCGGCATGTGTAGCTGTGTTGTCATCAGGGCTTCCTTCTACTCCCTGGTACCACAAGTCCCAGCTGAGCAGACCCCATGAGAGGAGGCTTGCCCCTGCCCAGCACTGCCTGGGCCTGGGTGGGTAATTCTGGAATTGAATTAGAAGATTTGTTTCATCTTCGCATTAACCTGTGTGCTTTCTCTTGATCTTTAGCAATAACAAAGGAGTTATTTTGACTTCCAATTGCCTTACTCTTAATTTTTTTTTGTTTCTGAGTTTGATCATAACCTTGGTAAGGAAAGATGCCCTTTATGGGAGCCCTCTGAGTCTTCAGCCTACAAGATGATAAAGAGAGCAGTCCACCCAGGAGATCGAATAGTCCTGAACTTGTAAGCTTGAACTTAGTAACAGAGTCTTGGGTTTAAAAAGGCAAAAACTGCCCTGACTGGTGTAGCTCAGTGGATTGAGCATGGGCCTGTGAACCACACGATCATGGTTGATTCCCAGTCAGGGCACATGCCTGGGTTGCTGGCCAGTTCCCAGCAGGGGACTCACGAGAGGCAACCATACATTGATATTTCTCTCCTCTCCTTCCCTTCCTCTCTAAAGATAAATAAATAAAATCTTTTAAAAAAAGGCAAAAACTCTTAGGGATATAGAAGTAGACAAATCCTTAGTTATAATGGAATTTCAATAACAGTTCTCGTACACCGATGGACCAAGCAGACAAAAAAATTGTGAGGATATAGAAGATTTGAACAATGCAATAAACAAATTTGATCTTGTAACATACTTTCCTGAACTCAACAAAAGAAAAATGTACATTCTTTTCAAGCCCACATAGAAGAACATGAAAATAAGTCTATGTGTTAAGTCAATAAACTTCAAATAATATCATACAGATTATGTTCCTTGAATAAAAGAAAATTAAATCAACAAATTAAAATACTGAAGAAAAAACATCATACATGTAGAGTTAAAAAAAAAAACCTTTAAAATAACTCATGGGTTAATGGGGAAATCTCAAAAAAACTGACCAAATATTTAGAACTCAATGACAATGGAAATAGTACTTACTAATGCGTAAGATGCAAAAAAAAAAAGGTAGAGAAAGATGTATAGCTTTAAAAAAATTTGTATTATTTATGCTATTACAGTTGCCTCCACTTTTTCTCCTTTTGCCCACCTCTACCAAGCACCCCAGTTCCTCAGGCAATCCCCACACCATGGTCTGTGTCCACGGGTCACACATATATGTTCTTTGGCTAATCTTTCACTTTTTTCCCCCAGAAAGATGTATAGTTTTAAATGCATTCATGAAAAAGAAGAAAGATTAAATATGTAAGCACCTGGCTCAAGAAGTTAGAAAAGGAATAGAAAAAACTCCCAAAGTAAACGGAAGGAAGGAAAATAAAAAGGACAAGAACAAGTTGCTGAAGTAGAAAGCAAAAATAACAAATAGAGACAATCAACAAGACCAAAAGCTATCTGCCTGAAAGGATGAGATAAACCCCTAGCGAGGGCTGATTAAGGAAAACAGAAAAAATACAGATGGTATTATAGCAACGAAGGAAAGGATAGAACCACAGGCAGACATGGAGTCCTAAGTGAATTCCAAAACAACTTTATATCAATACATTTGGTGGATAATTTTATAGAAAAATATAAATTACCAAAATTTACTCAATAAGGAGTAGGCCACCTAAATATTCACTGGTAAATAACTGAATTGGTGGCCAAGGTACCCTCCCACAAAAACAAAAAGAGCAGGCCCAGAGTTTCACAGGTGAGTTTTAACAAACCTCTAAGGAACAGAAAATCCCTGTGGTATACAGACTCTTTCCGAGAATGAGGAACTCCCAGCAATTTTATGAGGCTGGAACAGTACTCTGATACCAAAACCTGACAAGGGAAGTACAAGAAAACAAAAAGGCTAGTGTTGCTATTGAACATAGATATGAAACTCTAAATAAAATATTAATCAATGGAAGTCAGCAGGATATAAAAAAATCACACATAAGAAGTCAGTTTGACATTTCAAAAATTTATATGGAACCATAAACAACCCCGAATAGCAGCTGCAATTTTGAGAAAGAAGAACAAAGTAGGAGGAATCAAAATATCTGATACCAAACTGCATTACAAGGCCACTGTAATCAAAACAGCCTGGTACTGGCATAAAAACAGGCACATAGACCAATGGAACAGAACAGAGAGCCCAGACATAAACCTAAGTCTCTACAGGCAATTAATATTTGACAAAGGGGGCAGTAATATAAAATGGAGTAAAGATAGCCTCTTCAACAAATGGTGTTGGGAGAACTAGACAGCTATGTGCAAAAAAATGAAACTTGAGCACCAACTTACACTATACACAAAAATAAATTCGAGGTGGATAAAAGACTTAAATATAAGCTGTGACACCATTAAAGTCCTAGAGGAGAGCATTGGCAGGAAAATCTCAGATATTCCACGCAGCAACATTTTTACTCATATGTTCCCTAGAGCAAGGGACATAAAGGAAAGGATAAACAAATGGGATCTCATCAAAATAAAAAGCTTCTGCGTGGCTAAAGAAAACAGTATTAAGATAAAAAGAGAAGCAACTGTAAGGGAAAACATATTTGCCAATGATACCTCAGACAAAGGTTTAATCTCCAAAATATACAAAGGACTTACATGACTCCACTCTAAGAAGACAAGCACCCCAATTAAAAAATAGGCAATGGACTTGAACAGACACTTCTCCTAGGAGGACATACAGAGAATCCAGAGACACATGAAAAGATGCTCGATATTGCTAGCTATCAGAGAGATGCAAATTAAAGCCACAGTGAGATACCACTTTACACCAGTCAGAATGGCTATCACAAACAAAGCAACAAACAACAAATGTTGGAGAGGTTGTGGGGAAAAGGGGACCCTAGTTCACTGTTGGTGGGATTGCAGACTGGTACAACCATTATGGAAAACAGTATGGAATTTTCTAAGAAAACTAAAAATGAACATGCCTTTTGACCCAGCAATTCCACTATTAGGAGTATATCCTAAGAACCCTGAAACACCAATCCAAAAGAACCTATGCACCCCAATGTTCATAGCAGCACAATTTACAACAACCAAGAGTTGGAAGCAACCTAGATGCCCATCGGTAAATGAATGGATCAAAAAGCTATGGTACATTTACACAATGGAATTCTATGCAGCAAAAGGAAAGAAGAAGCTCCTACCCTTTGCAACATCATGGATGGAACTGGAAAGCATTATGCTGAATGAAATAAGCCAGGCGGTGAAAGACAAATACCATATGATCTCACCTTTAACAACAAAAGCTAAACAACAAAACAAACAAGCAAAATATAACCAAAGACACTGAAACAGAGAACAGGCTGACAGGGAACAGAGGGGAGAGAATTTTAGGGGGGAAAGGGGAAGGATCTACAGGAACTAGTACAAAGGACACATGGACAACAACTAAGAGGGGTGGAAATGGGAGAGGTGGGGAGCACTGGATGGGGTGGGCTGGGATGGGAGTAAAAGACAGAAAACTACTTGAACAATAATTAAATAAAAAAGAAAAAAAGTCAGTTTGACCCATAGACTGAAGAGATGGCTCAACAGAAGTGCAATCCACCAGGTTTACAGATGAAAAATTCATGATTGTCTCAGCAAATGCAGAAAAGCGTTCAGTAAAATCCATCACTTTCATAATGTGCTAAATGAATCAGGGGAACAGGATAAATTTAGAGTCTTATGGTAAATCTCTTTATAAAGCAACTTTTATCCCACTTATATTTTGAGTAAATCCAGATTTTCATATATTAGAATTTCTTTTCATAAAGGCTTAGTTGCATGTGAGAACCCAAATATATCCAGAAGCTGTGCCTGGTTCTTTGTGAGAACACAAAACCCCACAAAGAAACCAAAAAATAATGGTGAACTTTGAAGATGACTCTTTGCTTTTCCCATAGTTTGGTTTTGGGCAACTTCACCAGGTAGGCTGTTTAAGTATCCACCTCCCATGAGGTTACCTGGGTAGGATTTCCTTTTCCCACCATTTGAGTGTGGTGCCCAGCACATGGGTTGGGTAAAATGAGGCACATCTGACCTCAGGGAGATATGAAGCAAGTGTCCCTGCCTTGTGGTCTGGCATGATCTCAGCCACCTTCCTCATTGACTTGGTTTCTTGTGGACACGTCTCTCTTTGCAGGTCCAAAGTGAAGACAGTGCATGAACGAATCCCCTTGGCAGGATTGAGCAAGCTGCCCAGCATCCCTCAGATTGCGAAGGTGAAAGCCGACTCCTGAGAGAAGGCAGCTTCTTCCCTTAGCCCAGGGCTGGCCTCTGGAGTGGGTGGGAGTGCAGGCTTCTCCTGGGTGGGCTTTGGCCCTTAACTGCGTGCATGGGGGTGGGGGAGGGCAACCGGCACACACCTGTCTTCCTGATACCCTCCCTAGCTCATCCTTGCGGCTGAGGCTACTCAGTATAATCCATGGTCTCTTCCCTCAAGTTCATGGCTAGTTCAGGGGGCAAGAGACTTGGAAAGACAGAGCTTGATATGGAGAGTAGGACTTCAGAGGAGGACCGGGAGGGAGTGGCCAGGGAGCCTTCACAGCAGAGGAGGGTTGGGCTTAGGGATAGCCATGCTGTTGGTCCAGATGGAGGATGCCATCACCTTACTCCGCCCCCAGCCCCTAGGTCAGGAGCCATCAGCTGGTAGAGGGGCCTGTGCCACTGCTCTGGGGAAACTTGGGAATTGAGTTAGCCAAGTGGGATGAGAAGGATGGTCAGCTGAGTTGGGTTGGACCCACACTTTGGGGGTGGGAATGCTGGGCAAAACTGTGCACAATCCCTTTGATGACCTCACTTCATCAGGAAAGTAGGTTGACTTTCCTGGCCCCTCAGAGAGCAGCGGCGCCAGGCCTCCCGATCTGCAGGTCCTGGCCCCGCCCCACCGTGTTCCTTCTTTGGCCGGCAGAGGAGCCCAGGTGCCGTCTGGGACCTGGCCCCTGAGCTGTGTGTTTCTCTCTCCCTGCCTAGGCTTTCTGTGATGATGCAGTGGGACTGAAATTCAGCCCTGTCCTGTACCCCAAGGTGAGACCTTTGTCCCTCCCCTTACCCTGGGCTCTGTGGCTTGGCATGGATTTGTTCACTGGCGTCTCCGTGGGAAGTTGTCTGCATCTTCGTGGGGTTTTGTGGGGTGTCTGTGATACACCTCCTGTCTCCCTCTCGCTGCCCACCCCTTCACTGGCTGGTTTTCTGGAAAGCCATCCTTGGCCGCATCTGGGTCTCCAGCCTGCCCAAGTTGGTCCCCAGCTGTGTGGGGGTGAAGGAGGTGTATAGTAGCTTCTCCATCTCACTCTGGTCCTACAGCCCTGAGGCCAGTGCTGGGGTGGGGAGTGTTCTGCCTCTAGCTGGGGGGCTGGGGGCTGGTGCAGACCTGGTCAGCCATCACGGAGGAGGGAGTGGGCCAGAAGGCAGAACTCCACTGAAAAATAAAAGGTGGGCTGTGGCTCCTCATTGCCAATGCTGCGCAGTTCTGAGCCCCTGCTTGGTCCTTGTTAATGGACTAGCTGCCTCTCTGCTATCAGTTTCCTTAGGACTGTCCTAATCGTGACCCCAGTTCTGATGTGGGCGTGGGGTGGGGAGAGGAGCAATAATAACAAAACAAAACAACAAACAGCCCACTCAAGAACAATTACGGCATGACAGGACTTAAATCACCCACAGACAGTTGCTTTAGATCTAGGAAGAGCCCCTGTGCACCTGCTGCTTCCTCATGAGCCAGCGGGGTCTGGAGAGAGGAGATGGGTGTGGAGCTGTGCTTCTGTGCCTGCCCCGTGGGCCAGCGCTGTGGTGGCCGGGGCTTGCTGGGGCTGGCTCAGTCTATTCCCTGGGTCCTCTTCCGACAACCAGGAACCACGAGGTGAAATGTTTGGTGGGGAAGAGAGTTGCTATCCTGGCTGGACATCCAGAACCCCCTGGAACAAACACCTTCCATGTTCACGATTTGGGCAGGACACTATGTATCCCTACAGAGTGGCCGAGCTAATGCAGGGTCTTTTCCTGCACGGCGCATGCGCCAGACCCCTTCTCCCAGGCACTTCTTTTCAGCCCTCTGAGCATCTGCAGGCACTTACCAGTAATAAGCTGCACTCCACTGAACATTTTCTCTCATCCCAACTGCCCTTCTCTTTACAATTAAAGCTGAATTAGCGAGGTTTAACCACACATTAAAACCTCATCATAAAGGCCCCACTTAACTACAAGTTTGGCAAATTTTGTTGTCAAATCATATCCACCGAGAGAACCTAATGACGCTCATTTGCATAGTTCTCTCCATCACTCGGAAAGCCTCCTGCTCTGGTAACGATGGAGGAGCAGCTGTATTTTCGTGTTTGCTACATTTGAAGGACTCCTCAGTCCGGCTGGATGTTCATCTGGCTGGGATGTTGTGTGTGTGCGTTTTCAGAATTCAGAGTTTAGAACGTTCCTTGGCAGGTCTCCATGGCCGGGCGCCTCTTCCCTGGCAGGGCAGCCGCTCTGCTCCTTCGGCTCCTCCCGGGAGGGGGAGGGTGGCTTGCTCTGGGCCAGCCAGCAGTGCTCTTCCAGGGGGAGCTGACAAGTGTCCATTTCCTCAAGCAGATGAACGCCTCCCAGACCTAACACGGGCCATGTAGTCCGGCCAACAAACAAGTCGTGCCTGGTTTGTTTTTTCCAGTAGCATAACAGGAAACAGGAGGTTGGGTCCCTTCTTTTTATGAAAAGGGTGTCACGGTAGCATCCAAATCTTCTCTTACCCACTGAGCTGGTTCTGCTATAATCTTTCTGGGGGGTTACGTAGATGGTGATGATGGTGATGGGGGTGGTGTAGCTTCTCGGTGCTCTGCACCTTATGTGCCCGATCTCACTGAATCCTCACAACTGCACAGTCCCATTTTACAAATGAGGAAACTGAGGCCCAGAGAAGTTAAGTGGCTCACTTGAAGCTATACAGGTAAAAACAGTAGATTCAAAATTAGAGTTTAGTGTTCCTGACCCTCAGATACCAATTCTTTGCAGTGTGATAGAACATTAGCAGAACCAGTGGTTAGCTCCCCCCCATATTGTATTAGGGTACGCTCCTCCTAACAGCGATCTCCTTTTAGGTTTCTCAGTTATAGAGAAGGCAGATTAAAGTCTGGCAGGAGCAGTGCCTTGTCAAAATTATATTGCTGATTATACGTGGAATTAGAGCGAGTATCTCCCTTGCTTACCAGTTTTGGAGGCCTGGTTTCACAGGTAGAATACTGGGGTGAAGTCAGTATTGACTGAGTCCTGCTGGACTCCCCATGTGCGCAAGCCTGGGCCAGCACGTCTGGATGGGAACGAGTGATGTAGACATCCGGCCACTGCTGGGGGGCGCTTTGGTGTTGAGGCCTAACTGAGACCTTTGGAGCTGCATCCTGACCATCTACTTCGGCCTTCGCCCTTTCTCCTCTAATACATGTGTGGATGTCTCCTGTCAGGCGGGCACGCTCTCCACTGAAATGGGTGCTGCCCCTTCTGTTTCCCTCCAAGTTGGCAAACCATCTGGTTTTTTCATCCCACATTTTCCAGGCCTCCCAGATGATTGTGTCCTATGATGAGCATGATGTCAAGAACACTTTCAAATTTGGAGTCATTTATCAGAAAGCCAGGCAGGTAAGCACCACAAATCCATACTGACCACTATATCCTCTGGGTTCTTCCTGGGTACACTTACTTTCTTCCCCAAGCACAGTACTAGGTTCTTAAATGTGCCGATTGCAAGTATGAGTTAGACGGGAGGTGGCTGGGTTGTCAGGCCATTCCTCACACCCAGGCCTGCAAAGCCTTTAAATGGTAATGTGATTTTCCAAATGGTAACTTTTGATTCTTTCTGATGGCTGCTCCTGCTTATCGTTCTCTCTAGGCTGTGGGTTACAAGACAAATCAGACTGGTTGGAGGGAATGGATTAGCCCAAGCTGCTCTCTCTTTGCCCACAATCCTCCCAGCTGGGAATAGCTTTTTCTCCCCACACTTCAGTAGTGTGGCAGCCAGTCATGTGCGTTTCTTCCCAAATCTGTGATCAGCGACATCATGTTTGAAGCTTAAATTCAGCCATGGTAGGGTATTTGCACCATGGAAATGGGCAAACCCCAGGGCTTCTGTCGGCCAGTGTGGAGAGCCAGGTGTTAAAAACTCACCAGTGCACCACTGCTCCCCCTGCTCCGTCTGTTTCAGCTCTGACGTGCTTTGCAGTTAGTTGGACGAATAATGTTTCTCAGTGTGTGAAGTACTCTGTGAGCGAGTGACTTGGACAGGGTTTGGGCGCATAGAAACATTTTAAAGGCTCTAAGGACCCCCAAGGTAAAGAGCTCTTTATAACTTTGTCGAATATTTATTAACAGCCTGACGAATAGTTGGCTGAACACACTGATGTTTCCTCAGCTAGGTTTTATGAAAGAAGGTTTCACACTCGTTTCATCTTCGTATGATCCAGGGTCCTAGCATGGTGACTTTGTATAAATGCAGTCATAGTGTTCTGGTATGTGAATTAATGAATGAATAAAAGTTTTGGCCCTGCTGATAGTAGGTCAATAGTACCTTTTACCATTATCTGTGGGTTTGTTTGTTTGTTTGTTTGTTTTTGCATGCCTGAGTCTTTCTTGGCTACCTAATACCTGACTTCCTTGTTTGGAGATATTAGACCGCCAGAAGCCTGGGTTCACTTAAAAACACTCTAATTAAGTGAAGAGTTTAAGAACTGAAAGAGTAGCACAGATAAATCATATAATTTAAGGGAGATTATTCAGAGAGGTGCTATGATTATTTTTACATATTGCATTTTTATTTTGTACAGCTCTGCTAATATAATCCGCCTAATTAACATTCTTTGCTTGTGAAATTTACCAAAGCAGATCTCATAAGGTGATTATTATCCGATGCTCCAGCCAAGCTATAATTACCGAACATTAACCATCCTCCTCTGAGGAGTCCGTGTGTTGTTTGTGTACCTGATACTGCTGAGGCAAGGTGGGGGCGTGGGAGGAGACGTCTTTTTAAAAAAAAACCTCAGGAGATTGTTGTTTCACAAACCCAGAGATGGGGGCCATTTGATAGGAGTGTTTGTTGCATGAAAGCCCTACACTTACTATTTCAGGATATAAATCAGCCCCATCTAACTCTTCTGTTTGTCCAGCACTGTGCTGAGCACTGGGAGGGGGATACAGGTAATGACTAAAGCACCCTCCCTGAGCGCATGGTCAAGCTCAAGGCCAGTACAAAAATAAAGATAATGCTAATACCAGGCCAGTGTAAACCTGGAGAGAGCATGAGCCAAAATGTTTTCCCAGCAGAAGATGTACATTGCCTGGAGGTGGTTGTTTCCACACTTTGGCCTCGTGACCTAGGGCACATAGGATGCTGGGCTGGAGGTGGGATGCCTTCCTGGAATGCTACAGAGCTTTTCCTCTGAGGGGCTCTATGGTAAAACATTTTAGACTTCATGGGCTGTACTGTCTCTGTTGCAACCACTCAAGACTGCCTTTGTTGTCCAAAAGCAGCCAAAGACAATATGTAAGTGAGTTGGCCTGGTTGTGTTCCAGTAGAACATAATGTATGTAAACAGGCCATGGTTTGCAGACCTCTGCTAGGGAGTGGTGTTTCCCGAACTTCAGACATTCACAAACTGTACTCAGTCTCTGTATTGTATTGTTTGTTCCACTGTATGGCAATGTTACAATTTTTATCACACCTCTACTATAAAGCACTAGATATTTTTTTAAAGTTTTTTTTAAACTAAATACATTTATTTTTAAAGGAAATTTTATATCAATACCCTAATTGGAAAATGGGTATTGTTTGCATGAAATGAAGGTAATTCTAAACAGAAATACTAAAAAAAATAAGAGTTACTGAAATCTTACTACATTCTGTCACCCATCGAAGGCTTGGAACCCCAGGTGTGCCCTTTTTTATTTTAATGTAGGTGGCAGGGAGGTGTGAAGGCACCACCCGTGGGAGGCGTTCCCCTGGAAGGGGTTGTGCGGACTGGAGTGTCTCTGTGTCCCTGATTGGCTGTCTGCTGACCCAGCCGCCATGGGCAGAGCCTGGTGATTAGGCAGGCCCACCCAGTGCTAGAAGCCTGTCACGATTGGAGAGTGCACTGCTCGTTTCAGCTTTGCTTTCTATCTGAAAAAAGTACTAAACTTTTAATTTTTAGGTATCTGTACCTAAAAATTACATGCAGTGGTAAGACGTAATACAGAGAGAGGTGTGTGCCCTTTACCCAGTTTCCCACGCAGGTCTTGTCTTCTGAAACTGCAGTGTGACCTCATAGCCAAACAGTTCATGGGGCTCTTTCTGATTTCCCCAGTTTTGTATGTACTTATCTGGGGCGTGGGGTGTGCGTATTTTGTTGTATATAATTTTATCACATGGTTAGGTCATGCAGTCAAGAAACAAAACTCCGTCACCTTTTTTCCCTTTTAGGGTATCTTGTGTTGCCTTTTTATAATCATGGCAATCTTCCTCCTGCCTCTGTGCTCCCTTCACTCTCCCGTCCTTGACCCTTGGCAACTACTGATCTGTTCTTGAATGTCTAAAACTTTGTCGTTTCAAAAATATTTTCTAAATTGCATCATACAGTATATAAGATGTTGGGATTGGCTTTTTTCCACTTAGTGAAATTCATCTGAATGCTGCAGAGGATCAGTTCACTCCTTTTGAGGGCTGAGTAGTATTCCACAGGGTGGCGCATCAGAGTCTGTGTAGCCTTTCACCCATTGTCGGAAAGCTGGGTTGTGTCCAGGTTTTGGCTATTATGAATAAAGCTGCTTTGAACACGTGTAGACAGGTTTTCGTGTGAACTTAAGTGTTTATTTCTGTGGGATTAATGCCCAGGGGTACAAGTGCTGGATTATATGGCAATCATATGTTCAGTTCTGTGAGAAATTAACAAACTGTGTTTTAAAGTGTTTCCGTTTTACATTCCTACCAGCAATTTTTGATTGACCTGTGATCTCCACATCCTTACCAGCATTTGGTATTTTACTATTTTCATTTAGCACTTCTGATAGATGTGTAGTGATACCATTATTTTTATATCTTATTCCTTAAATTTGCATTTCTGTAATGACTGATGATGTGGAACATCTTTTCATGTGCTTATTTGCTATCTGCATGTCCTTTTGGGTGAAATTATTGAGTCTTTTGACTATTTTCTTCCTTTTTCATTAGTATCATAATAGGAACTTTAAAATGGAGATTAATCACAATAGATTCTAATTCTTAAAATAGAAAGCATAAGCAGAAGAGGATGCTATTTACAACCACAGTCTTCTGTATCTTTCAACACAGAAATATTGTAAGAGAGAAACTAGATTTAGATGGCTAACTGTTGGCTATTTTCTAATTGCATTATTTTTAACTGTTAGGTTAAAAAATTTGTAACAGCTTTATTGAGGTATAATTTGCATATATTGTGAACTGTATGGTATGTGAGTTATGCCTCAATAAAGCGCACAAGTCAGTGGCTTGTTGTATGTCCCCAGAGTCCCACGACGATCACCACTAACTCTGGAGCATGTTTATCACTCGAAAAAGAAACTCTGTATTAATTAGCAGTCACTCTCCACCACCACTCTTTCTAGCTTCTGTTAACCACACATCGACTTTCTGTCTCATGGCGTTTCCTGGTGTGGACATTTCACAGAGATGGAACGATATTATGTGGCCTTTTGTGTCTGACGTTCTTCACCTAGCAACTGTTTTCAACATTCATCCGTGTTGTAGTGGGTATCAGCTCCTCATTCCTTTTTATGGCTGAAGGATATTCCGTTGTATGCATCTCACGTTTTATTCACTCATCGGTTGATAGACATTTTGGTTGTTTCAATCTTGGGGTTTTTATAAGAATGCTGCTATTAACATTAGGGTGGACTTATGTTTTTATTTCACTTGGATATAGTCTTAGAGTGGAATTCTGGGTCTTATGGTAAGTAACCCCATGTGGGGCCTTTTGAGGAACTGCCAGACTTTTCCAGACTTTACCATTTTGCATTCCCACCAGCAGCCTACGTGGATTCTGATTTTTCTACGCTGTCACTTGTCTGTCTTTTTTATTCTAGCCACTAGTGTGTGTAAAGTGGTATTTCATCGTGGTTTTGATTACTATTGAGTTTTAAGAGTTTTTAAAAATATCTTTTAGATAGGAGTCCTTTGTCAGAATTCCAACTATCAGTTTTTTATTTATGGATTGCTTTTTGGTATTAGGCCTAAGAACTCTTTGCTTCGGCTTTGTTTTTTATACTGACCAGGAGCTTTCATTTGAAGAGAAAGTCCTCATTAATCAGCTCCCCAAATCCAGGTCTGCCTCGGTCCTTCTTCCACTCAAGGACAGAGCTGCTGGATGGCAACTGTGGTGGGGAGTGGGGAGAATGACAGAAAGAGACCAGAGTCCGGACACCCACACTCCTTCCCGTGGCACAGAAAAGGCTTCTCTGACTCCTGCCCCGGCCTGTTTCTCTTCCAGACCCTGGAGGAGGAGCTGTTTGGGAACAATGAGGAGAGCCCAGCTTTCAAGGAGTTCTTGGAACTGCTGGGGGACACAATCACCCTGCAGGACTTTAAAGGGTAGGTTTCAGCCAGGTGATGCCTCCAGCCCCATGGATGGGGCCTGGGAGGAAGGGTGAGGGGAGATAGCTGAGTTTTGGGGAGGGCATATGACAGTTAAAAACACAAATAAGAACCATGAGATTGTTTCTCAGCAAATGATTGGCACTCCCTCCGAAGGAAACTGTGGTCCGGGGGTTAGCCAGCACAGCAGGGCATCTGAAAGCCAGTGACGTCTGGCCTTGGGTACATGGTGAAACTGCTCCATGTCTGCTTTGCCTTCCGCATCACATTTGGCTCAGACCGAGAGTGAAATGAATCTACCTTCCCTATCACTCACCTGCCGGGCATCCAGGAAAATCGGCCCTGTGCTGTTGAGGGGAAANATATGACAGTTAAAAACACAAATAAGAACCATGAGATTGTTTCTCAGCAAATGATTGGCACTCCCTCCGAAGGAAACTGTGGTCCGGGGGTTAGCCAGCACAGCAGGGCATCTGAAAGCCAGTGACGTCTGGCCTTGGGTACATGGTGAAACTGCTCCATGTCTGCTTTGCCTTCTGCATCACATTTGGCTCAGACTGAGAGTGAAATGAATCTACCTTCCCTATCACTCACCTGCCGGGCATCCAGGAAAATCGGCCCTGTGCTGTTGAGGGGAAATGACCCATTTTAGATGATATGCAAAAAGAAGGGATAATTAGAAATACAGTAACCCCCCTGGCAGGAATCTATGCAACAGTCTATGGTTCTTTAAGTGGACAGAAAGAATCTTAGACCCAATCCTTGGAAAACTCTGGCCTCTGATTTTCCTTGGCAAAGGCAGCATTTGGGAGGGGCCTGCCCACCGGGCCAGACTGCTGTGCTTCACGGCTAGAACAGGACAGAGCCCTCCACTCCCCACTCCAGCAGCCAAATTAATAGGATCTCCCAACGTGTGTGCAAACACGCAGCTCCATGCCTGTCAGGTAGTAGATGTTCAGTGATCACTTCCTTTATCCGTATCCTTCTCTCCTCTTCCTCTGTCTTCCTCCCCTTCAAGGTCATCACTGCTGCCCGGAGTCTCACACATGGGTTACAATTCCCCCTCCACTGCCTGTTAGCTCTATGACTTTGGGCAAGTGACTTAACTTCTGCAAGCCTCAGTCTCCTCATCTCTGAAAAGGGAGGTAAAAGTAGCAGTGGCCCTACAGGTTGTCAGTGTGAAACTAGATAACGCTTGTGAAGCACTTAAGCGAGTGCTGCGCACAGAGGAAGCTCCAGGTGCCGTCATTGTTACTGTTATTATACCACCTTCCCTAAACTCTGAGATGCCGTCTTTGTGACACCCATGCATCCTGTTTCATAGGTATTAAAGTGTGAAAAAAATATGTCTTAGAACAGATGAAATGATGAAAACCAGAAGGGCCCTAGCTGGTGTGGCCCAGTTGGTTGGAGCATTGTCCCCTAGCCAAAGGGTTGTGGGTTCGACTCCTGGTCAGGGTGTGTGCCTTGGTTGCAGGTTTGATCCCCAGTCCAGGCACATATAGGAGGCAGCCAATCAATGCTTCTCTCTCTCCTTTCTTCTCTCTCTCTCTTTTAAAAAATAAGGCAATGAAAAAAATGACCTTGGGTGAGAATTTAAAAAAAGCAAAAACCAACAACAGGGAGGACTTAAGAGAGCATATCATCCTATCCCTTTATTTCATAGAGAGAGGAAATTGAGGCCTAGGGAGACTAAGTGATATACCCAAAGTCATGTGCTGACTTAGGGGTAGAAGCAGGTCTAGAACCTGGAGCTCCTTCCTCCCAGCCCAGTGTACTTTCTGCCACACCGGGCTGAGCACATTTTCTGGATTNAATCAATGCTTCTCTCCCTCCTTTCTTCTCTCTCTCTCTTTTAAAAAATAAGGCAATGAAAAAAATGACCTTGGGTGAGAATTTAAAAAAAGCAAAAACCAATAACAGGGAGGACTTAAGAGAGCATATCATCCTATCCCTTTATTTCATAGAGAGAGGAAATTGAGGCCTAGGGAGACTAAGTGATATGCCCAAAGTCATGTGCTGACTTAGGGGTAGAAGCAGGTCTAGAACCTGGAGCTCCTGCCTCCCAGCCCAGTGTACTTTCTGCCACACCGGGCTGAGCACATTTTCTGGATTGTCGTAGTACAGTGTTTGGGGAGGCTGGTGTCCAGGGTGTATTTTATTTCATTTTCTTAAAGGCACC
This sequence comes from Sturnira hondurensis, assembly GCF_014824575.4. Taxonomy (NCBI): domain Eukaryota; kingdom Metazoa; phylum Chordata; class Mammalia; order Chiroptera; family Phyllostomidae; genus Sturnira; species Sturnira hondurensis. The sequence continues at coordinate 20,558,064 of NW_028091359.1, forward strand.
TACATCCTCCTCTTCATGCTGAAAAATATGATCCACGGCTAGCAGCCCTATTTCCATAGAGAATGAAGGGGCAGCTCCCAGAAGCCCACCAAGTTCCTTAGTTCCCTTCCTGCCTGTGAGGAGATAGCCAAGGAAGGGACTCTGTGGACACCTCTGGGGTTGGGTCTCCATATCAGGCACTGGCTGGGCAGAAGTCAAGCATGTGTCACCCCTTCAGGCTGATTTTGGATACTTCTGGGGGGCTCACCATCATCTAACAGGATGGCTGGTTGCCCTGGCTCTGGGCAGAGGACTTGGGCATGACCTTGCAGAGAGCAAAGGCCTGTGCCCAGCCTTGGGGGCCACTGGCACTGGGGACAGCATTTGTCTGGAGTTGTGGGTGGATGACCTCCTTTCCCACATGACCCTTGGAATAGAGATTCTGCCTTTGTCTTTTAGGTTTACCAGGGTTTACCTTTGTCTTATAGGTTTACCAGGGCTTGTCTGCTCAGAAAAGCAGGTCTACAGGCCTGGGGTGCCCCCTCCCCCTCGCTGCCCCCCCTCCCCCAGTCTCAGCCCTCAGAGCTCCACAGCCCCTCCTCCTTCACCTGCCCCCCATGTTCTCAGGGGAGGATGCGCCAGGTCGCCCACTAACCCTCACTCTCTCTCTGTGGTGCTTGCCCTGTTTTTTTACTGACAGTTTCCGAGGAGGCCTGGATGTGACCCACGGACAGACAGGGGCGGAGTCAGTGTACACGATATTTCGGGACAGGGAGATCATGTTTCACGTCTCCACAAAGCTGCCCTTTACCGAGGGAGACGCCCAGCAGGTAACCTGGGCCGGGAGGGCTCTGGGAGCCTGGGGCGTGTGAGGTGAAAGCCTGCTTCTGGTCCCAGGGCCGATCTACCTGAAGGACTGCCCGCCCCTTTGCCCTCCTCCCTTTCATAACCAAGAGCCAGTCTGTTCAATGTGCTCTCGTCTGACCCTGTTCTATCGCGTTATCTCATCTCACCAAGGCCGCGCGTCAGTGCTGCTGACGTATGCCAGGACAGCAGGGCTCATGGTTACGCGTGCGCTTTGACCAAGGGGAAGCTGCAGCCTGGCGTGGTGAAAAGACTGTTTCCCAGCTGAGTGGGGTAGAGCTGGGAGCAGAGCCCAGGTGCCCTGGTCACGTGGGATGTGGTGACGCGCAGGGGACAGGTCTCCAGATGGCAGCTTGATGCCAGCCCTGCACTTAGGAGCATGAGATTCTGGGCAAGAATCTTGTGGCCTCTTTTTTCTCATCTGCTAGGTGGGGACAGTGCCATGCATGTCAGTGTGTTGTTGTGGACATCGCCCATGGTGCCCATGAATGTAGGGCTTGGTGTACTTGGTGTACATGGTGTACTGCCTGGCTGTGGCAGGCTTCCTATCTAACAGCTGTGCACTCTCCAGGCCACTAGGCCTTTGCCCTCCTTCCTGCCCCAGCGATGTAAGGCTGGTTATTTCACGAGCCAGCCCTCGAGCCCCAGCTTTTCTTGTCTCTCGGCCTCCTCTCTCACCACATCTGCCTGCGGGCAGGAATCCAGTCTCTCTGCCTCAGCTGGGGAAACCTAGATGGGACCTTCGTTTCCAGGGTTCTCCCACTCACCCTCGCATTTGCTGCTTCTGACGGCTGCGCGTCCCCAGGAAGGGGCCTGGCTTTGTTCTTGTTGAGCCCTGAAGCCAGCAGCTGACCCCTGACTGCCCTACCATTGGCCCCATCCTGTTCTTTCCTCCCTTTCAGTCTCTAGGAAGATAAGAAGGGAAGGTGGGCCTTTCACCAGACGCTGACCCATCCGTTTCTCATCAGCGAGCTGGGGAGGGAACACAGATGTAATATTATAAACAGTGCTTGGCTTCTTTGGGGAGAAAAGGAAATTGGCAAATGGGACTGTGATTTGGCTCTAAAATAACTACTGAATGTTCTGGAAACAAATGGGAGCAGGACTCTTTTTGTATCCAAAGTAGGTTTTCTCTCAGTGTTTCACCTCCAGTCCCGTCCGCTCACGGCCCCCTCGCCCCCTGCCCAGCCTGGGGCTGAGGGCTGCTGTCTGCCTGGCTCTCTTTCAGTCTCACCTGTGCAAAGTGGGAAGTATATTGGGATTGGCTGTTGGCAAGAACTGAATAAATATTAATTTTCTCTTCCCAAGAAATGGGATGATGTGTCTGGAATACATGAGACAATTTGTGTAAAGTGCACAGCACTGGGCTCCGAATATAGCACACGCTCAGTCAGTGAGAAACTCAAAGTGAAGCATAGGGCCTGCATGCAGTGGGTGCTTAATAAAGGAACAAAAGCGTAGATGAGTGCCCACCCAGGACTTGGTGTGCGGGAGGGTCTTGACATTTGAAATCATGCATGTGAATATCCCAGTGTGGCCCCTACACACAGCAGGTGCTTGCTGATTGAAATCACCTGTGGAAACACCTGGCACAGTTTGGGGGACTGAATTGGGGTTGGGTTTCTTTCTCCCCCATGACCCCCACCGAGCCATGTTGCCCGTTTCTCTAAGCATGGCTCCTCGCCCCATTGATATAGAATGATTGCCCCCCCATCCCTGCTTATCCACATTTCCATCAGGTGTCCCCCTCCATCTCTTCTTCCAGGAAGCTTTCTCAGATTACCATCAGGCCTCTTACTTTGCCTTCTTCCCTGCCCTCTACACCCCCCAGTGCCAGGCATTTGTGTGTGAGGGGCTTTGTTCCTGTTCTCAGGTACCTTTACCTGTGTTTGTGTTTCTCCTGGGTCAATCACAGGCTCTTCCAGGACAAAACCTAGGCCTCAACTTTTAACCCTTTTCCCTGGGACCCAAGTCAGAGCTCTGTACGCTGTAGAGCTCAGTGGGGTACTTGCCAGCCTCTCCCTAACAACTTGGGCAACTCCCCCATTTTTATTCTTTTTGATGGCTTCTAAAGATTAAAATAAAAAGCTCCCTGGAGGGTTAGGTCTCCAAGTCCCAGGGTTTGTGTATAAAGATATAATAATGAGGAATTTCCTGTATAGATCTATTCTGCTTTCAGGATATTCCCAACTGGCTTATAACAATGAAACACTTTTTGTTTAGCTCCAGAGAAAGAGACACATTGGCAATGACATTGTGGCCATCATCTTCCAAGAAGAAAACACACCGTTTGTCCCAGATATGATTGCCTCCAACTTTTTACATGCCTACATCGTAGTGCAGGCTGAGAGCTCGGGCACGGAGACCCCGTACTACAAGGTAAGGGGACAGTCTCGCTGGAGGAAGCGGCGGCCTAGGCACCTCTCTGTGCTTTATGGATTCAGTGATAGCAGGAAGCACGAGTTCTCAGTGTTTCCTTGGGCCATTCTCCACGATGTCACTTCTAGGTTTGGTGTGATTGATTTTCCATGGTTCTCAGGTTTCTGGGCTTTGGGGGCTGGACTCGTGGTGGAGAGCACCTTCTGAGGGCCATCTCATCCATCAGGTCCCTTGAGGCTCGACAGCATCTGTCTGAAGGGTCGAGAAGTCCAGGTGCTCCTGTTTGGGATCTGGTAATGCCACTTGCTAGTGAGTGAGGCAAAACCAGGGGGAAGGAAGAAAAAGTAGAGGGAACTGTCCTGGGAGGGAAAGGAAGGCAGGTGGGAACAAAGGAGAGAAAGAAACGTTGGTGTTTATGGTGAAAAGTGGGGAGAGCAGGGGCCTGGTAGACCCTGACCACTGGGTAGCCCCTCTGGTTCAGCTGTTCTGGAATAAACAGGCGATGTTAATTTGAAGACTTCCCGGGAGTGGGACTATGGGTCTCAGCCTCCTGACCAATAAGCAGTCTTTCAGACAGGCTCAAAATCCTCACCAATGCTGGGGAGCCCATCTTCCTCAGGGGCCCTCGCCCTGCCCTCCCTGATGGCTGTCACCAACTCTCCCCTCCTCTTCTCCACGAGAAATAATGCCAGCCTCTGTGGCAGCAGTTTCTCTGCATCACGAATAGGCTGAAGCAGGGTTCCTAAGGTGGATGTTAGACGGTCTCTGCACCCCTTGCACATACGTGTTGCGTTTATGTGCTTCTTTGCGTGTTCTAGGGGAAGAGGCCATAGCTGAGGCTCTCAGAGGGCTGCCTGCTCCCCACAGTGTTAGGGACCACTGTTAGAGGGACAGCCTGTCATTGCTAATGGGAAACTCAGGCCTGAAAACATTTCCTGTATGATAAAGGGCCAGCAATGGTTCTGGGGCTTATGAAGCCCTGGCGCTTCATGGCCATCTGCATGAAGTATCTGTTTGGCCTGAAGATTTTGGGAAAAGAAAATGATGTCATATAATTTTCGTAGCTGTACAAACTCAGATATATTAAGTGCAAAGTTCACATCAACTTTAAATCCAAGTACAGGCTTCAAAAAAACCGCACACCCCATATCTCTCTCCTGTTTTTATGAAAGAGAGCTTATTTCTTTCTGTGCCCATGTTCATATTCATGTTTCTCTGTCACTGAGCAGTTTTGGCTGGAAAGTTAAGAGGAGCATTTCCTTGGCATTTTCCTGAGCATGGTTTGGGCATTTCTTTGAAGGCTACGGGCTCACCTGCTTCGACCAGAGTCGGCATTCATTTCAAACAGCTGCTGGGTTTGTTGGTGGAAGCGTTTCATTCATTCAGTGCCTCCTGTGTGCCAGGGGTGGGGCCCATGGACGTGACATAGAGAACCAGCCTGCAGGGAAGAGACAGAAGAGCCAGTGAGTGCAGTTCAGCCGCTGGGCCACCCAGGCAGCCAGCGGGTTCCTCCAACAGCCAGGAGAGGCAGAGAGCTATTGATCAGGACCCCCAAAGTAAATCGGTGTGATGGGGGGCCCCCTGACCCGGTCAGGCAGTCACAACATGTGTGTGGCTTGTCTACTGGGCCTCTGCTGGCAGAATGGGGCCTTTTTTGGCTATTTAGCATTAGCTTTTAGTTTCTGATAGGAAATGGAGCTCAGCTAACTGGCTTCTCCACTTTCCTGGGAGCTTAGCAGTGTGGGACTATACAGGGAAAAATGAGAGGCGGGCGAATCAGCACCCCACCTCCCGCTTTGATGCTGGAAGTCTTTACCAAGTCTTCCCAGCCACAGCACATGGTCCAGGTGAAAGCACTTTCCTGAGAGGTGTTGGGAAGCAGAGAAGTGGATGCCCAGGAAGAGCCAGGCTGTCCCTGGGATGTGGGACCTTGGGCTCCACCTGTCAGGAAAACATTGAGGTTGGAGGTTGAATGGGGACCAGGGAGGCAGGGGGCAGGGAGGGAGCCCAGTCTTCCAAGGTCTCCCCAAACCTGTTCCTCCACAACCCCAGCAATAACCCTGGTGACTGAGCGGGACCTAGTTAGATCCCTCAGGGGGCCCAGGGTGAAAGAAGACCTTAGCTAACCCTTGCAGGCTTAGAGGCTATGGAAAAGGAGGGTGGGAAAGGTTTCCCAGGGGCTCAGCAATGCCCTGGGAAGCCCCCACTGGGGAGGACAAACAATAGGAAGGGAAGGGAAGGGAAAGGGAAAGGGAAAGGGAAGGGAAGGAACGGAAAGGAAAGGAAAGGAAAGGAAGGGAAGGGAAGGGAAGGGAAGGGAAGGGAAGGAGTGGGTATAGGAAAGGGCCCTAGACCTAGAGTCTCAAGAACCCTGGGGTCTAGTTCTTGGCCTGCCTCTGACTGCTGTGTGCCCTTGGGCTAGTTTCTTCTCCCTCTGGGCTCCTGATTCTATTTGTATGAGGCGAGGGAGCAGGACTAGACAGCCTCTCAGTTCCTTCCTGCCCTAAGATGTTCGGGAGTGGATGGAGGGGGAGTTGAGTGTGTGTGTATGTGTGTGTGTGTGTGTGTGTGAGAGAGAGAGAGAGAGAGAGAGAGATGGATGGATTAAGACGTGGTTTGGGGGAATGCTGTAGTACTCCAGGTGTCCTTTATTAGGTGTATATTAGTAGAGAAAGTAAAAAAATAAAGCACTGGGTGACAGTGGTTGCCCCTCCCCGAGTGTTGGCTCCAGGCCAAGCACTGTGCTAGGCCCTTAAAAATAGTCTTTTTGAATCCTCACAAGCTCCTGGCCAGGCAGGGCCTTTCTTTACCACTGTTTTAGGCAGAGACATTCAGGACATTGAGGCAGAGAGCTTACATCACTTAAGGCCTGAGGCCACAAAAGCGGTAGAGCTGGTGTCCCTGTTCAGATCTGCCTGTGGTATCTGAGCCCTCACCAGGACTCCCTCCTCTCTCTGCCTGAGGTCACCCTGTCCCTGACCCGGATCCCTGAAATCTTGCAAAGGTCTCAGGAGTCTTTTATGAAGCAGATCAGTGGAGAGGGGCCCTGGCTCTGTCTGTCATCCCCTCACTGCTTATCCGTTGCTTGAGCAGCCTCTGGGGGTCTGTGAGGCTTCCAGGCCACACTGGGCTCGGGGATCCTGTGAGGTTCCCTGTGTCTTGGTACCTCCTCATTACTCATGCCCCCAGCCTCCTTCCTCTTTCCAGCCTTGAGTCCCTTCCCTGGTGATTGCTGCCTCTCAGCCCTGCTCCGGCCCCTGCTGGGCGGCCTGCGCTGAGTTTAGAAAACAGGAAGGTGGGGCTGTGTTGAGGCAGCTTCTGCTTTCAGCCCAGCAACCCAACCGTCCCCAAGAGGAGGGAACAACAAAGGCCCCGCGCTTTGCTGGAAAGGGGTCAGCAGAGGGAACATAATGGGGATAGAAGATGAATGGGGCTGTCACAAGAAAGGATCCTGTCCCCTGCTTGGGTGACTGCTGCAGTGAACGTGTCTGTCTGGGACACTCAGTGGATTTAAGAACATAGACGCTTCAGTCAGCACTACCCACTGTGGTGCAGGCCGAGATGGGGGTGTCGAGGTGGGAAGAGGGGAGGGCTGGGCCGGGCCTCTGGCCTTGTCCCAGACAGCAGCCTGTCTGGGGCCTTCCCACCACCTTCTCCCCAGATGCTGGCTCTGTGGATGCAATTCTTGAATGGTGCTATGGGTGCATGGTGGATGGGGGTGGGGACCTGCGTTTGATTGCTGGAACCAGCCAGAAATCACAGCAGCCAAACCTACCCTGGTTCCTGACTGTGGTCACTGCAGTCTGGGCCCTGCAGTCAGCTCATGCTCAGGCAGAGAGAGCCTTGAGCTGGGTATTGACCAGCCCTCTCCCCCTTCCTCCCCCTCCAGATTCTGGCAGGGTCTTTCCTTGGCCTGGCTCTGAGCTGCCTGCTCACCCACTCTGGCTGACTCTCAGCATCTGCCCTACTTCACAGGCCAGGCAGCTGGCGGTGTGCCAGGGCTGGGCTCAAATCAGCGGCTGCTCGCCTGGGGAAGGGGGAGAGAGTGCAGAGTCCCCAGAGAGGCCTGCGGCCTCATGGGCTGAGAACGAGTGAAACCAGGGCATCTGAATGCAGAGGGGAGATGGGGTGTGGGACCTGTCCCAGGCCAGGGAGACCCCATGCAGAACACCTTGGGGTTCTCACTCCATTCATTTATGCCTCCACAGGCTGGCCCGAGGTGCACACGTTCCTCGCCCCCCGCCCGCCCCTGATCCTGGTACACCCCTCTGCACCACACAGCACACCTCGATGTCCTCCACCCCCAGTTCCCAGCCTGGGCCCTGCACTGATAGTTCAAGCCTCACCCAGAGTGACTGACCCTGTGTGTGGGGTCAGGGCTTCCAAACACTAGTCCGCCTAGTGCGCAGAAGCTCTCAGGCCCATTTAACAGCTGCAGATTCCTGGCTCTGCCTCAGAGCTGCGGATTCAGGAGGCTTGGGGTGGAGCCCATGCAGTTGGCATTTATTTGGGAGTCAGTGTCTTGGGGAAGAACCCAAGAGCAGCTTCTGGATTCTCTGTTCATCTCTGTGGCTAATCACCTGGGTGCTTTGGGGACCACTTCAAGGCTCTGGGCATCTGTGTCCTGATCAGTGAAACAGGGCTAATAATTCTCACTGTGCCTTCTCTGGAGGCTGAGCATCCCAATTCACTGCGATCACGAGATAATCCACTTGTACTGCGCTAGAGTTAGGGTCCCAGGCTGCTCCTCAACCCTGTTAGTCATCTTGTCAGTTGCTTCTGGCCTCCAGCAGTGCAGATGGGAGCATGGGGACGGTTCCATGCCATCCAGCCTCACTTCTGGGAACTCCGCCGTGCTGGCGATGGCTCACAGGGGCAAGTGGGGAGGAGGAGAGGGGATCTGTCATGGGAAGCAGTGCTCCCCTAGGGCCAGGGCATGGCACACGTGGAGTGCATTATAGCCCTTGGGTTTGGTCTCTTTCCTCCTCACCCACACGGAGACCCTGTTTCAGGTCTCGGTCACTGCACGGGAAGATGTGCCTGCCTTTGGCCCACCTCTGCCCAGCCCCCCTGTTTTCCAGAAGGTAAGATGTTCTTCTTCCTGCTCCTCTCATGTCCAAGACTCGGGGTTCCCGCCCCTGAATGGCAGTGGGAGAAGTGGGGCTAAGTCTGGGCTGGGAACATGAGCAGGGCCTTTATCAGCAGGGGTGGAGGTCTCCTCACATGGGGTCTCTGCTCACCTCTCCTCCTGCCACCAGCCTGGCTTTGCACAGGGTCTCCTGTCAGGGTGCTTGAATTTCTGCTGAAAGAAGTGTTTTTGTATCATGCTGCAGTCCTGGGAGCCTTGGGCAAAAATTGCCTCTAGCCGTGGGAATGGCACTGTGGGTGTGGAGGGTTGATTTCCCGGGATCAGGGAAGCTGGCTTCCGTGTTGGTATCTTAGCAGGTGGGCGTGGCCTGGGCTAAAAATGATCAAATGCCAGAAGGGACTTTTTAGGGGCGCTCCTGATCCCCTGTTCTGCCTTCCCATTACAAGGCTGAGAGAGTTCTGGGCTTCTGGTCTGTTCCAGGGCCCGGAGTTCAGGGAGTTTCTGCTCACTAAACTCACCAATGCGGAGAATGCTTGCTGCAAGTCGGACAAGTTTGCAAAGCTGGAGGTGAGAGCGCGGTTTCTTCCCTTTGTCCTCCTGCTAGCCAGCTGCTGCCGGGGGGTCTCTGTTCCTGGGGCTGTTCAAGACGGGGAACATTGTCTTTGCCCCTCTAAGTTTTCAGCCTTCTTGTGGAAACTAAGCCCAAACTTCAGGTCTAGTCAACTATTCACCAATTGTTAATTGGGCACCTACTGTGTGCCAGCCTCCGTTCTGTTTCCTGGGTGTAAATGAGACTCGGCTTCTGTCCTTAGAGAGCTCACAGGCTGGTGGGAGGAGCCATTAGCAGACAGGTATGATAAGTTTTCCAGCTCTGGGCTGTGATGGAGGCCAGCAGGTGCTGTGACCGCCTGGGCCTCTGGGGGACTAGGGTGGGTTCAGGGAAGGCTTAGAGGAGGTGGCCCTTCCACTGCCAAACCTGGATATCTGATGAGCCTTTTGCCAGGAGGGAAGGGAAGGTGGTGTTATTTCGGACATGGGAAACAGCAAGAGCAAAGAATTGGAGCAGATCAGAGCATGGCCCTGCGAGGGAGCTCCAGAGGGTTTGATCTGGCCTGAGAGAGGGTCTTGTGAGGAATGGATGGTGGGGACTCAGCTGGAGATGTTGGTTGGGCCATGGGAAGAAGGGCTCTGAGCTAGAGGTGATAGGCCCTGTTAAAGGACCGAGCTGGAGGGTGATGTTTGATGTGCACATTAGATGATTACTCTGCCAGTGGTGGGGAGGGCACGGTGAAAGGTGGGGGCAGGAAGGGTGGCCAGTCAGAAGCTATTACAGGAGTCCAAGGGACATGGTGGCAACTTGCTTACACCAGGTGCGGGAGGAAGTGATTTGGGGTCCATCAGGAAGACTTGATGGACTTCTATATAAAGGGAAGGTGGAAGTGGAGTTGTGGGGTGGCACTTAGGCCTTCAGCTTGGACCCTTTGCGGACATGGGGACCACTGGGAGATGAGTAGTCAGGACCTGCTGATCTGGAGGTGCCTGCAAAAGGCTGGGTTGCTGAAAGGGCTAGTTCTTGTCTGGGTGAATGGCGCCCCCTGGAGGTTGCATGTATTGCTCTGGAGGGACAAGGGGATGGAGAGTAGCAGTGGCCCATTGGGTACATGGTTTTGGGGCTTGGGGTAGAGATAGGGAATGGGAGTCAGCAGCATAGAGCTGGGAGGGTGGGATGGCCTGGGGAGAAGGAGCAGAGGGAAGAGAGCAGAGGGCTGGGTGTGGAGCTGTGGTGTCAGTTGCAATATTTGTGAGGGTGGAGCCCAGCCTGGCCCCAGGCCCTCACCATCACCAAGCTGCAGTTGGCCAGAATAGCAGCCCTCAGGCCAGGTGTCTGGAGCCCCCAGGGAGTGGATGCATCTCTCTTGTCAGTGCCAGCTGTACCACTCCACCCTCTTTCCTTGCAGGACCGGACGAGGGCCGCCCTCTTGGATAACCTTCATGATGAGCTTCATGCCCGCACACAGGCCATGCTGGGACTGGGCCCAGAAGAGGACAAGTTTGAGAATGGGGGCCATGGGGGATTCCTGGAGTCTTTTAAGGTATGACACAAGAGTGGCTGAGGATTGCTGTGGCAGGGAGGGTCAGGACAAGCAAGGGAAGAGGTCCAAGGTCCACATGGCCCTGACCCAGGGCCCGAGTGCCAGCAGAGGCGGCAGGACCAGCAGGGGCAGCACAGGTGTTTGCAGAGGGTAGGGGCATCAGGAAGCGTGAGTGGTGGGAGCAGCCAACAGCGTCTGCTGCATCCTCCACATTCTTCCGTGATCTGGGTTATCTCTTCCTGGCCAAGAGGTTGACAAGAGGGACAGGGAAAGAACAGAGAGGAGCCAGCGCAAACCAAGTGTATTACTGCTTCTGTCTGCCTCTCTCTGTAGTCAGGGTGCCTGGGACAGAATGACAGGAGCAAGGACATAAGTCCTAGGTGTCTTCTGCAGCCAGTGTGGCATACTGCAAGGACGTTTCCCAGCTGGCAGGGCACTGGAGGACCTGGCCAGGGCCACTGTGATGGAGTTAGAGGCAAGTGCCCATGAACCTTGCAAAGGGAAGAACTTTCTAAGCAGAATGAGCTACTAAAATAAGTAGTGAGCTCCCTGTCCCTGGAAGTATTCAAGCGGAGCTGGGACAGCCATGTCACTTGCATGGTATAAAAAGGCTCACTGTCACGTGCTTGCCAAGTGCTTGCTGGTCCAGACAGCACTTACCTCCAGCATCTGATCTGAGCCTGGCTGTCACCCTGCAGTTGGCACAGTGGGTCTTGTTATTTCCACTCACACACAACGGGGCAGGACAAGAGCCCTCAGGACTGCTCGAAGCTGTGTACCTACTCAGAGGTAAAGCCTTGTTTTGGACCCAGGTTTTCTGGTCCATTGGTCAATGTTCTGCTGAATTGCCCTTTGCAAAATGATTTATAAAGCTCCCATTCTAGGGATAGTGTGTGGGGCGAAGGTTCGACCTGCCTGTCTTGGAATCCCAGCTGTGTGATTCTGGGCACAGTCTTGAACGTCTGGATGCTTCAGTTTTCTCATCAGTGATGCAGGGATGATAATGAGACCTCTGTCCTAGGGTTGTTTGGAGCCTGGGACAACTAAATGCCCGGGGAAGGTGTTCACTGCTGTTATTGTCTTGTAAAGTGAACACTTAACAGACATCCTCTCGTCCTCTGTGCCCTGTGGGTAAGGCTATTATTATGGGTATGGTCATTTTGGCATAATAATTCATACCCAGTTTTACTAATTAGGAGAATAATTTTACATGTGAGAAAACTGAGACTCAAAGAGACACAGTAATTTGTCCCAGGTCACCCAACAGATCCCAGAGACAAGTCTGTGGCTGCTGCATTCCGAAGCCTGTGTTCCTAAGGACCACAGGACACAGCCCCCGGGTTCCCGACTCAATTAAGATTCCACCCGTGCTAGCCTGGCCTGGGCAAGCCTGGGGTCTGTCCCTCGCTGCCAGGCTGGACGCAGAGGGCAGGGCAGGGCCCTGCTGGCCCTGAGGGCCAGCTGCCAGGATTCCTCATGAGGGTGTGGGCAGGAGCCGAGCTGCTTGTCTAGGCTGGTGGGAGATTCCTGGGACATCTATTTCTGTCCTGATGGACAGTAGCGGCCAGGGTGAAACAGGAGAAATTGAGAGGTCAAGAGGAAAGGGGGCCAAGGGAGAAGACGGGGGAGGAGAGAGGGAGCCAGGTCGGCTAGCCCAGCAGGGGGTGGGGTGAAAGTGAGACCAGGTAAATAGAAAAACTGCTGGTGGAGGCTCCACACTACACCACGGCAAGCCTGTGGAGTGCTCTCAGGTCCCACAGTAAATGTGATTTGTATGCAATGTGAGCTATAGTGGACTGCAGACATCTAAGGAAACAGTTGTTACATTCAGCTTTGTAGGTTGCTTTCTGTACTTTGGAATTAACAATTGTTTTTTCACCTTTACAATATTTTTACTACCTGGAAGAGCTTGTAGGCTGTGGACACTCTGCCTATGGTGCCCTGTGGATAAAACGACCCAGCAGCTCCCTCTAGTTGTGTGTTGAGAGGGGTGTGACCCGAGGCCGAGTTCCAGTCCCTGCCTCTGGACCAACTCCAGCGTGTGTAACTGGAGTGGTTGCCAAGAGAGGGAGATGCTTCAGGACTTTGTTATTACTTGTCCTGACTCAGTAATCCAGGCTGTTTTTCTTTTCAACCCGGAACCCTTCCAGCTGTAGGCTGAAGACACCTGCTTCTACATTTAGCTTCCACGCCTATGTCCCAGGGGGTGCTGTGGGGTGAGGGAGGGGACTGTCCTGGTCCGTGGGGTCTGTTGCACAGAGCCAACCTCCCTGCTGAGGAACCGAGCTCTCTTGCCCCTTCCATTCCATCGTAGCCTTCAGGTGTCCCAGGCAGTGGAGGCCTGAGCTGGAGGCTGGGGATTCTGGTGTTTGGGCTGTGCCCGTGGCTGGGCCTGGGGTCTGCCCTGGCTCAGGAAACTGTCTCCAGTTTGGTATTTCTTCCTAGGCACCTTGGGTGGTGCTGTGGTATCAGAATTATTGACATTCCTCTTGGGGTTTCTTATCCAGACTTCCACAAAATTGTTCTTATAAGAAATGGTGCTTGAAATGACTCCAGGAAGAAAAGTTGTGTGTTTTCTCTCCTTCCTGCCCCAGTTCTCATCTCACATGTGCATGGGAACATACCTGAGGGTTCCCAGGGCTGAAAGCACTTTGCGCCGTCCTCCCCCACCGTGCATTGCAGGGACCCTTCGCCCCCTGCTGGGAAGCAGCGCCTCACGGCCCCAGGGAGTAGGGGCCTCAGGGCCTCTGCTAATGTGCTCCTGGCGCCTCCCACCACTGGGAGTAGCTCTTCTCCCCATCTGGCTTCCGTTCCCCTGGCTGTCCACGTCAGCATTTCTTCATGAGAAACAGAACAGTTGGTTTATGCACAACTGGACCTGCTTCTGAGCAGGTGCTTGGTGGTATCCTCAAGAACCTGCCAGTTCTACACTTTTAAGTTTTGCATTTTTACTTAGTGAGTGATATGAAAAATATATTTCCAGTCTTAGAGACTAAACTTCTGCAGTGAAACTCACAATTGAAATACATGAGTAAGTAGGCAGGTTGCACTGGGGTCGGGGGCCGTCTATGGACATATTCCTGGAGTCTTGCCAGAATATTTTTATTTATAAGGGATCTATATATTACTCACATTGGAAAAATACTGATCTCTAGACTGTTGTTCTTAAATGCTACTCTCAGCCACTGCCAGCTATTGAAGCTTTTGTTGGTCCCTCCTGAAATGAACAGAAAAAGTGATGCTTCTTGAGGTTCCAACATAAAGCCCGTGTGAGGCACATTTTGAGAAGCCCTGAGCTAGCCCAGCCCTCTGTTCAACTCATCATGCAGCAGGGCACTAGCGGGCCTGGGAGGTGAAGGTCACCCAGCAGCCTCCGAACTTGGACCACCTAAAGCAGGGAGCTGTCTGGTGAATTTCTCCCAGCCTTTGTGGTTGATGTGCGGGTCTGCCCTGACCCCTAGTGGCAGGAGAGGAGCACTAGGCTGCAACTATCTGGGCAGAGTACCCGCAGGCAGGCCGGGGTGCTCAGAACAATGGTCTTGTTACAGAACTGGGGTCCGTGGGGCAATATTTGGCCCACCCAGGGACGCCAAAAACTGTTACAGAGCAAGCAGGGGCCAAGGTTTGTTATGTCCACCGCCAGAGGAAAGATGTCTCTCAATGCCAGAGATTTGTGGAAAGGAAAGGTTTATTTAAAGCTATACAGACTTAAAGTAGTAACCCAATGTCCCCATTAAAACATCAAAGTCTTTTTGGATACCCACAGATGCCCACAGTGCTTCCTTCTCCCCCTGCCTTAATTCAGGAAAAGAGCACGCGTCCATGTTTCAGGCCGCTGGCACCTTCAGCTGTGTCGCCATCCAGGCAGGATCTCTAATTACTCCAAAGCCATGTGGCACCTTCTCATGGTCTACTGGCAAGAGTTCTTTCACCCTTCTTCCAGGCAAAGTCTCTCCTGCTTTCCAGGCCTCACGGCCAAAGGGAGCACTCCAGAGCTGCGTGGTCCTCTTCTACCAGAGCTGCAGGGGTCTGCACTCTGGCCAAAACCACATGGTTCTTTCCGCCACCAGAGCTATGGGGGGCGGGTCGCCACTCTGCCAAAGCCAAGTGGCAATTCTCTGCTAAAGCCACATGGTGGTTCCCTCTACTAAAGCTGCAGGGGTCCCCACTCTGGCCAAAACCATGTGGCTTTCTCTCCTGCACTGCCACAGCTGCGTGGTTCTCTCTCTTTTAATGGCTGCTGTGTCTGGGTTTTAAATCCCCGCCATTTCTGACTCCTCCTACAATTGGCTACACCTGCCAGCACTCCCATATCCTTCCAACTTTACTGGGCTGCCATAGTGAGTCTGGGCAGGTGTGGCCCCATGTCCTGGAGCCTTTGCTCTACAAAGCAGCTCTCAATGGCCTTGCTCCATGTGTCCCTTCCCCAACTCACACCTGTGGGGGGGAGGGGGGAGGACATCTTAATATTTCCTGGACACCTAGAGTTCTGGACCTCATTCCAAATCCCTTTTTGGCCCCCTACCCCTCGCTGTGCCCTGTCACAGTCTGAGTCGGCCTCCCTCCTGTGTTTGTGCTGTTAGTGGGAAAGAAGACCCTGTTTTGGACCTCAGAGGACTTCCTGATTAGGGCCATCACATCCAGCAAGAAATTAGCATCTTTCTCTCCCAGAGGCCCCTGCCTCTATGCCCCAGGGGTATCTGTGAATGTCTGGCCCAACACAAAATAGTAAATTTACATAAAACATTATGAGATTTTTTGGTGATTACATGTTGCAATGTATTTAATGTGTGGCCCAAGACAACTCTTCTTCTTCCAGTGTGGCCCAGAGATGCCAGAAGGCTGGGCAGCCCTGCTAGGGCTTATTTACCCGGCCCAGATAGGCACATGTCCCCCTCGGTGATCATCCTCATGCACTGGGTCCCTCAGGTTGAATTTGCTAAATTGAAACAACTCACGAAACCCATTTGTAAGGAAGCGAGGTTTGTGTTGGCCCAGAGGACACATGCTCCCTTCAGGACACCAGTTGGTCCTCACACCTCGGCTGAAATGAGGTGGCTTCAAGCTGACCATGAGAAAGTGCTCCACCCCTTTTTCTCATTCCCCCAGAGGAGAACTCGCTCACGGGTAAGCTGCTGAGAAGTGCGCTGAGGGCTGGGAAGCCAGGGTGGCTGAGGGTGGGTGACGGAGCCAGAGGGGATTAGCTGGGAGGCCAGCAGACGCTAAGGACAGACAGGGGCAGTTGTGTGCAGCATGGAGTGGACAGGTCTAAGATGCCAACACTAGACATGGCGGGATTTCCACTCAGTGCACAGAAGACCTTTTCAAGAGCCGGGCTCTTCCGCATTGGACAGGAAGCCTTGAAAGCAGTGAGCAGTCTGTCCCTGGGACATGCAGGTGGGGAGGACATGCGCTGTGGCTTGGATGAGCAGGGGTTGAGTGGGAGAGGGGCCAGGTGGTCGCTGGAGCCCTCCTGATGCCCTGGCGAAGGCTCCGTGTGCCCCTCCGCTTCTCTCCTGCCTGCCTCTTTCCACATCGCTGCCCTCGTTCTCTTATCCACCTGGTTCCTGACTCTTTGGCCCAACTTGAGAAGGCCGGGCTCTGCCCCAGATGGAATGTGCATCTTCTTCCAGATGTGGTCAGACCACATCACTGGGTGATTTTGTCCAGTGGAGCATCGTTACTTTAGGGTTTCCAGGTAGCCATCCTCGCTCTCTTTTTCCGTCCCTCAGAGTGGGGAGAGAGATGACCTTGAGCAAGCAGGCGTCATGCCAGGTGTTTGTCACCCTCACACAGGAAGTGTTGTCACGTGGTATGGATGAGGAAACTGTGTCTCGGAGAGGTTCACACACTGTGCTGGGAACAACCGGGGTTCAGTCCTACACACCCCTGAATTCCCTGTCAGTCCACGGTCCCCTCAGACCTGCCTCCCTCACTCAACAGCACAAGGGCACGTGAGGAGAACACTCCTCTCGGACATCAGTCTGGTTTCTTTAGAAGGGAGGCTGGAACCCCTTGGTCTCTAGTCACCCTCAGTCCATCAACCAGTTGAAATATATGTTTGATCTGGACTCATTTTTGGGTTACTGGGACCCTTTCATCAAGAACCCAGGGTGCTGGGTTTGGGTCCTGGTTCTATCTCTTAGCTTTGGTGTGACCTCGGTCCGTCACTTACCTTTCAGGACCTTGCCTGTCAGCATCGGTCCTCTGTACATCTGAGACATGAGGTCTCAGTGGGATCATGCATGTGATGCTCAGCAGACCAGACACCAGCACATGGGGCTCATTCCACATGTTTAGTTTTTCCTAGAAAAAGACAGCGAGAACACATCTGAACATAAATGATTCATGGCCATGTCACAGTTGATGACAATGGTGGTGACACACACGAGGGCCCCAGGGAATTTATTGAGCTTGATGGAACACTTGAGTCATTTAGGGAAACTGGGCATTTACCCAAGGACACCTCCGAATGGTGCCACACCTTTCCTGCCCTTGGCTTTGCAGAGGGCCCAGGCCTTGGTGGTGTTTGGGTGGTGGTGTGAACACCACGTGCTGGCTGTTCCAACCACGTGGTGGGAGACTGTTGCTTGGACACTCTCTTCTGTGGTCTAGAAAGAGAGTTGATGTCCCGGAGGGGGCGTCTTTGGCTCAGACAGGCCAGGCCAGAGGAGTGACAAGGCCGGTGGGCTCCATGCCTCATTCAAGGGGAACTTGCTCCCAGCACAGTCAGATTTACAAACGGCCCTCCTTCCTGAGCCAGCTCCCCTCTTCAGGGCAGAAAGGCAGGCATGCTGTGGAATTGGCCATTCCTGAACTTGGAGGATTCGGGACCTGCTATTTGGGTTGGGGGCAGCGTTCTTGCCAATTTCTTGGGACTGTCTTTTTGTAGGCCAGGCTCTTCCCTCGATGCTTCAATGGAGGGAAGGGCAACATCCCCCATGGGACCATCTGTAGCCTGACACGTGGAGTGTGCATGCAGACGCGTGTGTGTTCACGTGTGGGTGTGAGCCAAGTGAGGATGGGAGCAGTGCCCACACGCTTGTCCCTCTGCATCTGTTTTCTGAAGCTGTGGTTCTGAGAACACTCTGCCTCAACTGGCCCACACAGTGAGCGAAATCCGTCAGCTCGCCTGACCGGAAGGCCCCAGGCGACTTGCAGCCCAGCCTGGTCATGGGCAGGCAGGTCCTTCCTCGTTCCCCTCTGCCATCCCCATCTGTTTTGCTCTCAGGCTTCATCCCTCACCGCCCAAGGTGGTGGCTGTGGCTCTGGGTAGAGACATGTCACATCTCTTTAGGGAAACATTGAGGAACTCTTTCCTCAAAGCCACCAGCAGGTGTCCCCTCATGTTCCACTGGCAAGGGCACGGATTACGTGACTGCCATAGAGGGTCATGGTTGACTCCTTTGTCCTGTGGGGGGGGAGGGGCCACTGGACCAGAGGGAGGCTCTGGCAGCCAGCAAGGAACAGGATGGGATGGCACTTGTTTGCAAGCAACTAATAATACTTGCATCTGAGAGTCCTTGCCTGTGGCTCTGAGGCCCAGGGGCCCTGGACAGTGAGTTAACACAGCAGGAGCACCCCAGGGGCCCCGGGCCCTTTAGTGCTGCCTACTTTTAGGAATGTCTTCTTCCCCCTGCTGATGTGCATACTCCTGGGCGGCGGGGCCGTGTCTCACACCACTCTGACTCCCCTCCTGCAGTTCTCTCAGCGTGTGGCATGGTGCTGGGCACACGGGAAGCACATGACAAATGCTTGTTATTAACAGTAAGAGTAGCTACAACTATTGGGTGCTTTGGGTGTGCTGGGCTCTCAGCTTTGTATGCATGGCCACCTGCCTGTATTATTGAGTGACTGAGTGAGTGACCAAAGGGAAGTGATGTGGGGTTTGGGGGTTCCTGGAGAGGAACTTTCCTCCCTAGAACTCTTGTGTCGTCTTTGAAGGCCTTCCGAGCCAAGAGCATCGTCCTTGTCGTAGGTGGAATCCTCTAGGGCTTCTGGCATTGGGAAAATCCTCCCTCAGCCCCAGCTGAGATGTGCCCGCCTCACTCTAACCGCTCTCCTTGGGTCAGGTTCCAGAGCGACGCAGGAGGCCGCAGGGCAGTGTGAGAGCTGCCATCCCCCCCCAGGTCTGTCTCTGCTGTGGGCTCAGCAGTCTTCACTGTAACTGTCCCTCTCGTCCTTGCATGCACAGGGACAAGCCCCTGGCTGTCCTGGTTGTCCTTTCTGGGACACTCCACTTTGTGCCCTATGCTCTTTGGTGGCTCTAGGTGGGCACAGGGCTCGCATGCCCTGAGCAGCTCTGGGCCCTCTGAGGGCTTCAGCCTGTTGTCTGAGTGCGCCTGACCTGTGTCAGCAGCTGAACCAGGTGGCAGGCTCATGTTGACAGTGCCCTTAGCCCCATACAGGATGCCTGGTTTCCTGGAGACAAGAGTCGAGTTGGGGTGAAGAATGTGGCTGCATGATGCTGCTTGGGCCTCATCATTTCCGATTTGCAGCAAGGGAGCTGCAGCTTAGAGAGCTAGACCAGGTCATGCTGGTTGGTGAGCTGTTCCAGCCACTTTCCTCCATGTAATAACCTTTGTCCTCCTTGCAGGGGACCTGGGGCACTGACTGCTCAGACTCCCCTGGCTAGTGTCCCCCTTCACCTTCGCCTGCAGAGAGCCACCCCTGCCCAGAGCAGGTGAAAATCCTCTGCAGATTCCAGGGATTAGAGTGGAGGCCCCTGAGGGAAAGAGTGTGCGTGGGTGTGTGTGCACAGTGCGCCCATGCCCAGGGCTGTGTCTGCCGAGCCCCCTGAGAGGGCGGGGCGTTTGGAGGGGTCTAGCTCCCGCTCTCAGGCCCCGCCCCCTGCCTTCCCCACAGAGGGCCATCCGTGTGCGCAGCCACTCCATGGAGACTATGGTGAGCAGCCAGAAGAAGCCGCATGGCGGGGGTCTCCCCGGCAGCCTCAGCGGGGGCATCTCCCACAACAGCACGGAGGTCACCAAGACCACCTTCTCGGTGAGTGCCTGCACGCCCCGGGGTTCCCCAGGTCGTGGTCAGGGAGGGGTGTGTTTGCCAGGCTTGGCCAGATGACTAGAGCAGGTGAGTGTGATGATGGAGGGAAACCGAGGTGGAGGGGCGGGGGGGGGCGGCCCCCTCTGAAATCAGAGCCTCCTCCAGGTGGCACCTGGGCCTCCCCGTCCTGGGCAGCCTGGCAAAGTGGTCCTGGGGTGCGTTTCTCCACCCGGAGCTTGTGTCGGTGACTATGAGAGAGGCGTCTGTTGTTTGTTATTATCAAGGGCAGGAGTTATTTGTTATTAGCAGGGGAGCAAGGCTGCCCCTGCTTGCTGTGTGCAGGCACTGAACTGTGAGTAATTCGTGGACCCCTGTCCCAACTGCATGAGGCAGGAACAGCTGCGCTCCCCAGTTCATGTTTGAGCGAGAGGAGGCCCAGAGGGGTTAGGTGACTTGCTAGAGGTTGCCCGGCTAGGCTGAAGAACTGGGATTTGGTTGCAGGTCGCCCAGATCCCAAGTCTTCCCTCTAAATCGCTGTGTGTACAGTTTCAGGAAAAGAGAGCCTGGCGGGTCTGGGGGTTTGGGCCTGGTCAGCTTGCAGCAGGAGTGGTGCACGTTAGGGTTTGGATGGGTGCACCTTCGGCCTTTCTTTTTCTTTTCTGTAATCACAGAACATACCCACCACAATACCAACAATTCCTATTATAAATGGCCTTGTGTAATTCATTTCATGTGCCAAATAGTATTTTCATAGCTATGACCTTGTTCTTCCCAGAAGGTCTGTCAGGTGAGTGGTCAGGGCAATGATCTTCAACCTGTGGATGACACTGAGGCCTGGAAACGTTCTCCCCTCATCCAAGGTTGCACAGCATGCAAATGGCAAAAACTGGGGCCTGGGTTAGAGGCCTGGCAGGGCCTAAAGAAGAGCCACAGGCTCTGCCTTCCCCCTGCTCAGTTCCTACCTCCAGCCCCTGCTCGGGGCAGAAGCAGAGCCATGTTCTTGGCAGGCCCTTTTGCTGCCAGTGTGTGTGGACCTGGCCCTGCCATTCGTGTTCTGTCTTGTTATTGTTACACCCGGCTCAGACCCATTTATTTGCAAGCAGTGGCTAGAGAGTCAGGGGCCCTGGGTCCTTATGCTTGTCCTGCCAGTGATTTGCTCTATGACCGTGACCAAATTCCCTGCCCTTCCACTCCACAGCTTCCTCATTGGTAGAGCTAGGTAACTCCCCAGGCTCTCTCAGCTTTTCCCAGTCTGTGACCCCCATGAATCAACCTGTCCTTCTTAATATGTGAGGTTCTCTTAGGGTGGCCCTGACCCCGAGTTACTCTAAGAATTCTGGTCGTTAGTGGATTGTTACCTGGGGCCATCAGTGTTGGGTTAAGAACACAGGAAAATGGGCTGTAAGTGGCGTGAGCTTTGGGTTTCAGCTGCTGTTCCCTGGCCCCACACTTCCTGTCTGTTTCCTGGGGTCTCTCCAGACCAGCGGTGGGCAGGGTGCAGGGGCCATTTGTAGACCAGAAAGAGGGATGCAGGGCAGGAGGTCTGGGTTTGGGGAGTGAGCATTCATTTTGGCAGTTTCATTGGCAGCCTCCAGTGGCAGCGGCAACTGCAAAGAACCAATCGCGGAGCCCCATCAAGCGGCGGTCAGGCCTCTTCCCCCGTCTGCACACAGGCTCTGAAGGCCAAGGGGACAGCCGGACTCGATGGTAACTGCCCAGTGTGGGTTTGGTCAGGTCCCTCGGGAGGGCTAGGCACAGCTTTGGGAGATGGCGTCCTTCCAACCTGGTCCCCTCGCCGGGTCCTGCACGCCCGCTGTCACTCACCCAGCTCACCCACGGTGGCAACCCCTCAGTCACAGTTGTTCTCGTCACATTTCACCCAAGTTGGAAATGTCGCTTAGAGTGTTTGCTTCCCTTTTCAAAGCTTACTCAAATGGCCTTTTTATGGAAGCCTTCCCTGATTCTGCCAGGCAGAGTTAATGGAACCTTCCTTTGGGCTTCCAGAATGTTCTTCTTCTTCCTTCCTCCTCCTCCTCCTTTCTTCATCTTCTTTTTTCTTTCTTTTAGCAACTCTTGTATCATACTTATTCCATTCTTGCTAATTGCCTTTCTGATCCTTTCTTCGGTGAGCCCTTTTGCTGTTTGTGTCAGCCAGCAGCATTCGGTGAGTGCCTGTGCCTGAGGTGGGCTCCCTGCTTGGATTGGAGTTCCAGAAGCTTGTAGCCTTGTGCCGAAGGCAGGCATTTAGGTTGACTGCCAGCGTCCAAGTTGTCTGCCTGCAGCCCCGGAGCAGGCACCAGTCCCGAGCTTGGGCGTGCAGGGTGAGGGGCAGGTTTGTGGAGGGGGACGGAGGGCTCTGTCGGGAACCTATACATGTGAGTGAGTCCTCATGGCCCACTCCATGGAGAAATCCAGAACTCTCAGTGGTCAGAATCACTGTCTTGAGCTTGGGAGGAGGCCATGACTGGAGAAGGAGAGGTGGGAGTCACTGGTGTGGTGGTGGCGGTCGAGATGGGTCAGTGAATATGATTACCCAGGGGTGTGTGGAGAAGGCCTGGGGACACCAGCACTTAAGGGCAAGTGGAGGAAGGAGAGAGAGAGCCAGTGAAAGAGACTGGCAGGGAAGGAATGTGGGAGAGGAGGAGGAGAGCCTGGGGTGGGGGGGGCACGTCTCAGAAACTAGGGAGGGGCCACTCCAGGAGGGAGGGTCAGCAGTATCAGTTGTGCAGAGAAGTCTGGCCCGGTGGCCCAAGCCCTTGCTTGGGTTGACAATGAGTAGTTCACGAGTGATCTCATTAGAAGTACATTGAGGTGCTTCATGCCTCTAGGATGGTTATAATCAAAAAGACAAATCCATGTGTTGGCAAGGATGTCGAGAAATTGGTGCCCTTGTGCATTGCTGGTGGGGATGAACACCAGTGCAGCTGCTTTGGGAACCAGTCTGGCAGACCCTCGGATCCAATGGTCCTCCTTATGCAGCTACCGTAAGACCTAGTGGTTCCGGTGCTCCGTGTACACCAAGGGGCAGAACACACTAGCACCAGCACGCGGGTGTCTGTAGCAGCATTGTTGGTCATAGCCAAAAGTGGGAACGAGCCCAGTGCCCGTCACTCAGTGAATGGATAAATAAAATGCGGTATACCCCCAAATGGGATATTATCTTACGATAAAAAGGAACAAAGTATTGATTGATACATGCTGCAATGTGGACAAACTTTTGAACACTAAGCTCAGTGAAAGAAGCCACTGAGAAGACACCATGTCGTGTGATTCCGTTGTACGAAACGTCCAGAAGAGGCAAATCCATAGAAATAGAAAGCAGACTAGTGGTGGTGGGGGCCGGGGGTGGGGTTGTGAGTGTGTCTAGAATTTCTTTTGGGAGGATAGAAACGTCCTAAAATGAGATGGCGGTCGTGGTTGTGAATATACTAAAAAATCATTGAAAGGGATGCTGTTAAATGAGTGAATTGTACGTGGATTATATTGCCATGAATCTGTTATAAGACTAAAAGTACTTTAAGTACAGGGCCGCCTTGTCCCCAACAGAGGGCACAGAGCAAGTAGTGGGCAGTGGTACGCGGTCGCCCTTAAACTGGAGGAGGAGGAAACCCTTGGGTGCCGGGCTGTGAGTAGCCCATTTACCCAGATGCCCTTCCCAGCCCTGAGGGCAGCCTCAGCCCGACTGTCTAGGGAGCTCGTGGTGTGGGTAGGCTGTGGTCCTGCCCGCACCGCACCCCGAGGGGTGCAAATGCACTGGGTTGGTTCCTGACTGTGGTGGTGGATGTCCCAGACCCCACTCCATTCCCTCTGTGACCTGCCCTTGACCTAGAGCTCTGCCAGCTGGGTGCCCTGCCTGGGTGTGGGGTGGGCTTCTGGTGGCCTTAGGCCAGGACTCCTGCCTGGTAGTTTGTGATTCTCCCCCAGCAGCCTGCTGTAGCCCTTGCAGAGCAGAAAACCCCATTGTCTGTCCCCCCTCAATCTTTGAGGGGGTCTTGGGTGGGAATGGAGATCCTGGTGTCCATGCTCTCTGTCAGGGAGTGCTGTGACCCCCCACAGGTACCCCCATGGTACTGAGAGGGGGCTCTGTCTCGGGCCTGGGGGTGAGGTGGGGGTTGGGAACCGGCCCCCTGACCTCACTCCTCTTCATCCTCATTTCCTCAGTGACAGTGCATCCAACAACCCCAAGGCTCTGGATGGCGGGCACTCTTCTCAGGAGATAAAGTCTGAGACCTCGTCTAATCCCAGCTCTCCAGAAATCTGCCCCAATAAGGAGAAGTAAGAGTGAGGGTTGGGGAGGGCAGCTGGTTTCAGCCCCTTGGAGCTCTGCGGTGTCTCTGCTCCACGCATCTCTCGCTCTGGGAGCTCCTTGGAACATCAAAGCCAACAGGCAGGGCTGTGGGGGGCCATGTGTGGGCAAGCTCAGTCTGTGGGAGGCCAGCCTTGCCCGAAGTCCTGGCCTGTGACCAGGGCTTCCTTCCTGTCCCCCGCAGGCCCTTCATAAAGTTGAAGGAGAACGGCCGGGCCAACATCTCCCGCTCTTCCTCCAGTACCAGCAGCTTCAGCAGCACAGCAGGGGAGGGCGAGGCCTTGGAGGAGTGTGACAGCGGGGTAGGTGGGGCCCTGTCCAGCCCTGGGGGTGGGGAGTGCCCTCTGCCCCCGCCCCCCCACACTGGCTCTGTGCCTACAATAGCTCCTGTGGACAGAGCCCCCGGCCATTCTCTGGGGATAAAGGGGAAGTGTAGAAACAAGCGGTGGCCTGCACGCATGCGTGGCCTCTCCACCCTCTGGGAGCAGTGGTGCAGGGCATCTTGCTGGAGTGACACAGGAGCAGCAGCAGAGGGTCAGAGGCCAGGCTGAGTGGTATCCCTGCCATGGGGTTCTTGGCCGGAGAGGAGAGGGGTCAGTGCTCCATGGGTGTGGGTCAGGGCACTTCCCGGTGGGCAGAGGGGAACCAGGGTTGGAGGCAGCAGCAGGGAAGAGCATGTCCCAGCAGGGAGTTAGGGGCAGGGAGGAGGGGGCAGGGGCAGCCCTGGGTCACTGCCTCACTCACCCGGCCTCTCTCCCCAGAGCAGCCAGCCGTCCACCACCTCACCCTTCAAGCAGGAGGTGTTTGTCTACAGCCCGTCCCCCAGCAGCGAGAGTCCCAGCCTGGGGACAGCCACCACTCCCATCATCATGAGCCGGAGTCCTACAGGTTGGTGGCATCTGACAGTGGCACCACGTGGCCGGGACGGGAGGACTGTGCCCGACCCGTTTGTGGGGCATGAGCCCCAGGCATGTTGAACTGGCCAGTTTCTGCCCCGATCCCTGGGGTGCGGCCCAGAGCCCTGCCAGCTCCCTGCACCAGCCTGGAGAGCCCGTGTGCTGCCCTCTCCTCACATACGGGGAGGCTGAAGCTCAGAGAGCTCAGCGATTTGCTGGAGGAGCTGGAATTGTGGGAGTCGAAAGCTGAGGTTCTTTCCACTGACCTCTCACTCCACCTCATCACCGACTCGGGGCTCCTCTGTGACAGTGGTGGTCCTCAGAATGCACAGGTGTGAGGTAGGGAGTGTTGCAGGTGGAGGAAACAGCACATGGAAAGTCCTGGTGAGACTGAGTCTGTGATCTGGAATCACTCATGGGTCAGTGTGGCTGGAGTTCACCAAGATGACAGGGGACAGAAGAGAGGAGATATGGTTAGGAGACAAGATGGGGGCTGCCACAGAGCCCCTGGTGGGGATTTGGACCTTATCCTGCAGGCAGTGGAAGCCACTGAGAAGACTTTAAGTCTTTGAAGTTTCTTAAGTAGAGAAATACCATGTGGAGTAGAGAAAGACCACTTTGGTGGCTGCAGCTGGCTCAGTAGATAGGCTTGGTGGACGCAGGTGCAGGGAGAGAGATCAGCAAGGCTTACACTGAGTGGTGAGGGGGATGGGCCGTGGATCTGCTGAGTGCTGGAGCAATGGCAGGAGCACATGGATTCAAGATGCCAAGGAGGTAAAGACTTCCGGGCTTCTAGTAGTGGGGGTTCAGGGAGAGCAAGGAGTCTGGGCCTTTTGGGGCTCCGTGATCCCTGCAGTTGGGCAGAGTAGGAGGAGCCAGCCCTGGGGAAAGGGTGAAGGCTTGGCACCTGGGGGGGGGTCTCCCGGTGGGCGTGCATGGTAGGCACCACTGGGTGCTGTGGGTGCTCAGAAATCAGAGCCTTGGGCCTGCCCTGGGGGAGGGCAGCTCAGTGTGGGGGCAGGCACAGGGCTCCGGAGCCTGGGTCCCCGTCCTGGGTCTGCTGCCTGCTAGCAGTGTGACGTTGGTCAACTCACTCAGCCTTTCTGTGCCTGTTTCCCTAAGCAAAAAAATGGAGGAGGGGAAATAGTTTCTACCTCACGGTTGTGTGAAGATGGAATGAGCTCACACCTGTAAGAACTTGCAGCTGTCAACCTACGTGTTCATGAAATAACAGGGACAGACAATGGTGTAATCAGGTCTCAGCAGGGAGTGGCCTTGCTCCCCAGGGCGCATCCGGCAGTGTCTGGACAAAATGTCTTTTCAGGGATCATGATGACAGGAAGGGCGCTGCTGACCCCTCATAGGCAGAGGGCGGGGGTGCTGCTCAGTGTCATACAGTGTACGGGGTACACCCCACAGCGAAGAGCTATCTGGCCCAAGAGGTCAGCAGGCTGAGGTGAGGACACTGGTCTGAATGATGGAGGTGCAGAAGGGGCCTGTGTGGGCCCCCTGTGTGGCCGGGCAGCCGTGGAGCTGGGCTGTCATCCTGGCTGCATGACTGACGGCCCACTTGTCTGAGCCTCCTGTCCTCACCTGTGAAGTGGGGCAGTCACGCAGATTCTCTGGTATAAGAACGTAAGCCTTAACTATTGAAGGAATGAGGGAAAGGATATGTAACCAAGCTTGCCTCCTACTTGGCATTTTTTAAAAAGATTTTATTTATTTATTTTTAGAGAGAGGAAAGGAGGGAGAAAGAGAAGGAGCATCTGATTCTCACATGCCCCAACTGGGGGCCTGGCCTGCAACCCAGGCATGTGCCCTGACTGGGAATCGATCCTGTGACCTTTCATTTAGCAGGCTGGCTCTCAAACCACTGAGCCATACCAGCCAGGGCCTACTTGGTATTAAATGAATATAAAAATAACCAAGGCCTTGGGTAAAGGGAAGTTTAGAGAGTACCTGTGACTTACTGAAGGCCACCCAGGGCAGAAGGGACGTGGAACAGGCTCAGTAACCCCTGCCTGATGTTTACTGCACCTCACATTCCTCCCCCCATATAGTATGTAACCCTGAGGGGTCGCCTTTCACCCTTGGCCCCAAGGAGTTCGTGCTGGGTACCTGCGGGCTCACTCTGGCCCTGCAGAGATCTGGAAACCTGTTTTAGGCTGTTTGGCTGCATCTGAGGAGAGACAGGGATAAGGGGAAGGAGGTGGCCTGGAAGGGCCTGAAATTCTTCCAAAATCTCAGATGCCCTGACCGTTGGGCATTTCATGCCTGGGCTCCTGGGGCCCTGAGAGGGGGTTGGCGGGTCACACCGAGAGGTGCGCATGGTGCTGGTAGGACCCCTTGATTGAAGCACCGGGAGTAGGGCGGTGGCCTCCAGGTGCAGTGTGCTGAGCTGTTGGCTCTCTGCTTGGGCCAGGTGTCCACCCCCGCCCGCCCCGTGCTGTGCTGGCAAGTGTTTCACATCTGGCTCTCCCGCCACTGTTCGTCCTCCCCCCAGAAACATCTGTGTAGGCTAACTGTAAATTTTATTGATGTGAAGGGTCCAAAGCACACAATTTATAAATAATGACAAAATATACACTGTTCTTTGCTATAAATCCCATATAGCCAATTGATACTCACAAAAACACTTTTATTAATCATTTGCCCAACTTTATATCCATAGCCACCTCAAGGGTGCAAGTGAAGAACGAGCGTAGTCCTGACGTGAACGGTGATTGGTGTAGTTTTTGTCAGCGACGTGAGCAACTTCTTTGCAGAATTAGACAATAGTTTTCAAATACTGGAAGAATATTTGCTAAGTTTTTGTGCCAGTCACAATGCCTAAGACACAACACATTTTATTTTTATTTTTTTAAAAAAGATTTTATTTATTTATCTTTAGAGGGGAAGGGAAGGAGAGAGGGAGAGAAACATCAATGTATGGTTGCCTTTCGTGCATCCCCGGCTGGGAGTTGACCTGCAGGGAACTGGCCTGCAACCCAGGCATGTGCCCTGACTGAGAATAGAACCGAGATCATCTGAGTCGCAGGCCCGCACTCAATCCACTGAGCTACACCAGCCAGGGCTGACACAACACATTTTAAATTTAGTCTCTATTACTAGTATTTTCTATGTTAGTTTCTGAAGGCTATATAGCAGAATAAATCAAAGTGATGAGTAGCTCTCACTGATCTCAAGCAGCCAGTGTAACGTGGAGTTGGGAGGAACTACCCAGTAGCAATGGATGTAAATAACCTTAAAGAACAGGCAATAGTGAACTGTAGTGAAACAGTAAGGAGTGATGACTTTTGAATCATCAGTTATTTATTACCTTTGATGAATATCATTTAATTAGAAGCTTATGCAATTAAAAAATGACTGTGTGTAACAATCAACTCAAAAAAATTTCTAAACAATTTAAGAGTTGGCCCCTGTAACCTGGTGTGAGTCAGCTAGAGTGTCTTGTGGAGGGAGGAGGCCCCTCTCCTGCCCAGTTCCCTCGGGACAGCCTGTGACCTGCTGCAGCCCCGCCCCCTCTTTGTGGGCATTCTTTGTTTTTTTCGAAAGAGGAAGAACCACTTTAATTGATGTAATTTCATGACAATAACATGTTCAGTAATGCAGTGTATAAAATTGTTGTAAGTGCACCAAAATTTTTATTTTTATTTAAAAAATACTTTATTGTTTATGCTATTATAGTTGTCCCAATTTTCCCCCTATTACCCCCCCAATGGGCATTCTTCTTTGTTCTAGATGCCAAAAGCAGAAATTCCCCGAGGTCAAACCTGAAATTCCGCTTTGACAAGCTCAGCCACGGGAGCTCCAGTGCGGTGAGGATAGATAGAGGGGCGTGGGCGTGGGGGGGGCCTCCCGCAGCCCACCTGCCAGCCTCCTCCAAGGGGTGGCCTTCCTTCCCAGGGGCACATCACAGGGGGGTGGTTGAGGAAAGCTTTAGTCCCATCTGGGCGTGACGCCATCAGTTCCACGCGGTGCAGGCATCAGCTTGGGGGTCACCAGTCCCCTCTGCCACATGTCCTATGTTAGAGCCGCACCCCTGGACACACATAGGTGTGAGTTGTGGACTGTTGGTTCCGGGGCCCCTGGGCCCTTCCTGAGCTCACGGGGGACTTGAGACCTGAGTGCACCGAGGTTGTAGTTGGTAGGGATGATATTGTCTAGTTTTATAAAACTCTTGGATGGATTTCTCTTGAAACAGGGTCACTAATGAGGAAGAGGAGTTCTTTGTCTATCAAAGGTAGGTCATGTGTTTGTCCTGCTGTGGCCATGTGGCCTGGTAACCTGAGAGTGGCCTGGCACCTCTGCCCAAGCCTTTATGGTGGGGCCCAGGGTAGGAAAGAAGGCAAGTGGCCTCAGGTATGGATGGGAAGGGCTGTTTGGTAATTTGGGCCAGACCCACTGAGGTGGTCTCCCTGCCCCACAGGAGCCCGGTTGAGGGCCAATAGCCCAGAGCCTGCTTTCCTTTCCTGGAGCAGAGAGTCCTCAGTTTGCCCACTTGCCTTCTGCTCCCCACAGCCTTTCCCTCGTGATCATTGCCCACAGCCAGGATGAGGCCCTGCCTGAGTGTCCAGAGATGCCTCAGTGCTGTCAATGTTATGCAGGCGACCCGAGGGAGGACCTCTGCTCCCAGCCACAGCGCAGGGAGCGTGTTGTTTTCAGCGGATAAGGGCCTGGGTCCAGCGCGCCTCTAGGCCTGAACTTGTACTAGTGAAGTTAGTCGAGGCCCTTTCGAATCCCCACCCTGCAGTGGGGCTGCAGGTGTGTGAGTCGCAGAGCCGGGGGGAGGGACAGCGCTGGGCCCATTGTGTCTGAATCTGATCTGGGAGAAAAAACAGAAAGGAAAAGGGAATGCTGGTGCTCCCTCTAACTCCCAGTTCAGATTCCTGGTTCACCAGATTCGTGTTATGCCCAATGTCTCAGCCGTCACAGGCTGGCACCCCCCTGGCCTGGCATGTCCAGTGGGCTACAGCCATGGGTACTCGCGTTCTCCCTTCCTTCCTTCGTCCCTGTTTATCATATCCCTCCTTCTCATCTCCTCCAGGGAATCCCCGATTCTGTCTCGGAGAAGGCTCCTGTCCTAGCAGTTCGGGGGTGCCATTCACTACTATGACCGTCACAGGCCTGTTGTCCTGCCTGCCCACCAGAGCAGCTGTCTGTCCCAGTGTCCCGACCCTGCCACAGCAGCCCACCCCTTTGCCAGGACACCCTGCCAGCACCTCCCCTTCTCTGGACAAAGCCTCATTCCTCCAGTCTCCCCTGCTCCTGACCACCATGTGTCTGGGCATTTGTTGTCTTGCTTTTGCCTGCAGAGGCAAGAGTTGGGTAAGGGGGGACCTGGGTACTGGGGACTCGGAGAGGCAGAGAGCGCAGGGAGGTGGGGAGTGCAGACCCCCAGCAGGGCTGTGCCCTGGGTGCAGCAGGCACAGTGAATGTATTCTTGCTGGTGGAGGGAGCACTTCCAGGAGCCCATTTGTAGCCCCTCAGGGAAGTCCTGATGGAAATGGGCTCTGTTGCTCTTACACCTCTGGAGCCCCCAGTATCTGCTTGCTTCTCTGCCAGGAACTTCTCCCCCTCCTGCCGCCACAGGCCCAGGGCTGCCTCTGTCCCTGCTGCCAGTGCACGGCCAGGCGTGTGGGAGTGGGCGCCACACCCTTCCTTTTGGCTGATTTCGAGAGGGCTCCTGATGGTGGCTGCTGGGGGAGAAGCCCTGTGTAAGTCGCTCCCATGTGAGTGCGTGTTTTTCCCACGAAGGGGTGGGCAGCCAGGACAGAGAAGGAATCCAGGTAGAGAGCCAGTGAGCGCCTGGGCCTTGGCTGAGGAGGACCTCATGCATGAGGGCGAGGTCGGGACCCAGGTCACTGCTGTCTGTGGAGGTTCATGGAGAATTACCCCAGCCCAGCTCTTATGTGGGGCAGGAGAGGTGAGGTGGGGATGACTCGGCAGGTGTGGTCAGGCTGACTGTGGGTGTAGGACTTAGGTGACAGGAAGGAGCAACCTCTGTCTGTATTTCCTGTGGGGAATTCAGTGCTGCCTGCGGGGCTCTTTCCAGCAACTATGCCCTTTGGCTTTGTCAGGGTGGGATCCCCTGCCCTCTGCCCCTTCCCCACCGACCTATGACCTACGACCACCTGTGGGCCTATGGACAGCTGTCACATTGGAGGCATTCCTGCACCCTGGGCCCCAGCTGGGTGCAGTTCAGACACCACCTGCTGCCTGTCCCCTCAGCCAGAGAGAGCCACCTCCCCTGGGGTGAGGCAGCCCCTCTCCGCCTCTCACCACCTACCTGAGTCTGCAAGTGGTTTCTGCAGACCTGCCCTGGCGGGGTTTAAGGCCTGCTGTCCTCCAGGTAAAAACAGAGTCTGAAGAGCAGACCCTTGGAGGTGCTGCAATTTCGAGTGCATGTGGGGCCTCTGGGACACAGGGCTGCACGCTGGCTGGGCTCCTGCTTTAATGGACAGGTGTTACGGGTTTCCAACCAAATGCTCTATTTGGATCTGGGCTTATTCCTACAGTCAAGGCATACAAACGTTACCCTTGTTTTTGACCGATGTGGCCATTTCCCCATTGCTTTTTCAATTAGGGCAGAACCTCAATCCTCTGCTGCCCTGCTCCCGTGGACTTGGTGGGGTCCGGTCTGCAGGCTGGTGGACCTCTCCCCTCCCTTTATTTGGGGAATGTGTTTACTTAAAGTACTAGTCCAGTAGAATTTATTCTAGTTAGAAGGTCAACAAATGTCTGTTTAGATTTTATGACAAATCACCGTGGCAGCACCCACTGCTGGAGCGAGGCCCGCGGATGTGGCAGCATTCTGCTGGCTGAGTTTCTGAAGGAACTTGGAAGGTCAAACTGCATTTCTTTAAAAACAGTTCCAGGGTTCTGGCTTGCTTCTCCGGATAGCTGGTACATACAGCTGGTCTGTGGTTGTGCTGTGTTGTGTCATAGTCTAGGGGTCTTCTGGGGTTTCCAGGTGCCCCCCCGCTCCGCCCTACTTGGGAACCTCATAGCCTGCTTCACACCCTGTGCCCACTGCAGCTCCCATCTGCTGGGAGGGCTTCACACCTGCCTCTGCCAGTGGCTCAGTGGCCAGGATTAGCTGGGTGTGACCAGGGAAGCCAAGAGGTGCAGGTCTTCCCTGAACTTCACAGACCTAAGAGGGGGCGTCTACCCTCTGTTTGCTAATGGGGGGGCTCTGGGAAGGATCTAAACTGTCTCTCCTTCTGTGTCCTGCTTGACCTGACCCTCCCTAAAAAGTTCATCCTATGGCTTCCAGAATGTACATGTCCAGCCCCCCTGAGGTCCCAGGGCTGAGGGGGAAGAGGAAAACCTGGACCCAGCAGGCTCTGCTCCCCACTCTGGACCTGGACACTGCCTTCTCCACTTGCTTTTGCCTGGGCCCCAGCTGTCTGTCCTTTCATTGCTGTGCCCAGTTTTGGGGCTCGGAGATTTGCTGAAGCCTCTTGGTCCTCGTGGCCAAGCTCATCCCAACGGTGCTCACACTGGCATTTGAGGCATCCTGCATGTGATCTCCAGACATGGCTCTGGGAACTGCCTGATTCATGGATGAAACCATGCTTTTCAGGCTCCTTGGGGCACCCCACACCTCTGCTCAGGTGATGCAGGAAGAGTCTGGGTAGGTTTCTGTCATGAATGGAAAATGGTGTTTCTTGAAAAATATCCCTCGTCAGTATCATCTTGATGTCCATGCCTTCTGGGCCCCTTGTAGCGTCTGATCCAACCACATCACCTTCCAGATGAGAACCTCAGCTCCAGTGCAGGGAAAAAGAACTTGCCTGAGGTCGCATAAGCAGCCAGTGGCAAAGCTGGGATTAGAACACACGGCCCAGGGCCCTTTCTTTGGCATCACCTACACGGTTGGTTCAATAAGGGCTGCATTTCCTGGGGTCCTGGCTGGGACGTGTCCACAGTCAGGGGTGCTGGTGGGGCCCCAACTCTGTTCCTTTCATCGGGAGGGATACTGGGTTTTTCAGTGACAGCCCCTGAGTTTGGATGCAGCTTGGGCAAAGAAAGCGAGGCGGGAAAGCGGTTTCGGTGGCTTGTTCCTGGGTCACGTCGACTGTTCAACTCTGGTGTGTAAAGGGGTGGAGGCCAGGGCATAGACGCAGTTATCCAGCCCTTAGTTTCCCCCTTTTTAGTTAAGAAAAGTATAAATGAGAAGTCTTTGATTCTCTCTGGTCCTTAAACAAAGGTGGTAGTAGAAATACAGACTCGAGTGGCGAGGCGGGACGAGAGCCTGTTTCAATTTCTTATCCTGACTATTCAAGGTGCCAACGCAAACACTACCTTCTTCCTTCCACTGGGAGTCAGCAGAGGCTGGTCTGTCGTGGGGGCAGTGGGCAGGGTTCCAGCAGAGCGTAGGGCTGCGGGTGGCTGGCAGGGACCTGGCCATGCAGCTGTACTCAGGACCGCTCAGCTCCTCCCCCAGCCTGTGGCTACCCCTTTCTCGAAGGCCAGGGGTGGGAGGCAGTGGAGTTCGCTTAGGTTGTCCCTGGCTGGGGGCCGGGTGGGGCATTCTTCTACAAACTCTGATATCTGTTTTACCACTAGCTCCTTGCTCTACCCCCCGCCCATGTTTCCCTCCTTTTAGCTGGGCCATGTGCCCCTTTGGTGGGAAGGAGAGAACCCCTTCTCGGGCCAGGGACAGGGGAGCCCTGCCTAGAGCAAAGCTGCTGGGGCAGTGGCTCTGTTCTGTGCCTTACCTGCCCTGGGGAGAGGGTGCGTGGCTGGATAACTGGAATTTAAATGTTGTTGTCTTTGATTCTGTGATGTTTCTGCTGGGAAGGGTCCGTCCCCCATTCCTGCTCCTTAGCATGTGTGCCCACTCTCCCCTGTCACGGGGTTCCCCTTCCACACTCCAGCCCGGGGAATGCTGACGTGGCAGCGTGCAGAGATCCCTGAGATCCCTCGTTGTGACCGAACCTTAGAGCTGTAGCTTGGAGTTGCTGATCACGTGGTGATGACTTTCCTTCCTTTCCTCTTCGCGGGGAGGGATTCGTAGACCCTGACTGCCTATGTCATGTAAATAGTGTACATTTAATTTATTGCTATGGTAGCACATTGTATTTGTTAATGTATAAAACAGATTCTAAAAGGATGAGAAATGTATATTTTGTTGCTTAAATGTGTCTTTGCAGAAATTGACAATAAATACCATATTTTGTGTCCATTAGTGTTTGGACTTCCTTGCCTGGGGCCCCTCTCCTGAACCTTTTAGTTCACAGAGATTGAGTACTGGCAGGCAGCCCACGGGCCTTTCGATTTGGTAACCAAAAAGTGGTTGAAAAATTTCCAACTACTTGCTGATGTTAAAAAAAATGACCACAATTAAAAGTTTTTTTGAAAACCTAGACACTTCACAGAAAATCTGAATTTTCTGCTTCTGTTAAAAATCCGATGCTGGGTCCACTCCTTCAGAGTGGCACTCACTGGGACCAGCGCGTGCCATAGTGCCACCGGTCCACTGCCGACACCTGACACCTGACACCTGGAGCGCCTCACTCTTTCCTGTATTCTGCTCAGCCCTGTAAATGCTCTGAGTTTGAGGTCCCTGCTGTTTACTGAATGTCTTCAGCCTGGGATCTCCTTTTTGCCTGCTTTCTTTCTAGATTCCCAGTTTGCTTCTTCAAGGATTCTTTCATGATTAAATGCCCTCCCTCCTATCTTCTTTAACTCCTGGGTGGCCACACTTACATATATACACTTTGCTTTCCAATGTTTGGATGTGCAAACTTTACAAAGTTTAGAAGTAATACGTGTATTTATTTTTCCTTTAAGAAATCTGAAGGCAAGAAATAGGCCTTTATTTGCTGAGACTTGATTGGGTGGTCTTGGGCAAATTACTTAACTTCTTGTATTTGCATTTTCTTTTATGTATAATTGGGAAAATAATCCACAAGTAAAGCATGAGGCTCAAAGTGAATTTATAATCAGGAAAAAGCTTTGAAAGAAAATTGGTGCTATTCAAGTGCCAGAGATTCAATAATAATTGTTATGATAACAATAAGCAGCCAACACTTATTGAATGCTTACCAGGAGCTTAAGTGTTTTACATGTTTAGTCAGTTCTGCTGTGACCTGACATTCTAGCCCCTAAGAAGTCACAATGCTATGCAAAACTGTACAAAGGGGAAGAATGGGGCTAGGGACATAACATGTAACAGTGACACATAAAAGTAAAAATTCATTCACTACTCAGTGAAAATGGTAGCAGTTTCACATGTGTTGAGTGACTGAGAAATACATAAATGCCACAATAAATATGGCATTTTTTGAAATAGCCCCGAAGTTTGACTGTGGACACGGGTGTGGAAGGGCTGCCACGGGCGAGCTGCTAAGAAGCAGAATGAGAGGTTCCCGCCTCGGAGGCCAGTAGCTGCCCCACATGCGGCCGTGTGGCTCCTCACACATGTGCCGCAGAAGCTGGTGGAGGTTCGGGGTGTGGACGTGTAGGTTTCCTGTGTGCCTACGCAGCTCGATTCAGTGGGGTGCGGTTTTCTGCGTTCACTTGGTATTTCTCATGGGAGAGCTGCAACCTCAAACGTGCAATTTATGTTCTACTCATATTTTCTTCTAATGTATCAACTGCATTGGACCAACTTACCATTTTCAAAACTAGTATTTCCACAGAACTGATTGTATTATCTCAGTCATCCAAGCAACCTATTAAAGCATGTGTTATTGTCTCTTTCATTTAAAGAATCAAAATCAAGCTTCAGTTTGGAATCTAAATTGGATGTAGGGTCACATGGACATGCTGACCTCAGCATGAAGGTGCGGTTTGGACTGTGGGGCCCCCGGTGCACAGGGATGGACCAGGGAGAGTGCATCCCAGCCCTCCAGTTTCCCTGCGCAGCTTGGAGCCGCAGTGCTGGAGCCAGATCTCTGGGGTCCCGGCCGCCCTCCTCACACCCATGCCGTCGGCACTGCACCTGAGCCCATGGTGTCAGGCTTCCTGTCTCCTGAGGTTTAGATCCCCTCTGTTGAGTCCTCATGGCTGCAAGTGAAGCTGCGTCTTTTACACAAACACCCACCTGTGCCTGTCTGCACCTCAGGGGTTGTCCGCTTCCTGGGTTCAAGCCTTCTTCCCAGAAGCCAGGGGGTCCCTGACTCTGGGGAGCCTTTGTGGAGGTCAGATGTTTCCTATCCGCGTGGGAATGTGTCTGGGTGACTGTCAGCTGGGCCAGTTCCAGTCCCTCTAAACCTTCAGATTCTCAGCAGGCTCACCTTTCAGCCTGGGTCTGCGTTCAGATGTCCTCCACTAGATGGGGCACTCTGTCAAGCTAGGGGCGCCTTCAAACTCCAGTAACCTGTTCCCCCACCCTCAGTGTCCAGCAGCTCGCAGCAGTCAGCAGACAGCTCGGGGCCATTATTCTGCCTGCCACATGGGACAGGCTTTCCCGGGCAGTGGCCTGGGCCCTGCTGTTTTCCCCTCTGTTTCATTCCCCATGAGCCTGCTGTGTCCAGTGGGGCTACCAGCTGTGCTCCAACCAACCCTTCTTTGCCATCTGGGTAGCTGCCAGTAATAATGCGATGGCAGTCCAGTTCTCTAACTTCGCAGTAGCCATCAGTTACTAAGACAGTGTCATTTCTGTGCAGACTCAGTCCCCTTTGTTTTACCTTCAATTTACATTCAATTCTAGCACTGCCCACCGCACCCTGGGGCAGGTTAGCCTGCTGGGCCCAGTGCCTTGTGTGTGGGGAGGACCCCCTCCTTGACCTAATCTCTGAGCCCTCTTTTCAACGAGGTGTCATCTTTGGCCTGTCCTCCGTTTGCCCAGCCAAGTTTCAGCAAAGTATCCTATTAAAACTGGTTTATCAAGAATCTTCCCCACTTATCACCTTTGATACCCAATCAAGTTGCTCTTCCCCCACCCTTGATACCTAACCCAGTTCCTCTAGTGATTTTCCAATTACTAGAATTCCTCACCTTGCCTGGTGGCTTGTCCCCACTTGTCCCTGTTGTGTTTGGAGTTGAGGCCAGTCTCTCTCTCCTGGCACAACAGTGTTCAATGGAGTCTTCCTTGCCTGCTGGACTCACCTGGTGCAGGTACAAGCCCAAGTCCCTCCTCCTCCTCTGCACTTCTACCCCGGTGCTGGGGTGGGGAAGAGGGAGGCAGAAGAGGCTTCTCATTTTGAGACGGCCCCTGAAGGAGTTAGTGGGGTGCTCTGAGAAGCAGGTGACAAGGCGGGAATAAGGAATTTATTGGAGACAAGACCTGTGAGAGGACATGGGGACGGAGCTGTAGAAGGCGGGCGGGCTACCAGACTGGGATGCCGTCTGCCCCGGTGGAGGCGAGTTGGGAGGACCTCGGTGGGTGGATTTCCCTTTGATAGCAGTCCAGTGGTAAGAAAAATCCTACAGGGCTGCTGGAGGGTCCCCTTGCCAAAGTTGCTCACCAGAGAAGTCCTGCATATCGCAGAAATGAGCCTAAAATTGCTGTCTGCCACACCCAGCCCCTGGAAGAGAGCAGCCCACCGGAAACCTGGCTTGGGTGCAAACTGTGACTGATTTCTAAGGGTAGCAACTGAGGCCATTGCAGGTCCCTGCAGTTGGAGACCTGAGAGGCACCTTCTCATGGTCGTCTTGAATTGCCCCGATTTTGGCTGTTCGGAATTTCTTCTCAATGTCAGAGGGGCCCTCGGTAGTGCAGGGGGAGGCTGAGGCCTCCTTTCTCTTGGTTCTCTTTGCCTCTCTGTCTCTTACCAACCTTCCCTTGGTTCCTTGTGCTTGGCGGGCATTCAGATGCTGCTGTCTTGTCACAAGTCCCCTGCCATGGAGAGACGGGGCTCTCTCATGGAGAGAGAAGACGAGATGGGACCCGTTTCTCCTCTTCCTTGCCTCCTGCTCTAAGAAATCTACCTTTCAGCCTTTGGATAAAGGTGTAAACTTCAAGCCTTACTACCTCCTTGGTATCCATCCGCTCAACTCTCAGGACATTCCCTATCCCCCCTCCCCCACAGCCCCACGGGGAGCTACGTCTGCTGCTCCGTGCAATGTCCCAGCATTTTTTCTCTCCACCCCGCGTCTACCTCCTCCTTTCTCTAGACCTGAGCAGCCACCCGTGGTCTTGGCGGTGTTAAGACGATCACCATACCATGGCCTCTTGGGGATGTGTTTGGAGAACCCACGACCTTGTAGGAGTAGAGAAACGTGTCAAATGCCCTCCCTCCTTCTTGGAATCAGTCCTCCTTGTCTACTGCCTCGCGAATGAGGTGGGGGTTTTGGTTTTATTCCTGGTTCTGATGAAATGGTGGCCCTCTGCAAGCCTGGTGGGGTGCCCTGGCTGGCTCCTGGGACTCTGCTGGTCCCCTGAATTTGAAATGTGAATTTGGTGGGTCACTGCTGCGGCCCGTTCACACACCTGCCCTCACACATTTCATGGGGTTCCCACGGTGGACACTGCTTATGGGAGCCAAGGTTGTGCTCCAGAGAGGAACTCTGAGACATAGTTATGACACTAAGGGCAGTGACTCCTGGAAGGGGACCTGCGGTCTCTATTTATTCAGGCAGAGATAATGCCCGCTGGAAACACCAGGGTCACTGGTCTGCAGTCTCTGTCAGTCTCGCTCCTATCACAGTCGGCTGGGGTCCTAGTGAGAGAGTGGTGGGGAAAGTGAGGGGGCGGGGTCGAAAGATGCCGGTCCACCACCTAAGGGATTGTCATCATCAGTATCACACATATGAGAGCAATGTCTCTCCCAGCAAGATACAAGATCTTTCAGGAAAATGAAAGGGAATCGCTAGAGAGAAGAGAATAGAGAAATATACACCAGACACAGAGCCTGTAAGGAACAGCTTAAGATGAGAATGGATTATGGCTGTGTGAACCGCAAAAGCATTCTCAGAAACACCGGGCGACAAGGTGAGTGTCCTGCATGCGATGGAAGGAGTCTGGTGAAAAGGAAAATCAGACACTGAGAGACTCGAAATGAAATTAAGATGAAAACTTGAAATACAGCTGGAGCTTCTTTCTTCAAATCAAAACAAATGATCATGTGAAAGAGGACTCGATGATGAGACTGCAGAAACCTCCCTGCGGCCCAGGAACAAAGCGGAGCCGCTGGGAGGAGCGGAGGAGGACCCCCAGGATGAAGCGTTCTCTGCTGCTAATGACATTAAAGGCAAAACTATCTGGTGACTGCAGCAGTTAAAGAATGTGGTTGATGAACTGACTCCATCAAGTGGAATAATAACATGAAACAGCCCATAGAAGAGGTCTCATGAAAACGCTGCAGCATAGATGGCTCCACGTGAAAACACACAAATGAAGGACTAGGCGGACACAGCAAGGCTGTATTATGGAAATGTGTTTACGGGGAAGGGGGTAGAAAATTTGCTCAAATTATTAGATCAGATGAATTTTTAAAAATATTTTATTTATTTATTTTTAGAGCGAGGGGACAGGAAGGAGAAAGGGTGGGAGAGAAACATCAATGTGTGGCTGCCTCTCATGGGTCCCCCACTGGGAACCTGGCCTGCAACCCAGGCATGTGCCCTGACTGGGAATCAAACCAGCGACCATTTGCTTCACAGGCCCGCACTCAATCCACTGAGCTACACCAGCCAGGGCAGATCAGATGAATTTGACTAATCCCCTGCAAGACATTACATTAGAAAATTTAAACATAAGACTAACAAGGAAGTCTTTATAGCCTCGCTCTAACATATCGGTTGGTAGGTTTTGCAAGAGCTTAGCAGTAGTGAGTAATCTGAGGGCAAGTCCAGGGGAAAAAGGACAAGGCCCAGATGCAATACAGCTACACCACTAGAGTGCAGTAGTGAGTATAATGGAAGAGGATTTTAACTTTTTTAGTTGTAGAATTTTCTACTAAGGAAGAAAGTTTCCAAAAACTAGAAAGGTTAAAATTCCAGCAGATACAAACAATTGGAAGCTAATATGAGGCCTCCACAATGATAAAATTATCTAAGATTTTAATTCAGTGACTTATGGCC
Source organism: Sturnira hondurensis (assembly GCF_014824575.4). Lineage (NCBI taxonomy): Eukaryota > Metazoa > Chordata > Mammalia > Chiroptera > Phyllostomidae > Sturnira > Sturnira hondurensis. The sequence goes on from NW_028091359.1 coordinate 20,597,646, forward strand.
TGCTTGTATTGATTAGGGTGACATTTTTAACTTGTATTATTAGGGTAGCTTATTTAACTTGTGTTGATTAGGGTGGATTGTTTCAGACTTCAAGCCAGCTTGAGCTGACAAAAAAAGGATGTATTTATTAAAAAGAGACAGGAGAGTATTCCAGAATCAAAGTGCAGGGAGGCAGCTGAGCTCCTGGAAAGGCTTCAAAGGTCCTCAGGCCTCTTGCCTATCTCGCCTCTGTTCTCTGCTTTTCTCTGTATTTCTTTCCTTTCTTTTGGGTGGCTGGTCTTTTCCTTAAGAATTTGTGATAACTTTTTGTTTAGCTTTATTCTTGCCCTGAAGACCACCAGCTGAGCTGGTCTCCTCACTGAGTTTTCCCTTCATTGCCAGACTGGGGAATGGATCTGGTCCTTTAAATGTTTCTGTTGTCAGCTGGCACCATGTTAAGCTTTGCCAGTAGAGGGTGCAAGAGAGACATTGCAGTAGAAGAAGTTTGTTTTCTGATTCTGGCCTTGCTCCAAAAACTCTTGCAGCACAGGTGCATGCCTGGGCCTCAGGCCTGCCTCCAGGGGAACAGGCAGCTCATGCAGCTCCGGATTCCTGCGGCTTCTTCAGTGTCCAGCTCCTTCAGTGCATGACAGCCGGCAACACCTAGGGGCCAGCACCCTCTTCTTAAGCCCTGTTGGTCAGTAAGCTCGGGAGTTCACTGGGTGAAACCTGAAATTGGTTCCCAGTATATGGAGGCCAAGGAAAGAATGAAGAAGACAGAACAAACCTCTCCAGATTGGTAGGTGGCAGTTTTAATAAAGCAAGAGGATCTATTTACAAGGTGAGTAGCTCTCCACACCCACCTACCAGAATCTTAAGTTACTCTAAAGGCCTTACCTGGATTTAGTAATGCATTCAGCCCAGATGGGCTCAACCACACAGTACGGTCTCAAGACTGGGTCCTTGGGGTAGCTTCTAGTGTGGGGAGGGCAGGCAAATGCCCTGTCCAAGGACAAGGGAGGGGCTGGAGCTTCTGATTGGCCAGCTCCAGCTCCAGGATCAGCTCTCTAGATGGCATGACCTTTCCAGGTCATGCTCTCTAGATGACCCTCTCCAATACTTTACCCCACTGCCCAGCTCTTACAACCTCACAGCCCCCTCTTTTGTAATGTGTGCTGAGCTCTCAATGAGGGATTTCACTAGCATGGAGGTGTGATTCATCTGCATTGGAAGCAACAGTACAGGCACATTCAAGAAAAAACACAGATTAAAATGATGATTTCCAACATAAGTAATAAGGTTTTCAATTAAGAGCATCATGATCTGCACCATTGATTTATTAAGTCCCAAAGTTTGGGGGTCAAATCACATGGGGTACTTACTTATGTCTTTACGTGATTTAATAGGGATGATTCATTTTCAGACTTACCAGGTATGAACACAGAGCATCCTGGGTAATGACATAGGTGCCCCCCTTTTGAGGCAGTAACGATGTCCCAGGCCTCCTGTTTTGGAAGACAGCTTCTTTTGTGAGAGATACTTTGGTGTTCACTAAAGACAGTTTTGGGGGGCTGTCCTGTGAGGCCTGCTGGGGGAATTTGTAAGGACCTCTGCATGAGCTGTAATGTCCCTAAGCCAGTGGAAGCAACATGATGGCAGCCGAATGGCCTGAACGGTGGAAAGCAGCACATGTCCATCTGGCCGTGATGAGAGGGAGGCTGGGCTGTGCGGTTACCATGGGGCTGACTCTCCCTTGTGCCCAGGGAAAGCCAGGATGGCTGTCATCAATAAATCAATAAACAATAAGAACTGTGAGGATGTGGAGAAAGAGAACTGCTCATGTACTGTTGGTGGGAATGCAGACTGGTGCAGCCACTGTGGAAAGCAGTATGGAGATACTTCAAAAAATTAAAACTGGAACTGCCTTATGACCCAGCTGTTCCATTCCTGGGAATTTATCCGAAGAAACCCAAAACACTAATTTGCAAGAATATATGCATTCTTACGTTTATTGCAGTGTTATTTTCAATAACCGAGATTGGGAAGCAGCCCAACTGTCTTATCAGTAGATGAGTAGATAAAAAAAAGCTGTGGAGAGTTTTTATGAGTTTATTTGAGCCAAACTGAAGACAGTTGCCAGGAAGCAAAATCTCAATGGATTGAGAAAATGCGCTGGAGAATGGCAGGTTTACCACTTATTTTATACATCAGAATCAAAAAGGAAGATGTAACGGGGTTACATGAAATTCACTAGTGATAGATTAGGGAGGTGGAAGCAAGCAAAGTGGGGGAATCTTTGGGATTGGATAAAAAGTAAAGTGAATAGACACATATTTAAAAAAACATACAGCCTTAAAAAGATTTTATTAATTTTATTTTTTAGACAGAGGAGAAGGGAGGGAGAGAAACATTAGTGTGTGGTTACTTCTCATAGGCACCATCCCCCTGCTGGGTACCTGGCACACGACCCAGGTGTGTGCCCTGACTGGGAATCAAATTGGCGACCTGGTAGTTTGTAGGCTGGCATTCAATCACTGAGCCACACCAGCCAGAGGATACTTACTTCTTTTACACTTACCAGGGTAGGATGTTAACAGTCACAATTAACATGATAACAACGATGGGATTTGTGGTCTCAGCTCTGGTGCCCTTGTGCCCTGAAGGGTTGGGTGGGGAGTGGGGTAGAAAATTACTTTGACATTGCAAAGACAATAGACAAGCTCAGTTAAGGTAAAGACTGACCTTTGTTGGGGAAGATACCAGCCTAGGACCTGACTACCTGCCATGACCTGCTTTGAGTTAGAAAGTTTTGATTTCAGACCATCCTCTGTGGTTACTTCTGGTCTCTGAGTTTGTAAGTGCACCATGCAGGCCTCCGCAGAGCTTGTCAGGGTTATTACGTGGCTCCTCCTTTCTTTTTCTGGCCCACATTCTCCATTTCGAAGGATACCCATTTCACCGAATTATTAAGAAATCTGTGATTCAGAGTAGACACTTCTCAAATCAGAGTGACAGGTGGAGAAAGTATTTATGGTGAAAAACTTGAAGATGAAAAAATTTCTATTGTGAGCATGACCAAGAGGGTTTATTGAGCGTGGCAAATGCAGGCCACAGCACAAATGGTTCTCAGTTCTTGATCACAGCAGTTTCAACTCCTCATTTGGTTGGGAAACATACGGTATTTAGGTACGTGATTAAAGGAATGGGTATGGCAAAAATTCTGGAGAATATAGAAGTGAAAGGTGAAAAACCCTGTCAAACTGTGCATTGGTGCAGAACGCAGAGAACTGGAAGAGGGGATGATTGGGGAATACTTCTGAAAGGTGGTCTGGTGACAGTCCTTCAGCTTTCCCTGAGGATGCAGATATAGATTTCGAAGATGTAGATAAAATATTATTAATGACAGAAGGCTTAAAAAAACATAGGAAATACTTTTTTCACATCCCAGGACTGGAAGACAGCCATTAACAATATACAAATGTTTTAGGATGGGCGGAAGGTTCAAAGGCTGTTACTGAGAAAGCAGATAGATTGAAGTTGCAACCTGTAGCTTTAAGCTGCATACTGGATATTGACTCCTGGGTGTAAATGGAAGATGTCAAATTGGCAGGGATCGATGGACAGTTGTTTGGAAGTTTTTGAAATAGACCCATCAAATACCAAAGCACTGGACTGTTGAGCTCAAGGATGGCAAAATGAAAAGAGGATGATCAAGGACAGAAACTTGACATGGGTGGTGAACACACAATACAGTACACAGATAATGTATTGTAGGACTGTACTTCTGAAACCCATGTAATTTTATTAACCAGTGTCACCCCAATAAATTCAATAAAAAATATGATCAAGCATTGGCTGATCTTTAAGAAACTCGGGAGACAGCATTGGAAGATAAAGCTGTTCAGGCAGAATTGCTAAGAGTGAAAGAAAAGATAAAACCTCAGAAAGATAAAGAGAAGGCAGTGTGTGCAAAATGTTCGCTTAGTAAGGAATTCAGTTTTGCTTAAGTATTATGCACTGATGTCTTAAGGCAATAAGAAAATTTAAGGGTTTTTGTCTATTATATATGATCTTTAATGTGTTTCCTTTGATACTTAAGATCCCCATTGTTTACAGTTTAGGAATACTGATGTGGTTTGCTCTTAATAAAAGTGTTACAAAGTTAAAAAAATCAAGCAAACCCAAACCAAAGAAACACTTTGTGACCTCCAGTTAATCCATGACAAGGGAGGCAAGAATATACAATAGGGAAATGACAGTCCCTTCAATAGATGGTGTTGGGTAAACTGGATAGATAGAGATATGCAAAAAAAAAAAATGAGTCTGGACCACTTTCTTATACCAAATAGAAAAATAAGCTTATATGGGTTGAAAATTTAAATGTAAGACCTGAAGCCATAAAACTCCTAGAAGCAAATGTAAAGAGTGAACTCTTTTTTTAAAAGTATATTTTGTTGATTATGCTATTACTATTTTCCCATTTCCCCCCTTCATTCCCCTCCACCCTGCACACCCTGTCCCACACATATTCCCCCCTTTAGTTCATGTTCATGGGTCATAAGTTCTTTAGCTTCTATATTTCCCATACTATTCTTGCCTTCCCCCTGCCTATTTTCTACCTACCATCTATGCTACTTATTCTCTGTACCTTTTCCCCCTCTCTCTTCCTCCCGCTCCCCTGTTGATAACCCTCCATGTGATCTCCATTTCTGTGGTTCTGTTCCTATTCTGGTTATTTGCTTAATCTTCCTTTTTGTTTTAGGTGTGGTTGTTAATAAGTGTGAGTTTGCTGTCCTTTCACTGTTTGTATTTTTTACCTTCTTTTTCTTAGATAAATCCCTTTAAAATTTCATATAATAAGAGCTTGGTGATGATGAACTCCTTGAACTTGACCTTATCTGAGAAGCACTTTATCTGCCCTTCCATTCTAAATGAAAGCTTTGCTGCATAGAGCAATCCTGGATGTAGGTCCTTGTATTTCATGACTTGGAATACTTCTTTCCAGCCCCTTCTTGCCTATAAGGTCTCTTTTGAGAAATCAGCTGACAGTCTGATGGGAACTCCTTTGTAGGTGACTGTCCCCTTATCTCTTGCTGTTACTAGGATTCTCTCCTTCATTTTAATCTTGGCTAATGTAATTATGATGTGTCTTGGTGTGTTCCTTCTTGGGTTCACCTTCTTTGGGACTCTCTGAGCTTCCTGGATTTCCTGGAAGTCTATTTCCTTTGCCAGACTGGGGAAGTTCTCCTTTATTATTTGTTCAAATAAGTTTTCCACTTGCTCTTTCGCTTCCCCTTCTGGTATCCCTATAATTCAGATGTTGGAACATTTAAAGATGTCCTGGAGGTTCCTAAGCCTCTCCTCAGTTTTTAAAAAAAATTCTTGTTTCTTCATTCTGTTCTGTTTGATTGTTTCTTTCTTCCTTCTGGTCCACTCCATTGATTTGAGTCCCAGTTTTCTTTCCATCACTATTGGTTCCCTGTGCATTTTGCTTCATTTCCCTTAGCATAGCCTTCATTTTTTCATCTAATTTGTGACCAAAATCAAGCAGTTCTGTGAGCATCCTGATCACCAGTACAAAGTGATCTGATAGGTTGGCTATTTGTACGTCACTTAGTTGTATTTGTTCTGGAGATTTGATCTGTTCCTCCTCCACTTGGGCCATTTTTTTTATCTGGTTGTGCTTGTTATATATGAGGGGTGGAACCTTAGGTGGTCAGCAGGGCAGGGCAACCCATGAGGAGGGGTTGTGATGTTATTTGTGGGGCTGGGGTCTGAGAGGGAGTAATGGCGCTTGCTCTGCTCTCTGTTGGATTTCAGTCACTTCCACCACTTCCCCCAAGCAAACTGGGCCCTTCTGGTGTGATTCCCAAATGAGTGGGCTTGTCTACATTGTAGGACCCTGTGGGCCTCTCCAACAAACTCTCCTGTGAGGCTGGGAGTCTCTTCCAGCACCTCAACCCCCACTGGTGTCTTCAATTGGTGTTTTGAGGCTTTATTTCCCTGTGCTGGGACCCTGGGTTGCATGATCTGTCTCGCTCCCCTGTTTCACCTGGTTTATCTGAGTGTGAATGTGAGACTACCTGGTCAGCCAGCAGCTCTGTGTGCCGTGCCTGGCTTCCCAATTGCCGCCTCACTAGGTCTGCCTGTTGCCACCCCACGCCTGGGGTCTGCCAGCTGCCATCTTGCACTCCCAGTGTCACCACTTTTTTTTGCCTAGCCTTCTCTGCCTGGTTCCACCCCTCCTACTAGTCTATTCCAACTCCAGCGTTGTCGGACTTCCATACAGTTCAATTTTCTGTTAGTTCTGGTTGTTATTTTGTTTCTAAATTGTTGTTATCCTTATTTTGGTTATGCAAGAAGGCATAGTGTGTCTACCTACACCTCTACCTTGGCCAGAAGTCTCTGTCTTTTTTTCGAATGGCAAAATAGGGTATATTTATTGGGGGTGGGGGTATTTATTTATTTATTTATTTCCATTAAAAATCATTTTTATTTTTCAATTACAGTTGACAGACATTGTTATATAAATTTCAAGTGAATAACCCAGTGATTAGACACTAACTAACTTATTAAGTGATCATCCTGATAAATCTTGCACCCGGCTGGCACCAATATTGGCTGGCACCAATATTATTAGAATATTATTGACTATATTCACTATGCTGTACTTTATATCCCCACGAGTATTCTGTAACAACCAATTTGTACTTCTTAATCCCATCACCCCATCACCCCATTCCCCCAAACCCTCCTCCCATATGGCAACAGTCAGAATGTTCTCTGTATCTATGAGTCTGTTTCTTTTTTGCTGTTAAACATGACTTTTTAATTGATGAGTTAGGTCCATTTACACTTATTATAATTTTGTCTACTTCCCTCAGTAAACTGTGAGCTCCTTATTCGTGTTTGTAACACAGTTTTTTAAAAATATAGTTTATTGATTATACCATTACAGTTGTTCTATTCCCCCCTTCATTCCCCTCCACCCACACACTCCCTCCCCCACCATTCTCCCCCCTTAGTTTATAACCACGTGTCTCAACTTCTTTAGATTCTATATTTCCCCCACTATTCTCGCCCTCCCCCCTATCTATTTTCTACCTACCATCTATGCTATTTTCTGTGCCTTCTCCCCCCTTCTCCCCCTCCCACCCCCCTGTTTCTAACCCTCCATGTGTTCTTCATTTCTATGGTTCCACTCCTGATCTAGCTGTCCTCTTGGTTTGCTTTTGTTTTAGGTGTGGTTGTTAATAACTGTGTGTTTGCTGTCCTTTCATTGTTGATATTTTTCATCATCTCTTTCTTATATAAGTCCCTTTAGCATTTCATATAATAAGGGCTTGTTGATGATGAACTCCTTGAACTTGACCTTGTCTGAGAAGCACTTTATCTGTCCTTCCATTCTAAATGAAAGCTAAAACAAATGAAAGCTAAATGAAAGATAAAGCAATCTTGGCTGTAGGTCTTTGGATTTCATGACTTGGAATACTTCTTTCCAGCCCCTTCTTGCCTATAAGGTCTCTTTTGAGAAATCCGCTGACAGTCTGATGGGTACTCCTTTGTAGGTGACTGTCCCCTTATCCCTTGCTGCTTCTAGGATTCTCTCCTTCATTTTAGTCTTGGCTAATGTAATTATGATGTGCCTTGGTGTGTTCCTTCTTGGGTCCAACTTCTTTGGCACTCTCTGAGCTTCCTGGATTTCCTGGAAGTCTATTTCCTTTGCCAGACTGGGGAAGTTCTCCTTTATTATTTGTTCAAATACATTTTCCACTCGTGGCTGTTTCTTTCCCCCTTCTGGTACCCCTATAATCCGGATGTTGGAACGTTTAAAGATGTCCTGGAGGTTCCTAAGCCTCTCCTCATTTTTTTGAATTCTTGTTTCTTTACTATTTTCTGGTTGGATGTTTCGTTCTTCCTTCTGGTCCACTCCCTTGATTTGAGTCCCATTTTCCTTTCCATCGCTATTGGTTTCCTGGACCTCTCCCTTCATTTCAATTAGTTTAGCCTTCATATGTTCCTCTAATTTGTGACTAAGTTCCTCTAATTTGTGACTGTACTCTACCAATTCTGTGAGCATCCTGATAAATAGTGTTTTAAATTGGGCTTCTGAGAGGCTGGCAATCTGTTGGTCTCTTAGAGTTATTGGCTCTGGGACTTTGAGTTCTTGCACCATCTTTTGGGCTGTTCGTGCCTGTTAAGTAGCAGGAACGGAGCCCTAGGTCTTCACCAGAGCAGGGCAACTCAGTCGCTGGGTTGTGACGTTGTATGTGGGGGCGGGGTCAAAGGGGGACAATGGCTTCCCTCCGGCGCCCACCTCCGTGACCCCCACCAGCACCGCAGCCACCACCGTCACCAGGGCCACGCGCCCCGCTCCACTGCACGTGAGTGTGCCACCGCTGTCAGCCCTCCACCACTGGGTTAGCCCCCTGGGGCCTGCGTGGTCCATCTCACTGCGCGAGAATGTGCGACCTTGGTCAGTCTGCCCCGCACCCCGACTAGGTCCGGGCTGCCTGGGCTCCTAGGTCTGTCCTTCCCGACCCTGCTCCGCTGCTGGCTCTGCCTCTCTTACCGTCCCCGTTGAACGGTTCATAGCTGTCGGACTTCCGTATAATTCGGTTTTCTGGTCTCTGGGTGTGTCTTAGTTCTCCAAAACTTTTGTTGTATCCAAACTTGGTTGTGGGAGAAGGCACAGTGTTTCCACCTATTCCTCCATCTTGGCGGAAGTCCTCTGTATTCTGTAACACAGTTTGAGGCCCCTAATGAACATTCAGTCATTCATCAATTGAATGATTGATGAATGACTGAAAGAACTTCAACTCGATTCAACTCTACTTGTCAAAGTCTAGGCCAAGTGCTGGCTCTGCTGGATCTGTAAAAGATTTCTCTTTCTCTGAAACTGCCACAACCCAGTGACTAACCGTCTCATCAATTACTATTCACTTTCTATTCCTTGCATTTTCACAAGGCACATAGAGACTGACTCTCACAATTACCTCCTCCTCTTCTCCTGGCTCCACCACCACCCTTGTTCATGAGTGTGTGTTGAGATGCTTAAGAGTTTTGTTTAGAGGGAGGGATGGAGTGGTTGCATTAAAAAGAGATGGGAGGTGAGGAGCCACAGATGTAAAAGAATGGGCTTCCCAAGAGGAGGCCTGGCATCATTCAGAGAAAAGTAATGCAGGAAAGAGTTAAGAGAGGCAGTATTGCTTTGGAGCCCAAGGGATAAAACTCAACCTAGAGCAAAGGAAAGGAATCTTTTTGCTGTTTTTGTCTGGAACACAGGGGCTGTGTCCAGAGGGACTGTGGGTTAGTACTAAAGCAGGGAGTTCTTCCTGGCAGCACATCAGGTAAGGGGTGACCTCAACCAGAGGGTCTCCTGTAAATGGCTCAATGCAGCAGGCTTCTTAGAGAATGTTAGTGCTTAGAAACATGAGTGTGTGGGTGTCAGAAGACACAAGTGACTCCCTATGCTATAAGTGGCTATATCTGGATAAGGCTGGGACTGTGGTCCTGTGGTTGGACAAGTTGAAAAATTTGATCCTGCAAACTTCTAGTATTTGTATTAGTGTGACTTTACTTACTGCCAAAGCTGGTGTAGTCTGGGGGACTTTAGGTTATATATGTTCTTTTTTTCATCAGAGATATATGAGATCATTCTGTGATATGAGATTGCTGAAACTAAGCCCTTATCACTCCTGTATCCTTCATAAGGTAATACCCTGCACACAGTAGAGAATATTCCCAGTCTTCACTGTAATGTCCTGTCCAAAAGTACCCTCAGGTCAACCTCTGGAAGGCTTTCCCTAGGAAGAGTCTTCCCAGAGCCCCATGCATGTCCTTGTTCCTTAGGCTGTAGATGAAGGGATTCATCATGGGAGTGACCACAGCGTACATCACTGTGGCCACTGAATCCTTCATGGAGTAGGTGTGGAGGGGCTGCAGATATACCATGCTAAGTGTCCCATAGAAGAGGGTGACCACAGCCAAACGGGAGGCACAGGTAGAGAAAGCTTTGTACTTCCCAGTGGCTGATGGTATTTGGAGGATGGTGCTGACAATTCGGACATAGGATGTGATCATGATCCCTGGGGGGGGGGGGGGATCAAGCAGCCAGTGGTAATCTGCCAGTGTGAATAACTTTGGTGTTGGAACAGGCGATCCTCAGCAGAACGTACATCTCACAGAAGATGTAGTGGATCTTCCGAGACCCACAGAAGGTCACCCTGGTCATGAGGAGGGTGAGGAAGAGACCATAGAGGACAGAGAGCACCCAACAGAAAGAGAGGAGCAAAATACACAGCCCAGGGCTCATGGCTGTGACATAGTGGAGGGGACGGCAGATTGCCACATAGCGGTCATATGCCATTGTGGCCAGGATGAGGTTGTCCAGGGTCACCAACGAGACCAGGAATTAGACCTGTGCCAGACATCCTGCATAGGAGATGGCTTTGTTCTGGAACTGAAGGTTCACCAGTGTGTTGGGGACTGTGTTAGTGACAAAGAAGAGGTCAGTGAAGGAGAGGTTGGCCAAGAATAAGTACATGGGAGTGTGCAGGAGCACATCAGAGCTGATGGCAAGGATGATGAGCACATTTCCCACCACTGTGACCAGGTACATGGACAGGAACATCCAGAACAGCACTTGCTGGTCTTCAGGATTCTCGGAGACCCCCAGGAGTATAAAGTCTGAGACCCAACTCTGGTTGCCTCCATGCATTTCCCCAACTGTCTGCAACATTGGCAGCAACAGACATTTATTTACTAAGTGTACTCAGCTGAGTAAAGACATTCAGATAAACAAAATCAACTATTTTCTTAGCATTACAAATGTCTTAGACCAAATTTTATAAAAAAATTTAAAACATAAGCAACAAAATAATAACAGAGAAAGCTTTCTGCAACTCAATTATTCCAGCAACTTCTAATCTGGCATACTCAATATTATAGAAATAATGTCTTTGTCTTATTTATTTATTATAAAAAATTCTTACCCAATGATATGTTATTGATTTTAGACAGAGAGGAAGAAAGGGAGGAAAGGAAGGAGAGAGAGAGAGAGAGAGAGAAACATTGATTGCCTGCCTTCCATATGTGCCTCAACCAGAGACTGAACCATCAGGAAAGGCAAGGACCTTGAGTCATCCAAGGCGACTCTACCCAGCAAAGTTATCATTTAGAATGGAAGGGCAGATAAAGTGTTTCCCAGATAAGGTCAAGATAAAAAAGTTCATCATCACCAAGCTCTTATTATATGAAATGTTAAAGGGACTTATCTAAGAAAAACAAGCAAATAAAAAACTATGAACAGTAAAATGACAACAAACACAACTATCAACAACCAAACCTAAAAAAGCAAAAATGAAAACTAAGCAAACAACTAGGACAGGAACAGAATCATAGAAATAGAAATCACATGGAGGGATATCAGTGGGGAGAAAAAGTACAGGGAATAAGAATCATAAATGGTAGGCACAACATAGACCAGTGGGGGAGGGGGTGTTGAGAATAGTACAAGAGATGTAGAAGCTGAAGAACTTATATGTACAACCCATGGACATAAACTAAGGTGGGCAATGCTAGAGGGAGGGGGGATGCAGGGTGGAGGGAGATAAAGGGGAGAAAAAATGGGACAACTGTAATAGCACAATCAATAAAATATACTTAGAAATAAAATCCTATAATTTTATAATACTCTTGAAGTGCTTAAAGATTGGTATGTTATGGTAGTATACAGATTTTTAACTCATAATTAAAATAGTTGTGTATGCATTATAGGAAATAGATATTATGCAATTGAACAGAGGGGGAAAAGTAAAAACATTGGAAGGAAAAATATTATTTGCTGATAGAATGATATATCTGGTAGACTTAAGATAGTCACCTAAAATGAAGTCAACATTTCAGTAATGTGGCTATTCACACAATTAATAGATCCAAAAGGAGTGGTGCCCTCAATAAGCTGTTGAGTGCAATGATTAAGAAAAGATCAAGAGATTAAAAAGGACAAATTAGTATGTGCATACAGAACAGTCACAGAGAAGTAGACTACAGCATGGGGAACATAGTCAATAACATCATAATAACTATCATGGGGCCAAGTAGGTAGTTGAAACATCATGGAGGCCACTCTGGAAAGCACATGATTTTCTAGAGACTGTACTGTAGATCTGAAATGAATGCAGAATAGTATTGACTATAACTGTAATTAAAAATTTGAAACAGTAAAAAGAAAAGTGTGTTGTCAGAATGCTGAGAGTCAAGTGTGAATGCTGCCACCGATGCGTTGTGAAACCTCAGGCCATTCACCTGAGCTCCTTAGACTCCATTTATTCACTTAAAAATTGGGTCAAGTGGAGACTTCCACCAAGATGGAGGCATAGGTGGAAACACTGTGCCTTCTCCCACAACCAAGTTTGAATACAACAAAGGTTTGGAGAACAAAGACACAGCCAAAGAACAGAAAAGTGAATTATACAAAAGTCCGACAACAACTAACCTTTCAGCCAGGACGGTAAGAGGGGCGGAGCCAGCAGCAGAGCAGGGTCAGGCAGGAAAGATCCCCAGACCTAGGCGCGCAAGTAGTCCAGACCCAGTCAGGGTGCAGGGCAGACTGACTGCGGTCGCACATTCACGCACAGTGAGATGGACCACGCAGGCCCCAGGGGGGTGAACCCAGTGGTGGAGGGCTAACGGTGGTGGGGCACTTGCATGCAGTGGGATGAAACGCACGGGACCCGGTGACGGTGGCAGCTGAGGCGCCTGTGGGGGCGGTGGGAGGCGGCAGACGGGACGCCATTGCTCCTCTTTGACCCCGCCCCCACATTCAGGGTCACAACGCAGCGACTGAGTTGCCCTGCTCTGGTGAAGACCTAGGGCTCTGATCCTGCTACTTAACAGGCACGAACAGCCCAAAAGATGGCGCAAGAAGAACTCAAAGTCCCAGAGCCGAAAACTCTAAGCGACCGAGAGATCGCCAGCCTCTCAGAAACACAGTTCAAGACACTGTTTATCAGGATGCTCACAGAACTGGTTGATTATAGTCACAAATTAGAGGAACATATGAAGGCTAAACTAATTGAAATGAAGGGAGATGTCCGGGAAACCAATGGTGATGGAAAGGAAACTGGGACTCAAATCAATGGAATGGACCAGAAGGAAGAATGAAACATCCAGCCAGAAAGGAAAGAAGAAATGAGAATTCAAAAAATGAGGAGAGGCTTAGGAACCTCCAGGACATCTTTAAATGTTCCAACATCCGGATTATAGGGGTACCAGAAGGGGGAAAGAAACAGCCACGAGTGGAAAATGTATTTGAACAAATAATAAAGGAGAACTTCCCCAGTCTGGCTAAGGAAATAGACTTCCAGGAAATCCAGGAAGCTCAGAGAGTGCCAAAGAAGTTGGACCCAAGAAGGAACACACCAAGGCACATCATAATTACACTAGCCAAGACTAAAATGAAGGAGAGAGTCCTAGAAGCATCAAGGGATAAAGGGACAGTCACCTACAAAGGAGTACCCATCAGACTGTCAGCAGATTTCTCAAAAGAGACCTTATAGGCAAGAAGGGGCTGGAAAGAAGTATTCCAAGTCATGAAATCCAAAGACCTACAGCCAAGATTGCTTTATCCAGCAAAACTTTCATTTAGAATGAAAGGACAGATAAAGTGCTTCTCAGACAAGGTCAAGTTCAAGGTGTTCATCATCACCAAGCCCTTATTATATGAAATGCTAAAGGGACTTATATAAGAAAAAGAAGATGAAAAATATGAACAGTGAAAGGACAGCAAACTCACAGTTATTAACAACCACACCTAAAACAAAAGTAAACCAAGAGGACAGCTAGATCAGGAGTGGAACCATAGAAATGAAGAATACATGGAGGGTTAGCAACAGGGGAGTGGGAGGAGGAGAAGGTGGGGGGAGAAGGCACAGAAAATCACATAGAGGGGAGGTAGAAAATAGATAGGGGGGGGGCAAGAATAGTGGGGGAAATATAGAATCTAAAGAAGTTGAGACACGTGGGTATAAACTAAGTGGGGGTGAGAATGGTGGGGGAGGGAGTGTGTGGGTGGAGGGGAATGAAGGGGGGGAATAGAACAACTGTAATGGTATAATCAATAAAATATATTTAAAAAAACAAAAAACACAAATATTTTAAGACTAAAAATAATGAGGGAGTCGGAGAAGGAAGAGCCCTTCTGGTCTCTGGAACCCAGGGTAGCATCCCTAGTGGGACTAAGACATGAGGTTGCTCTCTCTGATGCCTGTTCTCCTGCCCAAAGGATGGCTAGTCATTATGAAGCTCCTGCCCTACTCCTAGGGGATTTATTCCAGAGAGACCTTGGGGTTCACTTTGTTTCTTATTAATAGATTTTCCTAAGACCTAAGTTGTGCTGGGACCCAGTGTCCTTTGAGGCCCAGAAAGGCAGAAGGAGAGAAGTGAGAAGGGATGGTGTAATGCTCAGGTGATGACTACAGAGGCTGGATCTCCATGAGCCTATAATGAATACAAAAAAGTGAAGGGTCCTAGGCCAAAGCCCAGAAGTTATATATGCTCAGGCATACTCAGTCAGCAAGGCTAGAGCGCATGTGCCTTAGGCTTCTCCCTACTTCTGGGCCAGATCACTGAGGCTCTGTGGTGTGATTTATGGGATTGTTCTTCAGGCAGCATAAAATCCAAGTAACTGCTCAACATTCTAGTGTCTGCTTAGTGTCTACCATATCCAATTTCCTTATTTAAAATAGGATTCACATGTATATCATAACAGAGTCCTCTATATTTTTCAAGAAATTCCCAAAAGAGATTTCAGGTTTATAGTAGTTTGGAGGTAGACAGGGACAAGTCAGTGCTGTCATTTTAAAGCTGCAGAAAACAACATGTAGAGAAACGAAAGGAGTAGGTAGGCTCACATGTGTTCTCAATGGCAGCGTTTATAAGTGCTGTGTGACTGATTACAGCTCCATAATCAGACATTTTACACAGGGATGATTCCTACTGGTTCCCAGACAGTAACATTCCTGAGGAGTCAGAGACAGAACCTTCTTCCCATTAACACGTATCAACACAGTCCTCTTTCTCTGTCCATGTGTGGAAACACATTTGTTTGCTGGTTTTAACTCCCATGATCCTGGCAAATACCCTGCGTTAAGTATGCTGTCCTATCTCTTCAGGGTTAGGAGATGTTTCATTTACCTGAAATGTTCCCTCTTAATTTTCTTTTGTTTTGTCAACCTGAGTCACCCTCTGGGGAAGGTGTCAAGAGGAGCCAGGAACTATATCCAAGATATTGTGGGATGAATTTTAAGGAAAAAATCATAGTGTTGTTGTTTGGATAGTGTTAACTCACATGACAGGGTAGCCTGAGATAGGATAGTATTCTGACCTGGAGGGAAATTCTGACCAGTCTGCAAGGAAGTATCTGGAAATCAGAAAAAAAGATTTAGGTAAGGATCTTGGTTTGGAAAGGCTCAGGATGCCTTTGTACAGACATTTTTATATTTAGTCTCACTTTTCTGGAGATGGGTGTAGAATTCTGGTATTCCAATGTTGTCATTACATTTTTAGCGTTATATTGCACTGTATTTCACTAACTTCATTTTTTGCTCTTCATTTACACTATTGAGAAAGATGAACTAATATGTTCATATAACATACAATGTCATTTTATTGACATACAATTGAAAATAAATGAACATTTTTGAAGAATTCATCCTTAAACTGTATAGTTCTATGTATGTAGACAGGTCACTATGTTCCTTTTCTGTAAACTTTATTTTGGCTATGGTGTAAACCTGTTTTGTACTATTGTTTGCAAAATTGAGTTGTCAAAGACACAGTTTCTTTTAAGGGGGCAAC
The DNA here is from genome assembly GCF_014824575.4 of Sturnira hondurensis. NCBI lineage: Eukaryota > Metazoa > Chordata > Mammalia > Chiroptera > Phyllostomidae > Sturnira > Sturnira hondurensis. The sequence continues at coordinate 20,613,486 of NW_028091359.1, forward strand.
ATTATCTATCTCTCTAAACACACAATCTTTATTATATTTATTCCATTACCATTTTGTCCCCTTATACTCCTCTCCCCTCAGAAATCACCACCCTGTTGTCTATATCCGTGAGATCTTTTTCTTTTTTTCTTAATTCCTCTACCTCCAAACCTACACCCCTAACCAGCTGTCATCTGTTCTCCACCTATGCGTCTGTCTCTGTTTTGCTTGTTAGTTCAGTTCATTCACTAGATTCCACATACGAGTGAAATCATATGGTATTTGTCTTTCTCTGACTGACTTATTTCACTTAGCATAATGTGCTCCACCCATCCTGTCTCAAAGGGTAAAATTTTCTTTTTTTTTACAGAAGAGTAGAATTCCACTATGTAATGTCCCATAGTTGTTTTATCCACTCATCTATTGATAAATAGATGGGCTACTTCTATATCTTGGTGATTTTCAATAATGTTGCAGTGAACATAGGGGTGCTTATGTTCTTTTGAATTAGTATTTTGGGTTCCTTTGGATACATTCACAGAAGTAGGATTGCTGGGTCAAAAGGCAGAACCATTTTTCATTTTTTGTGGTACCTCCATACTGATTTCCACCATGGCAGCACCAGTCTGCATTCCCACCAATAGTGCAAAAGGGTTCCCCTTCTCCACATCCTCACCAGCACTTGTTTGTTGATTTATTGATGATAGTCATTCTGACAGATGTGAACTGGTATCTCATTGTGGTTTTTATTTGCATTTCTCTGATGATTAGTGACACTGAACATCTTTTCATATGTCTATTGGCCATCTGTATGTCCTCTTTGGAGAAGTGTCTGTTCAGGTCTTTTCCCCACTTTTTTAATTGGGTTGTTTGTTTTTTTGGTGTTGAGTTTTGTAAGTACTTTATAAATTTTGAATATTGAGCCCTTATCAGATGTATTGGCAAACATATTCTCCCATTCTGTGGGTTGTCTTTTTATTTTGTTGATGATTTCCTTTGTTGTGAAAAATTTTTTTAGTTTGATAAAATCCCATTTGTTTACTTTTTCTTTTGTTTTCCTTGCTTGGGGAGATACACCCAATAAAAAATTTCTATGAGCAATGTCTGAGATTTTGCTGCCTACGTTTTCTTCTAGGGTTTTTATGGTTTCAGGTCTAACATTTAAGTCTTTGATTCATTTTAAATTTATTCTTATGTGTGGTGTAAGAAGGTGGTCTAATTTCATTTTCTGCACTTATCTGTGCTATTTGCCCAACACCATTTATTGAACAAACTATCTTGAGCCCATTGTATGTGCTTGCTTCCTCTGTCAAATATTAATTAACTATAAAGGCGTGGGTTTATTCCTGGACTCTCTATTCTGTTCCACTGATCTATGTGTCTATTTTAATGTCAGTGCTAAGCTGTTTTGGTTACTTTGGTCTTATAGAATACTCTGTTTGTTTTTTTAAATATATTTTATTGATTATGCTATTACAGTTGTCCCATTCCCCCCCTTTATTCCCCTCTGCCCTGCACACCCACTCCCACCCACATTCCATCCCTTTAGTTCATGTCCATGGGTCATACATATAAGTTCTTTGAACAAACCCCTGTCTATTTTCTACCTACTATTTATGCTACTAATTCTCTGTACCTTCCCCCCTCTTTCTTCCTCCCACTCTCCTGTTGATAACCCTCCATGTGATCTCCATTTCTGTGGTTCTGTTCCTGTTCTAGTTGTTTGCTTAGTTCTCCTTTTTGTTTGAAGTGTGGTTGTTAATAACTGAGTTTGCTGTCATTTTACTGTTCATATTTTTAATCTTCTTTTTCTTAGATAAATCCCTTTAACATTTTATATAATAAGGGCTTGGTGATGATGAACTCCTTGAACTTGACCTTACCTGAGAAGCACTTTATCTGCCCCTTCCATTCTAAATGAAAGCTTTGCTGCATAGAGTCATCTTGGATGTAGGTACTTGCCTTTGATGACTTGGCATACTTCTTTCCAGCCTCTTCTTGCCTGTAAGGTCTCTTTGAGAAATCAGCTGACAGTCTTATGGGAACTTCTTTGTAGGTAACTGTCCTCTTTTTCTCTTGCTGCTTCTAGGAGTCTCTCCTTCATTTTAATCTTGGCCAATGTAATTATGATGTGCCTTGGTGTGTTCCTCCTTGAGTCCAACTTCTTTGGGACTCTTTGAGCTTCCTGGGCTTCCTGGAAGTCTATTTCCTTTGCCAGATTGGGAAAGTTCTCCTTCATTATTTGTTCAAATAAGCTTTCCACTTCTTGTTGTTCCTCTTCTCCTTCTGGCACCCCTATAATTTGGATGGTGGAACATTTAAAAATGTCCTGGAGGTTCCTAAGCCTCTCCTCATTTTTTTTTTCGATTCTTGTTTCTTCATTCTATTCTGGTTGAATGTTTCTTTTTTCCTTCTGGTCGACACTGTTGATTAGAGTGCCAGTTTCCTTCCCATCACTATTGGTTCCCTGTACATGTTCCTTTATTTCACTTACCATTGCTTTTATTTTTTCATGTAATTTACAACCAAATTCTAACAATTTTTTGAGCATCCTGATTACCAGTGTTTCGAACTGTGCCTCTGATAGGTTGGCTATCTGTTCATCGCTTAGTTGTATTTTTTCTGGAACTTTGATTGGTTCTTTCATTTGGGCCATATATATTTTTGTCTTGGCACACCTGTTATGTAGTAAGGGGCAGGACCTTAGGAGTTCACTATGGTGCGGCAACCCACGTTGAGGGGTTGTGACACTGTATGTGGGGAAGGCGTGGAGAGAAAATAATGGTGCTTGCTCCATTCTCTGCCAGACTGCAGCCACCTCCCCCACTACCCCGAAGCAAACTGGGCCGTTTTAGTGCTGATTCTCAGGTGGGTGGGCTTGTGTACATTTTAGGACCCTGTGGGTCCCTCCAGTGAACATTCCTATGAGGCTGGGAGTTTCTCATGCTGCTGCCTCAACCCCCCATTGGTGTTTTCAAGCAGTGGTTTGAGGCTGTATTTCCCTGTGCTGGGACCATGAGTTGCGAGGTCTGCCCTGTTCCCTAGGTATTCCTCCCAGTTTATCTGCATGTGAACTGTGGGGTGGCTCTCTCCACCAGCTGCCACCTTGCTGGTCCACCAGCTTCTGCCTTGCTGGCCAGCTGCTGCTTGCTACCCCAGTCCTTCACCACTGCTTTGCTGCGAGTCCTCTCCACCTGGCTGCCCATCTCCATCCTTCCTACAGGTCTGAATGGATGTTTCTTCTTTAACTCCCTGGTTGTTGGACTTCCATACAGTTCGATTTTCTGTCAGTTCTGGTTGTTTTTTTTGTTTTTAAATTGTTGTCCTTCTTTTGGTTGTGCAAGGAGGAACAGTGTGTGTACCTATGCCTCTATCTTGTCTGGAAGTCTGCCCTTGTAGTATAGTTTGATATTAGGAAGCATCATTCCTCCAATTTTGTTTTTCTTTTTCAGGATTACTGTTGCTATGTGGGAGGGCCACATATTCATAAACATTCACAATGATGAGTTTTTTAAAAATTGCTACATGATATGAGTAATTCATATTCTTTAAACGTGTCCAAAGCCTTTTTGGTCCCATGCCTGACCTCCATGGAATATTAAAAGCCACATCGTGTTTATCCAAGTGATGAGGTGGAGATTGAATGACTGTTTCAATTTTGGGGAATGAATTTGGTTCATGATATTAATCACTACTTTATGATGAGTTATATTTTTAATATTTTAGCATTAAAAATCTTATAATACACGAAAGTACATTTGGCGTTCATGCAAAATATTGCCACTTCAGATTTAATTTTTTAAAACAAATTTGACAGTAGGGATCCAGGATGGTGACAAAGTAGGTTGAAGTTACACTGACCCCCTCCAAGGATGGAATTACACCTAAAATCTAGAACAATCAGCCTTAATAACCAACAGAAGACTGGCAGAGCAGAAGTCTTATAACCAAAGATTTACTGAAGAAGCCACACTGAGACTGGTAGGAAGGGCAGAGATGTGAAAAGGACCAGCCCCACACCCACGTGTAGCAGTTGAGAATCCAGAGGGACATCTCAGCTGCAAGAGTTCTCCCTGAGGAGTGAGGGGTCTCAACCCCACATTGGGCTCCCCAGCCCAGAGCACCAGAGTTGGGAAGAGGCACCCATATAACATTTGGCTGTGAAAAGCAGTGGGGATTCTGACTGCCAATGACAGATGAGAGAGTTCTAGACACAGACACAGAGCTCTCTTAAAGAAGTAGTGTGCAAACTTTCATTCCCAGCCACTCACCCTCAGCTCTGGTGGAGGAAAGGTGGAAAGGATGAGAGTTGTGTGAGGAGAGACTAGAATTTTTGGTTCTTGGAGAGAGCTGAAGACATTGGCCAGCATCTCTGTGCTGAGTCCCTCTCCCACACCACAGGTGCTGCCTTTCTTGGGTGGAGCACTCCCCTCCATATAGAATAGAGGGAATGTAATAGCTTTAATCTTTAGATCCCCTGTCACCTCATGCTGTGAAGCTCATGCCCTGATGAGGAGTCAGCTGCCTGGGCTGGGGTGTTAAAGTTTGGGCCGACTTTGGGGGTGTAAGCGACTGAGTTGAATGGCTCTGAGGTGAAGGCCATTCCCCCTACTCTACCCTAAGCCTGACTGGTGCCTCCCCTTCATGAGAGATCCACTATCTCCATCCTCCAGATACCTGTCAGCCTGCCATGCTGACCTCAGATTCTTCAGGAGGTCCAGGCAGAATCTGGGATAGACTGAGTTGTGTGGTTCTAGGATGTGGGCCATTTTTTCCCTTACATGTCCGATTATTACAGAGCCCTCCCTTTTGGGCCATGTGGACAAATCTTGGCCTGTCTCAGCCTGATAATCACTGCTGGCTGGCCTCACCCTGATGATTCTCAGAGACCTTGCCACACCACAAAGATCTGCAGGCACCTGGCAGGTGGCAGCTAGCCTGGTGCACCTCAAGACTTTTGCTGAGTGGCTCCAGACCCACCAGTGACACTAAATTTGAACCTATACCAAACTGGTGAACACCACTTACCCCTGCCTGCTGTCTCACTGAGAACCTATCTTAGGCAACTTGAGTACTACCAGAGGCTCTCTCAGTGACTGAGCACAACAGGAAGCCAGCAGGTGGAGGTGGATCTCTGGGTGCCTTGGACCTTTTGCTGACTTGCCCCTAGGTTCAGTGCTGGTAGGAGCAAGACTTGTGCACAACTTGGTTTTTCCCATGTACATCCATGTCCAGAAGATACAGCCACAAAAAGTGGATTGCTTTGTAATTCCAAACAGATTGCCCAGGTTCAGCCATGGTTTGTGTCTGGCATTGACCTGCACCAAGACCAAACACCCAGTGAAGAGCTTCAGACAACATCAGAGCAGGATACAATTAGCTTCACTAGCAACACCTCCAATGGCAGGTAAATTCTACTTCACGTGGTCAGTACCTGCACAGCAGCTTGTACACTGTGGTCAGGGTTGGCTCTCAGAGTCAGCTAGCCTGATGGTTGACCTAACCTTTGTAAGCATTTATGCACCCAACATAGGAGCACCTAAATATATGAAGCAAATCTTTATGGACATAAAGACAGACTTTGATAGTAATACTGTCACAGTAGGGGATTTTAATGAGATCAATGAATAATTTTTCTAGACAGAAAATTAACAAGGAAACAGCAACCTTAAATAACACACTAGATGAGATCAATTTAATTGATATCTTCAGAGCATTTCACCCACAAGCAGCGTAATATACATTCTTTTCAAGTGCACAAGGAACATTTTCTAGGATAGACCACATGTTAGAACATAAACGAATCTCATTAAATTTAAGAAGATTAAAATCACATCAAGCATCATCTCTGACCATAATGGTATGAAACTAGACATCAATCATAAGAAAAAACTGAAAAACACACAAATGCATGGAGGCTGACTAACATGTTGCTGAACAATGAATGAGTTAATAATGAGATCAAAGAAGAAATCAAAAGATACCTTGAAACAAATGAAAATGAAAATACAAAAACCCAAAATGTATGGGACACAGCAAAAGCAGTCCTAACAGAGAAATTCACAGCATTGAAGATCTACATCAAGAAACAAACAAAAAAACTCAAATAAGCAATCTAACATTATATTTAAAGAAAGTAAAAACAACAACAGCAAACAAAGCCCGAAGTGAGTAAAGAAATAATAAAGATTAAAGCAGAAATGAACAAAATAGTATCGAAAAAACAATATAAAATATCAATGAAAACAAAAGCTGGTTCTTTGGAAAGACAAAATTGATAAATCTTTAATCAGACTCATCAAGAAAAAAGAGAACTAATTAAATATAATCAGAAATAAAAGGGAAGTAAAAACTGACATCACAGAAATGTGTTTGACAAAACAAAAAGTTTTAAGGAGATGTTATGAACAACTATATGCCAACAAATTGAGCAATCTGGAAGAAATGAACAAATTCCTAGAAACATACAATCTCCCAAAACTGAATCAACAAGAAACATAAAATCTGAACAGACCAATTACAAGAAATGAAATTGAAGCAGTAATAAAAAAAGTACCAACAAACAAAAGTCTTGGACTGGAAGGCTTCACAGGTGAATTTTACCAAACATTCTAAGAAGATCTAACATCTATCCTTCTCAAGCTATTCCAAAAAATGTGAAAGGCAGAAGACTCCCAAAGTTAATTTATAAGCCAGCATTATTCTCATTTTAAAACCAGATAAAAACACTACAAAGAAAGAAAATTATAGGCTGATATTCATGATGAACATCAATACTAAAATTCTCAACAAAATATTAGCAAACAAAATCCAACAATTTGTTAAAACAATCATACACCATGATCAAGTGAGATTTATTTCTGAGATGCAAGTTTGGTACAATATCTGAAAATCAATCAATGGGTTATACCACATAAATGAAGTGAAGGATGAAATCATATGGTCATATCAATAGATGAAACAAAAGTGTTTGGCCAAATTCAGCATCCATTTATGATAAAAACTCTCAGAAAGGTAGAAATAGAGGGAACATATCTCAACACAATAAGTGCCATGTATGATAAAAGCAAAACTAACATCATACTGGGAAAAAAACTGAAAGCATTTTCCTTAAGATCAGGATCAAGACAGAAATGTCCTTTTCACCACTCTTATCCAACATAGTACTGGAAGTCCTAGCCACAGCAATAGGACAAGAAGAAGAAATAAAAAGCATCCAAATTGGAAAGGTAGAAGTAAAAGTGTCATTATTTGCAAATGACATGGTACTACATATAGAGAACCATAAATATCCCACCAGAAAACTACTAGAACTGATAAATAAATTTAGTAAAGTAAGAAGGTACAAAATAAATTGATTTATTAAAATCAATTTATTGATTTCAGAAATTGATCATATATTTTTAAAAATTTTAATTCAATTATTTATTTATATTTACTTAATTATTTATCGCCATTTTCATAATCTTTTTTATTTTTATTTTTATTTTAATTGTTGTTCAAGTACAGTTTTCTGTCTTATACTCCCATCCCAGCCCACCCCCCCAGTGCTCCCCACCTCCCTCCCATTTCCACCCCCCCTTAGTCTTTGTCCATGTGTCCTCCATATTCATTCCTGCAAACCCTTCCCCTTTTCCCCTGAAATTCCCTCCCCTCTCCCCTCCGGTCACTGTTAGCCCTTTCTCTATTTTAATGTATTTGGTTATATTTTGCTTGCTTATTTGTTTTGTTGTTTAGGTTCCTGTTAAAGGTGAGATCATATGGTATTTGTCTTTTACCACCTGGCTTATTTCACTCAGAATAATGCTTTCCAGCTCCATCCATGCTGTTGCAAAGGGTAGGAGTTCTCTCTTTTTTCTGCTGCTTAGAATTCCATTGTGTGAATGTACCTTAGTTTTTGATTCATTCATTTACTGATGGGCGCCTAGGTTACTTCCAACTCTTGGCTATTGCAAACTGTGTTGCTATGAACATTGGGGTGCATAGGTTCTTTTGGATTGGTGTTTCAGGATTCTTAGGATATAATCCTAGCAGTGGAATTGCTGGGTCAAAAGGCAAATCCATTTTTAGTTTTCTGCAAAAATTTTATGCTCTTATCCATAGTGGTTGTACCAGTCTGCAATCCTGTCAGCAGTGAACTAGGGTTCCCTTTTCTCCACAACCTCTCCAACATTTGTTGTTTGTTGCTTTGTTTATGATGGCCATTCCTCACTGGCCTGTGAACCAATGATTACATTTTTATACAGCAATAATAAACTACCAGGCCAAGATGGAGTTGTAGGTGGAAATACTGTGCCTCCTTGAACAACCAAATTTAAAGACAACAAAGATTTAGAAACAAAAACATAACCAGAACAGAAAGTAAATTGAACTGTACCAAAGTCCGACAACAATGAACAATTCATCCAGAAGGGTAAGAGGGGTGGAGTTGGTGGTAAGTGGAGAGGGGTCCCAGCAGGAAGAGGCGGTGGTTAGCAGACCTGGGTGCAGGGCCGTGCAAGGCGGTTGGCTGACTGAGGACACACATTCGTGTGCTGATACACCATGCAAAAAAAAAAAAGGGCAGTGAGACAGACTGCACAACCCAGGGCCCGAGTGATGGGAAATAAAGCCTAAAAGAACTGATAGGAAACACTTGTGAAGGGTGAGGTGCTGAGAGAGACTCCTAGCCTCACAGGACAGTTTGTTGGAGAGAACCACAGAGTTCTTGAATTTACACAAGCCCACCCACCTGGGAACCAGCACCAGAAGGGTCCAATTTGCTTGTGAGAAGTGGCAGAGGGGAATGAAATTCAAGAGAGAGGGGAACAAGTACCACTGCTCCCTCTCTGACCCCGCCTCCACATACAGTGTCACAACCCAGCCACTCTGTTGACTCACCCCAGTGAAGACCTAAGGCTCAACCCCTCATATTTAACAGGCACAACCAGACCAAAAAATTATGGTGCAAAGGGAAGAACAAATGAAAGCCACAGAGCCAATATTTTTAAGTGACCAAGAGATAGCCAACCTGTCAGATGCACAGTTCAAAGCACTTGTGATCAGGATGCTCACAGAACTGGTTGATGTCGGTCACAAATTAGATGAAAAAATGAAGGCTTTACTAAGTGAAATGAAGCAAAATGCACAGGGAACCAATAGTGATGGAAAGAAAACTGGGATTCAAATCAAGGGAGTGGACCAGAAGAAAGAAAGAAACAACCAAACAGGAAAGAATGAAGAAACAAGAATTCAAAAAAATGAGGAGAGGCTCAGGAACCTCCAGGGCACCTTCAAATGTTCCGACATCCAAATTATAGGGGTACCAGAAGGGGAAGAGGAACAGCAACAAGTGGAAAACATTTGAACAAATAATAAAGGAGAACTTCCCCAATCTGGCTAAGGAAATAGACTTCCAGGAAGTCCGAGAAGCTCAGAGAGTCCCAAAGAACTTGGACCCAAGGAGGAACACACCAAGGCACATCATAATTACATTACCCAAGNGAGTGGACCAGAAGAAAGAAAGAAACAACCAAACAGGAAAGAATGAAGAAACAAGAATTCAAAAAAATGAGGAGAGGCTCAGGAACCTCCAGGGCACCTTCAAATGTTCCAACATCCAAATTATAGGGGTACCAGAAGGGGAAGAGGAACAACAAGAAGTGGAAAACATTTGAACAAATAATAAAGGAGAACTTCCCCAATCTGGCAAAGGAAATAGACTTCCAGGAAGTCCGAGAAGCTCAGAGAGTCCCAAAGAACTTGGACCCAAGGAGGAACACACCAAGGCACATCATAATTACATTATCCAAGATTAAAATGAAGGAGAGACTCCTAGAAGCAGCAAGAGATAATGGGACAGCCACCTACAACGGAGTTCCCATCAGACTGTAAGCTGACTTCTCAAAAGAGACCTTACAGGCAAGAAGAGGCTGGTAAGAAGTATGCCAGGTCATGAAAGGCAAGGACTTACATCCAAGATTGCTCTATACAGCAAAGCTTTCATTTAGAATGGAAGGGCAGATAAAGAGCTTCTCAGATAAGGTCGAGTTCAAGAAATTCATCTTCACCAAGCCCTTTTTATATGAAATGTTAAAGGGACTTATCTAACTAAGAAAAAGAAGATAAAAATATGAACAGTGAAAGAACAGCAAACTCACAGTTATTAACAATCACACCTAAAACAAAAGCAAACTAAACAGACTGCTGGAACAGGAGTAGAACCACAGAAATGGAGATCACATGGAGGGTTAGTAACAGGGGAGTGGGGAGGAGGAGAGCAGGGGAGAAGGTACAGAGAATAAGTAGCATAGATGGTGGGGAGAAAATAGACAGGTGGAGAGCAAGAGTAGTGTGGGAAATGTAGAAGCTAAAGAACCTATGACCCATGAACATGAACGAAAGGGAGGGAATGTGTGTGAGAGGGGGTGTGCAGGGCGGAGGGGAATGAAGGGGGGGGGAATGGGACAACTGTAATGGCATAATCAATAAATATATTTAAAAAATAAATAAAAAAGTAAAGCCAAAAAACCCTACCAGAAAGAGAAACCAAGAAAATAACTCATTTACAGTTGTATCAAAAAAAATACTGAGGAATAATTTTAACCAAGGTGGTGGAAGATCTATACTCAGAAAAATATAAGACACAGAAGAAACTGAAGCAGATACCAATTATTGGAAAATGTACCATGTTCACAGATAGAAAGAATTATCACTGTTAAAATGTTCGTACTACCCAAAGCAATCTATAGATTCAATTCAATTCCTGTCAAAATGCCAATGGTGCATTTCACAGAACTAGAACAAATAATTCAAAAACTTATATGGAACCACAAAGACCCTGAATAGCCACAGCAGTCTGTGACTTGTTTTTGTTTGGACTTAAGTTTTCAACTCCTTCAAGTAAACACCCAGGAGCATGATTGCTGGAATATATGGTAAAAATATATTAGTTTTGTACAAAACCACAAACTTTCTTCTGAAGCGGCCATACCATTTTGCTTTCTCACCAGCAATGAATGAGATTTCTTGTTGCTCCAAATCCGCACCAGCATTTAGGGTTTTCAGTGTTGTAGGTTTTGGCCAATCTACTAGGTATATAGTGGTATCTTGTTGTTTTAATTTGCATTTCCTTGGTGACATATTATGTGAGCATGTTTTCAGATATATATTCCACATCTGTATATTCTCCTTGGTAGCTGTTATGGCCTTTGGCCCATTTTTAAATTGGCTTGTTTCTTAAATTTTATTTTTTATTGCTGTACAAATTACATTTGCCTCCTTCCACCCCGACCCCATACTTGTTGAGTTTTAAGTTTTATTTGCACATTTTATTTTATTTATTTATTATTTTTTATTTAATTATTTTTCAAGTACAGTTTTCTGTCTATTACTCCCATCCCAGCCCACTTCCCCTTGCTCCCTACCTCCCTCCCCTATCCACCCCCCTTAGTTGTTGTCCATGTGTCCTTTATACTAGTTCCTGTAAATCCTTCCACCTTTTCCCCCTGAAATTCTTTCCACTCTCCCCTATGGTCACTGTCCACCTGTTCTCTATTTCAGTGTCTTTGTTTTTATTTTGCTTGATTGTTTGTTTTGTTGTTTAGCTTCCTGTTAAAGGTGAGATCATATAGTATTTGTGTTTCAAAACTTGGCTTATTTCATTCAACATAATGCTTTCCAATTCCATCCATGCTGTTGCAAAGGGTAGAAGCTCCTTCTTTCTTTTTGCTGCATAGAATTCCATTATGTACATGTACCATAATTTTTTTATCCATTCATTTACTGATGGGCACTTAGGTTGCTTCCAACTCTTGGCTATTGTAAATTGTGCTGCTATGAACATTGGGGTGCATATGTTCTTTGGGATTGTTGTTTTAGGATTCGTAGGGTATAATCCCAGCAGTGGAATAGTTGGGTCAAAAGGCTGGTCCAATTTTAGTTTTCTGAGAAAATTCCATACTGTCTTTCATAATGGTTGTACCAGTCTGCAATCCCACCAACAATGAACTAGGGTCTCCTTTTCTCCACAACCTCTCCAACACTTTTTGTTTGTTGCTTTGTTTATGATCGCCATTCTCACCGGTGTAAAGTGGTATCTCATTGTGGTTTTAATTTGCATCTCTCTGATAGCAAGCGATATTGAGCATCTTTTCACGTGTCGCTGGATCCTCTGTATGTCCTCAGAGAAGTGTTTGTTCAAGTCCTTTGCCCATTTTTTAATTGGGTTGCTCATCTTCTTTAAGTGGAGTCATGTGAGTTCTTTGTATATTTTGGAGATTAAAACTTTGATGAGGTATCATTGGCAAATATGTTTTCCCATACAGTTGGTTGTCTTTTTATTTTAATACTGTTTTCTTTAGCCACGCAGAAGCTTTTTATTTTGATGAGATCCCATTTATCTATTCTTTTTCTTATATTTCTTGCTCTAGAGGATATATCAGTAAAAATTTTGCTGCGTGAAATATCTGAGATTTTTCTGTCAATATTCTCCTCTAGGACTTTAATGGTGTCACAGCTTATATTTAAGTCTTTTATCCACCTTGAATTTATTTTGGTGTATGGTGTAAGTCAGTGCTTGTTTCATTTTTTTGCATGCAGCTGTCCAGTTCTCCCGACACCATTTATTGAACAGGCTATTTGTACTCCATTTTGTGTTACCGCCCCCTTTGTTGAGTATTAATTGACTGTAGAGAGTTGGGTTTATGTCTGGGCTCTCTGTTCTGTTCCATTGGTCTATATGCCTGTTTTTATGCCAGTACTAGGCTGTTTCGATTACAGTGGCCTTGTAATAAAGTTTGGTATCAGGTATTGTGATCCCTCCTACTTTGTTCTTCTTTATCAAAATTGCAGCTGCTATTCAGGGTCTTTTATGGTTCCATATAAATTTTTGAAGTGTTTGTTCTATGTCTGTGAAATATGCCATTCGTAGTTTAATAGGTATTGCATTGAATCTGTAAATTGCTTTGGGTAATATGGACATTTTGATGATGTTAATTCTTTTGATCAATGAACACGGTATATGTTTCCATTTGTTTGTGTCTTCCTTGATTTCTTTCTTCAGTGTTGTGTAGTTTTCTGCATACAGGTCTTTTACCTCCTTGGTTAGGTTTATTCCCAGATATTTTATTTTTGTTTTTGCTATATTGAATGGGATTTTTTTCTTGATTTCTGCTTCTGCTGATTCATTGTTAGTATACAAAAGTGCCTTTGATTTCTGGATATTGACTTTGTATCCTGATGTTTTGCAAAATTCATTTATTAGTTCGAGCAGTTTTTTGGTAGAGTCTATAGGATTTTCCATGTACACTATCATGTCATCTGCAAACAATGACAGTTTTGTTTCCTCCTTTCCGATTTGAATGCCTTTTATTTCCTTTTCTTGTTTGATCAATCTGGCTAAAACTTCCAATAGTATATTGAATAGAAGTGGTGAAAGTGGACAACCTTGTCTTGTTCCTGATCTTAGTGGAAAAGCTTTTAGATTTTGCCCATTGAATATGATGTTGGATGTAGGTCTCTCATATATGGCCTTTATTATATTGAGGAATGATCCCTCTATTCCCATTTTGCTGAGTGCCTTTATCATAAATGGGTGTTGTACCTTATCAAAAGGTTTTTCCATGCCTATTGATATGATCATGTGGTTTTTGTCTTTGCTTTTTTTTATGTGATGTATTACATTTACTTATTTGCAAATATTTTTTATTTTATTTTATTTTAATTAATTTACTTAATTCTTGTTCAAGTAGTTTTTTGTCTTGTATTCCCAGCCCTGCATCCCCCAGTGCTCCCTACCTCCCTCCCATTTCCACCCCCCACCTTAGTTATTGTCCATGTGTTCTTTATTCTTGTTCATGTGAGTCCTTCTCCTTTTCCCCTGTGATTCTCTCCCCTCTCCCCTCTGGACCCTGTCAGCATGTTCTGAATTTCAGTGTCTTTGATTTGCAAATATTGAACCATCCTTGCATCCCTGGGATGAATCCCACTAGGTCATGGTGTATGATCTTTTTGATGTTTTGTAGGATGGGACTTGCCAATATTTTGTTGAGGATTTTAGCATTTATGTTCATCAGCAGTATGAACATAGATGGCCTGAAGTTTCTGGCCTGAAGTTTTCTTTCTTTGTTGTGTCTCTATGTGGTTTTGGAATTAGGATGATGCTGGCTTCATAAAAAGAGTTTGGGAGTTTCCCATAATTTTGGATTTTTTGGAATAGTCTGTGAAGAATAGAGGTTAGCTCTTCCTTAAATGCTTGCTGGAATTCTCCTTTGAAACCATCTGGTCCAGGGTTTTTGTGTGATGGGAGTTTTTTGATTACTTCTTCAATTTCACCTGCTGTTATTGGTCTGTTCAGGTTTTCTGCTTCTTTTTCATTGAGTTTTGGAAGATTATATTTTTCTAGAAATGTGTCCATTTCCCCTAGGTTTTCAATTTTTTTTTGCATACAGTTCTTCATAGTAATTCCTTACAATCCCTTCTCTTTCTGTGGTATCAGTTGTAATCTCTCCTCTTTTATTTCTGATTGTGTTTATTTGTGTGCTGTCTCTTCTTTTCTTAATGAACCTACTTAAAGGCTTGTCTATTTTGTTTATCTTTTCAAAAAACCAACTCCTGGATTCATCGATCCTTAGAATTGTGCTTTTAGTCTCTATGCCATTGAATTCTGCTCTGATCTTGGTTATTTCCTTCCTTCTACTTGCTCTGGGCTGTCTTTGTTCTTGTTCTTTGAGTTCTTGCAGGCATCGGGTTAGGTTGTTTGTTTGAAATGTTTCTATATTCTTTAGGTGAGTCTGTATTGCTATGAACGTTCCTCTCAGGACTGCCTTCACTGTGTCCCATAAGTTTTGGGTTGTTGTGAGTTCATTTTCATTTGCTTCCAGAAACTATTTTGATTTCTTCCCTAATTTCAATCTTGACCCATTTGTTGTTTAATAGCATACCATTCAGTCTCCATTATTTGGGGTGTTTTGGTTTTCTTCTTTTGGGGTTGGTTTCCAATTTCAGTTCCTTGTGGTCAGAGAAAATGCTTGATTTTAATTTTCAATGATTTCAATTTTCTTGAATTTGTTGAGGCTCGTTTTGTGTCCTATCATGTGGTTTATCTTTGAAAATGTTCCATGTATATTTGAAAAGAATGTGCATTGAGCTTCTTTGGGATGAAGGGCTCTATCTATATCAGTTATGTCCATTTCATCTAGGGTGTCATTTAATGCTGCAATATCTTTGTTGATATTTTGTTTGGAAGATCTGTCCATTTTTGGCAGTGGGATGTTAAAATCCCCTAGTATAATTGTGTTGCTGTCAATATCCTTCTTGAAATCCTCTTAGATTTTCTTAATATATTTGGGTGCTCCTATGTTGGGTACATATATATTTATGACGTTAATCTGTTCTTGGTGGATTCTTCCCTTGAGTATTATGAAGTGATCTTCTGAGTGTCTCTTTATTGCCCTCCTTTTGAAGTCTATTTTTTCTGATATGAGAATTGCTACTACAGCATTTTTTTCTTGTCTGTTTGCTTGGAAAATTTGTTTCCAGCCTTGCACTTTTAGTCTGTGATGGTCTTTTGTCCTGAGGTGGGTCCCCTGTAGGCAGCATATGTGTGAGTCATGCTTTCTTATCCATTCATCTATTCTATGTCTTTTTGATTGGAGCATTTAATCCATTTACATTTAAGGTTATTATTGATAGGTACTTATTCATTGCCATTTTTGTACCTGTGTTCCTTTCCGTCTCTCTCTTTTCCTTCCTTTCCTTAAACCAGTCCTTTTGGTATTCCTTGTAGAGCTGGTTTTGTGGAGGCATATTCTTTTAGACTTCTTTTGTCTTGGAAGCTTTTTATTTGGCCTTCATCTTGATTGAGAGCCTTGCTGGGTAAAGTAGCCTTTGTGGTAGGCCTCTGTTTCTCATTACTTGGAAAATTTCTTGCCATTCTCTTCTTGCTTAGAGCCTTTCCATTGAGAAGTCAGTAACCGACCTTATTGGGGCTCCCTTGTATGTTACTTCCTGTTTCTCCATCGCCACCTTTACGATTCTCTCTTTGTCTTGGAATTTTGCCATTTTACTGATGATGTGCCTTGAAGTGGGCCTCTTTGGGTTCCTCTTGATTGGGACTCTCTGTGATTCCTGGATTTGTGTGACTTTTTCTCTCATCAAATTAGGAAAATTTTCTATTATTACTCTTTCAAATAGGTTTTCTATTGCTTGTTCTTCTCCTTCCCCTTCTGGTATTCCTATTATTTGGATATTATTATGTTTCATATTGTCTTGTATTTCTCTCAATCCCTCTTCATTCTTTCTGAGCCTCTTTTCCTTTTCTTGTTCTTTCTGGGAGCTTTATTTCTACTTTATACTCCAACTTGCTAATTCGATCTTCTGCTTCGTTGATCCTGCTTTTCATTCCTTCTACTGTGTCCTTCAGTTCACAAATTGTATTCTTCATTTCCTCTTGGCCTTTTCTGGTAGTTTCTATTTTCTTTTTCATGGTGGTATAGTTTGCGGTGAGTTCATTATAGCTCCCCTGTAGTTTCTGGTAGCTCATTGTGAGCTCTTTGAGTTTCTTGATAACCAGTGCTTTGAATTCAATATCTGATATTGACTTGCGTCTATTTCATCTAACATTCTTTCTGAGGCTTCCTTTTTTACTTTCATTTGGGGATTGTTTCTTTGTCTTCCCACTGTTTGTGAGACTCTTCTTGTTAGCCTCAGCCTCTGAAATTGATCTTTTCTGCCTCCCTCAGTTTATGGTGTGAACTTCTGTGGTAGAATACCTGTGAGATTCAGTGGTGCAGTCTCCTTCAGGTATCTTGATGTTCTCTGCTTCCACCTACTCCTTTGTGTGTGTGTGTGTGTGTGATCAGTTGGAGGGGGAGGCAAAATGGTTTATGACAACAGAAGAGTATTTTATGATAATTACACTCACAGCCGGTAGAGAAGAGATAGAAGATCTTTAGGCTATATATAGTGTTAACCGTAATCTTCAACCCAACTTGCCACTTTTAAGAAAGGATGGACAAAAGATAAGTCTCTTGTTGGGGAGGGAAGACTCGTGAGTTGGATCTAGAAAGCAGTGAGTTTGCAGGCGGTCAGATTTTGAGGGAAAGTGCGAGTAAACAATAGTAAATAGGTGTAGTGTGTGAGCAAATAGAGTTAATCACTACAGTAATAGAATTCAGGAACCTGTGAAGTGGGCTAAGATCAGGGAGATGTGTTGTGAAGTATATTTACAATTGTATGGAACAGCTATTATTTACAATGATATTGGAAGAACAATCATATGACAGACTCTATGTGATCTGTCTGAATAGGGGGTATAGAGCTTTGGGTAGCGCGATAAAGGAAAACAAGTGGTGTGAGGTATAGAAAATTAGCAATACACTTTGGAGGAGAAAACAGGGGAAACCTTTCAAATAATACAATATAACCAGCCAAGACTAAGAAGCCTATACAGAAAGAGGAGAAATACAAAGATACTATTAAAATATAAATGAAGTGAGAATAATGGAAAAAATAACACAAATATGCAGCAACCGGTGGCTTCCCTGCTATAGCAAAGTGAAATTTGTCTCTCTGTCTCTACTGTTGGAATGCCCCCTCTTTGGGTCACACTCTAGTCTTTTCACAGTTCCCAGTTGTTTGTGTCTCTTGTGGGTAAAA
Source organism: Sturnira hondurensis (assembly GCF_014824575.4). Lineage (NCBI taxonomy): Eukaryota > Metazoa > Chordata > Mammalia > Chiroptera > Phyllostomidae > Sturnira > Sturnira hondurensis. The sequence continues at coordinate 20,631,102 of NW_028091359.1, forward strand.
GAAAACAAAGCAACCAACAACAACAACAAAAGCGGGAGAAGGGAGGAAAAAGCGATAAGTTTGGGAAGGAAGGAATAAGGACTAATACAGGAAAAAAGAAAGAAGAGGAAAAAAGTATTGAAAGAATAAGCAATAATAAAATAAAAAACCATAAGATTACTAAAAAAAAGTTACTAAGGAAAAAAAACCCCTTTCCTTGTTGGTTTCAAACTGTCCAAACTGGGTTTTCTGGTTGCAGCAGGACCTCTCTGTGGGTTGGGGTGAAGGCGCGTGTGCAGGGGCCAGCCAGGCTGCCAGACTAGGGTTCGGGCACCCACGCACCCGCCAGGCTGCCTGGGTCCCATGGGGTCTGGCATGGTCCTTCTCAGTCCTGTGGCAGGACTCAAATGCTTCCGCCCCTCCTGTGGATCACTGGCAGGCTGGGTGGGAAGCAAGGCAAGCTGCCATTGTAGGAGGACACCTCAGTCCACTTTCCAAAAAAAACTTCTCCAGAAAGCCTGCCTCTCACCCAGCCAGGCCAGTGATGACAATGCACCTCTCCATTCTCCTGAGCTGGTGACCACAGAGTCCGCAGTTGAACATGGCCCTTTGTCCTTGTTACCCTCTTTGTAAACTCAAGCAGACAGGTCTCTGCCTGGTGTTGTCCAGCCTTGCTTAGATGGGGAGGGAGGGAGCTGATGACACAGCTCTTTCCCAAGGGTCCTACAGCAGGCCCAAGGCTCCCAAAGAGTCTGCCATAGCCCTGCCAGGTGCCGGGCTCCCAAAGAGTCCTCCACGGCTAATGTCCCCGATGCAGGTTGCCTACCGAGGCCACTGAGTGCCCGGGCTCCCATGGGAGACGCTCCTGGCACTGGTCCCAGACTGATGCCACTGGACCCTAACCGCAGCGGCGGCACAGAGGCCGCCTGGCAGAGGGTGCTGGCCTCCGCTGACGTTGCTGCTCTTGTCTTTACTCAGGTCCCTGAGACCCACTGACCTGCTGCTGTCTGGTCCTTCAGCATCCGTCACAATCTCTGGTCTCTTAATTTCATAAATGTTTGGGAACTGTTGGTTGATTGTGCTGTTCCTCGGTAGATCTGCCAGGATTTTCTCCCATGTGTACAGGAGCCAGAATCTGCTCCATCCTACTCCGTTGCCATCTTCCCTGAGACTCCAATCTGTACATTTTAGATAACAGTCCTTTATCAGATGTGTCTTTTGTAAGTATTTTCTTCCAGTCGTGGCTTGTCTTCTCCCTTTTGACATTGCCTTTCATGGAGCAGAAGTATTTAATTTTAATGAAATCCAGTTTATCAATGATTTTTCCCCTGGATTATGCCTTTGATGATATATCTAGAAAGTTATCACCCCAGGTCATCTAGGTTTATTTTTTCAAAGGAAGTTCAATTTTTAATAATATTCCCTTATACAGTCAGTTTCTCAAGTTGTATCACATTTGGCCAGGGTGTATGGATACAGAGGATGGAAACCATTTATAGGTCAAATTGAAACAGACAATTGTGATTGTCACAGAAGATCATTAAAGATTCGCCAGTTGTCAATCTAGCATTGGAAATAACTTTGGTCTCCAACAGCTCTTCTGACTTCAGGAAGGGCTTCTATAAAACAGAGACCTCAATAAGTTACAGACCTTGTCATTTTACCCAAGCTTTCCCGCCTGGCAACATTAATGATTTGAGTCTGAAAGCTGCCAAAGTGTGCATGTGTGTGTATTTAAAAAAAAAAAAGCTTTTGATGGGGTTTGTGACTACCTGTAGGGAAATTTACAAAAAGATTGTGAGATGAAGCAGAATTTGCAGCTTAAGGTAGTATATTATTTCAGGCAAGATTCTAATTTTAGTTTAATTTCTGGATTTCTCTTAGAATTGAGATTTAAAAAAAATATCTATGCAAAATTCTATGTGTTTTTGTATTTTCTGGAGAAAGGGTCCAGTTTCTTCATGACCCACAATTTAAAACACATTGGCTTAGGGTTATAGAGATTATAGAGATGAAAAATCTACCAATTATTACTGTTGTCAACAGACTAAGGTCAGTGTGGTACAGAACTTTCAAGACAGAACAGAATAATCTGTTTTAATTTTTACACAATTGCCACCATTTAATAATACAAAGACATTGGTCACATTGATAAGGAGTTATGAAGCTAAAGCTTTTAGAAAAGCTGTTTCATAAGGATAGAGCATATCCTGAGTTATTTTAACTGTGATTCTTGGTCTTTAAGTCAATTTCAAAGTTTATGAAACTAAACGTTGGATAGATCTACCTTAATCGCTTCTAGAATTTATAAGTTATTCCAAATAGCAGGATCTTAGTTTGACTTGTCCATAAAGCCCTCCTTTTACTTTGTATTTAACAATTGTTTTCAACTTGGATTGCAAAGGATAGGAACTAAGTTTGTAAAACCACTTATTATCCAAAATATTTCCTTTATTCCCAGTAATTTGGGAATGCAAAAGCTTGGGTGTGTCCCTTTCTCTATGACTGACTGCCGTAACCACAGTGAAAACTTATGGTACCAAGCTTATTTTGATAGGGGGGTGGAAAGGGGAGGGAGGCGGGGAGCATGGGGCGGAGGGTGGGCAGGGTTGGGAATATAAGACAGAAACCTGTACTTGAACAAGAATTAAATAAAAATTATATTAAAAAAAAAGAAAAAGAAAAAAAGGGAAAGTGCTCAGTTTCTCCTTCTCACCACAAATCACATCCTAAATCTATCTAGCACTTAATAATAATCTCCTTTAAATAACTGTCTGTCTTTCCAAGAACGTGATGCTGTTCATCTTATCTCATCATGAAGAAGAGTTTTATAGTCATTTGGGTGAAATTGTTTTTTACCGACTTACAACATGGGTTCTCCAAACAGGTAAATGCTACTTATTAGATAGGAAAATTCTGCCAAGATGAGAGCACAACCCAGACAGGTCTGGTACTGTTGGCTTTCAGACAATAACTGAAATGGATATATATATCCATAGCCTCTTAACCATGATAGAGACAAAACAATAGGGTTTAATAATAGAATAGTTCACTTCAATTGCCTAGCTTTTAGCAAAACAAATATATTTTGAGTTTCACTCTACCTACTGAGAATACCCAAACATCATGCTGGGTTGGGAAACCTTATAAAGCAGTTTAAATTTAGAAAGTTGAAATTTCAACGTGTATTAAGTCCATGGACATTTCTACTTCTGCTGAAGGGTTTCATTGGTTCAGCCTCAGTTCTCCTCTGCATGAGCCTCAGGGTCACAAAAGGCACAAGGCTAAAAATATTCACTTTGCTTATCCTGGTGGGTCCACTGCTCCACAGGATTGAAGACATAGCCATGTATAGAAATAAGGAGCATAGGAACCGTTTTGTAGTTTATAAGTTAGTTGCTAGCCCGTATATTTTGTACATGGGGAAAGGTATAAACTTGGTCCCCACAACATTGTTTGCTTGTCTTTTGTAGTCCGTGAGGTAAAATTTAGGTTGAAAATCCTCAGTTGAAATAAACCTTCCTAAGCAAACCCACTCCCTCCAAAGAGGGCAAGTAATGGTCAGGTCTGATCAAGGAAGGGCTTTGAGCCTGTAGAGATAAATTCAGAAGACTGACCTCTCTGGGCCATAAGGGCAGCTCTTTTTCATAAGCAATGCACCAATTGCTGCCATCACTTGGCATCAGCCCTCCAGTTATAAGTAATATAAGGCCAATAAACCACCAAATCCCAAGTCCTCCCAGCATCAATAGCTTCCCTACTGCTGTTTCAGTATGTCCCAGAGAGAAACAATCCACCCCAAAGCATCCCAGGAAGAAAGAGTGGAGTAGAGTGGTTATGAAGGAGTGTCTGGTATACTTTATACAAGGTTTATCCTCTCATGGGGAGGTCCCTGAACTGGCACCCTCAATTCTACCCAGGGCCTGGCACTGGACTGACGTGTGTTCCACATCACTATAGGCCAGAACTTGAGACACCATAACCAAGTTCCTGGCGTGTTGCATTTCCAACATGATCCACTGGAGCTTCACATCCTATGAATTCATCAGGCCAGGCAACCACCCTGCACCATCTTCCCAGGCCCAGTGGCTGGACTAGGCTTCCTCAACCACCTGGAGGGCACCCTAAGTTTTCTCCTGTTATCTTGTAGGTGTTTTATAGTTTTGCATTTAATGTTTAGATTTATAATACATTTTCAATTAATTTTTGTGAAGGATGTAAGGTCTGTGACTAGATTCCCACCCCCTTTTTTTTGACATGTGACTATCCAGTTGTTCCAGAACCATTTGTTGAAGACTCTGCCTCATTGTATTGCCTTTGCTTTTTTGTTAAAGATAAGTTGACTATATTTATATGGATCCATGTCTGGGCTCTGTGTCCTGTTTCATTGATATGTTTGTCCATTCTTTCTCCAGTACAACAGTTTGATCACAGTAACTTTATAGTAAGTCTTTTTTTCTCAATCCTCACCTGAGGACATGCGTATTGATTTTAGAGAGAGGGGAAGGGAGAGAGAGGGAGAAGGAGAAGGAGAAGGATAGAAAACATTGATGTAAAAGAGGAACATCGATTGGTTGCCTCCCATACTTGCTCCAGCTGGGTAGGGACCAAACCCACATTCTAGACGTGTACCCTTACTGGAACCGAACCTGCAATCTTTTGGTTTACGGGATGATGCTCCAACCAACTGAGCCACACTGGCCAGGGCTGCAGTAAGTCTTGGAGTTGCATAGCGTCAGCTTTTCTTCTACTTCAATATCATGTTGACTCTTTTGAGTCTTCTACCTTACTCTATAAATGTTAAAATATTTTTTTAATTAAAAATTTTGAGCCCTTGCTGGTGTAGCTCAGTGGATTGAGCGCGGGCCTGCGAACCAGACGATCACGGTTCGATTCCCAGTCAGGGCACATGCCTGGGTTGCAGGCCGGTTCCTTGCAGGCTAACTACCAGCAGGGGATGCACAAAAGGCAACCATACATTGATGCTTCTCTCCCTCTCTCCTTCCCCTCTAAAGATAAATAAATAAATAAAATCTTAAAAAAGAATTTTTGAAACATTTAATTTATTTTTTAGAGAGAGGGGAAGAGAGGGAGAAAGAGAGGTTGCCCCTCACCTGGCCCCAACTGGGGACCTGGCCCACAACCCAGGCATGTGGCCTGAATGGGAATCAAACCATTGACCCTTCAGTTTGCAGACCAGTGCTCAAACCACGTATGAATATTAGAGTCCATTCATTGCTATCCAAAAAATAACTTGCTCAGATTTTAATTGGGATTACATTTAATTGGTAGATAAAATTTGCGTAAACTGAGATCTTGACAATATTGAATATTTCTATCTATTAACATGGCTGTGATATGGTTATTTTTAATATGTTTGTGTGTGTGTGTACACACACACACACACACACACACACACACATATGATCTTCTTCCCATTTCTGGTACAGAACTCCTAAACTTTTAGAGTTTCCTAAGTGATAAGAGTGTAATGGTGTCTTTTAAAAATAATATATTTTATTGATTATGCCATTACAGTTGTCCCATTTCCCCCCTTCATTCCCCTCCACCCTGCACACTCCCTCTCATCCACATTCTCTCCCTATCGTTCATGTTCATGGGTCATAGGTTCTTTAGCTTCTACATTTCCCACACTACTCTTGCCCTCCCCCTGTCTATTTTCTCCCCATCTTCTATGCTACTTATTCTCTGTACCTTCTCCCCCTTCCCTTCCTCCCACTCCCCTGTTACTAACCCTCCATGTGATCTCCATTTCTGTGGCTCTGCTTGTGTTCCAACTGTCTGCTTGGTTTGCTTTTGTTTTAGGTGTGATTGTTAATAACTGTGAGTTTGCTGTCCTTTCACTGTTTATATTTATTATCTTCTTTTACTTACTTAGATAAGTCCCTTTAACATTTCATATAATAAAGCCTTGGTGAGAATGAATTTCTTGAACTCGACCTTATCTGAGAAGCACTTTATCTGCCCTTCCGTTCTAAAAGAAAGCTTTGCTGGATAGAGCAATCTTGGATGTAAGTCCTTGCCTTTCATGACTTGGATTACTTCTTTCCAGCCCCTTCTTGCCTGCAAAGTGTCTTTTGAGAAATCAGTTTACAGTCTGATGGGAACTCCTTTGTAGGTGGCTGTCCCATTATCTCTTGCTGCTTCTAGGAGTCTCTCCTTCATTTTAATCTTGGGTAATGTAATTATGATGTGCCTTGGTGTGTTCCTCCTTGGGTCCAAGTTCTTTGGGACTCTCTGAGCTTCCTGGACTTCTTGGAAGTCTATTTCCTTAGCCAGATTGGGGAAGTTCTCCTTTATTGTTTGTTCAAATAAGTTTTCCACTTGTTGCTGTTCCTCTTCCCCTTCTGGTACCCCTATAACTTGGATGTTGGAACATTTAAAGATGCCCTGGAGGTTCCTAAGCCTCTCCTCATTTTTTTGAAATCTTGTTTCTTCATTCTTTCCTGTTTGGTTGTTTCTTTCTTCCATCTGGTCCACTCCCTTGATCTGAATCCCAGTTTCCTTCCCATCACTATTGGTTCCCTGTGCATTTTGCTTCATTTCGCTTAGCATAGCCTTCATTTTTTCATCTAATTCGCAAACAACATCAACCAGTTCTGTGAGTATCCTGATCACCAGTGTTTTGAACTGTGCAACTGATATCTCTTGGTTGCTTAAAAATATTGGCTCTGTGGCTTTGATTTGTTCTTCTCCTTGGGCCATAATTTTTTTTGTCTGGTTGCACCTGTTACATATGAGGGGCGGAGCCTTAGATGTTCACCAGGGCAGGTCAACCCAATGGCTGGGTTGTGACACTGTATGTGGGGGTGGGGTCAGAGAGGGAACAATAGCGCTTACTCTGCTCTCTCATATTTCAGTCCCTTCTGTCACTTCCCACAAGCAAATTGTGCTTTTCTGGTTCTGTTTCCCTGGGTGGGTGAGCTTGTGTACGTTCTAGGACCCTGTGGGCCTCTCCAATGAAGTCTCCTGTGAAACTGGGAGTCTCTCCTGTCACTTCTGCTGCCCCCACAGGTGTTTTCAATCGGTGCTCTTAGGCTTTGTTTTCCATCGCTGGGGCCCTGGGCTGTGCGGTCTGTCTCACTGCCCATATTTGCCTAGTTTATCTGCGTGTGAATGTATGACCTCGGTCAGCCAGCAGCCTGCCATGTCTCACTGGGTCAGCTCATTTTCTCCCCTCACCTGGGTCTGCCAGCCACTGTTTTTCCTGCCACGACATCTTTCTGCCAGTCGCCTACTCTGCCCCTCTTACTGGTCTGGATGAATGGTTGTCAAACTTCTGTACAGTTCATTTTATGTCTGTTTTGGTTGTGTTTTGTTTCTAAATCTTTGTTGTCTTTAATTTTGGTTGCATGAGGAGGCATAGTATTTCCAATTACATCTCTATCTTGGCCCAGCAGGCACTTTGTTTTCTGTAATGATGTCCTGATATTCATTACAAACCCCTTTTAACCAGACCTGAGTTTATGTTAATGAGGCGATCTTTGGAAAGCACGTAAGGTTGGGGCTTATTTCCAGGGGAACCAGCCAACCAATGAAATTTTGGAGAGGGGTGAGGAGCTGGATGCTGAATTAATCACTAATGGCCAATGATTTAATAACTATTCCTATATAATGAAGTCTGTATAAAAACCCCAAAGCCCAGGGATCAGAGAGTTCCTGGGTTGGTGACACATGGAGACTTGGAGATAGTGGCATGCCCAGGGACGGCATGGAAGCTCCTTTCCTATACACCTCTCTCTATGCATCTTTTCCATCTGGCTGGCCCTGAGTTATATCTTTTTTATAGCAAACTGATAATTTACTAAGTAAAATGTTTCTCTAAGTTTTGTAAGTCATTCTAGCAAATTAATTGAACCCATGGAGGGAATTGTTGGAAACTTTGATCCATAACTAGTCTTTCAGAAGCATAGAGGACAAGCTGGACTTGTGATCTGTGTCTGAAGTGAAGTCTTGAAGGACTGAGCCCTTAATCTATGGGATCTGATATTACCTCTAGGTAGATAATATTAGAATTGAGTTGAATTGTAGGCCATCCAGTTGATGTCAGAGAATTGTTTGGTGGTGTGAAGAAAAACACACACATCAGAATTGGTGTCAGAATCATAGAACCTAAGTAGAGATTGGTTTTCACAGTTACCTTCTCCCATCCTATTATTGCCTCCACTACCATGCCTGTTCATAAGCATGAGTTGATATGCTTGAAAGTTATTTTTTGAAGAAATGAAGAAGAGATGGAGAAGAGGAGCCACAGAAGTAAAGGAAAGAATAGACTTCACAAAGATAAAGTCTGACTTCAATCAGAGAAAAGGAATGCAGGAAAAAGGCAAGAGAGATAATATTATTTTGAAGACCAAAGGACAAAAATCTTCCCAGAGCAAAGAAGAGAAATCTCTTGCTTTTCTGCCTGAACATCAGGGCTGTGTCCAGAGGGACTAGGGATCAGAATTGAAGCAGTGGGAGTAGGGTCCAACAGAGCATTAGGAAAGGGGAAATTTCACTCAGCAATTCTGCAGTGGGAGTAGTGCAAGATGTCTTTCATAAATGGATTGCTGGCAACTGTCCCCTTAGAATAGTTCAGAACTCAGAAAAATATTGGAGGTGTGTGTGGCTAAGGAACATGAGAGATCTGGTAGGACATAACTAGATACATGTAAGTAAGACTGGGACCATAGTCCTGTGTCAGGCCAGTTGAAGGCTTCAATCCTGCAAATTTCTAACATTAGTGTTATGTGACCTTATTTATTGCCAGGGTTGATGATATCTTAGGGGCATTGGGTTACATTTATAAGTATTTTCTTCATCACAGATATTGAACTTATTCTAAGGTGGAGCTCTGTCCTAATCACTCCTGTATCCTCCATAGGATAATGCTTTGTACGTGTGGTGGAGGAAATTCTTAGTCTTTGGTTTAATGTCATGGTCAAAATTACCCTCATGTGAACCTCTGGAAGGCTTTTCTTAGGAATAGTCTTCCTAGAGCCCCATGCATGTCCTTGTTTCTCAAGCTGTAGATGAAGGGGTTCATCATGGGAGTGACCACAGCATACATCACTGTGGCCACTGAGTCCTTCATGGAGTAGGTGTTGAGGGGCTTCAGATATACCATACAAAGTGTCCCATAGAAAAGGGTGACCACAGCCAGATGGGAGGCACAAGTGGAGAAGGCTTTGTACTTGCTAGAGGCTGATGGTATTCGGAGGATGGCACTGACAATCTGGACATAGGACATAATCATGAAGCCAAAGGGTGTAAGGAATATGAGGGATCCTGTGGCAATCAATACCATGTGATTGACTTGAGTATTGGAACATGCAATCCTAAGCAGTACATACATCTCACAGAAGATGTAGTGGATCTTCCGGGACCCACAGAAGTTCACTGTAGTCATGAGGAGGGTGTGGATGAGGCCATAGAGGACAGAGAACACCCAACATAAGGTGAGGAACAAACTACAGAGCCCACGGCTCATGACTGTGGTGTAGTGAAGGGGGCGGCAGATGGCCACATAGCGGTCATATGCCATTGTGGCCAGAATGAGGTTTTCCAGGGCTACCAAAGAGACCAGGAAGTAGAGCTGTGCTAGACATCCTGCATAGGAAATGGCTTTGTTCTGGGACTGAAGATTCACCAGTGTGTTGGGGACTGTGTTGGTGACAAAGAAGAGGTCGGTGAATGAGAGACTGGCCAGGAAGAAATACATGGGAGTGTGCAGACGTGAGTCAGTACCTATTGCAAGGATGATGAGCAAATTTCCCACTACTGTGACCAGGTACATGAACAGGAACATCCAGAACAGGAGCTGCTGGTCTTCAGGATTCTCGGAGAGCCCCAGGAGTATGAAGTCTGAGACCCGACTCTGGTTGCCTCCATGCATTTCCCCACCTTTCTGCAATATCAGCACCAGCAGACATTTACTATATGCCCTCAATCAAATAAGAACATTCAAATAATGAAACTCTCGCAGAGAGTTTGTTTTTGAGCATTAAAATATCTTAAGCTAGATTTTACATTTTTTTGAATAAGAAACAATGTGACAATAAACATAGAAACAGAACATGGAAAATCTTTATGTAATTTAGTAATTCCAACCATATCTAATCTGACATACTCACTATAATAGTAATAATGTCAACTGTATTATTTTAAATAATATCATCTTGTAATTCTCTTAGAAGTGCTTACAGATTAGTATGTTATATTATGATATTGTACACACTTACATGGTATTTAAAACAGATGTATAAAGTATAATAAATTGATGTTATACAACTAGAAAAGGGAAAAAAGTAAAAATATTGAAAATGAAATGGAAAAGTTATCATCATTTGCTGATAGGATGATCTATCTGGGAAACCTAAAACAATCAGCTGAAATGCGGTTAGAAATAAAAAGAAAGTTCAGAACACTTGAAAAGAAGTCTAGGCTCTGACACTTTCTAGCTGTAAAAATGTAGGCAAGTTGCAAGTTCTTTGACTCCATTTCTTTTTTAAAAATATTTATTTATTTTTTTAGATAGAGGGGAAGGGAAGGAGAATGAGTGGGAGAGAAACACCAATGTGTGGTTGCCTCTCATGTGTCCCCCGTTGGGGACCTGGCCTGCAACCCAGGCATGTGCTCTGACGGGGAATCAAACCAGCAACCCTTTGCTTCACAGGCCCACGCTCAATCCACTGAGCTACACCAGCCAGGGCTGACTCCATTTCTTAATGTGAAAAACTAGGTCAAACAGAATAAAATTAAATAATAAAGTGCTTAATACAAAAAGCTAACCTTCAGTGAGTACTCAAGAAATATTCACTATTATTGTTATTAAACAATAATCAGGAATAATAAGATTAAAATATGATGTTCAACAATTCCACCCACATTATCAACAAAGAAAGCTATGCATTAAGATGTTAATGAGAATCACACAGGGTCGTCAAATACTTCAGAGTCATAAAATCTTAATAAATGGATAGATATGCCAAGATTCCAGATAGGAAGATGCACTATTGCAAAGGTACATATTCTACCAAATAAATGTAAAATTTAACTTATCCAAAATCAAAATTCTAACAGGGTTTTTAAGAAAACAGAGCTCATCTAAATTTAATCTAAAAATAAGCATGAGGACTTCTGGTCAAGATGGCAGGCCAGGCAAACACTGCTCACCTTCTTCTGCAACCACATCAAAATTATAGGTAAATTATGGAACAATCACATCTGAGAACTATCTGAAGACTATCTGAACAGAACTTATATACTTAAGGATATAAAAAGAAGCCATGTTGAGATGGGCAAGAGGGATGAAATGGGCTCATCCCACATCCATGTGTGGTGGTTAGAGAGTTGGAAGAGATATCCTGGTTGCAGAGATCCACACTGAAGAGCAAGGGGTCCCAGCCCTGCATTAGATTACCCAAACCTGGAGCACCAGTGCAGCAGCTAAGTTTCTACAACTTCTGGGTTTTAAAATCAGCAGGGACTCAGCCTGGGTGACACAAAGGGCTACTGAAAACCTAGGCATCCTTTAAAGAGCCTGAGCACAGCTTCACTTGCCTTAACTTCAGGAAAAGGGACAGCAGCCTGAAAACACCAGGGTCATATGGGGAGAAGCTGAATTGTTTGGCTTCAGGGTGAAAGCTGTAGGGACAGCCCTCTCTGGGACTAAAGTATCATCAGGTGCCATTGTTCCTTTGTTGAACTTCCCCCAAACCTAGCCCCTAGATGCAGACAGAAATGCTATCAGGTGCCACTGTTCCTTTTTTTGAGGCCTTGTCTCAACCAGCCAGCAGCAGACACAGGCCAACACCAAATGTTAGTCTCCTTTCACTTGGCTAACATTGCTCTCCACCTACTATGATGGTTTTCTGGGACTTCATCCCAGTCAATTCGCCTGCCAGGCCTGAACCTTTTTCAGATGATAATCCACATAGGCAGCTGCACTGGGCTCATGCTGTGGACTATTCTAAAAATCTCCCAAAGGTCCCCAAACAAGCAGAAGCTGGCCTCTGCATGCCTTGTCCCCAAGCCAAGCACTAGTGGCAGCTGGCCTCTGTTCATAGCATAATCACCCCCAGGTGTCTGTAAGACCAGCATAGGCAGCTACCAACCACAGGTCACTCTGTAGTTCCTATGAAGACACAGGCAGTGGTAGACTTTGGCCTGTACCAATAGGCCCCAGAACCAAAAAACCTGAACTTTAGAGCATACCAGAACACCACCCAGTGAGCAGCATAAATGACATATCCAAAAGGTGGACTCAGCAGGCACCAAAGTTCCATTAAAATGAGTCCAGCTCTGTGGGCTTAGCTCCCACACAAAAGCTTATATGCTGTAGTCACGGCCAGTTCTCACAGCCAGTCACAGGGCCAAACCCACCCACTGACATGCCAACAACAATCAAAGCTCAACTCAAACAAAACAATACACACAACACACATAAAGGACATCCCTGGGACACTAACTCAGGTAGACAGGGAGACTGTGCCACTGAGTCTGGCAGGAAACCTACTACATAAGGCCATACTGCCAAGATTGGGAAATGTAGCTGCTCTACCTAATATGTAGAAACAAACACAGGGAGGCAGCCCAAATGAGGAGACAAAGAGGCATGTCCCAAATGAAACAACGGAACAAAACTCCAGAAAGAGAACAAAGCAAAATGGAGACAATCTACCAAATGTAGAGTTCAAAACACTGGTTATAAGAAACTGGCCAAGGAACTGAGGGGAAGAATGGGTTATTTCAGTGAGAACTTCAACAAAGAGAGGAAATATAAAAAAGGAGATAGAAACAAAAAAGAACCAGTCATATGAGGAGGAATAATAACTGAAATGAAGAACACATTATAGGGAATCAACAGTGGATTAGATGAAGCAGAGGATCAAATCAGGGATTTGGAATACAAGGTAGCAGAAAACATCCAATCAGAGCAGCAAAAAGACAAAAAGAATCTAAGAAATGAGGTTAGTTTAAGGAACCTCTGGGACAATATCAAGCATATCAACATTCACATCATAGGGGTACTAGAAGGAAAAGAGAAAGAGCAAGGGATTAAAAACCTATTTGAAGAAATACAGACTTCTGGCCAAGAGGGAGGCACAGATGGAAACACTGTGCCTCCTCACACAACCAAGTTTAAAGACAACAAAGTTTTAGTAACAAAAATGCAACCAAAACACAGAAAATTGAACTGTATGGAAGTCTGACAACAATGAACCATTCATCCAGACCAGTAAGAGGGGCAGAGTCAGTGGCTAGTGGAGCGAAGTTGCACAGGAAAAAGCTGTTGGACCCACCCAGGCACGCAGGGGGTGGTTGGCAGATCCCAGGTGCGGGGTGGCAATGGGTGGACCCAGTGGGGGCGCGAGGCAGCTGGCTGACAGAGGTCACAGGTTCATACTCAGACAAACCAGGCAAAGGAGCGAGCAGTGAGACAGATCGCGCAGGCTAGGGCCCCAGCGATGGGAATTAAAGCCTAAAAGCACCAACTGGAAAAACTTTTAGGCTCAAGGTGCTGGGAGAAGCTCCCAGGCTCGCAGAGAGTTTAGAGGAGAGACCCACAGGGTCCTGGAAGGTGCACAGGCCCACACACCCAGGAGCCAGCACCAGGGGGACCCAGTTTGCTTGTGGGAAGCAGCAGAGGGGACCAAAATCCAAGAGAGAACAGAAAAAATGTCTTTGCCCCTCTCTGACCCCGCCCCCGCATACAGCATCACAACTTAGCGACTGGGTTGCCCTGCCCTGGTGAATACCTAAGGCCCCACCCCTCATATGTAACAGGCACAGTCAGACCAAAAAATTATGGTGCAAACAGAATAGCTCAAAGCCCCAGAGCCAATACTTCTAAGTGAGCAAGAGATAGCCAACCTATCAGATGCACAGTTCAAAATGCTGGTGATCAGGATGCTCATAGAACTGCTTGATTTTAGTCACAAATTAGAGGAACAAATGAAGGCTAAACTAACTGAAATGAAGGGAAACACACAGGAAACCAATAGTGATGGAAAAGAAACAGGGACTCAAATCAAGGGAGTGGACCAGATGGAAGAAAAAAATGACCAAACAGAAAAGAATGAAGAAACAAGATTTCAAAAAAAATGAAGAAAGGCTTAGGAACCTCCAGGACATTTTTAAATGTTCTAACATCTGAATTATAGGGGTACCAGAAGGGGAAGAGGAACAGCAACAAGTGGAAAACTTATTTGAACAAACAATAAAGGAGAACTTCCCCAATCTGGCTAAGGAAATAGACTTCCAAGAAGTCCAGGAAGCTCAGAGAGTCCCCAAGAACTTGGACCCAAGGAGGAACACGCCAAGGCACATCATAATTACATTAGCCAAGACTAAAATGAAGGAGAGAATCCTAGAGGCAGCAAGAGATAAGGGGACAGTCACCTACAAAGGAATTCCCATCAGACTATAAGCTGATTTCTCAAAAGAGACCTTACAGGCAAGAAGGGGCTGGAAAGAAGTAATCCAAGTCATGAAAGGCAAGGACCTACATCCAAGATTGCTCTTTCTAGCAAAACTTTCATTTAGAATGGAAGGGCAGATAAAGTGCTTCTCAGATAAGGTCAAATTCAAGGAGTTTATCATCACCAAGCCCTTATTATATGAAATGTTAAAGTGACTTATCTAAGTAAGGAAAAGAAGATAAAAAACATAAACAGTTAAAGGACAGCAAACTCACAGTTATTAACAACCACACCTAAAACAAAAGCATACTAAGAGGACAGCTAGATCAGGAGTGGAAGCATAGAAATGGAGATCACATGGAGGGTTGGCAACAGGGGAGTGGAAGGAGGAGAGGGGGGAGAAGGTACAGAGAATAAGTAGCATAGACGGTAGGTAGAAAATAGACAGGGGGGAGGGCAAGATTAGTATGGGAAATATAGAATCTAAAGAACTTGTGACACATGGACATAAACTAAAGGGGGGAATGGGGGGAAGGGGTGTGCAGGGTGGAGGGGAATGAAGGGGGGAAATGGGTAATGGCATAATGAATAAAAATATTTTTTAAAAAGAAAGAAATACAATAAAAAAGAAAAACTTGTTTGAAGAAATAATGAATGAAAACTTCTCTAACCTGCTAAAGGAAATAGACATATAAGTCCAGGAAGCAGAGAGAATATAAAATAAGATGAACTCAAAGAGGCCTACACCAAGATGCATCATAATTAAAATGCCAAAGGTTAAATAAAGACAAAGAGATCATCTTAACTGCAGCAAGAGAAAAGCAGTTACCTACATGCAAAGAAGCCACCATAAAATTGTCAGCTGATTTCTCAACAGAAACTTTACAGGACAGAGGGGTTGGTATGAAATAATCCAAATGATGAAAAGCAAGGACCTGCAACTAAGATCCCTCTACCCAGCAAGGCTATCACTTAGAATAGAAGGAAGAGCTCGCCAGATGAGAAAAATCTAGAGTTTATCATTACCAAAACAGTATAAGAAATGTTAAAGGGACTTATTTAAGAAGAAGGAGAAATAAATGAAAAATATGAATAAGAAAATACGAAAAGAAAAAAGTTTTCACTGATGAAGGCAAACACATGATAAAAACAGTGAATCACCCAACAATAGCTAGTACAAAGGTTAAAAGGCAAAAGTAGGGTAATGTGTAACACTACAGTGACTTAAGAGACACACACAAACACACAGAAAAGAAGTAATAATGACAAATACATAAATGTGGAAGGGGTGAGTAAAAATGCTCGTGATTATATCATAGAATATGTTCAAACTAAAGCGACCATCAACTTAAAATAGACAGCTATAAACCTAGTTTGGTATACGTGAAGTGCATCTGTCTTGCAGGAGAGAAGGTAGGAGACAGGTTAAGAGGGCTGGGCACAGCCAGAGGACATCCAGAAGAATTGGTTCCTCTGCTGTCTAGGCCTCAAGTCAGGCATCTCCCTCACTCTAGTGTACATTAAAATCACCTGGGATGCTTTAAAACAAAAAGCCTTTGTTCTTGTCCCTTTACATCCTTCCTTCAGTACTGAGAGCCAAGTTTTTTTTTTTTTTGTTTGTTTTTTTAATCACCTAGAGATTCTGAGTGTACACTTTGGGAAACACTTCCTAGCTTGCAGGAGTCAGTGGGTTCTGAACATCTGTGTTGTCAGTTGTCTTTAATGCTCTCTTCAGTGTGGCTGGGTGGAGAGGGGAAAGAGTGTGGGGTGGCATGGAAAAGGGCTCTAAACTCAGCATTGGACAGCTTTCCTTTTGTACTCCTGAGTTTCTGTCTAGCTGCATGACCTTGAGGAGGGCACACAACCTCCTTGAGTCTCCTTATCCTACCCATAAGCCTTTCTTGAAAGTTTGAGAACAACATGCAACACTGTTTGGTTCTATAGTTTTCAAACTGCTGTTTGAGTTTGAAAAACTGTTTGTCAAACTGTTTCACAGCAGTTTGAAAACTATAGAATGAAAAAAAAAAGATTGGAGGGATTGTTATATTACTGTTAAAAACTAAGAAGGTAGATTATATGAAGATATTCAAAGTATGTATTTTTGTGAGATAGAGAAAATGGAGAAGAGAGAAGATAAGAAAGGGAGGAGAGGGTGGGGGTGGAAGGGGAGAGAGAGAGAGAGAGAGAGAGAGAGAGAGAGAGAGAGAGATGGGAGGGGAGAGGAGAATGTTTGAGGTGTCTAGACCTTACCCCTTTGGTCTGTGCTGCTCTCAAAGTTGCCTAGTTCTGCTGCTTCCACTTTTCTTCTGTAAAGGATGAAAATTTGTCAGGACATAAAGGATTGTAAGGTGTTATTTCTGAATGGGATTTGGTGATTCATCCTATTGGTTGAAGCTGGGAGGGAGGAATTAGTTCCTGGATCTTCAGTGCCTGCATAAAAGGAGAAAAATGTAAGGCTGTGGACGCTCTGATGATCCTTGGGAATCTGAGAACTGACCCCCTGATACCAGGTGCGTGAGGAAAGGGACTGAGCTGGAGCCATATCAGGCCTATTTGTCAGTTTTGAAGAGGCCTCAGGGATGACAGTCCCAAGATGGCTTGTTGAGATGAACCTGAATAATTGCTCCACTGTTAGTGTCTATAAACGAAAGCCTTGGGAAATGAGTTGTTTATGAGGAGTAAACCAATTCCACATTGGGCAGCAATCCTAAAGGGCACTCTAGGTATTAGAATAAACCATAAGTAAAGAACACCTCCTGGCTTGGAGTCTTTGGAGGACTGGAAAAATCTCAAGCACTATATTTGGATTAGGATGATTCCAGATTTTTAGCAACCCTGAGTACTAAGGAAAAGCAATGGAAAAACATAATATTTGGAGGGGAATAATGATATCTTAGACCTCCAATAATTTCTCTTAATAGTTTTTTAAACACCATATTTAGCCCAAACCCAGAGAAGCAGATACATAGAAAGTAGGGTTCTAAAAGCAAGAACAACAGGTGAAAGCATAACACAGGGACTCCAGATAATACAATAATCAGACATGGATTGAAAACAAAGATGTTTATGGTACAACCATAATGGAAAACAGTATGGAATTTTCTCAGAAAACTAAAATTTTACCTGCCTTTTGACCCAGCAATTCCACTGCTAGGATTGTATCCTAAGAACCCTAAAACACCAATCCCAAAGAACATATGCACCCCAATGTTCATAGCAGCACAATTTACAATAGCCAAGAGTTGGAAACAACCTAGGTGCCCGTCAGTAAATGAAAGGATCAAAAAACTATGGTATATATACACAATGGAATTCTATGCTGCAGAAAGAAAGAAGGAGCTCCTGCCTTTTGCAACATCATGGATGGAACTGGAAAGCATTATGCTGAGTGAAATAAGCCAGGTGTTGAAGGACAAATACCATATGATCTCACCTTTAACAGGAAGCTAAACAACAAAACAAACAAACAAGCAAAATATAACCGAAGACACTGAAATAGAGAACAGGCTGACAGTGACCAGAGGGAAGAGGGGAGGGAATTTCAGGGGAAATAGGGGAGGAATTTAGAGGAACATATATAAAGGATACATGGACAACAACTGAGAAGGGTGGAAATGGGAGGGAGGGGTGGAGCATGGTGGGTGGGATGGGATGGGAGTAATAGACAGAAAACTGTACTTGAAAAATAATTAAATAAATTAAAAAAAAGAAAAAAAAAGAAAACAAAGATGTTTACAAGGGTGTTTGAGATAGAGCCAAGCCAGAAAATTTTGACCAGACTCTTTACAAACTAAACAAACAAGGGTAACCAGCAGCAAGATGAACACATTCCCAGCCCTGCAAAGATCTTTCATGTTCTCTTCTAGACACTGTTCCTACAAGGGCACTCACTCCCCTGACTCCTAATAGTGTCCGTTAGCTTTGCTAATTTTTGTACTTTATTTAAACAGTTTACGTTTTATACTCGTTCTTGTTTGCTTCTTTCACTTGCTGTTTTATACGTGAGGTTCATCTATATTGTTGTATGTTTTTGTAGATTGTTCATTTTCATTGCTGTATAGTGTTCTGTTGTGTGAATATACCATTAAAACCTATTCTACTGTGGAAGGGCATGCTCAGTTTCCATCGGCTGTTAAGAACAGTACAGCTTCACGACATTCTTGGGAATCTCTTTATAGAAGGGGAATTACTGGGTAATAGGGCAGGCCTATGTCTAATTTTTATAGATCATGCTAAACAATCTTTTTATAATAGTTTTGAATGTGTATATATGTGCATAAAGAATAATATCTAATTATTTCCATAAAAGAGGTACTTGTCTAACTCCTAGCATTTTATAAGAATTCCAGTTGCTCCACATTCTTACCATGATTAGGTATTTTTCCCTTCTTTCATTTGAGCTTTTTATTGGGTGTATAGCTAGTAATATCTTATTGTGGTTTTACTTTTCATTTCCATGATGACTAATAGACCAAATATCTTTTCAAATGGCTATTCTCCATAAGTATATCCTCTTATATACTATACCATTAAGTGCTTTCCCCCCCTTTTATTGTGTTGTCTGTCTTTTTCATGTTGATTTATAGTAATTCTTTGTATATCCAGGTTATGATTGCTTTGTCAGATGAATGTAGAAATATCTTCTTCAACTTTTTGGGTTGACATTCATTCAATTAACAGTATGTTCAGAAACAGATTTTAGTTTTAGTATAGTCCAATATATAAATTTTCATTTTAAAGTTTGTACTTTTAAAATCGTAATAATCTTAGCTAAGTCTTTGCCAATATTCTCCTATAAGAAATACATTGTTTTAAATTAATTTTTCTTTTTGTTAAAGATTTTATTTATTTTTAGAGAGAAGGGAAGGGAGAGAGAAAGAGAAGGAGAGAAACATCAATGCGTGGTTCCCTCTCACGTACTCCCTACTTGGACCTGGCCTGTAACCCAGGCATATGTCCTGACTGGGAATGGACCTGGTGACCCTTTGGTTCACAGGTCTGAGCTCAATCCACTGAGCTACACCAGCCAGGGCAAAAGATACATTGTTGTATCTTTCACATTTAGGTGTGCTATCAACCTAGAATTGATTTTGGTATCAGGTGAGGGATAGATCAAGATACATTTTTCTTCCCAAAGCATGTATATACAACTGACCCAGTCCCACTTACTGAAAAGACCTCCCTTTCCCCACTGCATTGCCATATGAATTTTACCATTGGTCAGGTGAGTGTGCATATGTGAATCTGTTTCTAGGCTCTGTTCCATTTGTCAGTTTGTCTGTCCTTGAGTCAATACTCTACTCATTAATTACTGTAGTTTCTAATAGGATTGATACATGGTTAAATCCTTTGTTTTCTTCTCATTTAGTATTTCTTTGGCTATTGTTGGCTCAATTTTCATATAAATTTTTTTAAAAATATATTTTATTGATTATACCATTACAGTTGTTCTCTTCCCCCCTTCATTCCCCTCCACCCACACACTCCCTCCCCCACTATTCTCCCCCCCCTTAGTTTATAACCACGTGTCTCAATTTCTTTAGGTTCTATATTTCCCCCACTATTCTCACCCTCCCCCCTATCTATTTTCTACCTACCCTCTATGCTATTTTCTGTGCCTTCTCCCCCCTTCTCCCCCTCCCACCCCCCTGTTTCTAACCCTCCATGTGTTCTTCATTTCTATGGTTCCACTCCTGATCTAGCTGTCCTCTTGGTTTGCTTTTGTTTTAGGTGTGGTTGTTAATAACTGTGAGTTTGCTGTCCTTTCACTGTTCATATTTTTCATCATCTCTTTCTTATATAAGTCCCTTTAGCATTTCATATAATAAGGGCTTGTTGATGATGAACTCCTTGAACTTGACCTTATCTGAGAAGCACTTTATCTGTCCTTCCATTCTAAATGAAAGTTTTGCTGGATAAAGCAATCTTGGCTGTAGGTCTTTGGATTTCATGACTTGGAATACTTCTTTCCAGCCCCTTCTTGCCTGTAAGGTCTCTTTTGAGAAATCCGCTGACAGTCTGATGGGTACTCCTTTGTAGGTGACTGTCCCCTTATCCCTTGCTGCTTCTAGGATTCTCTCCTTCATTTTAGTCTTGGCTAATGTAATTATGATGTGCCTTGGTGTGTTCCTTCTTGGGTCCAACTTCTTTGGCACTCTCTGAGCTTCCTGGATTTCCTGGAAGTCTATTTCCTTTGCCAGACTGGGGAAGTTCTCCTTTATTATTTGTTCAAATACGTTTTCCACTCGTGGCTGTTTCTTTCCCCCTTCTGGTACCCCTATAATCCGGATGTTGGAACGTTTAAAGATGTCCTGGAGGTTCCTAAGCCTCTCCTCATTTTTTTGAATTCTCATTTCTTCATTCCTTTCTGGTCGGATGTTTCATTCTTCCTTCTGGTCCATTCCATTGATTTGAGTCCCAGTTTCCTTTCCATCGCTATTGGTTTCCTGGACATCTCCCTTCATTTCAATTAGTTTAGCCTTCATATGTTCCTCTAATTTGTGACTGTACTCTACCAATTCTGTGAGCATGCTGATAAATAGTGTCTTAAATTGGGCTTCTGAGAGGCTGGCAATCTGTTGGTCTCTTAGAGTTATTGGCTCTGGGACTTTGAGTTCTTGCACCATCTTTTGGGCTGTTTGTGCCTGTTAAGTAGCAGGAACGGAGCCCTAGGTCTTCACCAGAGCAGGGCAACTCAGTCGCTGGGTTGTGACGTTGTATGTGGGGGCGGGGTTAAAGGGGGACAATGGCTTCCCTCCAGCGCCCACCTCCGCGACCCCCACCAGCACCGCAGCCACCACCGTCACCATGCCCATGCGCCTGGCTCCACGGCACGCGAGTGTGCCACCGCTGTCAGCCCTCCACCACTGGGTTCGCCCCCTGGGGCCTGCGTGGTCCATCTCACTGAGCGCGAATGTGCGACCTTGGTCAGTCTGTTCTGCACCCTAACTAGTTCTGGGCTGCCTGGGCTCCTAGGTCTGTCCTGCCTGACCCAGCTCCGCTGCTGGCTCCACCTCTTACCATCCTCATTGAATGGTTCATAGCTGTCGGACTTCTGTATAATTCGGTTTTCTGGTCTCTGGGTGTGTCTTAGTTCTCCAAAACTTTTGTTGTATCCAAACTTGGTTGTGGGAGAAGGCACAGTGTTTCCACCTATGCCTCCATCTTGGCGGAAGTCCTGAATTTTCATATAAATTTTGGAGTAAGTTGGCCAATATCCTCAAAAAGACCTACTGGGATTTCTATTATATTGAAATTAGATTAATTTGGGGGTCTCATTATTAATCTTTGTAATAATGAGACTGCTAAGTCATGAAATTGGTGTATTTTTCCAATGTTTCATTAAAATTATTTCAGTAACATTGTGTAGTCTTCAGTAGAGTTCTTTGACATCTTTTTCTGATTTATCCTTATATATTTAATGTTTTTAAAATGCTATGGTAAGTATATCCTAAGGACCCTGAAACACCAATTGAAAAGAACCTATGCACCCTGATGTTCATAGCAGCACAATTTACAATAGCCAAGTGCTGGAAGCAGCCTAAGTGCCCATCAGTAAATGAATGGATCAAAAACTATGGTACATTTACATGATGGAATCCTACACAGCACAAAGAAAGGAGCTCCTATCCTTGGCAACAGTATGAATGGAACTGGAGAGCATTATGCTAAGTGAGACAAACCAGGTGGTGAGGGACAAATACGATATGATCTCACCTTTAAGTGGAACCTAATCAACAAAACAAACAAGCAAGCAAAATATAACCAGAGACATTGAAATTAAGAACAATGTGACAGTAACCAGAGGGGAGGTGGGAGGGGATAATGGGGGGAAAAGGGGGAAGGGTTTTCAGGAACAGCTATAAAGAACAGATGGACAAAACCAAGGGAGTGGGTGGAAGCAGGGGAGGGAGGTGGGGACAGCAAGGGTTGCGGGGGAGTGGTAGGGGGTAAATGTAGACAACTGTACTCGAACAATAAAATAATTACAAAATTTAAATGCTATGGTAATTGATGACATTTTGAAGATTTTGTTTTCTCCTTGTTTGCTACTCATATGTAGTAATACAATTGATTTTTGCTTATATATGTTGTATCTGGTGATCTTGTTAGGGGCACCAATGATTCCATTTGTTTGTAGATACTTTTGTATTTTTTATGTTTGTCGTTAGGTTTTTGAATACTGACATTTTTTTCTTACTTTCTAATCCCTATGGTGTTTTTGTTTAAATTTCTTTTTCTTGTCTTAGAGCAGAGGTGTCAAACTCATTTTCACCAGGGGCCACATTAGCTTCGTGGTTGCCTTCAAAGGGCTGAATGTAATTTCAACTCCTTAACTGTTAAGGAGCAGTTACATTTATACAGTCCTAAAATTGTTTTAGCCCCTTGAAGGCAACCACAAGCCTGATGTGGACTCTGGTGAAAATGAGTTTGACATCCCTGTCTTAGAGCATTAACTAGGTCATTCAGTACAATGTTAAAAAATATTTGGTGATAAATGACTCTTGTTTCCTCACTGGACTTCAAGGAAAGCTTTAAATATTTCAAAAGTGGGTATATTTCCTTTGAATTAGGGGGTTGACAAAGTACACTTTGTGAGTGAAATCTAATTGCCATTTGTTCTTGTAAATAAATTTGATGGGAACATAGCCTAGTCCACTCATTTACATATGATTGCTCCTATGCTACAGTGACAGTTGTACAAATGTTTATTTATTTAATTACATGTGTGCACCATCTTAATGGTTTTTAAGTGCACAGTTCTGTGGTATTAAATACATTCACATTGTTGTGCAACCATCACCATCATCACCACCGGTAACTCTTTTCCTCTTTTAATTCTGAAACTCTATGCTAAGCAGTAACTCCCTGCCCCCAAGCCCCTGGTAACCACTATTATACTTTCTGACTTTATGATTTCAAGTACTCTAAGCACTTCATATAATTGGAATCATGCAGTATTTATCTCTTTGTGAACGGCTTATTTCACTTAGCATATAGGATGATGTCCTCAAAGTTGGTCCATGTTGTAGAATATTGCAGAATTTACTTTCTTTAAAAGTAAAAAAGGGTTGTGTAATAGCCCATTGTATGCATATACCACACTTTGGTAATCCTTTTGTTGGATGATTGACACTTGGGTTCCTTCCATGTTCCAGTTATTGTGAATAATGCTATGAACATAGATGTACAAATATTGCTTTGAGATCCTGATTTCAATTCCTTGGGGGTGTATACCCAGAAGTGGCATTACTATGTCATTAAATTCTATTTTTAATTTTTTGAAAAATTTTCACACTGTTTTCCATAGTGGCTATACCTATTAAATTCTCAATAGTTTACAGGCTTCCAATTTCTCCATATCTTTAGCCATACTTGTTGCTTTCCTTTTTTTAAATAAGTCATTCCAATGAGAGTGAAGTGATGTCTCATTATAGCTTTGATTTACATTTCCCTAATGATTAGCAATGTTGGATATCTTTTCATGTGCTTATTGGCCATTTGTATGTCTTTGAACAAATGTTTTTTGCCCATTTTTGAATTATGTTGTTGTTTTAGTTGTGGAGTTTTAGGAGTTCTCTCTATATTCTGGATATGAATCCCTTATTAGAGACATGATCTAAAATATTTTCTCCTTTTATTTTTATCTTTTTGTATTTATTGTAGGTTTTTCTTTGTTGTGACTATGTGGCTTGACAAAAAGTTGTTATAGGTATAATGTGTCTTTTAAGCTGATAAAATACAACTTCAACCATATGCAATGACTCTCACTTTTACTCCTTCCCCACACTTTGTTATTGGTGTCAGAATTTACTTCTTTTTTAAAAGATTTTATTTATTTAACTTTAGAGGGGAAGGGAAGGAGAGAGGGAGAGAAATATCAATGTATGGTTGCCTCTCGTGTGTCCCCTGCTGGGAACTGGCCTGCAACCCAGGCATGTGCCCTGACTGGGAATCGAACCACAATACGGTGGTTTGCAGGCCCTCTCTCAATCCACTGAGCTACACCAGCCAGGGAAGAATTTACTTCTTTTTAAATGATGTACCACTAACAAATTTTTGTAGTTATCCTTAACACTTTTGTCTTTTAATTTTTATGCTATGGTTATATGTGACTTTTGTATCACCATTACAGTATTATATTATTTGGTATATATTTACATATTTATCTTTAACAGTGAGATTTATAGTTTATATAATTTGGAGTGCTGTTTAATATCCTTATTTTTAACTTGAACTTCTTTAAGCATTTCTTGAAAGGCATGTCTAGTGGTGATTAACTTCCTCAGCTTTTGTTTGCTTGGAAAAGACCTTATTGATCCTTTCTTTTTTTAATCCTCATCTGAAAATTTGTTTATTGACTGAGAAAGAGAAAGAGAGAATAATGTGAGCAGGAAACATTGATTGATTGCCTCCGGTATGCATGCCAACCAAAGACTGAACGCACAACCTAGTTATATGCCCTGCCCGGGAATTGAACTTCGGGTGTATGGGACAAGGCTCCAATCAACTCAGCCACCTGATCAGGCGATCCTCCCTTTTGAAAGAAAGTTTTGCTGGAAATAATGTTCTTGGCTGACAATATTTTTTCTTTGAGCACTTTAAATTAAATGTATCATCTTACTTTTCTCTGTCCTGTATGGTGACTTCTGAGAAAACATCTGATAGTCCCACATCCTTTGTATGCAATGAATTACTTTTTTCTTGCTGCTTTCAAAAGGAGCTCATTGCCTTTGACTTTGCAATATTATTATAATGTCTTTGTGTAGACCTCTTTAGGTTGAAGCCATTTGGGATATTTGAGCTTCATAAATCTCAAAGGCCAGTTCCCTTTCCAGATTTGGGAAGTTTTCAGCTATGATTTCTTTAAGTATAGTCATGCATCACTTAACAATGGAGGTATGTTCTAAGAAATATATTATTAAGCAATTTAATTCATATGAACATCAGAGTGCACTTACACAAACTTAGGTGGTAAAGCCTGCTACACACCTAGGCTCTGTGGTCTAGCCTGTTGCTCCTGGGCTACAAACCTGTACAGCATGTTACTCTGCTGAATACTGCATGCAATTGAACATCATGGTAAGTCTTTGTGTACCTAAGTGTAATAAACATAAAAAAGGTACAATAAAAATATGGTGAAAAGGCTTCAAAAATGGTAGGGCACATTCCATCAACAGAGCTTGCAGGACTGAAGTTTCCCTGGGTGTCAGTGAGTGAGTGGGAAGAGCATGTGAAGGCCTAGGACATTAGTGTACACTACTGTAGACTTTATAAACACTGTACACTTAGGTTACACTAAATCTATAAAAAATACTTTTTAGCTTCATATAATCTTATGAGACTACCATCATATACATGGTTTGTTGTTGAGATGACTGCAAGCATTCTCTTCTCTTTTTTTCTCTGGAACTTCATAATGCGTGTATTAATTCTTTTTACTGCTGTCTTGTAAGTCTCATATCTTTTCTTCACTATTTTTTAATTCTCTTTTTTTTTGTTTCTCTGCCTTGGTAATTTCAAAGAACCTATTTCAGCATTCACTAATTCGTTTCTGCTTCATCAATTCATTCATTGAAGCTAATGTTTTTAGTTCATCCACTGAATTCTTCAGCTCCAGATTCTTTTGTCTCTTTTAGTGGTTTCTATCTTTGTTGAACTTGTCTTTTTGTTCATATATTATTTGTAGAGAGTGTTTTGTGTTCTCTACAGCTCAGTGAGCTTAGTTGAGAATGTCATTTTGAATTTTTTCAAATTTAATTATTTCTCAAGTACAGTTTTCTGTCTATTACTCCCATCCCATCCCACACCCCCCTGTACTTACCCCTCCCTCCCATTTCCACCCTTCTTAGTTGTTGTCCATGTATCCTTTATATTTTTTCCTCTAAATCCCTCCCCTATTTCCCCTGAAATTCCCACCCCTCTTCCCTCTGGTCACTGTCAGCCTGTTCTCTATTTCAGTGTCTTCGGTTATATTTTGCTTGCTTGTTTGTTTTGTTGTTTAGCTTCCTGTTACAGGTGAGATCATATGGTATTTTTCCTTCAACACCTGGCTTATTTCACTCAGCATAATGCTTTCCAGTTCCATCCACATTGTTGCAAAAGGTAGAAGCTCCTTCTTTCTCTCTGCTGATAGAATTCCATTGTGTATATNCCATAGAGTTGGTTGTCTTTTTATTTTAATACTGTTTTCCTTAGCTGCACAGAAACTTTTTATTTTGATGAGATCCCATTTGTTTTTTCTTTCCTTTATGTTCCTTGCTCTAGGGAACATATCAGTAAAAATGTTCCTGTGTGAAATATCTGAGATTTTCCTGCCAATGTTCTCCTCCAGGACTTTAATGGTGTCACAGCTTATATTTAAGTCTTTTATCCACCTTGAATTTATTTTGGTGTATGGAGTAAACTGGTGCTAAAGTTTCCTTTTTTTGCATGTAGCTGTCCAGTTCTCCCAACACCATTTGTTGAAAAGGCTATCTTTACCCCATTTTATGTTATGGCCCCCTTTGTCGAATATTAATTGACTGTAAAGATTTGGGTTTATGTCTGGGCTCTCTGTTCTGTTCCATTGGTCTATATGCCTGTTTTTATGCCAGTACCAAGCTGTTTTGATTACAGTGGCCTTGTAATAAAGTTTGATATCAGGTATTGTGATCCCTCCTACTTTGTTCTTCTTTCTCAAAATTTCAGCTGCTATTCGGGGTCTTTTATGGTTCCATATAAATTTTTGAAGTGTTTGTTCTATGTCTGTGAAATATGCCATTGGTACTTTAATGGGTATTGCACTGAATCTGTAAATTGCTTTGGGTAGTCTGGACATTTTGATGATGTTAATTCTTCCAATTCATGAACATGGTATATGTTTTCATTTGTTTTGTGTCTTCCTTGATTTCTTTCTTCAGTGTTTTGTAGTTTTCTGCATACAGGTCTTTTACCTCCTTGGTTAGATTTATTCCCAGATATTTTATTTTTGTGTTTGCTATATTGCATGGGATTTTTTCTTGATTTCTGCTTCTGCTAATTCATTGTTAGTATACAAATATTCTTTTGATTTCTGGATATTGACTTTGTAACCCACTGTTTTGCCAAATTCATTTATTAGTTTGAGCAGTTTTTTTGTAGAGGCTATAGGATTTTCCATGTACACTATCATGTCATCTGCAAACAATGACAGTTTTGTTTCCTCCTTTCCGATTTGAATGCCTTTTATTTCCTTTTCTTGTTTGATCACTGTGGCTAAAACTTCCAATAGTATATTAAATAGAAGTGGTGAAAGTGGACAACCTTGTCTTGTTCCTGATCTTAGTGGAAAAGCTTTTGGTTTTTGCCCATTGAATATGATGTTGGCTGTAGGTCCTTCATATATGGCCTTTATTATATTGAGGAATGCTCTCTCTATTCCCATTTTGCTGAGTGCCTTTATCATAAATGGGTGTTGTACCTTATCAAAAGCTTTTTCCGCATCTATTGATATGATCATGTATTTTTGTCTTTGCTTTTGTTTTATGGTGTATTACATTTACTGATTTAAGAATATTGAACCACCCTTGCAACCCTGGGATGAATCCCACTTGGTCGTGGTGTATGATCTTTTTGATGTATTGTTGGATGTGATTTGCCAATATTTTGTTGAGGATTTTAGCGTCTATGTTCATTAGCCATCTTGGCCTGAAGTTTTCTTTCTTTGTTGTGTCTCTATCTGGTTTTGGAATTAGGATGATGCTGGCTTCATAAAAAGAGTTTGGGAGTTTCCCATCATTTCGGACGTTTTGGAATAGTCTGTGAAGAATAGGGGTTAGCTCTTCCTTAAATGCTTTGTAGAATTCTCCTGTGAAACCATCTGGTCCAGGGCTTTTGTATTTTGGAAGTTTTTTGATTACTGCTTCAATTTCATTTGCTGTTATTGTTTTGTTCAGGCTTTCTACTTCTTCTTCATTAAGTTTTGGAAGATTATAATTTTCTAGAAATGTGTCCATTTCCCCTAGGTTTTCAAATTTCTTGGCATACCGTTCTTCATAGTAATTTCTCACAATCCCTTCTATTTCTGTGGTATCAGTTGTAATCTCTCCTCTTTCATTTCTGATTGTGTTTATTTGTCTGCTGTCTCTTCTTTTCTTGATGAACCTACTTAAAGGCTTGTCTATTTTGTTTATCTTTTCAAAAAACCAACTCCTGGATTCATTGATCCTTAGAATTGTGCTTTTAGTCTTTATGTCATTGAATTCTGCTCTGATCTTGGTTATTTCCTTCCTTCTACTTGCTCTGGGCTCTCTTTGTTGTTGTTCTTCGAGTTCTTGCAGGTGTGGGGTTAGGTTGTTTGTTTGAAATGTTTATATCTTCTTTAGGTAAGCCTGTATTGCTATGAACTTCCCTCTCAGGACTGCCTTCACTGTGTCCCATAAGTTTTGGGTTGTTGTGAGTTCATTTTCATTTGCTTCCAGAAACTATTTTGATTTCTTCCCTAATTTCATTCTTGACCCATTCATTGTTTAATAGCATACCATTCAGTCTCCATGATTTTGCGTGTCTGGTTTTTTTTTTCTTGGGGGTTGATTTCCAATTTCAGTTCCTTGTGGTCAGAGAACTGACTGACTGGGGGTTGGTTTCCAATTTCAGTTCCTTGTGGTCAGAGAACTGACTTGCTTGGTATGATTTCAATTTTCTTGAATTTGTTGAGGCTCGTTTTGTGTCCTATCATGTGGTTTATCTTTGAAAATGTTCCATGGACATTTAAAAAGAATGTGCATTGAGGTTCTTTGGGATGAAGGTCTCTATATATATCAGTTACGTCCATTTCATCTAGGGTTTCATTTAATGCTGCAATATCTTTGTTGATATTTTGTTTGGAAGATCTGTCCATTTTTGACAGTGGGATTTTAAAATCCCCTAGTATAATTGTGCTGCTGTCAATATTTTTCTTTATGTCCTCTAGGATTTTCCTTATATATTTGGGTGCTCCTATGTTGGGTACATATATATTTATGACGTTAATGTGTTCTTGGTGGATTCTTCCCTTGAGTATTATGAAGTGACCTTCTGAGTGTCTGTTTATGGCCCCCCTTTTGAAGTCTATTTTTTCTGATATGAGAATTGCTACTGCAGCATTTTTTTTCTTGTCTGTTTGCTTGGAAAATTTGTTTCCAGCCTTGCACTTTTAGTCTGTGATGGTCTTTTGTCCTGAGGTGGGTCCCCTGTAGGCAGCATATGTGTGAGTCATGCTTTCTTATCCATTCATCTATTCTATGTCTTTTGATTGGAGCATTTAATCCATTTATGTTTAAGGTTATTATCGATAGGTACTTATTCATTGCCATTTTTGTAACTGTGTTCCTCTCTGTCTCTCTCTTTTCCCTCCTTTCCTTAAAGTAGTCTTTTTAGTATTTCTTGTAGAGCTGTTTTGGTGGAGGCATATTCTTTTAGACTTCTTTTGTCTTGAAAGCTTTTTTTGGCCTTCTATCTTGATTGAGAGCCTTGCTGGATAAAGTAGCCTTGGTTGAAGGCCTCTGGTTCTCATTACTTGGAATATTTCTTGCCATTCTCTTCTTGCTTAGAGCCTTTCCATTGAGAAGTCAGTAACCAACCTTATTGGGGACACCTTGTGTGTTACTTCCTTTTTCTCTCTCGCCGCCTTTAAGATTCTCTCTTTGCCTTGGAATTTTGTCATTTTACTGATGATATGTCTTGAAGTGGGCCTCTTTGGGTTCCTCTTGATTTTGAGTCTCTGTGATTCCTGGATTTGTGTGACTTTTTCTTTCATCAAATTAGGGGAATTTTTCATCATTCCTCTTTCAAATAGGTTTTCTATCCCTTGTTCTTCTCCTTTTCCTTCTAGTATTCCTATTATTCGGATATTATTACGTTTCACATTGTCTTGCATTTCTCTTAATCCCTCTTGATTCTTTCTGAGCCTCTTTTTTTCTTGCTCTTTCTGGGATATTCTTTCTACTGTGTCTTTCAACTTGCTGATTTGATCTTCTGCCTCCTCAATTCTCTTTTTCATTCCTTCTACTGTGTTCTTCAGTTCAGAAACTGTATTCTTCATTTCCTCTTGGCCTTTGCTGATAGTTTCTATTTCCTTTTCCATGTTGATATATTTTGCAGAGAGTTCATTGTAGCTCCCCTCTAGTTTCCGGTAGCTCATTGTGAGCTCGCTGAATTTCCTGATAACTAGTGCTTTGAATTCAATATCTGATAGTTGACTTGCCTCTCTTTCATCTAACATGCTTTCTGAGACTTCCACCTTTTCTTTCATTTGGGCATTGATTCTTTGTCTTCCCATTGTTTGTGAGACTCTTCTTGTTAGCCTCAGCTTCTTAAATTGATTTGTTCTGACTCCCTCGGTTTATGGTGTGAACTTCTGTGGTAGAATACCTGTGAGATTCAGTGGTGCAGTCTCCTGCAGGTATCTTGATGTTCTCCGCTTCCACCTGCTCCTTTCTTTATGTGTACATGATCAGTTGGAGGGGGAGGCAAAATGGTTTATGACAGCAATAGAGTACTTTATGATATTTACAGTCACAACTGGTAGAGAAGAGATAGAAGATCCTTAGGCTATATATAGTGTTAACCATAATCTTCAACCTAACTTGCCACTTTAAGAAAGGATGGACCAAAGATAAGTCTCTTGTTGGGGAGGGAAGGCTTGTGATTTGGATCTAGAAAGCAGTGAGGTTGCATGCAGTCAGATTTTGAGGTAAGGCGAGAGTCAGGAATAGTAAATAGGTGTAGCGTGTGAGCAAGTAGAGTTAATCAATGCAGTAATTGAATTCAGGAACCTGTAAAGTGTGCTAAGACCCGAGAGATGTGTTGTAAAGTATTTACAGTTGTATAGAAAGCAACAAACAAACAAACAACCAAACATTTTAAAAAAGGGCAGGAGAAGGGAGGAAAAAGCGATAAGTTTGGGATGAAAGGAAGAAACGACTAAAATAGGAAAAAAGAAAGGAGAGGAACAAAGTATTGAAAGATAAAGCAATAATAAAATTAAAAAATATACCATTACTGAAAAAAAGTTAAAAACAAGATAAAAAAGGAGGGGAACCCCACCCCCCCTTATTGGTTTCAAACTGTCCAATCTGGTTTTTCTGGTTTCATCAGGATCCATTTGTGGGCTGGGTTGTAGGCCCAGGCACACACCCGCCCACCAGCCAGGCTACCAGACTGGTGTGCAGTTGCCTGCCCACCTGACATGCTGCCTGGGTCCCACGGGATCTGGTACTGGTCCTTCCCAGTCTTTGGCTGGGTGAGAAGCAAGTCAGGCTGCCTTCACAGGAGAACACCTCAGTCCACTTTCCAATAAAAACTTCTCCAGAAAGCCTGCCTCTCAGCCCAGCCCAATCTCCAACCTGATCAGTTAGGACAATGCTCCTCTCAAATCTCCTGGGCTATTGGGCTGGCGGGCTGGCGACCACAGAGATCGCAACTGAACACAGTCCCCTCTCCTTGCCACCCTTCCTGCAAACCTAGGCAGATAGGTTTCTGCCACCCAGACCCGCCTAGATGGGAAGGTTGGGAGCCAGCTCTTTTCCAAGGACCCCACAGTCGTCCCAAGGCTCTGCCCGGTCCCGGGCTCCCAAGCAGTCCTCCGTAGCAGACGCTTTTGATGCTGCCCCCAGACGGAAGCGTCTACACTCTAACTGCGGTGGCAGCACTGGCTCCAAGGCCGCCAGGCACGGGCAAGGACTGCTGGTTCTGCCACCACCGCCCTTGACTTTACACAGGGGTGCCAGGCTCCTGTTGAGTCCTCTGTGGCAGATGCCCCTGTTGCTGGGCACAGATAGAAGCCTCTGGGAGCTGACTGCTGCAGCGGCAGCGGTGGCTTAAAGGTCTTTACAAGCCAGCCGAGGGCTGCCGGCCTGCTGCCTCCATCCTTACTCACGTCCCTGAGACCCCCACCGACATGTAGCTGTCTGGTTCGTCGCTATCTCTGGTCTCTTATTTTCATAAATCCTGGGGAATTGTTGGTGGGGAATTGATTGTGCTGTTCCTCAGTAGATCTGCCAGGATTTTCTTCCAGGGATACAAGAACTGGAGCCACTTCGTCCTACTTCGCCGCCATTTTATCTCGTTTTGAATTTTTGTCAGGCAGTTTGTACATCTCCATTTCTTTAGGGTTGGGGTTAGAGTTTTACATTGCTTCTTTGTTGGTGACACAGTTCCCTGATTTTCTGTGATCCTGGTAGCCTCTCATTGTGTGTGTGTGTGCATGTGAGGGAGCAGTGACAACTTCTACTCTTTTCAGACTGACTGTCAGGGAAAGCTCCTGTGCAGTATCTTGGTCAAAAGATTCTGCATGGGCCACTTGGCAGTATAAGGGTGGCTCTGATGCTGGATTCTGTGAGTGGGCAGGTCCAGGGTTGGTGTTCACTGGTTGGAAGGCATGGTGTTGGGCAATGTGGGCTGGTGAGAACACTGCTAGGACTTGCAGGCCAGTGGGTATCACACTGGGGTCCATGAGTGGGTGGGCCTATTGCCAGGGTGTGCAGATGGGCAAGACTGTTGCCATGGACCACCTGTTTCTAGGCTTGCTGCCAGGGACTGTGGGTGGGCCTACTCCCAGGAGCTGCAGGACGTTTGTTGAGAACTTATGCTGCTTATCAAACACCCCGGCATCTTTGCTATTGTTCCAAGCTACCTCCAGAAATCAGGCCGTGCCTATTTTTGAGCCTTAAAAAGAAGGAAATTCTGCCAGTTGTGACAACTTGGATGAATGTGGAGGATATCATCCTAAGTAAAGTATGCAAGACTGTGTGACCTTGTCTATATGTGGGACCTTAGAAAGTTAAATTCACAGAAGCAGGGATTAGAATGGTGGTTAAATAAGGATAAATAAGTTCTAGGGATCTAACATATAGCGCGAGAACTGTAGTTAGTAATACTGTACTGAAAACTGGTAATTTGGTAAGAGAATAGATGTCACATACCCACATCAGAGGAAAAAATTGGTAATTATGTGAGATTGATATGTTAATTAACTTGCCCGTAGTGATGATTTTACTTTGCCCACATCTATTATTTATCATGTTTTACACCTTAAATACATATAATTTTTATGAAAAAGAAACAATAGTTCTTCAAATTTGAGATGAGAACACCATATACTTCACTTATACATGTCTCTATTTTTAAATCCTCTGGTGAGTAAGTAGTAATAATATAGACAATTTTTTGTAACCCTAGTTGGTGGAAATAATTTTCAGTTTTCAATGCTAATGGCAAAATTATCACTCTTACCAATAATTATTTTGTATTATTATATAATTATAGAGAAAATATAGTAGAATGCTAGTAAGTTTGCTGCTAGTAAAGTGAATAATAAAATGAAACAGTAGTGATGCAACCTTGGGGAGATACTTACGTTTTGATAACAATTTGGCAGTATAGAACATGAGCTTTAAACTCTCCATAAGTACATGTGACATATTTATTTTTAAGAATGTAGGCTAGAACAAATCACATAAAAATAATGGTTGCTAGAATTGTTATTTTTAACATTCAAAAATTTGAATCAATCCTTAGGCAGTATGGTCAGTAAATCTCTGACAAAACTATGAAGTAATGGTGCGTTGGCATGACTCAGAAAGTATAATTCTGACAAATGTCCAAACTGTGTCACTAAGGGGGCATTCATATATAAAATATAAATACTGTTTAAGTTAAAAAGTGTAACTAAGATGATTGGTGAATATTAACTTAAATAGTGAAAGATGCATATGGAATGGTGCAAACCTGTGCATTTTAAGTGGAGTGGATAATTTTTACTTTCAATTTAAGTATGCAGTAAGCATGGTTTCAGAGGTAGACTGAAATCTTCCCAGCACATGGATCCTGGTAAGTGAATGATCCTTCATTAAACCCCACCATGTTCTCCAAAAGAATGATTTAAGCACAGGATTCCTTCTTGTTTTAGAGTGCAGGGATAGGCAGTTCCTTATTAGCAGTTTTGAGAGTGAATTAACATTATCTGCTGCTGCTGATCTTTAATTTTAAAAGGTAATACCACTACAATAGCTGACATTTACTGAAGGTATACTACGTATGAGGAATAAACCATTTATCTGTTTATGTGCATATTTAAATCATCACAAAAATGTTTTATGTATTTTATTCAAACTCTACTTCCTGATGACACAATAAGGTGGGTTATACTTGCTTTGAAAGGTTAAGTAATTTCCCAGGATCATGAGGCTTACAAGTGGCAAAGCCAAGATTTGAACTTGCTTCAGTCCAACTCTACAGCCAATGCTGTCTACTGCTTGACTACACTACTTGTTATTGTCAGAAGGAGTGTGTGAGCTCACTTTAAGGTAAGTAGGGAGCAGGTGAGCTGGCTATCCACAGCTGACTTCCACTGGTGAGATATTACCTGCAGTAATCACAACCTATGTCACTGTAGTGTGCAACCAGATTCTTAAAGGGAAATGGACAAGAATGAAATAAACAGCCTTTTATTTTCTTGCAGAATCTAATTGGTCATGGTATACCTTATTGTTTATATATTTCCCCCAACTTTTATTGACTCATCTTTCCAACAACTTTTGCCGATGTAGCTTTTTGGTAACCATCAGTAATAATCAATGTATTGAAAATATTGGCCTGAGTTGATCTTGGGAAGAATATAGAACAGAGTGGGCTAACTGTGGGCATATAAGTTGTGAACTGGTGATGGTGGACCTGAATGATAGGAAGAATAGCTTGAAGTTCATTCTGCCAGTAGTAGAGAGCTATTGGAGCCTTCTAATAGGATGGGAGTCATGGTGATATAAACAACTGTATTCTTTGGAGATCAGTATGATTGTGGTGCGCAGAAAGGTGGAATGAGGAAAGACTGGGGACTAGAGAACTTCTAGGAGAAGGTGTCAATGACTCTAGTAAACAATTGAGAAGTATCCATAAAACCATTCTTTCCTGGCCCCTAACTGTATGATTACAATCATGCCAGTGGTGTATAGAACCTATTAAGAGGACCAAGCATTATGTCAAATGGTAAGCACTGGGGCAGCTAAGGTAAAATTAACTTGGAAAAGTTTTCTCAAAAATAAAAATGGAGATTTTCACATGACATGAAAATGTTAAGAGTGATGGGATTCTAGGGTGATTGCTAAAATATGGCAGCAGGTCTATCTAAATACTCCATCAAATCCTTCCCAGTTCTAGCTTCTGTACTTTCCGCATGGGGGTGGCACACACAGGGAGTCCCAGTGTAAAAGGCACTGTTGGTAGGGACCCAAGGTATCCAGGTCACAATGCTGAGGGGAAAAAGCAATCTTTCCCTGGAGTTCACTTTGAGCCACATACAACAGCACAACCAGATATCCCTGGTGGTCATGAGTTGTTCCCTGTGCTTTCAAAGGTTTTCAAGCACATCTTTTATCACCTTATATACCAGGATGGCAATGAGTTTAAAACATTATGGTTTTAAGAACTTTAGCTGAAAATATTGATGTGAAAATGGGTTTTTTCTGATGTACTCTTTTAGGTTAGGAATGAAAATTTCAAGTGCAGAGCACAGGTCCTAGAAGTAGGTTTCCACTTTTTCTCCCTCTCTTGCTCTTCACTGCTAACTTGTGAGTACAACTGATGGGAGACCCCCATAGTGGATGTGAAGTCACTACCACTGAGGGGAATAAATTTTCCTAACCCAAATTAGCTTTCTCAGGGAAGATTTGATGTCTCTGTTCCTCAGGCTGTAGATAAAGGGGTTCAGCATTGGGGTTACTGCTACGTACATTATTGATGCAACTGCACCATTCGGTGATGAGTGGGTGGAAGGGGGACTTAAATAAATAGAAGAAGCGGTCCCGAGGTATAGAGAGACCACAGAGAGATGAGAGCTGCAGGTAGAAAGGGCTTTCTGCTTCCCCTGAGTGGAGGGGATCTTCCAGATTGTATAGAAAACGTATGCGTAAGAGATAATGAGGCAAAGCACACACCTGAGGGACGTGAGACCTCCGATGCTGAAGAGCACCAGCTCATTGATGAAGGGGTCTGTGCAGGACAGTCTCAGAAGAGGGATAATGTCACAAAAGAAGTGTGGAATCTCGTGCTCTGCACAGAAGGACAGGCTGTTCATTAACAGTGTGTGTAGGAGGGAAGAGAAGCCACTCATGATCCAGGATGCAGACACCAGGAGGACACAGAGCCCAGGTGTCATGACCATGGTGTAATGGAGTGGGTGGCATATGGCTACATAGCGGTCATAGGCCATGACTGCTAAGAGAAATGCCTCCAGTAATCCAAACAGTATAAAAAAATATAGTTGTGATAGACACTCTGCATATGAGATGAGCTGATTCTGGATCCATATGTTTGCCAGCATGTTGGGGACTGTGGTGCACACAAGACCCGTGTCAGTGAGGGAGAGGTTGGCCAGGAAGAAGTACATAGGTGTGTGGAGTTGAGCGTCAGTGATGACGGCCAGGATGATGAGGAGGTTGCCCACCACTGTGATCAGGTACATGGACAGGAACAGCCCGAAGAGGACCTCCTGTTGCTCTGGCTGGTCTGAGAGCCCCAGCAGGAAAAATTCAGAGAAGCTGGTCAGGTTTTCCCATCCCATTTATCTGTAAGCAGAAAGGAGGAATAATTAAATGAGGTTGATAAGCCCTGGATTGTGAACTTTGAAACTTATTCAACATGCCAATGTCGATCTTCTTGTATGAAGCGGAATCATGTGAAATATCCAATGTTTAACTGCTTGGGAACTATAAAAATGGCAGTTTCATGTAGTTTAATGGAATATTAGCAAGTGTCTGTGTTTGGTGCTGTGAAAAACCAAAGATTTGTTTTTAATGGGAGAGCGTTTGTTTGTTTTTACACATTATCATATAAGCATCAACCTAATGCACACTTTTCAGGGCTAGGCTGGAGGTGTTTGTTGGCATAACTCTTGTAGTATTCATGTGGACATTATGAGATTAATCCATCCTAAGATTCTGCCCAACTTATTTCTTGGGCTGAAATGTTCTTCCCTCTCTCATTTATCTGTCTAACTAAACTTGAGATGTCAGCTTAGATGCCACTTCTTCTGGGAAGCCTTCTCTGACTTATCCTCTTACAACAAACTCAGGTTCATGCCTCTATGTCCCTGTGCCTTCCCCATCACAGCAGGTTATTTTCTGAATTTTGTCCATTGAGTTACTTGTCTGTGTCCTTTGCACTCTCATGGGAGTGAGCACCTTGAGAATAGGCAGAGAAGTGCCTTTCTTACTCATCTTTAAAATGTAGCATTAGCCATGAGCATGGTACAACATAGATACTCAGTGAGCATCCTGCATGTGAAGAAACAAACCCCATAGAATAGAAAAAAGAGAAAATAAAGTTGGATAGAGGTAACATCAGGCATAGGAAACAGTCTGAATCTTTTTCTTAGTAGGTCATATGTAGCTTTGATTTAATGGAGTCTTGGCCATAAGAATATGTAGAAAACATTGTTACAGAGACACAAAAATGCCAAACAAAGCAAATATATTCTTTCTAGGTGAAATTCTGGGAATGGAACAGTGTTTCAGGTGAGGAAATGACCCACAGATTCAGTCCTCCACCCTTTGCTAAGTGTTTCCCTCCAAAGTAAAATATATCCTATGAATCTGTGAGCCCTAGTAGCACTCACTGAAATAACTACTCCCCAGGTGACAATGGCATCTTGTGTGCTATTCACTCGCTGACCATGGATATCTCTCACCAAACTGTCTTCCTTTTGTCTGTAGGTATCCCAGGGCATGTTGCTTGCTGCTCCCCTCTCATTAAAATCTTCACCAGAAGGAATTCTGGCCATGATGGAGGCGTAGGTAGATACCCTTCACTTCCTCACACAGCCAAAAAGAGAAAAACAACCAATCTAAAATCAAGAAATAACCAGAATTGCCAGAAAATCAACGTGCATGGAATATCTAAATTAGAGGGGTTCTAGAAAGAAAAGAACAACAGAAAGACATTGAAAACTTATTTGAACAAGTAATGAAGGAAAACTTCCCGAGTCTGGCCAAAAAGGAAAAAAAGAAAAAGAAAAAGAAAAAGAAAAAGACTTTCAGGAAGCCCAGGAAGACCAGAGAGTCTCAAAGAAATTGGACCCAAAGAGGACCACACCAAGGCATATCATCATTAAGTTACCCAAGAATAAAGACAAGAGACAATCTTAAAAGCAGCAAGAGGAAAGGAAGGAGTTACCTACAAAAGAGTGCCCATAAGGCTATTAGCTGATATTTCAAAAGAAACTTCATAGGCAGGAAGGGGCTAGAAAGAAGTATTCCAAGTCATCAAAGGCAGGGGCCTACATCCAAAAATACTCTACCCAGCAAAGTTTTCATTTAGAATGGAAGGGCAGATAAAGTGCTTCCCAGATAAGGTCAAGTTAAAGCAGTTCACCATCACCAAGCCATTATTATATGAAATATTAAAGCAATTTATCTAAGAAAAGGAAGATAAAAATATGAACAGTAAAATGACAACAAACTCACAACTATCAGCAAATAAACCTAAAAAATAAAAGAAAGAAAAATAGTGAAAACAAAAACTAAGTAAACAACTGAAACAGAAACAGAATCAGAGAAATGGAGATCACATGGTGGGTTTTCAGTGGGGTGGAGGAAGGGAAGAATGGGGGGGGATTTTACTGGGAAGAAGAAGCATAATTGGTAGGCATCAAATAGGTAGGGAGAGGTCAAAAATGGTATAAGAAACAGAAGACTCAGAGAACTTATATGTACAACCCATGGACATGAGCTAAATGGGGGATGCTGGATGGTTGGGGTATGCAGGGTGGAGTGGGGATAAAGGGGGAAAATTGGGAAAACCGTAATAGCATAATCAATAAAATATAATTTAAAATATTCTTCACCAAGGGCAAAAGTAGGAAGCCCAGAAATAGAGCACAATACCTATCAGGTTTTGTTCTGTTGAAGGCAGCATTGCCAAATGGTAGGAAAGAGGTGAGAGGTTGAACAAATGATGCTGGGAAAAGCTAGTTCACTCTCTGTAAAAAATTAATTTAGATTTATTCTTCACAGTGTTCACTGAATGAATTTCAGGTAACTAAAGCACTATATCTATAGATGTAACTGTAAAGCAACCAGAAGGAAATGAAGCAAAATAGATATTTGATACCAGGACAAGGGTGGCCTTTCTAATGAAAAAGAATAGAAGGAAAATAATGGAAAAGGGAATTGGTTTCATCAAATTAAATTAAAATTATCTTTTTTTAATGGGAAAGATCACATACTAAGTATAAAAAAAGCAAGCAAGAAAGTGGAAGCTGATTTTAACATACATTATAGAAAGAATTAATATTCTTAAAGTACTAATTAATAATTTTAAGTAAATATTAATTTATTAACTATTTAATAATTATAAGTAAAGAACTTTACCCACAATAGAAAAATAGGTGATCACTAACCCTAAGTCACATCCAGCATGGGCCGAACTGGATCTAGTCTCAATCATTTAGTTTCAAGGCCCACACTCTCCACCCTCTACATGGTCTCCATAAATTACCATACCTTGTCTGCTAGCAGCTGAAATCCCCAAGATCATGCACTTGTGTGCAACTGGACCAGATATGATCATAATAAATGGTGTCTTCCCCATGTTCTCCCAAGGGTCTCACACTACTCAGGGCCCGTGTTCATTAGACATTGTATTCTCCATACCCCATAGAGCTAGCTCTAGTTGTAGCTGATGGATTAGTGGGGTTCAGTATATGGCTGCATTGGTTGACCTCTCCCAGTGGCCCTTGTGAATACAATCACTTCTATAGTTTCCTGGCCTCAGGAGCTGGTTGCCTTTGCCACTGCCCAAAGCTGACCCTCACCTCTCCCTCACTCAGGATAGAAGGTCTATTGACTAAGGCAGATCAAAGTGTTTCAGAATGTCCACTCTCCTCAAGCTTGTCTCTTGACCACTTCTGGCTCAGCAGACATAGAAACCTCGGCCCTCATTCCCCTACCAGCTTTTGTCTTAGATCCCTGAATCACAGACCAGGGACCTCACGTCCTCCTGTCTTTCCTTGTT
This sequence comes from Sturnira hondurensis, assembly GCF_014824575.4. Lineage (NCBI taxonomy): Eukaryota > Metazoa > Chordata > Mammalia > Chiroptera > Phyllostomidae > Sturnira > Sturnira hondurensis. The sequence goes on from NW_028091359.1 coordinate 20,671,514, forward strand.
TGCTACAGTTTAGTCCCAACTTTTAGGACATGTTTCACATTATGAATACAAAGTACTTTATTAAAACATCAAACTCATTCAATGCAGTGTCCTTCCTTTTCCTATGAAGGCAGGGAGCACTTTTCAGGCTTGTCATAAACCATAACTCCTATCACTCAAAACAAATTTGTTCTTGTATTTCATATTAGCTGTGTGCTGTTTTAACACATACATTTCTGTGGTCAATAATAATTTTTGATACCCAGGCTGGTGTAGCTCAGTGGATTGAGCGTGGGCCTGAGAACTAGAGGATCACGGTTCAATTCCCAGGACACATATGGGTTGCAGGCCATTTCCCAGCAGGGGACACACAAGAAGCAACCATACATTGATATTTCTCTCCCTCTCTCCTTTCCTTTCCTTCTAAAGATAAATAAATTAAATCTTTAAAAAATAATAATTTTTGGTGAAATTCACCTGGATGTTTCCTAGACTCAGGTTCAGTTTGAAAATGGACATGAAATTTAGAGGACCTGTTTCCCACTGATGAGGAAAGAAACATCCAGAGCAAAGGAGTGGAAGCAACCAGGCTAAAAACAGAAGAAAGAAGGTGTTGGTGGGGAACTGAGTGATTAAGACATTCCCATATTTGGGAATATTTGTTCCTGTTTCTATTACTATCCCTATGCTTGTTCCAAACATAAACATTTTAATTCCACCTCCAAAACTAATATATATTTTGTTGATCGGTATGTTTGTTAAAAATTAGTCAAAGAACATATATGCAGGACCCATGGACATGGACAATGGTGCAGTGATGGCCTAAGGTGTGGGGACAAGAAACTAAGTGGAGATGGTCAACTGGGAAAAAAATGGGGACAACTGTAATAGCATAAACAATTGAAATTTTTGAGAGTCAGCAGGAAGCCAGTAACAGTGATTACTTGTCAGATGTATGGCGACTGGGTGGATGAGACACAGGAGATGGAGGGAGATTTTCGTGTGTAGTTTTTAGTACACTTTCTCTCACATTGTGTTCTTTAAAAAGTAGGTTGGTATATATCATCTTATATTGTTTATATTAGTTTTAGGTGCACAATATAGTGAGAAGTTTAAGCCATGTGAATATACTACTTATTGAAAAATAAATCTAAACTGTACAAAATAAAAGACAATGCAGAATAAAGGAGCCTCTCTCTTCTAGAGATTCCATAAAGAGCAGAGAAATTAGTTTGGTTGCAGTCACATCCTTTTAATCTCTAAATGCAGTGTGAGGCCATGAGTGTGCTGTTCACGTTTTGTGCATCTGTGTGAGTGCATATTTATCTCCTGCAAAGGCTGGAGTTTGAAAGGAATCATTGTGGAATTGTTTGAAGAGAAGTCACTGTTGATTCTTGTTCTCTTTTCTCCTGATAGCATGTGTCTCTCATTGTCTGTAAGATTTAATGGACATGGGCCTCTGCCTCTTGTGGCCACTCAAGCAGCACAGTACCATCATTGTTGGAATGGGCCTATTAGTGAGAGATAGGCTCCCAGTTGACCGTAGGGTAGGATGGGCAAAAGAAAAAGAGGGAGAAAAAAAAGCAGAATGGGTCATGTATCATGTATCCTACTCCTTACCTGGTTGTTTTTTTCCAGTTGCTGAGGGTGTTTCTGTCTACTTCATACACATCTCTCCAGCTGGGGATGGCTAGAAGAAGGTGACGGGAACTCTGTTTAAAGGCACCAAAAGGAAATATGCATGATGCTCTGAATGTGTTGAATAATGACTCTTGCCATCACTGCACCTGTTCGATTTTCACCTTTTGCCTCATTGTATTAGACGACTTCCTATTTTTGTTCATTCTGAGAAGAAAGGACAAGAGTTCTGTGTTAAGATTGTGATCATGCCAGTGTATGTCAGTTTGTGAAGCTTCATTCACAGAACACCAAACGGAGCTAATAACAACCAGGTAGCATCCATTCTCCTTGTATGTGTGTCTGCCTCTTCTAGTTGCTCATACAAGCCATGAGAATGGCATTCTTTTAATTTCATCAATATCCTGGAAATGAAAATTCTGCTATTCATAGCTGTAGGTTGGGACATTCTCAAGATCTGTTAAATCAAAGGTAATTAATTCTGTGAAGTACCCAGAACCCAAGGGGACTGAGAGCACAGTGTGGTGTCCCTGCTGTGAGCTGGTCCAAGACAGTCTAATGAGTTAGGGAACTATGACACTTCCTTCTGTGATCCCAGTGGAATGTTAGCAGTTCATTCACCAGAAAAGCAGCTAGATTACTTTTGTTGATTCATTTAGCTTGTGATATATTCCAGGGACTTTTCAGGTAGGCATAGATAGAGGCCTGCAGCACATGAAAAGGGCCAGATGAGGCGAGCCACTATTGGCTCAGAGAGTACCTTACCATCTTGTCTTCTTCTTGACACAATGATCCCAGTTCAGGTTGAAGCTTTATTGGTATAGCCCCACTTGTACAGTATGTAGCCTTTTTGGTTTGGGGATATCAGGAATAGGATCAGGGTATTCCTTATCATGGCAGGTGTCAGCATGCTGAATGTTGTCCTTGCAGGTGTTTCATGGACATATCTATGGGGCAGGTGAAAGCTAAAAGACACCCAGCAAATGAAATCTCTTTTCTAATCCTGGAGAAATGATCTCGCATAATTGCCCTTCTGCTCCAAGTGCATCTAACCAAGGTCACAGAGAATTAAAGAAGCACAGAATGTGGGACCCACCAACTTGGGAATATGGGTTATCCCTGGGTTTCCCTGGGACAGTAGCCACTTCCTTGTGTGTTCTAGAAGTGCTTGCATGATGCACCCTTACATCAATAATTTAAGGGTTTAAATCTATTACTGCACTTTATTCAATACAATAACCACATATTTCCATGTTAGAAGTCTAGTTTAATCTTTTTTCTACCACAAGCAAAAGGGAAAGAGTGAACTGGTCGTATAAAAAGAACATACAACATGACTTGAAACACTGGTGTTTGATACCCAGAATTCACTCACCAAAGTGGAGTGGCAACTGGAACAGCTGAATGGACAGAAATCAGGAAGAGAGTAACGCAGGTGCTTGAATAAGAAAAATGATCTGTACCAAGTCCTTTCTATACCACTTCCTCTTTGCTTAGAATCTGGAGAAGTAAAACATAAAGAGAGCTCAAATTCAATCACGTTTCCATAGTTTGACCATATCACCCCCTCCAAAGGCCCCTTTTATTTATTTATTTTCAGTCCTGTATCTGGAAAGGTATAGGGTGGTGACAAAATTGTAATTTATTTAAAGACTAGAGTCAGGTAGCTGGGATTGAATTCTACCTTTGTGAACCTGGGCAAGTTTCTTAAATATTTCCAGCCCAAATTTCCTCACTTTAATGACCCCTGAAAACTTGCGCATAAAATGGGTTCTAGCTAAGGATGAAGAATTAAATTGAGATTTGAGTGATCGCCCCCCCAAAAGAGTTTTTAGTTTTATTTAATCCAAGTCTGCGCCTGCTGAAACAGACAAATATACCAACAAAACCCAAAATTTTTGAAAATAAAACAAAATGCATAATATAATATCCACAATATCTAGGAATCAATAAAAATACTAGGCATATAAAGAAATTGCAATAAAAGAGTTATTGTCAATAAAAATAAATTTATTTTGTTCTTCTTATTATTTCTTGTTTTTTCATTGCTGTTTGAGTACAGAAAGCACCCCCCCCACCATTCCCCCCACTGCAGCCATCCTTACCACCAACCCCTGATCCCACCCCCTCTTGGTACTGTCCATGTGTCCTTTGTAGTTGTTCCCGAAAACCCTTCCCCCCACTACTACTTTATCCCCTCCCATCTCCCCTCTTGTTACTGTCAGATTGTCCTTAATTTCAATGTCTCTGGTAATATATCTATATGTATTTTAGTTTCCAGCTTTTATTTTGTTTATTTTATTTTATTAAATACTTCTGAATTTTATTGTCATTCAAGTACAGTTTTCTGCCTTATTCTCCATTTCTCCTCACCACCTCAGGCATCCCTACCTCCCTCTTCTGTTTCCACCCTGTCTTGTTTATGTCCATGTGTCCTTCATACATATTCCTGTAAACTCTTCTTACTTTCTCTGCCATTATCTTCTCCCTTTTGCCCTCTGGTCTATCAGTTTTTTCTTAATTTCAATGCTTCTGGTCAAAATTTGCTTCCTTGTTTGTTTTGTTGATTAGGTTCCACTTAAAGGTGAGTATTTGTATTTTACTGCCTGGCTTATTTCACTTAGCATAATGCTCTCCAGTTCTTTCCATGATGTCACAAATGGTAGGAGCTCCTCCTTTCTTTCTGCTGCATAGTGTTCCATCATGTAAATGTATCATAGTTTTTTGATCCACTCACTCACTGGGGCATATAGGTTGCTTCCTGTACTTGGCTGTTGTAAATTGTGCTGCTATGAACATTGGGGTGCATAAGTTCTTTTGGATTGGTGTTTCAGGGTTCTTAGGGTATAATGCCAGCATTAGAATTGACAGATCAAGAGGCAGTTCCATTTTTAGCTTTCTCAGGGAATTCCATATTGTTTTCCACAGTGGCTGCACTAGTCTGCATTCCCACCAACAGTGCACTAGGGCTCCCTTATCTGCACATCCTCTCCAGCACTTGCGGTTTGTTGATTTGTTTATGTTGGCCTTTCTCACTGGTGTGAAGTGGTGTCTTATTGTGTTTCTAATTTGCATCTCTCTGATGGCTAGTGATGCTGAGCCTTCAGCATCTTTTCATATGTCTTTGGGTTCTGTGTGTGTCCTCCTTGGAGACGTGTCTGTTCAAGTCATTTGCCCATTTTTTAATTAGGTTGTTTGTCTTCTTGGAGTTGAGTCTTGTGAGTTCTTAATATGTTCTGGAGATCATACCCTTGTAGGAGGTATCATTGGCAAATATGTTTTCTCCTATTATTGGTTCTCTTTTTAATTTTAATGCTATTTTCTTTAGCCCTGGAGAAGCTTTTTATTTTGATGAGATCCCAGTTGTTTATTTTCCTCTGTATTTCCCCTGCTCTAGGGGAAATATCAGTGAAAATATTGCTGCATGGAATATCTGAGATTTATGTGCCGATGTTTTCTTCCAGGACTTTTATGGTGTCTCAACTTCTATTTAACGTTTTATCCACCTTGAATTTTTTTGTATATGGTGTAAGTTTTTTTGTATATGGTGTAAGTTTCATTTTGCTTTTCATATAGCTGTCCAAATCTCCCAAGACCATTTGTTGAAGAGGCTGTTTTCATTCCATTTTATGCTTCTGCCTCCTTTGTTGAATATTAATTGACCATAAAGGCTTGAGTTTATTTCTGGGCTCTCTGTTCTGTTCCATTGCTCTATGTGTCTATTCTTATGCCAATACAGGCTGTGATTACAGTGGCCTTGTGATACACTTTAATATCAAGCATTGTGATTTCTTCTACTTTGTTCTTCTTTCTCAAAATTGCTGCATCTACTTGGGGTTGTTTATGGTTCCATATTAATTTCTGAAATGTTTGTTCTATGTTTGTAAAATATGTCATTGGTACTTTAATAGGGATTGCATTGAATCTCTAAATTGCTTTGGGTAGTATAGAAGTTTTGATGATGTTAATTCTTCCAATCCATGAGCACGGTACTTGCTTCTATTTGTTTGTATCTTTATTAATGTCTTTCTTTAGTGTTGTGTAGTTTTCTGCATACAGGTCTTTTACCTCTTTGGTTAGGTTTGTTACTATCTACTGTATTTTTCTTGTTACTATATCAAAGGGACCTTTTACCCTGATTTCTCTTTCTTATATTTCATTTTTGGTGTACATAAATGCTTCTGATTTCTGAATATTGACTTTGTATCCTGCTGTTTTGCTGAATTCACTTATTAGGTTGAGTAGTTTTTTGGTGCAGCCTATAGCATTTTTTATGTACACTATAATGTCATCTGCAATGACAGTTTTGCTTTCTCCTTTCAATTTGGATGCCTTTTATTTCTCTTTCTTGTCTGATTGTGGTGGCTAGGGTTTCCAATCATATATTGAACAGAAGTGGGGAAAGCAGACATCCTTGTCTTGTTCCTGATCTTAGTGGGAAAGCTTTTAGTTTTTTCCCATTGTGTAGGATGTTGGCTGTATGCTTCACATATATGGCCTTTATTATGTTGAGGAATGTTCCTCTATTTTCACTTTGCTGAGTATTTTAATTATAAATGTGTGCTGTACCTTATCAAATGCTTTTTCTACATCTATTGCAAATCATGTGAATTTTGACTTTTGTTTATGTGATATATTACATTTATTGATGTGTGAATATTGTACCATGCTTGCATCCCTGGGTTGAATCCTACTTGATCATGGTGTATGATCTTTTTACTGTATTGCTGGATGTGGTTTGCCAATATTCTGTTGAGGATTTTAGCATCTATGTTCATCAGTTATATTGTCCTAAATATTTATTATTGCTATGTCTTTATCTGGTTTTGGGATTTGGATGATGCTCGCTTCATAAAAAGAGTTGGGAATCTTCTGTGTTCTTGGATTTTTTGAATAATCTGTGAAGGATAGGGGTTATCTCTTCCTGAAATGCTTTGTAGAATTCTCCTGTGAAACCATCCAGTCCAGAGCTTTTGTGTGTTGTGAGTTATTTTATTACTTCTTCAATTTTGTCAAGTCAGTACTGTCAAGTCAGTACTGTTTCTGCTTCTTCGTTTACTTTTGGAAGATTATATTTTTCTAGAAATTTATCCATTTCACCTAGGTCTTCAAATGTCTTGGCATATAGTTCTTGTTCTTCACAGTAATTTCTTACAACATTTTGTATTTCTGTGATATCAGTTGTAATCTCTCCTTTTTCATTTCTGATTGTGTTTATTTGGGTCCTCTCTCTTTTTTCCTGATAAGTCTGCTTAAAGGCTTATCGATTTTGTTTATCTTTTCAAAGAACCAGCTCCTGTATTTATTGATCCTTAGAATGGTTCTTCTAGTCTCTATGTTGTTTAATTCTGCTTTGATCTTGGTCATTGCATTCCTTGTACTTGTTTTGCACTGTCTTTATTGTTGCTCCTCCATTTCATGTAGGTGTAGGGTTAGGTTGTTTATTTGAAATGTTTCTATCTTTTTTAGGTAGGTTTGTATTGCTATGAAGGTTCCTCTCAGGACCATCTTAGCTGTGTCTCATAAGTTTTGGGTTGTTGTGTGTTCATTTTCCTTTCTTTACAGAAACTTTTGGATCCCTTCGTTGATCTAATTCTTTATCCATTCATTGTTTAATAGCATGCTATTCAATCTCCATGAGTTTGAGTGTTTTTTCATTTCTTCCTTGATGTTGGTTTCGAGTTTCAGTCTCTTGTGGTCAAGAGAATGCTTGATATGATTTCAATTTTTTTGAATTTCTTGAGGTTTGTTTTTGGTCCTATCATGTGGTCTGTGTTTGAAAATGTTCCATTTACATTTGAAAAGCATGTGTATTTTGCTTCTTTGGGATGGAAGGTTGTATATATACCATTTAAGTCCCTTTGATCTAGGACATTGTTCAATGCTGCAATATCTTTGCTGATATTTTGTTTGGAAGATCTGTCCATTTTTGACAGTGGGGTGTTAAAAGCCCCTAGTATAATTGTATTGCTGTCTATATCTTTCTTGAATCTTCCAAGATTATCCTTATATATTTGGGTCTCCTATGTTGGGTTCATGTATATTTATAATGTTTATGTCTTCTTGATGAATTCTTCCTTTGAGTATTATGAAGTGTCCTACTGGGTCTCTTTTCATGACCCTGGTTTGAAGTCTGTTTTGTGTGATATGGGTATTGCTACCTCAGGTTTTTTCCCTATCCATTTTCTTGGAATGTTTTATTCCAACCCTTCCCTTTCAGTCTGTGTAGGTCTTTTGTTTTGAGGTGGGTCTCTTATAGGCAGTGTATACATGGGTCATGTTTTGTTATTCATTCAGCTATTCTATGTCTTTTGATTGGAACATTCAAATAATTTACATTTAAGGTTATTATTGATAGGTACTTATTCATTGCCATTTTACTCCCTTTGTACCTTTGTTTCTCTCTCTCACTGTTTTTCTTCCTTTTCTTAAAGCATACACTTTAGCATCTCTTGCAGAGCTGATTTGGAGGATGTGTTTTCTCTGAGCCTCCTTTTGTCTGGGAAACTCCTTATTTCACCTTCCATTTTAATTGAGAGCCTTGCTGGGTAGAGTGGTCTCAGTTGCAGGCCTCTGTTTTTCATTACTTGGAATATTTTTTTCCAATATCTTCTGGCTTATAGTGTTTCCCTTGAGAAGTCAGCTGCTAGCCTTATCAGGGTCTCTGGTATGTTACTTCCTGTTTCTCCCTTGCTGCCTTTAAGATTCTCTCTTTGTCTTGGAATTTTGCCATGTTAATTATGATGTAAGAGAAAAAGGCATTTAATGGAGACCTGCCATGAGGTGGCCCAGATATTAGAATCAACAGAGAAGGGGGTTAAAACAACACAAAGGTGTCTTGTAGGTTTTGAAGTTGAGCTTCTGAAAGAAAAATAAGTTTGAGATTTTAATGAAAATAATGAACAAGAGTGTAATTTAAGAAAAGCTAGTTCCTCCTGGTCACGTTTTAAAGGAGATATCCAAATTAAGAGTAGAATGAGAGATACAATACTTTGGAGTAACATTAACAGAGCATGGATCTGAGAGTGGAGTTGATAGGCAAAGTTATGGAAATAGATAAAATCATCCAGAATTATGAGCCTCAAACCTGAGACTTTTATAGAAGGACTAAATTTTGATTCAGAATGAGAGTTCTGGCAGGAGAAGTAAGATACTTGAATAATGAAGAATTGATATCAAGCTGTATGTTTGTCTCCTTTTTGGATTAGCTGAAGAGCACAGCAGGCTGTATTGTTACAGTAATTTGGAGTGGTTATGCAATTGAACTGTAATACATAAATTACATAATATAAAATGTGTATTTTAAATATATGCATATTCAACAGAAAATAAAAATAAGGAAGAAGTTTTATTGTACCTGTCTATTTTATATGTTTGAAATATTGTATTGATATAATAATAAGTTTTAAAAATATTAAAATTAAGGGGAAAATGATGGTCTTCCAGAGTAATCAGTAAAATTGCTCTGGACTTCAGGTATCATCCTTGACACTATTAGCTCTCCCTCATCCATAACCACTCAATAAATCAGTAACTTCTCCGAAGTAAGTCTACTCAATACCCTGGAAAAAGGATAATAGATAGTGCAGTAGAAGATAACAAATACTATAGTAATGAATAGATCTCAAAATGTAGAAGAGATTAAACAGAATAAAAGCTTATGCTTTCTCTGTAACAGTGCCTGTGGGGACCCTGGGTGTGGGTGGCTCCTTTCACCACAAGGCTCCAGTGTCCCATTCAGCCTCTGAGCCAGTTCCATCCAGCCCACACAAGGGAAAAATGAGTATAGAGAAAGCCTACATTCTCTTGTTTCTCTTTTCAACTTACCTTGGCATCTAGACCCTTCACTTCTATGTTCACTGTTAGTTTAGATTGCTGTAAACTCTTTGGAGCTCTTTAGTTCTTTACAGCTGCCTAATTAAGCTCCTGCTCTAACCACCTTTTCCTGCTCCCTTACTTCTCTCTGTCTATCCAGTCTCACTTCAAGGCAAACTGTCATCATCCCTCCATGCAAAGACCTTTTATCAACTACCCTGTATTATCTATCTATCTATCTATCTATCTATCTATCTATCTATCATCTATCTTGTATCTATCTATCATTATCTACCGTCTATCTTCCTATTTATCCATATGAATAATATCATAAATGCTCTTAGACCAGTGGTCCCCATACTTTTTGGCACCAGGAACTGTTTTCCTGGGAGATAATTTTTTTCCACAAAATAGGATAGGGAAATTGTTTTGTGATGATTCAAACACATTACATTCAAGCTCACCATTCGCTGTGTGGCCCAATTCCTAACAGACCTGGAACACACTGGTCCACCACCTGTCTGGTGGGGACATGTGCCCAAGACTCACCATGCAACCTGAAAGTCGAGTCCTTAGCAATAACTTACATCTAACTACACTCTCTCCCCTCTTGAATTTCCTTTTATTCTGAATTCTATGCTCCTCTTGCCTTGACTTTGTTTTTCATGCAATTTTTCATTTATACCTATTCTAAGAAAATTTCTTTTTTTGGTTACGTTAGCTGTCTATAACCTTATAAAAGGGTATCTACAACAATCTTTTAGGATTTACATTTTAAAATACTACTGTTATGTTGGTAAGATTCAGTCAATTTGCCACATGTCTCTGTGGGCCATTTGGGAAAAGAGATTTGTCTTCTGGCTGGAGCACTCACCCAATTACCAAGGACATCATGTGGCTGAGACTCAGTGAAGGGGCAATGGGGCCCACGTCTAAAGTTATATCTGTCATGCCTTTTGTATTTTTTCCCCACCAACAGAGGTTAATGGCAAGTACAGCACCCACCCCCTAGAAGGAGAAGCACTATTGAGGAATCAGATCCCACCTCAGGAATAAAAGTTTGGGTCACCTCAGCAGGAGAAGCCCAGGTGGCAGCTGTTGAGCAGCTCCCCTCAGAGCATCAGATAGGTGGTCATTCCTTTTCTGAGCTCCTGGGTTCTGGTACCACCACTTTCCCTTTCGTAATTAGGGGAGGTACCTCCTTCCTGCAGTTAGTTAGTTCTTGGTTAACTTGGTATTTGTCTTTTCCACCCTTTAGTCTGTTTCAGGACACACCTATGTATCTACTTCCATGTTTTATATCTTCTTGCTTTAAACATACCAGATGTGACTTGTGTTTCTTGAATGGACCTTCACTGACCCAATCAGACATACTAGCTCTTTAGTCTTTTCCAGACCTGGTCAATCTCTGGACATCAGTACAGGAAGTAATTTCAATGATAGTGTCAAAATTACTCCAGGACAGCATGTTTGACAGAACCAAAGGGACAGGGCTGAGACAGAACCAAAGTCAGGGCTCCTCCATGACTTTACATATAGGAGCAATGATTTTTATTTGCATTTAAAGGTATAAACATGCATATTAATTCTTACAATTACTATAGAAAATACAGTAGGGGGGTCAGCTTCCTGTATTGAAATTATAATAGAGATATAATGTCAGCTAGACAGAGTAGTTTATGGTATGAAGTTCTTCTAAGAGTGTACATTCCCATTTTTCTTTTATAGCATCCTCTTGGCACTTAATATTTTACTGTGGAAAATATTTGAAATATCTCAAAGTATTTGGCTTTTTTGAATTTAACTACCACAGAAAACTAGCTTTGTTGCTTTCATTATTTAAACATAATATTACAGGATTCATTTATTAATTTAATACAAATGCATTAAATAGTTATTACATGAGGGGAGACCCCCCAAAATGTGGAATTATCTCCTGGAGGGTGGGCTCTTTGTAGTACAGGCTTCTCATGCTAGGTGAGTTTTCTAGGAACCCATCTGTGTCAGTGTACCAGTTGTGAGAAGCTGTGTTCAGCCCAGTGCATTTTTTGAGGGGTCTTTCAATAGGGTTGCCCATTTCCTTATGGGCTATTTATGAGTGCACCTGCCCATACTGCACTCCATGTTTTTTACTAAAAACTACAAACAGCATGACCCTTGTGTCCCACTGTCACTATACACCCGATCTCTCCCTGAGCAACTTATTTTTGTTTGTTTCTATGGATGAAAATGTCCTCAAAGGAAAATGCTTTGTCACTGTGTAAGAGGTGAAGGAAAAAATGGCAGAAGCACTAGAAGGCATCAGAATCAATGAGTTGAAGACTATTGAGTATGGAAAAAAACCATCTCGATAATTTCTAGGCCCACACTCATATGTTAGCCCCAAGAGCTGAAGCTACAGGAGAACAAAACAGATGTTCAGTTTCATATTCTCACGAGGAGAGACAGACCATATGTTTATGTAACATTTTTAATAGCCAGCTTTGACAATTCCCTCCAATGTTTGGTAATGCATTCACACACAGATTCATATGCATTTGTAATCAAATTGCTTTTGGTTAAAAAGAGGATAATTGGGATAGTCCTCATCCTTGGTATTTTAGAGGCTCAGAAAGCATTAAAAGGTGAATAACATCATCTTCAATATTCATGGACAATTCTCTGAAATGTCAGCTATCTGTAGAAGGTAATAATTTTATGTTTTTCTTGGTACATAATGAAGTACATAATGAAGCAACTTGCATTCTGTTCTTAGATACACTCAATCCATCTCTTCAAAGTGTTACTCTCTTTGAGAGTATGATATTTAAGGATGATCATTTATATTTTATTAATATCTTGAAAAAGCTTTATAATTTTTTCATGAAGAGAATGAAATCATTGTTAGTGGAGTTCTTCAGTGAGTACTTACTGACCTGCTGGGTTAACCACCTCTGTTTTGGGACATCACCTACAGAATCAGTGCAGGTCACCCAGAAGAAAAGCCTCACCTAGCCTGGGCCAATCTGAAGAAACACAGTCACATCATTTATTTTTTATTGTTTTTCAAGTACAGTTTTCTGTCTTTTCCCCTCCCCCCTCCCCACCCCCAGTCCTCCCCACCTCTCTGCATTTATAATACTTCCCCTTTTCTTCACTTATTGTTTGATACTCGAATTTTTGTCATTGTAGCTTTATTTCTTTTTTTTTAATTTTAATTTTTATTTAATTCTTGTTCAAGTACAGTTTTCTGTCTTATATTCCCAGCCATGCCCCCCCCCCCCGTGCTCCCCACCTCCCTCCCATTTCCACCCCTCACTTTAGTTATTGTCCATGTGTTCTTTATACTTGTTCATGTGAGTCCATCCCCTTTTCCCTATGATTCTCTCCCCTCTCCTCTCTGGACCTTGTCAGCCTGTTCCGTATTTGAGTGTCATTGGCCATATTTTGCTTGCTTGTTTGTTTTGTTATTTAGATTCCTGTTAATGGTGATATCATATGGTATTTGTCTTTCACCGCCTGGCTTATTTCACTCAGCACAATGCTTTCTAGTTCCATCCATGATGTTGCAAAGGGTAGGAGCTCCTTCTCCCTTTCTGCAGCATAGAATTCCATTGTGTAAATATACCATAGCTTTTTGATCCAGTCATTTACCGATGGGCATCTAGGTTGCTTCCAACTCTTGGCTATCATAAATTGTGCTGCTATGAACATTGGGGTGCAGTATTTTATTTTATAGTTAATTAAATCAGCAATTTTAAAATAGTAATTACATAGAATAACTATTACTTGAAAATTCAATAACTATTGATGAGTGCCATTTTAGAAAGATTTTAGGGAAAGTATTATGCTCTTTGGAAACAGTCTCGTTTAATCCACAATAGAGCATTGACGCAGATTCCAGCCCTCCAGAGTCAGTGTGTTGTGGATGTGGTACACAAGTTCACACAGACTCCTGAGTTCTGTGGAGAAAAAGAGATGGCACAGCCACTTTCTCAAGAGGAGAGTCCCCTGACCCTTTCCTGGACAGGCTTTTATTGGTTTCCAGTCACATTACATCAAAGAAGGTTCTCATTATTTCTAGATTTAGTTAAGTGATTACTTCTTACAGATAACAAAAAAGAAGAAAAAGTTGCAAATGCAAGGGAACGATAAAAATGATTGATTTGGTTACATTTCACCCTTGGGATGTCTTAGCACAGACTTTAGGGAGTTGCTTCAGAGATATACATTAAACATTTTCAGTCTTAACTCAGGGTGAGGGAGTTTTAGCAAAAGCAAGTCTCATTGCACCCTAGGTACAATGCAGGCCTGATTCCCCATGGGAAAGCTGATCAGCACACCCGGTTCCCGTGTGCCACCACGCATTGATTGGCTTTCTGGATCAATACTGGGCTACATTTGTCATTGCCATGCTGATCAGTTCCCTATAGAGCATGAACAAAAATATCTCCCCAGGGCAGCTTATTTAAAGATTTTATGCGTGGGTAAGTAATGTCTGGTATGATTATGTCTGATCATTATCACATTACATTTCAGAGGCTGATATTTTCATTTGTACATCCCACTTTCCACCAGGAGTTGTTGGATACACTTCATATGAACAAAATTATGAAAGATACAGCAATGTGTTAAGACCTGCCCTCAGCAGATAATAAGCCTAGTGGAGATGAATAACCATCATACCTTGATAAAAATTGACATTTGATTAGTGATTTATATCCTTCAAAGAAAGAAGTCTCTTACATCCTGTGACAGTGGCAGGCAGAAATTATTTTCATAAATGTGGATGTGGAAGCAGAGCTTCAGACCTTTTCCACTTTCTTCTGAGAGTCAGTACAATAGCTGAGACATGAACCCAATATCGTGTGCTGCCACTCTGCTGAAGGGCAATGTGGACAAAGTGACAGTTTCAATAAGATGAATCACAAACTGTTAAAAATATTGGAGAAAAAGAGATTTTAGCTAGAAAGAGTGGATGTGGCTCCTAGAAAGGGGAGGATATTGGGAATGGATTGTCAAGTTCATTTTAACTGGTGACTGCGGTCTCCAGGGCATGAATTCCCATTGCTTACATGGGGATTCTCTTGCTGAAGAGTTTTCCCAGGGCAGCCTTCATGTCCCGATTTCTCAGACTATAGATAAAAGGATTTAACATTGGGGTCACTGCGATGTACATCACAGTTATCACAGCATCTTTTAAGCTGTAACTGGTCAGGGGGCGGAAGTACATGCCCATGACTGTCCCATAATACAAAGAAACCACTGTGAGGTGGGAGCCACAGGTAGAGAAGGCTCTGAGCACACCCTTGGTGGAAGGTACACGTAGGACTGTGGTGAAGACCTTAACATAGGAGATGATGATACATAGCAATGGCACAGAGAAAACAGCAACCCCGAGGTACATCATCTTCACATTAAAGTGGATGTCAGAACAGGACAGCTTGAGCAAAGGGATAATGTCACAGTAGAAACTGGCCACTTCCTGGTTGCCACAGAAGGACAGACTAGCTGTGAGCAGAGTGTGGGGGAGGGCATTGACATTTCCAACCACCCAAGACCCAACAACTAGCAGGACACAAGTTCGTGGGCTCATAATTGTTATGTAATGAAGTGGGCGGCTGATGGCCACTGCACGGTCATATGCCATCGCAGCCAGGATATAGCTATCTGTGTTACCCAAGGCAATCATGAAATACATCTGTGTTAGACAGCCCCCAAAGGAGATGGCTTTGGTGCCCAAGAGATGATTGGCTAGCATCTTAGGGATGGTTACAGAAGAAAAGAAGATGTCAACAAAGGAGAGGTTAGCAAGGAGAAAATACATTGGGTTGTGAAGTCTAATGTCGGAGCGAATGGCCAAGATGATAAACAGGTTTCCAATCAGTGTGATGGGGTAAATGAAGAGGAAGAGGATGAAGAAGAAATCTTCCTGTTCCTGCTTCCTGCTGACTCCCAGGAGGATAAACTCCAGGGCAGAAGACCTGTTATCTTCTCTCATGGCTCTTTTATTTAGAAAGAGAAGAGGAATCCAGAATTACTGGTGAAATTACTTTGTGTTATGATTTCCTTTATCCATCAGTTTTGACTCAAGTGATAAGTAAACTCATCTCTACAGGTGAGTTTAGTAAATCTGGAGAGAGCCAAGACTTTGGGGAAATATTCTTGTTGATCAGTGGGACTAATTGACAGTTAGGCCTGGACACTCATGTCTAAGAAGTGAGTAATCTTTGAATCAGAAGTGCCCACACTCCCCAATTCCAGTACCACCACACAAACACCTAGGATTTAATCAGTTAACAAGTACTTCATTTTTATATTGCATGCACTGGATACTTTGTTAGGTATATGGAAAAATAAAAAAAATATGTGAAAAATGCAATATATTACTCTTTTTATTTAACCTGTAAGGCATAGTCTGTCCTTCAGGGACCTTACAACTTAATGGAAAATCAGAATGAAGTGCTAATTTTATTACATATGATTTGGAAATGATAGCATTATGGAGTTCTTGACAAAATACTCCAGTATAAAAGGTGTGTGTCAGTACAAGGACCAGCTTGGAAATTAATAATTGTTCCAATGACCAAAGTCATAATGATGCCAGAGCCCAGGAAGTAACAGGTACATACACTGCCATTGAAAGACTTTTAATCACAAAGACCAGTAGAATGAAGTCTTAGCCAAAACAAGCCTAGTGAATTTCCTCCCTAAGATTCCCATTTTCAGTGAAGACTTTCACCCCCTCCTTGATAGTTTTTACCTCTTTGGAAACTCTCTAATATAGAGCATTGCAAAGGTTTTTTCTTTGGTCTTCTCTTTTCTTTCTTTATTATTTCTTTTGGTGGTCATCCAACTCAATAGCCACTTCCAGGACTGCAGAGTAAACTCTCAGGTCTGTATCTGTAGCCTCAATGTCTCTTTCTTGTATTTCTATGTTCAGCCACCCTGTCATCATGTCTGTTCAGACCTCCTACTTCGCACATCCAACCTAAGTAGTTTGCAAGCTTTTTAAAAAAGGAGTACAACCATATTTTGTTGATTTTAATCACCCCCAGAGAGGTTATTGTGAAATATTGTTCATTTTATTAACAGATAATTTTGCACTCAATATTTCTAGAGTTAAAGCAAGGTTTATTGCTTTGGTTTCCTACATGTGGGACGCTCACAGCCACACACACCCAGTTTATCCTTTACTTCAACATCTGACCTTGTTGATTCTTCATTTAAAATAATTCTTATATAATTTAACTTTTCTACCTATTGTCTCAGAGCTTCAGCTTAGATCATCACCATTTTCTACCTGAAATATTGTAATGTTTAACTTCTTGACTATAGATTCAACCCTTTTTGGTCCACTTGTACTCTGAGGCATACTAATAATGGCCAAAACTACTAGATACTCATCCAAACCCACTTTGTTCTCTTCTCCCCGGATGTACAATCAGACTAGATTTTTCAGGCTCCTCCAGGAGAGGAGCTGCAAAACCACCTGGTCCTCCCACTCCCACATTCAACAATGCATGCTAACAGACCCCTTCAGAAAATTGTGTTTATCTTATTATCAAAGCACTAATGGATCAAAGCACTCGGATGACATTTCTTTGATTTTGTCTGCTACCCACGATGTCAAGGGGAAGTATTTGGCCTCTTGTGTCCCTGAAAAACTCTTCAGCCTTGTCACACTCAGAGCACAAACACTTTCCAGGAACAAGGATTTTAGTGGCTCACCATTGCCCGGAACTCTGGTTAATTCCAGTGAACTCAAGGCTCCCACCGTGTCTCGCATTCATGCAGACACATTTCCTGGCTCCTCTCCCTGTAGCATATGGTTCTTTTACCTCTCTCCTCAATGTTTCAGCAGAAGTCGTCTCTCCTGTGGTGACACCTTAGTCCCTAACGTTATGGATTGTGAAGTCTTGTGCTCAGAAACTTCTCTGCTCTGGTTCCCTGTGTTTTTAGTTCTCACATAGATTATACCCTCCACTTCTCACCTGGTGCAGCTTATTCTTACATTTATTAACTCTTTTTAAAATCAACTTGCACCTTGTCCTCTTGGTTTGCTTTGTTTTAGGTGTGGTTGTTAGTAACTGTGAGTTTGCTGTCCTTTCACTGTTCATATTTTTCATCTTCTTTTTCTAATATAAATCCCTTTAACATTTCATATAATAAGGGCTTAGTGATGATGAACTCCTTAAATTTGATCTTATCTGAGAAGCACTTTATCTGTCCTTCCATTCTAAATGAAAGCTTTGCTGGATAAAGCAATCTTGGCTGTAGGTCTTTGGATTTCATGACTTGGAATACTTCTTTCCAGCCCCTTCTTGCCTGTAAGGTCTCTTTTGAGAAATCAGCTGACAGTCTGATGGGAACTCCTTTGCACGTGACTGTCCCCTTATCTCTTGCTGCTTCTAGGATTCTCTCCTTCATTTTAATCTTGGCTAATGTAATTGTGAGGTGCCTTGGTGTGCTCCTTCTTGGGTCCAACTTCTTTGGCACTCTCTGAGCTTCCTGGATTTCCTGGAAGTCTATTTCCTTTGCCAGACTGAGGAAGTTCTCCTTTATTATTTGTTCAAATAAGTTTTCCACTCGTGGCTGTGTCTTTTCCCCTTCTGATACCCCTATAATTCGAACGTTGGAACGTTTAAAGATGTCCTGGAGGTTCCTAAGCCTCTCCTCTTTTTTTTTTGAATTCTTGTTACTTCGCATTTTTCTGTTTGGTCATTTCTTCCTTCCTTCTGGTCCACTCCCTTGATTTGAGTCCCAGTTTCTTTTCCATCACTATTGGTTTCCTGTGCACTTCCCTTCATTTCAATGAGTTTAACCTTCATATGTTCCTCTAATTTGTGACTAAAATCAACCAGTTCTGTGAGCATCCTGATCACCAGTGATCAGGAGGGGAACCACAGAAATGGAGATCACATGGAGAGTTAGCAACAGGGGAGTGGGAGGAGGAGAAGGGGGGAGAAGGTACAGAAAATAGCATAGACAGTAGGTAGAAAATAGGGGGGAGGGCAAGAATAGTAGGGAAAATATAGAATCTAAAGAACTTGAGACACGTGGTCATAAACTAAAGGGGGGAATGGTGGGGGAGGGGGTGTGTGGGGTAAAGGGGAATGAAGGGGGGGATAGAACAACTGTAATGGTATAATCAATAAAATATATTTTAAAAGATATTTTAAAAAATAAAATAAAATAAAATTTCTAAGTTAATTTTATCAATCAATCAATCAATAAAATCAACTTGCAGTTATCCTTGCACCAGATTGTCATGCAAATGTTGCTTTGTTCATCAGTCATTTCATACATCCAAATACCTATGTTTGCATTAAACAAAAAGTTGCTTATTTCTGTCACCAAAAAATAGGTATTTGAATTTATATCAGCTATATTAATTTTCAGTATTTTACGAATCATGCTCAAACTAAAAAATTTTCACAATAACCACAAACTTCTTTTCCAGGCTGATTTCCCATTCTGTGTGTTTTCTCCACTATTCCTTTGTTTTAAGTTAACATCTCTTCTTTTGTTTATTGGCCATGCCTTTTTCCTCTCCTATGACTTGTCTATTCTAACCTTGTGCCCACTATTTCCTTCTGTATTTTTGGTCCTCTTCTTCTCAGTGTGAGATTCATATGCATTCTGAATACTAGTGCTTTGTTGATTAGCTGTGTAGCAAGAACTTCTTTTCCGTCTATGACTTGTCTTTCTCCTTCCCATATAGTGTCTTTTTCATACAAATGTTTTAAATTTAAAATAGTCAAAATGTAAGACATTTTCCTTGTATTTTGTGGGTTTTGTGTTAGCTTAAAAATTAATTACTTTTCTGATATCATAAACACACTCCTCTAAAAATTCTTCAGTGTTGTGGAGATACAGTTTTCATAGAACATTGTATAAGTTTAAGTAGTATAGTGTGTTGATTTGACATGCTTATGGTATGCTCCTCTAAATTGTTTGGAGCTTTGCTTTTCACAATTATTCTTTAGGAATTATTTCCTGTACACATGTATCCACTGTTCCAACACTGTTTACTATGGCCACTCCATCCTTTCTCTGCTCATTTCAAACCAACACATGTCATATACCTTCAGCTAGTAAATGCTTGATCTGTGTCTGAACTCATAAGTCTGTTAATAGGTATATTCTTCATTTCTGACATCAGTACTACTCCACTGTTTGAATTACCATAGTAAATCATATTGATAGCTAATGAGACCATTTCTTTCTCCTTGTTCTCTATCTTCAAATCACCTTAGCTCTTTATGTTTCCTCATTCTTTGCATGCTAAACTCCAGGTTTAAAAGAAATCTGTTGATTAGGGTTACATGAAATTCATAGACTATTTGGAAGAGACAGATAATTTTACCACCCCGAGTCTTGCCATTAACATTGCTTACCTCTTCATTTTTTTAGCTAATCTTTTTTTGTCCTTCCTCCTCTCCAAGATCAGCAGGCTTATACTATTGTACATGCAGAAGCACACATACACATGCACACACACCATTCCTTTAAGAGGTGGAGAGCTCATAACTGAGATCACCAAGTCAAAACTACCCCTTCCTCAAGCTGTTCTTATGAGTAAGGGTGTCAAAATAAGCACTGTCCATTGTCACAATGGGAGGTCTCTCTCTCTCTCTCTCTCCCCCTTCTCCCCCTGCCCCCCTTTCCTTTTGGTTTTGTTCATCCAATTGTGAGACCTTGGGCTCTGGAAACAAGGTCTGAGTCCTAGTGTTGCCAGTCCTTCTCTGCGTGACCTGAAGCAATTCAATTCACCATTTTTTAATCTTTTAAAATGACAAAATAATTCAAAATAATTCTACTTACCTCTTAGGGTTTGTGAGGGTTAAAGGAGATAATGTATACCTGTAGTTGCCGGCTACCTGTCCCTTGATATCACTGTCTTAGAGACTTTGTTCTTCAGGGTCTACAGCCCCTGCAGGGGGAGTCACCCGAAATGCTGTCAGAAATGGTCCTGATCCTGCCTCTACTTCTCTTCCACAAATGGGAAGTTTACAGCCAGCTGACTAGCACCTGTTAGCATTCCTCCTGGGTGGAAGGCATACTGAAGGAAGTTCCAGTAGTAGGCTTGTAGCATGGGTCCTTTGGTCCTATGGCAAAGGAGATAAGATTAGGATGGTTTAGAAAGAGGAACCCCAACTCCACAGTTGGGGTGGAGCAGAAGGGGTGCAAAGAGCTGTCTTGGACAAAGCCTGCCAGTGTGGATTCCAGTTTCCTCCTCAAGGAACCCGGGTGGTCACAGCATAGAGGAGATTTGGAATTGTTCACCAGGTTATAAAGCCTCCTGAACTGTGATTCCCACAGGTCTTTTTTCCGGCCATAAAGTACTTGTTGAAGCTCATTACATGCCTATTGCTGTCCCAGGGGGCATACAGTGGTTCTCAAGAGTAATAGTTTCCAGAGTTCTCTTCTAGAATAAGGATGGGCAAGAGGGTTTCTGAGGTACTGTGCCTCCAGGGTTCACACTCCAGGCTGACCCATTCTAGTCTCTTTGCTGGAATGTGGGCCCCTCTCCTCTACTGTTCAGTACAAACTGGAACTACCCCATGGGATACAAGGTCTGTGGTACAATTTTACTCCTAGTCATACTTGTAGCCTTCACTGAAGCCTTTGTAGTATTAAGTGCCAGGATTCTTCCTGAGAAGTTTAGCCCATGAGTTGCTTAGGACACCTCATCTATGGACCCTCACCCCTGACCCCCACCCAGCCTAACTGATCCATAGGCACCACCAGAACTCATCCACTCTCACTGGCCAACTCCCTTCATGCCACCTTATGGAAGGTGAGTCTGAGCCTTTAAATAGCTTGTGAGGATGTGTGGAAAGCCTGCTCAACTCTACAAGTTTGGGAGAAAGCACACATTTTAGGGCATTGCCTGGGGAAAACAAACTGGAGACTCTCAGCCCCTGCTCAGACTTTGCAGGACTGAGAGAAGGCATGCAAACTTTTATTACGCTATTACAGTTGTCACATTTTCCTCCCTTTATTCCCCTCTGCCCTGCACACCCCTTCCCACTCACATTCCTCCTTTTAGCGCATGCCCATGGGTCATACATATAAGTTCTTTGGCTTCTACATTTCCTATACTACTCTTAACCTCCCCCCTGTCTATTTTCTACCTATCATTTATGCTACTTATTCTCTGCACCATTCCCCTCCCTCCCCCTCTTCCTCCCCTGCTGATAACCCTCCACAAGATCTCCATTTCTGTGATTATCTTCCTGTTCTTTTGTTTGTTTTTTGTTTTTGTTTTTGGTGTGGCTGTTAGTAAGTATGAGTTTATTGTCATTTTGCTGTTCATATTTTTATCTTCTTCTTCTTAGATCAGTCCCTTTAACATTTCATATAATAAGGGCTTGGTGATGATGAACTCCTTGAACTTGACCTTATCTGAGAAGCACTTTATCTGTCCTTCCATTCTAAATGAAAGCTGTGCTAGATAGAGCAATCTTGGATGTAGGTCCTTGCCTGTCATGACTTAGAATACTTCTTTCCAGCCCCTTATAGCCTTCAAAGGTTCTTTTGAGAAATAACCTGACAACCTTATTGGCACTCTTTTGTAGATAACTGTCTCCTTTTCTCTTGCTGCTTCTAAGATTCTGTCCTTATCTTTAATCTTGAGTAATTTAAGTGGGGTGTGTCTTGGTGTGTTCCTCCTTGGGTCCAACTTCTTTGGGACTCTGAGATTCCTAGACTTCCTGGAAGTCTACTTGCTTTGCCAGGTTGGGGAAGTTCTCTTTCATTATTTGTTCAAGTAAGTTTTCCATTTCTTGTTTTTCCTGTTCTCCTACTGGCACCCCTAGCATTCAGATATAGGAGCCTTTCAAGTTGTCCCACAGGGTTGTAAACCTCTCCTCATTTTTTTGAATTCTTGTTTCTTCATTCTGTTCTGATTAATTGTTTGATTTGAGTCCTAATTTCCTTCCTGTCACTGTTCATTCCCTGTGCATTTGCATTTATTTCACTTTTTATAGCCTTCACTTTTTCCTCTCTTTTGTGACCATGCTTAACCCAATTCTTTGAGCATCCTGATTACCAGTGTTTTGAACTGTGAATCTGATAGGTTGGCTGACCCTTTGTCACATAGTTGTGTTTTTTTCTGGAGCTTTGATCTGTTCTTTCATTTGGGCCATACTTTTTTTTTTGTCTTGGTGTGCCTGTTATGTAGTAAGGGGCAGAGCTTCAGGTGTTCACCAGGGCGGGGCAACCCACATCTTGTAGTTGTGAAGCTATGTGTTGGGGAGGGGTCTGAGAGGGAACACAATGATGCTTACTCTGTTCTCAGCAGGTTTTTAGCCACTTCCCCTGCTACTTCCAATTAAATCGGGCTCTTCTGATACCAATACCCTGGTGGGTGAGCTTGTGTATGTTCTAGGACCCTGTTGGTCTCTTCAAGGAACTGTCCTGTGCAACTGGGAGTTTCTCCCACTGCCGTCTCAACCCCACAGGTGTTTTGTTTTAAAGATTTTATTTATTTATTTTGAGAGAGGGGAAGGGAGGCAGAAAGAGAGAGAGAGAAACATCAATATGTGGTTGCCTCTCATGAGGCCCCTACTGGGGACCTGGCCTGCAACCTAGGCATGTGCCCTGACTGAGAATGAAACCAATAACTCTTTGGTTCACAGGCTGGTGCTCAATCCACTGAACCACATCATCCAGGGCCCCCAACAGGTGTTTTCAATCAGAGGTTTGAAGCTTTATTTCTCCACACTGAAACTGTGGGTTGCATGGTCTGTCTCATTCCCCAGTTGTTCCTCCCAGCTTATCTGCACATGAATGTGAGACCACCCAATCCACAATTTGATGCTTTGCCTGGTCTGCCAGCCGCCACTTTGTCCTCCAGCCACAAGAAGGAATGCAATCTTAAGAAGTCACTCCCCACAAGGGAACAGGAATCATGGAGTGGGCGTATCATGCCACCTTATGGAAGGTGTATCTATAGAAAAAGTTCAAGAGAGCTTTAGAGTTGCTAGTGGACTGAGTAATGGATATATTTCTCTCCCAAAGCCAGTCAGTAAAAACTGGAGAAGATGGCTCCATTTTCAAATGTGAAGACAACAACTCAAAAATTCAAGAACACAAAAACTGAGAAAGCATAATGCCACCAAAGGAATACAATAATTTTTTAGTGACTGACCCCAGAGAAATAGAAACCTAGGCACTGAATGACAAAGAATTCAAGATAATTATTTTAAGACACCCAGCAAGCTAGAATAGAAAATAGATTAAAAAAAAAAACAAAATCGGAAACACAATATGTGAACAAAACAAGTCCAACAGAGATAGAAATCATAGAAAAGAATGAAACAAATTCTGGAGCTGAAGAATACTAAGACTGAAATGATAAATGTACTAGACTTTTAACAAATGCCATAGGGAGTTCTTCAAGTTGAAACAAAAGGATGTTAATTTTTAATGTGAAATACCATATTATCTCACCTTTAATAGGAACCTAAACAACAAAACAAACTAATAAGCAAAATATAACCAAAGACACTGAAATAGAGAACAGGCTGACAGTGACCAGAGGGGGGAAATTTTAGGGGAGAAGGGGAGGGGTTTACAGGAACAAGTATAAAGGACACATGGACAAAAACAAGGGGGAGTGGAAATGGGAGGAAGGTGGGGAACAATGGGAGGGTGGGCTGGGATGGGAATAAAAGACAGAAAACTGTACTCGAATAACAATTAAATTTAAAAAATGTAGAAGAAAGTAATTTCAATCCATTTTATGAAGCCAGAATTACTCCAATAAAACAATAATATTACAACCTCCCCCCCCCCCAGAAAACATAAGCTAGTCAATACTATTGTATTTACTACCTTTGTATGGTGACAGATGGTTACTAGACATATCAGGCTGATCATATTGTAAGGTATATAAATGTAGGATCACTATGTCGTACACCTGAAACTAATATAATGTTACACATCAACTATAATTTAACAATAGTTACAAAGACAGAGTGACTGAATGGTAAAAAAATAAACCAATATGTTCCCTACAAGAGACTCACTTCAAGGACATACATCAACTCAAAGTGAAGGGATGAAAAAAATATTTTATGCAAGCGAAACCCAAAAGAGCAGGGCTCAACACATACAAATCAATAAATGTAATGCACCACATAATAGAATGAAAGAAAAATTATATGATTATCTCAGTGCACTCAGAAAAAGCATTTGGCAGAATAAAACAGTATTTTTCCTAATATTTAACTAGCCATGCATTCTTGTAATAATCCCCATGTGGTGAAGGTAGAGAGCCCTTTTAATGTTTTGTTGGTGTCTGCTTATATGTTTCTGGGAACTTTGGAAGCAATACTCACAAGTGAGTTTCCTTTGTGGTTTTAGTTCTGTGAAATATTTATCAGGCTTTAAAATTAATAGTACAATTGCTTTATAAAATTATTTTGGAAGTTCTTCTTTCCTGTCTATAATTTGAGCAATTGTCCTCAGAGGACATCTGGTTTTCATCTTCTCTTCAGGGTAGGGAAGGCATGGTTTTAGAGAAAAACAATCTTTCTTCTACTTTGGTTCCTGCCAAACCCCATGGCCCAGTGACACAGCACTTAACCATTTCCATGACTTCCTGGGAAACCAGAGACATGAACGAAGTCTGACAGCTGTGATTTATGTTACTGTCATTTCCTCCTTGTGAAGTTCCTTGGCATCTTCTTTGGTGGGACTGGGTATATTTGGGTGGACCACACGATAGTGATGAGAATGGGAACTGAGACCAGAAGTTGTCAGTTCATTTTCTTGCTTTACAGTTTGATGACTTTCTATGGGAATCCATGTTTCCCACCTCTGTTCTGTAACTCAACTATTATCATGCTGGAGTGTTCTCTCTGCCTCCCAAAATTCTAGCCATGTCTCCCACCAGTGTGCACCTTCTGACTGACTTAGACATTGTTGCTCATTCCTTTATATCTCCTCCATGGGCTCGCTGTTGAGTCAGGAGAATGTAGTTGGTATGAGGGAAACTGGACTCAAGTCTTCACCTATTTTCTAATGCAAGACATCGAATAAGTCACTTCATCTTTTGGGGATTTGGTTTCCTCATCTGTAACAGAGGGCTATTATTATGTATATTATAAGGCTATTTTGAAAATTTAAAAAGACAGTAATACATGTGATGGAATAAAAGTACATAAGCACTTGGTATATTTGACATTTAATGAAATACTCTCTCTGGTCTACAGCCATACCACCCTGAATGCGTCCGATCTCATCTAAAATACTCTCTCTGGAAGTATATGGCACATTTTGAACTATGTGGCACCTGGCACTTTTCCTTTGTGTCAACTATTGTTGCATTTATTTTTTAATTATTTAACTTATTTTAATTTTAAAAATTATTTCAATGACAGTTTACATTCAATATTGTTTTGTTTGAGTTTTGGGTTTATAGTATAGTGCTTAGACACTCATATACTTTATAAAATGGTTCCCCCGATATTTCCAGCATCCACCTGGTACCATAGATAGTTATGACAATATTATTGACCGCATGCCTTATGCTTTACTTTACATCCCTGTGACTATTCTGCAACTACAAATCTATACTTCTTAATCACTTCACTTTTTCATTTAGGCTCTCAAACTCCCCACCCTTCTGGCAGTCATCAGTCTGTTCTCTATGTCTGTGAGTCTGTTTATTGTTTCATTAAAAGAAAAACTAATGTTTGCAAGCATACTCAGTAGTAGTATGACAACATGCCGAAAGTATCCCAGGCCATGTGCTTTGACTGACAGAAAACTAAGAGAGACTCATAGGTCGATTTGTGTGGACATCAACTTGAGTTTGTATAAGTTTCTTTCTTCCCCAACTGGAATTTTCATTCTCCACTATGACTCTCTTTCTTGAAATTTAGTCATTATATCAGAGTCTTTTACACTATTTTATTTATTTTTGAACTTTATCAACTACAGTTTGCTTTATACTCTGCTAATATTTTAAATCCTCACCTGAGGATATGTTTATTTATATTAGAGACAGAGGAAGGGAAAGAGAGAGTGAAAGAAACCTCGATGTGAGAAACATTGATTGGTTGTCTCCTGTATGCACCCTGACAGTGGATGGAACCCACAACCTTGGTATGTGCTTTGACCAGGAATTAAACCCACAACCTTTTTTCTTTTGATGTTCAGGATGACACTCCAACCAACTGGGCCACCAGGCTAGAACTACTCTGCTAATTTTGCTGCAAAGTTTCATATCTTCCTTGGATAATTTATTGAATACTTCCATTAGAGTGTCCCACTAGACCCCTTTAAAATTGGCCCAAAATGGAACTAATTTCTCTTAAGTTACTCTCTTTTTACTAATTTGAATAAAGGTATCCTTTATTATCCTAAAATTGCTACATTCTATTATTTCTATTTCCACATTACTTTTGCCTCTGGATTTCTTGTCTATATATTCACTCTTCCATTCCAGATTGCTCTGAGATGCCTAGTTAAACTCCTGGTCTCACCATTCCCTACTCTTCCCTTACTGCTCTCTCCCCTACCTAGCCCTTCTTAAAGAAAAACTTTCATCACTGTTTCATGCAGAACCCTGTATCTCATTGTTTTACTGATTAACAAGCTTCTGTCTATTTACCTATCTAATATCTATTTATTTATTCATTCATAATGGAAGATATTATGAACATCGTTGATCGACTACCCAACCTTAAAATCAAGACTTCAGTTATGGCCTACATGGTGCTGAACTTCCATTACCTTGAGTCCCCACTCTTGAACATCCTCTCGTCCTAAGTTTTGTACTGATGTTTTGTTTTCGTTTTTAATGCGCTTTTATTGCATCCATGTTTATTCCCACAAAGTGAATTTTTTGGTTATTTTACTTGCTTATAATCTTGTGAAAATTTTATCCATAGTAGCATTTTGAAACTTATATGTTTTCAGCATATATTATTATGATAAGAACAATCAAATTATAGCATGACTCAATCAAATTACCTTGGGCCATTCAGAAAAGAAAAGATTTCTGTATTGGCTGCAGTCACTGATCCCAATTAGATGGACATTGTGTTGATATTACACAAAGGGGTGTCAGGAGGGCCATGTCTACAACAATGTCTGGGGTCATTTCTATTTCTATGCCCAGCAGTAAAGATGAATAGAAACTACATCAACCATAACAATAACAAAAAGAGGCAGTACTATGTGGCCTCCCCTCGTCTGAACTCCATGGTTGTGGTAACACCACCTTTTCTCTTCAGTTCTCCTAGTCCCAGTGAAAGTAAGTTCTTCTTGAAGTTAACTTTTAAGTTACATCAGTGTTTATGTTTTATCACCTTTAGTTGCTTTCAGAATACACCTATGCATCTAATTTTCTGTTTTAATTTTTCTTTGTTTAAACATTATGCATATGAATTCTGATTGGCTCCTGGGTGAATTTATGACACACCACATACATATGATGGGTGAGAAATAAAGTCAAAGCTGATTGCATCTAATCATTATCAGATTACACTTATTCATTCCACCTCCACCAACAGTTATGTTCCTTAATGACAAACCTTGGGAAAAGTAGAGTGATATGTTAAGACAGTCCTTTCCCTCAGGTTTGTGTGAAAAGTAAAGATGATTAGACATAAAAGACTAAAAATGACTTTTGAATGGTGATTTATAGCCTCCAAAGCCTGAAGTACTGTGATCCTCAACCTATGACAGAGACAAGCCAGGCATTATTTTTATCATGGAGATTTGGACAGCAAGACTCCAAAATTCTCAACTTTGCTCTGCTAATTAGTAACAAAGCTGGGACAGATCCCAATATTCCTTGTCTACCACTCTGCCAAAAGGAGCAATAATGTGTACAAACTGATAATCTCAATACAACGTCTTGTTGAACTGCTATAAAATTCCAGAGAAGAGGAATGTAGTAGCTGTAAAGAAGAAAGGTGGCTTATCAGGTAGGGAAGACATTGGGGATGGATTTCCAAGTGCATTTTAATTAGTGACTGCAGTGTATGAACTCGTATTGCTTACAAGGAGATTCTCTTGCTGAAGAGTTTCCCCAGGGCAGCCTTCATGTCCCAATTTCTCAGACTATAGATGAAAGGATTTAACATTGGGGTTACTGCGATGTACATCACAGTTATCACAGCATCTTTGGGGCTATAACTGGTCAGAGGGCAGAAGTACATGACTGTCCCATAATACAAAGAAACCACTGTGAGGTGGGAGCCACAGGTAGAGAAGGCTCTGAGCACACCCTTGGTGGATGGGACACGTAAGACTGTGGTGAAGATCTTAACATAGGAGATGATTATACATAGCAATGGCACAGAGAAAGCAACCTCAAGGTACCTCATCTTCACATTA
Source organism: Sturnira hondurensis (assembly GCF_014824575.4). Lineage (NCBI taxonomy): Eukaryota > Metazoa > Chordata > Mammalia > Chiroptera > Phyllostomidae > Sturnira > Sturnira hondurensis. The sequence continues at coordinate 20,700,287 of NW_028091359.1, forward strand.
AAGTGGATGTCAGAAGAGGACAGCTTGAGCTGTCACAGTAGAAATTGGCCACTTCTTGGTTGTCACAGAAAGACAGAGTAGCTGTGAGCAGAGTCTGGGGGAAGGCACTGATGTCTCTAATCACCGAAGACCCAACAACTAACAAGACACAAATTCGTGGGCTTATTGTTGTGTAATGAAGTGGGCAGCTGATGGCCACTGTGTGATCACATTCCATCACAGCCATGACGTAGCTATCTGTATTACCCAAGGTAATCATGAAATACATCTGTGTTAAACAACCCCAAAGGAGATGGCTTTGGTGCCCAAGAGATATTTGGCTAGCATCTTAGAGATGGTTACAGAAGAAAAGAAGATGTTAACCAAGGAGAGGTTAGCAATAAGGAACACATTAGGTTGTGAAGTCGAATGGCCAAGATTATGAACAAGTTTCCAATAATTTTAATGGACTAAGTGAAGAGGAAGAGGATGAGAGCAAACCTTCCTGTTCCTGCTGTCTGCTAACTCCCAGGAGGATAAAATCCAGGGTAGATGACCTGTTGTCTTCTCCCATGGATTCTTCAGCAGGAAAAGGGAGAGGAATCCAAATTTATTAATGGAGTTACTCTGTGTAATAATCATCCTCAACCACCTCTTCTGACTCCTTTATTTACTGTGTCTAAACCGGGGTGACTAAATTCAGAAATAGGCAAATATGTTGGCTTGTGGGGTGGGGTGGGAGGGAGAATTCCTTTTGGTCAGTAGAACTACTTGACAGTTGGCCCTGGACACTCCTGTACAAGTAATAAGTGATCTTGAATCAGTGGTGCCCATCTTCCCAACCCAGGACTATCATCCAACCACTTGGGGTCTAGATGCTTTGATAGAACTCGCAGAAAAAGTATAAATATGTAAAAATACAGTTCTTTTGCCTATTTGTTTATATATAGCATAGTCTCTCCTCTCAAGGACCTTACATCTTAATGAAGAAGTCAGAATCACATGCTAATTTTATTACACATGAAAAGGAAAGAACATTATTTTGGACTCTTTGAAAAACCATTCCAGGGTAAAGAAAGATCAGTGAGCACCCAGGACAAGTAGAAATTTTTCCACTGACCAAACTCCAAATGAGCCCAGAACCAGCAGGTAACAGGCGTCTAACTGGCATTGAAAGGTTGTAATTTGCAAAGACCACTGGGTTAGGCGATGGCAAAGTAAGACCAGTGGATTTACTTCCCTGCTATTTCACTTTTTAAACTAGACATTTACCTTTTTTTCTCTCTTTTAAAAAAATTCTTGTTCAAGTACAATTTTCTGTCTTGTATTCCCAGCTCTTCTCCCTGCCACAGTGTTCCCCACCTCCCTCCCATTTCTGCCTCCCACCTTAGTTATTGTCCATGTGTCCTTTATACTTGTTCATGTAAGTCCTTCCCCCTGTGATTCTCTCCCCTCTTCCCTCTGGACCCTGTCAGCATGTTCTGTATTTCAGTGTCTTTGGTCATATTTTCCTTGCTTGTTTATTTTGTTGTTTAGATTCCTATTAACGGGGATATCATATGGTATTTGTCTTTCACCACCTGGCTTATTTCACTCAGCATAAAGCTTTCTAGTTCCATCCATGATGTTGCAAAGGTTAGGAGCTCCTTCTTCCTTTCTGCAGCATAGAATTCCATTGTGGAAATGTACCATAGCTTTTGGATCCAGTCATTTACCGATGGGCATCTAGGTTGCCTCCAACTCTTGGCTATCATAAATTGTGCAGCTATGAACATCGGGGTGCATAGGTTCTTTTGGATTGGTGCTTCAGGATTCTTAGGATATACTTCTAACAGTGGAACTGCTGGATCAAAAGGCACTTTCATTTTTAGTTTTCTTAGAAAATTCCATACTGTTTTCCATAGTGGTTGTACCAGTCTGCAATCCCACCAACAGTGAACTAGGGTCCCCTTTTCCCCACAACCTCTCCAGCACTTGTTGTTTGTTTCTTTGTTTATCATAGCCATTCTGACTGGTGTTAAGTGGTATCTCATTGTGGTTTTAATTTGCATCTCTCTGATAGCTAGCGATATCGAGCATCTTTTCATGTGTCTCTGGATCCTCTGTATGTCCTCCTTGGAGAAATGCCTGTTTAAGTCCTCTGCACATTTTTTAATTGGGTTGCTTGTCTTCTTTGAGTGGAGTCGAGTGAGTTCTTTGTGTATTTTGGAGATGAAACCTTTGTCTGAGGTATCATTGGCAAATATGTTTTCCCAAACAGTTGCTTCTCATTGTATCTTGGCACTGTTTTCCTTAGCCATGCAGAAGCTTTCAATTTTGATGAGATCTCATTTGTTTATTCTTTCCTTTATATCCCTTGCTCTAGGGGATGTATCAGTAAAATACTGCTGCGTGGAATATCTGAGATTTTCTTACCAATGCTCTCCTCTAGGCCTTTAATGGTTTCCCGGCTTATATTTAAGTCTTTTATCCACCTTGAATTTATTTTGGTGTATGATGTAAGTTGGTGCTCAAGTTTCATTTTTTTTGCATGTAGCTGTCCAGTTCTCCCAACCCCATTTGTTGAATAGGCTATCTTTACTCCATTTTATGTTATTGCCCCCTTTGTCAAATATTAATTGACTGTAGAGAGTTGGGTTTATTTCTGGGCTCTCTGTTCTATTCCTTTGGTCTATGTGCCTGTTTTTGTGCCAGTACCAGGCTGTTTTGATTACAGTTGCCCTGTAATGCAGTTTGATATCACATATTGTAACCCCTCCTACTTTGTTCTTCTTTCTCAAAATTGCGGGTGCTATTCGGAGTCTTTTATGGTTCCATATAAATTTCTGAAGTGTTTGTTTTATGTCTGTAAAATATGCCATTGGTACTTTGATAGGTATTGCATTGAATCTGCAAATTGCTTTGGGTAGTATAGACATTTTGATGATGTTAATTCTTCCAATCCATGAACATGGTATATGTTTCCATTTGTTTGTGTCTTCCTTGATTTCTTTCTTCAGTGTTGTGTAGTTTTCTTTACACAGATCTTTTACCAACTGGTTAGGTTTATTCCCAGATATTTTATTTTTGTTTTTGCTATATCAAATGGGTTTTTTTATTTTATTTATTTATCTTAGAGAGGAAGAGAAGGACAGAAGGAGAGAAATATCAATGTATGGTTGCCTCTCGTGTGTCCCCTGCCACGAACTGGGAACTGGTCTGTAACCCAGGCATGTGCCCTGACTGGGAATCGAACCGAGATCATGTGGTTCACAGGCCCGCGCTCAATCCACTGAGCTACACCAGCCAGGCTCAAATGGAATTTTTTTCTTGATTTCTGCTTCTGCTGATTCATTGTTAGTATACAATAAGGCCTTTGATTTTTGGATATTGACCTTGTAACCCACTGTTTCGCCAAATTCACTTATTAGTTCCAGCAGGTTTTTGGTAGAGGCTATAGGCTCTTCCATGTACACTATCATGTAATCTGCAAACAATGCCAGTTTTGTTTCCTCCTTTCCGATTTGGATGCCTTTTATTTCCTTTTCTTGTCTGATCACTGTAGCTACAACTTCCAATACTAAATTGAATAGAAGTGGTGAAAGTGGACCACCTTGTCTTGTTCCTGATCTTAGTGGAAAAGCTTTTAGTTTTTGCCCATTGAGTATGATATTGGCTGTAGGTCTCTCATATATGGTCTTTATGATGTTCAGGAATGCTCCCTCTATTCCCACTTTGCTGAGTGTTTTTCATATGAATCGGTGCTTTAACTTATCAAATGCTTTTTCCACATATATTGATACAATCATGTGATATTTGTGTTTGCTTTTGTTTATGTGATGTATTACACTTGCTGATTTGTGAACAGCGAACCATCATTGCATCCCTGGGATGAATCCCACTTGGTCATGGTGTATGCTCTTTTTAATGTGTTGTTGGATGCAGTTTCCTGATATTTTATTGAGGATATTAGTGTCTATGTTCATCAGCCATATTGGCCTGAAGTTTTCTCTTTGTTGTGTCTCTATCTGGCTTTGGAATTAGGATGATGCTGGCTTCATAAAAAGAGTGTGGGAGTTTCCCATAATTTTGGATTTTTTGGAATAGTCTGTGAAGAATAGAGGTTAGCTCTTCCTTAAATGCTTTGTAGGATTCTCGTGTGAAACAATCTGGTCCAGGGCTTTTGTGTGATGGGAGTTTTTTGATTACTTCTTCAATTTCACCTGCTCTTATTGATCTGTTCAGGTTTTCTGCTTCTTTTTCATTGAGTTTTGGAAGATTATATTTTTCTAGAAATGTGTCCATTTCACCTAGGTTTTCAAATTTCTTCATAGTAATTTCTTACAATCCTTTCTATTTCTGTGGTATCAGTTGTAATCTCTCCTCTTTCATTTCTGATTGTGTTTATTTGACCTTCTTTTCTTGATGAGCCTACTTAAAGGCTTGTCTATTTTGTTTATCTTTTCAAAAAAACCAGCTCCTGGATTCATTGATCTTTAGAATTGTGCTTTTAGTCTCTTTGTCATTGAATACTGCTCTGATCTTGGTTACTTCCTTCCTTCTACTTACTCTAGGCTGTCTTTGTTGTTGTTCCTCAAGTTCTTGGATGCGTCGGGTTAGGTTGTTTGTTTGAAATGTTTCTACCTTCTTTAGGTAAGCCTGTATTGCTATGAACTTTCCTCTCAGGACTGCCTTCACTGTGTCCCGTAGGTTTTGGGTTGTTGTAAGTTCATTTTCATTTGTTTCCAGAAGCTTTCTGATTTCTTCCCTAATTTCAGTCTTGACCCATTTGTTGTTTATTAGCATACCATTCAGACTCCATGATTTTGGGTGTTTTGGGTTTTTTCCTGTGGGGTTGGTTTCCAATTTCAGTCTTTTGTGATCAGAGAAAATGCTTGGTATTATTTCTATTTTCCTGAATTTATTGAGACTCCTTTTGTGTCCTATCATGTGAGCTATCTTTGAAAATGTTCCATGTGCATTTGAAAAGAAAGTGTATTTAGCTTCTTTGGGATGGAGGGCTGTATATATATCAATTAGGTCCATTTCATTTAGGGTGTCATTTAATGCTGCAATATCTTTGTTGATATTTTGTTTGGAAGATTTGTCCATTTTAGACAGTGGGGTGTTAAAATCCCCTACTATAATTGTGTTGCTGTCAATATCTTTCTTGAGGTCCTCCAGAATTTTCTTTATATATTTGGGTGCTCGTATGTTGGATGCATATATATTTACGATGTTAATGTCTTCTTGGTGGATTCTCACCTTGAGTGTTATGAAGTGACCTTCTGGGTCTCTCTTTATAGCCCTTTTTTTGAAGTCTATTTTGTCTGATATGAGAATTGCTACCCCTGCTTTTTTTTTCTTGATCATTTGCTTGGAAAATTTGTTTCCATCCTTTCACTTTGAGTCCGTGGTGGTCTTTTGACCTGAGGTGGGTCTCTTGTAGGCAGCATATGTCAGAGTCATGCTTTCTTATCCATTCAGCTCTTCTATGTCTTTTGATTGGAGCATTTAATCCATTTACATTTAAGGTTATTATTGAAAGGTACTTATTCATTGCCATTTGTGTACCTGTGTTCTTCCCTGTCTCTCTTTTTTCCTTCCTTTCCTAAAGCAGCCCTTTTAATAATTCTTGTAGAGCTGTTTTGGTGGAGGCATATTCTTTTAGACTTCTTTTGTCTTGGAAGCTCTTTATTTGGCCTTCTATCTTGATTGAGAGCCTTGCTGGGTACAATATCTTTGGTTGTAGGCCTCTGTTTCTCATTACTTGGAATATTTCTTGCCATTCTCTTCTTGCTTGGAATGTTTCCATTGAAAATTCATTAGCCAACCTTATTGGGACCCCCTTGTATGTTACTTCCTTTTTCTCCCTTGCTGCCTTTAGGATTTTCTCTTTGTCTTGGAGGTTTGCCATTTTAATGATGATGTGTCTTGCAGTAGGCCTCTTTGGGTTACACCTGATTGGGACTCTCTGCAACTCCTAGATTCGTGTGACTTTATCTCTCAACAACATAGGAAAATTTTCCATAATTACTCTTTCAAGTAGGTTTTCTATCCCTTGTTCTTCTTCTTCTCCTTCTTGTATTCCTATTATTCGGATATTAATACATTTCATATTATCTTGCATTTCTCTTAAACTTTCCTCATTCTTTCTGAGTCTCTTTTCCATTACTTGGTCAGACTGTGCGATTCTTTCTGCCCTGTCCTCTAGCTCACTTATGGAGTCTTCCACCTCATCGATCCTACTCTTCATACCTTCTACTGTGTTCTTCAGTTCAGAAATTTTATTCTTCATTTCCTCTTGGCCTTTACTGATGGTTTCTATTTCCTTTTTCATGTTGGTATAATTTGTAGAGAGTTCATTGTATCTCCCCTGTAGTTTCTGGTAGCTCGTTGTAAGCTCTTTGAATTTCCTGATAACCAGTGCTTTGAATTCAATATCTGATAGTTGGCTTGCCTCTATTTCATCTAACATTCTTTCTGAGACTCCCTCCTTTTCTTTCATTTGGGGATTGTTTCTTTGTCTCCACATTGTTTGTGTTGCTCTTTTTTTTGGCTTCAGCTTCTTAAAGTGATCTGTTCTAGGTTCCCTGGGTTTATGGTGTGAACTTCTGTGGTAAGATGCCTGTGAGATTCAGTGGTGCAGTCTCCTGCAGGTATCTTGGTGTTCTCCACTTTCACCTACTCCTCTTGTTGGTTTCCAGCTGGTCAAACCTTTTCTTCTGGTCTCCCTAGCTGCAGCAGTCTGAGGGGCTACTAGTGTGGCCTTTCTCTTATCTCAGTGAACTTAGCTAGTCTCGCCAGTGCCCTCCCAATATCCAGACTGGCGCCACTCTCCCATGCCCTGCTGAGAGCATGTTTTTCCCCAGGCTTCCCAGCTCTGGCTTGGCATGAGGGCACGCACTCCCAGCCAGGCTTTCCTGGTCTCACAGGCTTGGGCTTGGACCTTTCCCAGTGTTGTGGCTGTACACACTGGGCTACTCACATTTCTTCCAAGCCGGCATCCCCAGCCTGACTCCTGGTGCTTCTCAGTCTGAGCCCAGCTGGGTAGGGATGTAGCTGGCGACTGGCGCTCTTTTAGGGGCCCTGCCAGTAGCCCAGAGCTCCCCGAGACTCTGGGAGTGTAGGCTCACGTCCCGAGCTCTCAGTTCCCAATGGTGCTCCATCAGGGCCCCTGCCAGTATCTCGCAGCTCCCCTAGGCTGTGTGAGCGCTGGCTGGAGTCCCCCGCTATCGGGAATGCGCACCACCGGGAATGCGCGCCACCGGGAATTCGCGCCACCGGGAATTCACGACACCGGGAATGCACGGGAATCCTATACCTCCAAGCTGGTAACAACACCGGACTCCCGGTGCTTCTCAGTCTGCGCCCGGCTGGGTAGGGAGGGAGCTGGTGACTGGTGCTCTTCCAGGCGCACTGTCAGTATCCCGAAGCTCCCCGAGACTGTGGAAGCACCGGCTCAGGCTACTGGGAATGCTGGGCTGCTCAGTTCCCCAAACTGGCAACCACAGCCTGACTCCACGGGTTATCAGAGCTCTCTGGTTTGCTTCCCAATGCCCACTTCTCTCTCTGCCACTACAGGCAAACCGATCTCTCCTGGTATTTTCCAATCTGCACCCTGCTGGTTAGAGGGGGTGCCGGTGACTAGTTCTCTCCCAGGGTTGTTGTTGTTGCCCTCCCTCGGCTCCCAGATATCAAGGCGGCCCTGCCAGGGCCCTAGCGCTGCCTGGCGGAGGGCCTGCAGCCTCTGTGCTGTTCCCTTGTACCTTGTTGATCTGAGGTCCGTGTCCTCTCCTCAACCTCTGATCATTCAGTGTCCACTATACTTCCTGGGATCCTGCTGTCCCAGTCCCTGTTGGGTGTTCTCGCTGTGCTCCTCTGCAGAGCAGCCTGGTTTTTCTCTGGCGCATGAAGGGAAGCGAAATCCTTTGTCCTACTCTGCCGCCATCTTCCTCCTGACCAGAAAACATACACGTTTTTATTAAAAAAATAAATAAACAGAAGGAACAAAAACAAACACTAAAGAAAACCAACAACACACAAAGGAAAAAAACCACAACAAGAAGAAAGGAATAAAGAAGAACTACAAAAGCAACCAAAAAACAATTAACAAGTGGCTTTCAGTACATACCTAGCACTTATTACTTTAAATGGCAATATCAAAAAATTTCAATCAAAAGACATAGGGTGGCTGAATGGATAAAAAGAAAACCCATCTATATGTTGCCAACAAGAGACTCCTTTCAGATTGAAAGACTTACACGCAGACTTAAAAGGAAGGGATGAATGAAATATATTTCATGGAAATAGAAATGAAAAGAAAGCTGGGCATCAATATTCCTGTCAGACAAAATGCAAGGCTTATCTGGAAAAAAAGAAAAAGAAAGGGCATCAAAACTGCTAAAGAGGTCAATCCAAGAAAAGGATATAACAATCATAAATATCTCTATATCCAACATAGAAGCACCTAAGTTCATAAAGCAAATATTCACAGACATAAGGGAGAAATGCCAGTAATACAATAATAACAATAGAAAATCAATAAGTAAACAATAACCTGAAACATCACAATAGGCCAGATAGACTTAACTAATTTGTAGAACATTTCTTTCAAAAAGACTTAATACATATTCTCTTCAAGTGCACATAGCCATTCATATATTTATGTACTTTAAAGAAAACAATTTAAATATCTAAAACTAGAAAAGTGTCTAAATAAATTACAACATATCTATACAGTAGAATAATACAAAGCCATTAAAATGATATATTTGAAGATTTTTTAATGATACGGGGAATACACAAAGACAAAGGTAAAATACAAAACTAATTTTATCTAGTTTCTATAAAAATTACATACACACAGAATAAAAACCTGGAAAGTTAAAAAAAAACATTCTCCAGGACAGATCACATATCAGGCCACAAAAAAGTCTCAGTAAATTCAAGAAGACTGAATTCACATCAAGCATCTGTCTGACCACAATGGTATGAAACTAGAAATCAACTATAGTAAATAAAATGGAAATAACACAAACAACATGGAAACTAAACAATGTGATACTAAATGACAAATAGATCAAAGAGAAAATCAGACAGAAAATGTAAAACTACCTCTTTGGTAGACAAATGAAAATGCAAAGAGACTTTTCCAGAATCTATGGGATACAGCCAAAGTGGTTCTAAGAGGGAAGTACAGAGCAATACAGGCCTACCTTAAGAAACAAAAAAACCTCTTAAATAAACAACCTAACTATGCACCTAAAGCAACTAGAAAAATAATAACAAACAAAGCTCAAAGAAAGTTGAAGGAAGAAAATAAAAAAGATTGAATAAGACAAACAAAATAGAGACCAAAACACAATAGAAAATATTTTGTTTTTTAATTTATTTTATTTAAATTTTTTTTAAAAATTTAATTCTTGTTCAAGTACAGTTTTCTGTCTTGTATTTCCAGCCCTGCCCCCCGAGTGCTCCTCAACTCCCTCCCATTTCTGCCCCCCACCTTAGTTATAAATAAATAGAAAATATTTTGAAGTAATAAACAAAATTGACAGACCTTAAATGAGACTCATTATAAAAAAAGAGAGAGGCCCAATAAATAAAATTAGAAACAAAAGAGAAGTTGCAGTTGACACCACAGAAAAACAAAGGATCGTAAAAGACTTCTATGAATGATTATATGCTAACAAATTGGACAACCTAGGAGAAATATAAATTTCTAGAGACATACAATCTTCCAAGATTAATCCAGGAAGAAATAGAAAATCTGAATGGACTGATTACTAAAAATGAAATTGAAGTAGTAATCAAAAATTTCCAAACAAATAAAACTCCAGGACCAGAAGGCTTCACAAGTGAATTCTAACAACCATTTAAATAAGAATTAGTACTTACCATTTTCTAAGTACTCCAAAAAATACTGAAAAAGCAGGAATACTTTAAACTCACTGTACAAAGCAAGCATTATCCTGATACCAAAACCATACAAAGATACTACAAAAATATAATTACAGGACAATATCCCTGATTAATATGCATGTAAAAATTCTCAACAAGATATCAGCAAATCCAGTCTAATAATACATTAAAAGAAATATCTAGCACGATCAAAGTGGAATTTACTCCAGTGGTGCAGGGATGGTTCAACATCTATAAATCAAGCAATGTAATATATCATATCAACAAAACCAAAGATAAAAATCATATGTTCATCTTCCTAGATGCAAAAAAAAAGAAATTGACAAAACAATTCAATGTCTACATATGATAAAACCTCCCAACAAAGTGGCTATAGAGGAAACATGCCCGAACATAATAAACAAACTAAATCCAAAGTGAGAACAAGGAAGAAAAGAACCAAGATCAGAGCAGAAATTAACAAAATAGAGCCAGAAAACAACAGAAAAGACCAATGAAACTGAGAGTTAGTTTCTTAAAAAGATAAACAAATTTGCCAATTTTAAATTAGATTAACTAAGATGAAAAATTAAGGTTCAATAAATAAAATCTGAAATGAATGAGAAAGTACAACTGATATTACAGTAATACAAAGAATCTTGAGACTATTAAAATAATTATATTCCAACAAATTAGATAACCTAGAAGAAATGGATGGATTCTTACAAACCTACAATCTATTGAGAATAAATCACGAAGAAATAGAAAATCCAAATAAAGAAGAAAGGGATTGAATCATTAATCAAACACTTCCCAACAACGAAAGGACCAGGATCAGATGGAGTCACTAGGGAATTCTGCCAGAGACCTATGGAAAATTTAATGCCAACACTTCTCAAACTCTTCCAAAAAACTGAAGAGGAGGAAGCACTCCCAAACTCATTTGACTAGTCCAGCATTACACCCTGATTCCAAAGTCAGATAAGTACACTGCAAGAAAGAAAGCTGTATGTCAATATGCCTGATGAATATAGGTGCAAAATTCTCAAGAAAATATTTTTGATGGTATTTTATTTTTTAAAGTATGTTTTTATGGTTGTTTAAGTCAAAACCATCTGGTACCAGCATAAGAACAGGCACAGATATCAGTGAAACAGAATAGAGAGCCCAGAAATATAACCAAATCTCTATGGCCAATTATTATTCAATGAAAGGAGCAGAAGCACAAAATGGAGTAAAAATAGGCTCTTCAACAAATGGTGTTGGGAGATCTGGACAGCTACATGCAAAAAAATGAAACTTGACCACCAACTTATACCATACCAAAAATAAACTCAAGTTGGATAAAAGGCTTAAATATAAGTCATGGCATCATAAAAGTCCTAGGGAAAAACATAGGCAGAAAAATCTCAGATATGCCACAACAATATTTTCACAAACATGTCCCCTAGAGCAAGGAACATAAAGGAAAGAGTAAACAAGTGGGACTTCATTAAAATAAAAAAAACTTCACAGCTAAAGAAAACATCAGCAAAACAAAAAGGGAACCAACCATATGGGAAAATATATTTGCAAATGATACCTCAGACAAAGGTTTGATTTCCAAAATGTATAAAGAACTCACACAACTACACTCCAAGAAGACAAACAACCCAATTAAGAAATGGGCAAAGGTCCTGAACAGACTCTTCTCCAAGGAGGACATACTGAGGGCCCTGAGACATATGAAAGGATGGTCAACAACGCTAGCCGTCAGAGAGATGCAAATTAAAACCACAGGGACATACCACTTCACACTGGTCAGAATGGTCATAAACAAATCAACAAACAAGTGCTTGCAAGGTTGTGGAAAAAAGGAACTCCAGTACACTGTTGGAGGGAATGCAGACTGGTGCAGCCACTGTGGAAAACAGTATGGAATTTCCTCCAAAAACTGAAAATGGAGCTATTAAAAATATTTTTACTTATTGATTTTTATTTTTTCCTTTCCTGGACATATTTTCATTTATTTTATTGTTTTATTATTGTTTAATTACAGTTGTTCCCATTTTCTCCATTACTCTCCCCCCATCCTACCCATCCCCACCCCCACATTCAATCTTCTCCCCACATTTTCTTTGTCCATGAGTCCTTTATACATTTTCCTTGATGACCCTTTTCCTTCTCAAAAAATACAAAGAAACAAAATTCAACAGCACACTAAAAAGATCATAGAACATGATCAAGCAGGAGTAATACCTACATCAAACTAAAACTTCTGTGCAGCAACAGAAACAAGCATGAAAAGGCATCCTACAGAATAGAAGAGAAATATTTGCCAACTATCATCCTGAAAAGGGGTTAATATCACAAATATAAAGGAACATTCTGGAACTCAAAAATTTTAAAAATAAAGCCAATTTAAAAATGAGAAAACTGCTCAAAGAGACATTTTTTCCAAACAAGACATACAAATGCACCCCAAGAAATATAAAAAAGGTGCTCAACATCACTAATCTTCAAGGAAATGCCAATGAAAATCACAATAAAATATCACCTCATGCCTTTTTGGATGAATATTATTAAAAAAAGTGTTGTAGAGGATGTGGAGAAATTGGAACCATTCTACATTGTTGGCTATATATCTAATAAATATGAAATCAGATCATAAAAAGATATCTACAACCCTATGCTCCCTGAAGCACTATTCACAATAGCCAAGACATGGAAACAACCCAAATGTTCATCAATAGATGAATGGATAAAGAAAATATGCTATACAAAAATCATGAAATATTACTCAAACTTAAAAAAGAAGGTAATCCTGCCATTTGACATGACATGGATGGATGAGAGAATATTATGTTAAATGAAATAGTCCAGTTACACAAGAATGGATTCTGTGTCATTCTCCTTGTATGAGGTATCTAAAACAGTTGAATCTATAGAGAGAATAGAATGGTCATTGTCAAGAGTGGAGTGGGGGTGGGTAAGGAAAAAATAAGAGTTTTTTTAAATGGGTATAAAGTTTCTGTTATGTAAAATGAGTAAGTTTTAAAGATTTTCTGTACAACATAGTATCTAGAGCTAATAATATGGAATTGTGAGCACTACAATATGTTGAGGATAGATCGCATGTTAAGTGCTTTTGCCAAAAATAACAAAAAAGGAAAACCACATAAACACTAGGAAATTCTTGGAGGTGATAAATATGCTTATTACTTTGGTTATGGTGATGTATCATATGTGCATGTATATATCCAAATTCATCAAGATATAAAACAAATGTGTGCAATTTTTATAAATTGTACTTCAATAAAGTTAAAAACAAGTGGAATATAAAACATAGACCAAACTTCAATTTTTGCATGTTAAAACTGAAGTGCTCATAGATCATATGTAGAGATGTCCACTATGAAGATAAAAATAAAGATGAAGAACTAGAGTGTGGGAAGCCCCATCCCGTGGATTTCTCCTGGCCGCTATGGAGGAGAATGAGTTGTCCTGGACACAATCTGTTGTTCCAGTGGGAAAGGGGGTGGCAATTCCCTCTAGTGGGAAATGCCCTGAGCCCTTCTCTGAAATGGATTTTATTGAGCTCAGTATGTGCAGGGGCATACAGCAGGCATGCAAAACTTATCAATCAAAGTCTAAAGGCCATAATAACATAGAACAGATGCTATCCATAGATAACAATTAGGAAACACAGAGATCTGCCTCAGGTCAAGGTCTGTTAGATATGCTGATGCCAGAGGGTTGTTAAGGCATGGTTCCTGAGATTAGGAGTTCACTCCCTTATGCTTTGAATTTAAACATCTGGTTTATATCAACAGGGCTATACATAGCAAAGCAAGCTTCAAAGGATACAATGTATTCTTCAGGCCTGATTTCCCACGGGAACCCTCGGTGTTAGTATTGGGTCATGCCTGCCAAATGCATTCCTGGCATTCCGGTCAAGACTTACAGGCAAGACCTTTGTCGCTTGGGGCTACAGTTTCCAATACCACACAAAAGTGGCCCCCAACACTAGAGAAAAGTTTAGACCACACATAGAGATGTGGAGGTAGGCAGAATACATGAAAAGATTAAAATTACAGATTTAGATGCCATCAATTAGAAGGGAGAATAAGGAAAATATGAACCCACATTGGAAACCTAGACAGTGCCATATGTGGAACTCAGATTAAAAATTAAATGTCTGCTCCCATTATTTCTCATGTGGGGGGAAATGAGAAGAAAAAACCCCTAAACTTAGATACACTGAGACATTAAGTAAGCTCAATACTGATCCACACTGGGACCCTGGCTAGTCATCAAATTCCACATTTTTCACTCTTTAAAATGGAGACAGGATTCCATGAAGAAGTAGAATTCATCACAAGAGTAGATTAAGATCATAGGTATAAAATTTGTTGATAAATTCCAAAATACTAAGCAGAAAAGAGACACCCTCAAAAAGTAAAGCTGTTGACTTCCAGCCAAGATGGAGGTGTTGCCTCTTTGCCTCTTTGTCTCTTTGCCCCTTTGCCTCTTTGCACAACCAAAAGAAGGACAAAGACAAAATAAAGAAAAAAAACCAGGAACTGTCAGGAAATTGAACTGTATGGAAGTCTAACAATCAAGGAGTTAAAGAAGAAACATTCATCCAGATGGGTAGGAGGGGTGGAGTCCGGCAGCAGTGAGGGGAGAGGACTAGTGGAAAGGTGGTAGCTGGAGGACCTGGGTGGCTGAGACAGCAGCTGTCAGACCACCTTGCTTGCAATAAACTGAGAGGAACAGCTGGGGAGGGAGACAGACCATGCAACCAAGGGTTCCAGTGCAGGGAAACAAAGCCTCAAAACCTCTGACTAAAAAAATCTGTGGGTATTGCAGTAGTGGAAGAAACCCCCAGCTTCACAGGAGAGTTCGATGGGGAGATCCATAGGGTCCTAGAATGTACCCACCCCCACACACCTAGGAATCAGCACCAGAAGGGCCCAATTTGCTTGTGGATAGTGGGAGAGGTGGCTGAAAGTGGCCCAGAGCTGAACAAGTGGCATTATTCCCTCTCAGACCCCTCCCCAACATACAGCACCACAACGCAGCAAAGTGGGTTGCCCTGCCCTGGCAAATACCTAAGGCCCTGCACCTTACTGTGTAACAGGCCCACTGGACAGAAAAAAAGGCCCAAATGAAAGAAAAGAGCAAAGTTCCAGAAAAAATACAACTAAGCAATGAGATAGCCGACCTATCAGATGCAGAGTTCAGAATACTACTAATCAAGATGGTCACAGAAATAATTGAGTATGGTCACAAAACAGAGGAAAAAGTGAAGGCTATAAAAAGTGAAATAAAGGAAAATGTACATAGAACCAAGAGTAAAGGGAAGTAAACCAGGACTCATATCAATGGTTTGGAGTAGAAGGAAGAAACAAACATTGAACCAGAACAGAATGAAGAAACAAGAATTCAAAAAAAAATGAGAAGAACTTGGGAACACTGGGGACAATTTGAAACATTCCAACATCCAAATCCTAGGGGTACCAGAAGGAGAAGAGAAAGAGCAAGAAATTAAAAACTTATTTGAAAAAATAATGAAGAAAAACTGCCCCAATCTGGTGAAGGAAATAGACTTCCAGGAAGTTCCAGAAGCTCAGAGAGTCCCAAAGAAGTTGGACCCAAGGAAGCACACACCTAGGCACATCATAATTACATTAGCCAAGATTAAAGAGAAGGAGAGAATCTTAAAAGCAGCAAGAGAAAAGGAGACAGTTCCCTACAGAGGAGTTCCCATTAGACTATCAGGTGATTTCTCAAAAGAAACCTTGCAGGCAAGAAGGGGCTGCAAAGAAATATTAAAACTCATAAAAGGCAAGGACCTCCACTCAAGATTACTCTATTCAGGAAGGAAGATGGCGATGGAGTAGGAGGGAGCAGATTCCGCTCCCCCCTACACATGGGAGAAAAACCTAGAGGTTTTTGGAGGAATAGAGCTATGGAGGAATAGAGCAAACAGCCAACAGTACCTCAGCATATATGAAAATAAGAGACCAAAAATTGTAGCGGACACTGAAAAACCAGACAGTAAGGAGAGATTCAGAACAATAAGGTCCCAGGGACCAGCATGGGGACCAGGGTGACTGTAGCCCCAGACCTGGCATTTGGGGCCCAGCACCAGCACTAGGTCTACCACAGACTTCTTGGGAGTGGTGGGCCTGCCACAGAGTCCTTGGGAGAGAGCAGGGTCAACTGCTCCCTCCCTCCCCAGCCAAACAAGGTTTAAGCAGCACCAGGAGAGACCTGGTTGCTTGAAGTCGCAGAGAGAGGAATAAGGACAAAGAGGCAAAAACACAGGGGCTGTGATCACCCATGGAGTCTGTGGTTGCTGGCTTGGGAGAGTTGAGAGTCACACAGTGATGCACACTGACCACAATAGTCATTGGTCTGGCTGGAGAATTGGGCTGTATGAAGCAGAAGGCTTGAGTAGGAGGAATTTCTCAAAAAGAAAAACTGTTTGGGGAATTCTCCTGCAACATCTGCTGGGCCTACTCTCCTCCCAGCTAGGCAGTGATCCTGAGGTTGCCCAGAAGGCTTCAGGGAAGACCCTGCATACCCCCATAGCACTAAGAAGGGACCAAGGCACCCTGGCTGAAAGTGTGTGCCTGCATCCCAGCCCACAGCAGTTACTGTGGTGAAAGAGCCTCTGAGGAAGACCTGGTTCCTGAACCAAAGGTGCTGGGGAGAGGTGCCAGACTAGCTCTAGAGAGAGTATGTGCAAGACTAGCTGAGTACACATTGGAAAGGGAGAAAAGCCATACCAATCGCCCCTCAGTCTGCTGCAGCCAACAAGACCAGAAAGACCGGGTCAGTCACTTTGAAACCAACAAGAGGTGGGTTTTGCTTTTTTTTAGTAATTTTTTATTTAAAAAATTTATTATTGTTTTATCTTTCAGTACCTTTTCCTCTCTTTCCTTCTTTCTGGTTTTATTTCTTCTTCCTTTCTTTCCAATCTTATCTCTTCTTTCTCCCTTCTCCTGCTTTTCTTTTTAAATACCCAAAAGTGAGACAAAAAAATCTGGAACTGTGAAAGGACCAGAGTTGGACCCAAAGAGGGGGCATCCCAACAGTTGAGACAGTGAGACAAATTTCACTTTGGTATTGCAGAGAAACTGCAAGTTACTGCATATTTGTATTATTCTTTTCATTATTCTTACATCTTTTATTTTAATGGTATTTTTGTATTCCTCTTCTTTCTGTATAGTCTTCTTTGCTTGGCTGGTTATATTGCATAATTTAACAGGTTTCCCCTGTTCTCTCTTTCACAGTGTATTGCTAATTTACTGTCCTTCACTTCACTTGTATTTCTTTAGCACACTACTCAAAGTCCGATACCTCCTATTCTTGTTATCTAGACCACATAGATTCTGTCATATAATAGTTGCTCTAATATTATTGTAAATAATAGCTGTTCTATACAACTGTAAATACTTCACAATACCCCTCCTGGATCTTAGCCCGCTTCACAGTTTGCTGAACTCTATTACTGTAGTAGTTAACTCTATTCTCCCATACACTACAACTATTTACCATCCTTTACTCTCACCTTACCTCAGAATCTGACCTCCCACAACCTCACTGATTTCTAGATCCAACTCGCAATCCTTTCCTCCCCAACAAGAGTCTTATCTTCTGTCCATCCTTTCTTAAAAGTGGCTACTTGGGTTAAAGATTACAGTTAACACTATACATAGCCTAAAGATCTCCTATTTTTCTCTACTGGCTGCTACTGTAAATATCATAGAATACTCTCCTGCTGTCATAAACCATTTGCCTCCCCCTCCAACTGATCAAAAAAAAAAAAAGAAGAATAGGTGGAAGCGGTGAACACCAGGATACCCAGGGGGAGAGGAAACCCAATAACAAAGGAACCACCAACAGATAAGAACAGAAGGTGAAGGAGGGAGTGGAAACCATACAAACCTCAATCTAAGACCTATCTGGAAATACAATGAAATAATGGAGAAACTACCCAGTACAAACAACTGAACAAGAGCAAAAGAGAATCCTCAAAACCTTGTACACACGAAAGAACTAGCTTAAACACAAACTGCCCTCACCAGCACAACAAAATACCAGAGGTGGTAGACAGAGTGAACCTCAGATAATCAGCTGGTGGGAAGGACCTACCAAAGAAAGACCCCAAAACAATCAAAACCCAAAGACAAACACAGAGCCAACTTAAACAACAACCCTAGACCAGTGAGCTTGGGAGATCAAGGAGAGTACACCACTGAATCTCACAGGTATTCTACCACAAAAGTTCATACCATAAACTCAGGAAACCGTAACAGGTCAATTTAAGAAGCTGAAGCTAACAAAAGAATCTCATAAACAATGGGAAGACAAAGAAACAACCTCCAAGTGAAAGGAAAAGAGGAAGCCTTAGAAAGAATGCTAAATGAAAGAGGCAAGTCAACTATCAGATATTGAGTTCAAAGCACTGGTTATCAGGAAATTCAAAGAGCTCACAATGAGCTACCAGAAACTACAGGAAAACTACAATGAACTCACTGTAAACTATATAAACATGAAAAAGGAAATAGAAACTATCAGCAAGGGCCAAGAGGAAATGAAGAATACAATGTCTGAACTGAAGAACACAGTGGAAGGAATCAAAGCAGGATTGATGAAGCAGAAAATCAGATCAGCAAGTTGGAGGACAAAGTAGGAAAAAAGACCCAGAAAGAGCAAGAAAAGGAAAAGAGGCTCAGAAAGAATGAAGAGGGATTAAGAGAAATGCAAGTCATTATGAAACATAATAATATCCATACAATAGGGATACCAGGAGAAGAAGAAGAAGAGCAAGGGATAGAAAACCTATTTGAAAAAGTAATGATGAAAAATCCCGCAATTTGATGAAAGAAAAAGTCACACAAATCCAGGAATCACAGAGTCCCAATCCAGAATAACCCAAAGAGGCCCACTTCAAGACACATCATCATTAAAATGGCAAAATTCCCAGACAAAGAGAGATTCTTAAAGGCAGCAAGGGAGAAAAAGGAAGTAACATACAAGGGAGCAACAATAAGGTTAGCTACTGACTTCTCAATGGAAACACTCCAAGAAAAAAGAGAATGGCAAGAAATATTCCAAGTAATGAAAACCAGAGATATGCAACCAAGGCTACATTACCCAGAAAGGTTCTCAATCAAGATAGAAGGCCAAATAAAGAACTCCCAAGACAATAGAAGTCTAAAAGAACACACCTCCACCAAACCAGCTCTGCAAGAGATGCTAAAGGGACTGCTCCAAGGAAAGGAAGGAACAGAGAGACAGGGAGGAACACAGGTACAAAAATGGCAATGAATAAGTACCTATCAATAATAACCTTAAATGTAAATGGATTAAAAGCTGCAATCCACAGACATACAATAGCCGAATGGATAAGAAAGCATGACCCACACATACGCTGCCTACAAGAAATCCACCTCAGAACAAAAGACCTACACATACTGAAAGTGAAGGGCTGGAACGGACACGAAATTTTGCTTGAAAATTGTCCAAGCAAATGGGCATGAAAAAAATGCTGGGGTAGCAATACTCATATCAGACAAAATAGACTTCAAAAGAAGGGCCATAAAGAGAGACCCAGAAGGTCACTTCATAATACTCAAAAGAAGAATCCACCAAGAAGACATAAACATTATCAATACATATATGCAACCAACATAGGAGTACTCAAATATATAAAGAAAATCTTAGAGGACTTCAAGAAAGATATTGACAGCAACACAATTATAGTAGGGGCTTTTAACACCTCACTGTCAAAAATGGGCAGATCTTCCAAACAAAATATCAACAAGGATATTATGGCTTTGAAGAATACCCTAGATGAAATAGACTTAACTGATATATATATAAATACTTCATCGCAAAAAGCTAAATAGACATTCTTTTCAAATACACATGGAACATTTTCAAAGATAGACCACATGATAGGACACAAAACAAACCTCAACAATATCAAGAAAATTGAAATCATACCAAACATTTTCTCTGAGCACAAGAAACTAAAACTGAAAACCAACCCCAAAGGAAAAGTCCCAAACACTCAAAATTCTGGAGAACAAATGGCATGCCATTAAACAATGAATGGATCAAGAATGAAATTAGGGAAGAAATCAAGAAGTTTCTGGAAACAAATTAAAATAAACTCGCAACAACCCAAAACTTATGGGACACAGTGAAGGCAGTCCTGAGAGGGAAGTTCATAGCAATACAGGCTTACCTAAAGAAGGTAGAAACATTTCAAACAAACAACCTAACCCAACGCCTGCAAGAACTTGAGGAACAACAACAAAGACAGCCCAGAGCAAGTAGAAGGAAGGAAGTAACCAAGATCAGAGCAGAATTCAATGACATAGAGACTAAAAGCACAATTCTAAGGATCAATGAATCCAGGAGCTGGTTTTTTTGAAAAGATAAACAAAATTGACAAGCCTTTAGGCAGGCTCATCAAGAAAAGAAGAGGACCCAAATAAACACAATCAGAAATGAAAAAGAGGAGATTACAACTGACATCACAGAAATACAAAGGATTGTAAGAAATTACTATGCACAACTGTATGCCAAAAAATTTGAAAACCTAGATGAAATTGACAAATTTTTAGAAAAATATAATCTTCCAAAACTCAACGAAGAAGAATTAGAAAGCCTGAACAGACAAATAACAGCAGATGAAATTGAAGCAGTATTCAAAAAACTCCCATCACACAAAAGCCCTGCACCAGATGGTTTCACAGGAGAATTCTACAAATTCTTTAGGGAAGAGCTAACCCCTATTCTTCACAGACTATTCCAAAAAAATCCAAAATGATGGGAAACTCCCCAACTCTTTTTATGAAGCCAGCATCATCCTAATTCCAAAACCAGATAGAGACACAACTAAGAAAGAAAACTTCAGGCCAATATCGCTGATGAACATAGACGCTAAAATCCTCAACAAAATATTAGCAATTGCATCCAACAATACATCAAAAAGATCTAACACCTCGAAAAAGTGGGATTCATTCCAGGGATGCAAAGATGGTTCAATACCCACAAATCAGTAATACAACCACATAAACAAAAGACAAAAATCACATGATCATATCAATAAATGCAGATAAAGCTTTTGATAATGTACAACATCCATTTATGATAAAACACTTAGCAAAGTGGGAATAGAGTGAGGATTTCTCAATACAATAAAGGCCATATTTGAGAGACCTACAGCCAACATCATACTCAATGGGCAAAAACTAAAAGCTTTTCCACTAAGATCAGGAACAAGACAAGGTTGTCCACTTTTACCACTTCTATTCAATATACTATTGGAAGTTTTAGCCTCAGCGATCCAAAAAGAAAAGGAAATAAAAGGCATCCAAATCAAAAAGGAGGAAAGAAAACTGGCATGGTTTACAGATGACATGATATGATAGTGTACATGGAAAATCCTATAGACTCTACCAAAAAACTGCTACACCTAATAAATTAATTTGGCAAAACAGCAGGATACAAAGTCAACATCCAGAAATCAAAGGCACTTTCGTATACTAACAATGAATCAGCAGAAGCAGAAATCAAGAAAAAAAATCCCATTGACATAGCAAAAACAAAAATAAAATATCTGAGAATAAATCTCACCAAGGAGGTAAAAGACCTGTATGCAGAAAACTACACAACACTGAAGAAAGAAATCGAGGAAGACACAAGTAAATGGAAACATAGACCGTGTTCATGGATTGGAAGAATTAACATCATCAAAATGTCCATACTACACAAAGCAATGTACAGATTCAATGCAATACCTATTAAACTACCGATGGCATATTTAACAGATATAGAATAAACACTTCAAAAATATATATGGAACCATAAAAGACCCTGAATAGCAGCTGCAATTTTGAGAAAGAAGGACAAAGTAGGAGGGATCACAATACCTGATATCAAACTGTATTACAAGGCCACTGTAATCAGCCTGGTACTGGCACAAAAACAGGCACATAGACCAATGGAATAGAACAGAGAACCCAGAAATAAACCCAACTCTCTACAGTCAATTAATATTCGACAAAGGGGCCCATAACATAAAATGGGATAAAGATAGCCTCTTCAACAAATGGTGCTGGGAGAACTGGACAGCTACCTGCAAAAAAATGAAACTTGAGCACCAACGTACAACATACGCCAAAATAAATTCAAGGTGGATAAAAGAATTAAATATAAGCCGTGACACCATTAAAGTCCTAGAGGAGAACATTAGCAGGAAAATATCAGATGTTTCAGGCAGCAACATTTTTACTGATATGTCCCCTAGAGCAAGGAATATAAAGGAAAGAATAAACAAATGGGATCTCATCAAAATAAAAATCTTCTGCACGGCTAAAGAAAACAGCATTAAAATAAAAAGACAACCAACTCTATGGGAAAACATACTTGCCAATGATACCTCAGACAAAGGTTTAAGCTCCAAAATATACAAAGAACTCCCACGACTTCACCCTAAGAAGACAACTAACCCAATTAAAAAATGGGGAAAGGACTTGAACAGACACTTCACCAAGGAGGACATACACAGGATCCAGAGACACATGAAGAGATGCTCAATATTGCTAGCTATCAGAGAGATGTAAATTAAAACCACAATGAGATACCACTTTACACCGGTGAGAATGGCTATCATAAACAAAGCAATAAACAACAAATGTTGGAGAGGGTGTGGGGAAAAGGGGACTCTGGTCCACTGTTGGTGGGATTGCAGACTGGTACAACCATTATGGAAAACAGTATGGAATTTTCTCAGAAAACTAAAATTGGACTTGCCTTTTGACCCAGCAATTCCACTGCTAGGATTGTATCCTAAGAACCCTAAAACACCAATCCCAAAGAACCTATGCACCCCAATGTTCATAGCAGCACAATTTACAATAGCCAAGAGTTGGAAGCAACCTAGATGCCCGTCAGTGAATGAATGTATCAAAAAACTATGGTACATATACACAATAAAATTCTATGCCGCAGAAAGAAAGAAGGAGCTCTTATATTTTGCAACATCATGGATGGAACTGGAAAGCATTATGCTGAGTGAAATAAGCCAGGTGTTGAAGGACAAATACCATATGATGTCACCTTTAACAGGAAGCTAAACAAGAAAACAAACAAGCAGGCAAAATATAACCAGAGACACTGAAATAGAGAACAGGCTGACAGTGACCAGAAGGGAGAGGGGAGGGAATTTCAGGGGAAATAGGGGAGGGATTTAGAGGAAAAAATATAAAGGATACATGGAGAACAACTAAGAAGGGTGGAAATGGGTGGGAGGGGAAAGCACGGGTGATGGGATGGGATGGCAGTAATAGAAAACTGTACTTGAAAAATAATTAAATAAAATTTTTAAAAAGGAGAACAAAATAGGATGGATCACGGTACCTGATATTAAACTGTACCACAAGGCGACTGTAATCACAGACTGTACTGGCATAAGAAGAGACACATAGACCAATGGAACAGAACAGAGAGTCCAGAAATAAACCTAAGCCTCTATGGTCAATTAATATTCAACAAAGAGGGCAGAAGCATAAAATGGAGTGAAAACAGCCTCTTCAACAAATGGTCTTGGGAGTTCTGGACAGATATATGCAAAGCATAATGAAACTGTGTTACCAACTTGCATCATAAAAAAAAAAATTCAAGGTGGATAAAACCTTAAATAAAAGTTGTGACACCATAAAAGTCCTAGAGGAAATCATCGGCACATAAATCTCTGATATTCCATGCAGCAATATTTTCACTAATATTTCCCCTAGAGAAAGGGAAATAAAGGGAAAAATAAGCAATGAGGATCTCATCAAAATAAAAAGCTTCTGCAGGGTTAAAGAAAATAGCATTAAATTTAAAAAGAGAACCAACCACAGGGGAAAACGTATTTGCCAATGATACCTCCTACAAGGGTATGATCCCCAAAACATACTAAGAACTCACAAGACTCAACTCCAAGAAGACAAACAATCTAATTAAAAAATGGGCAAATGACTTGAACAGACACGTCTCCAAGGAGGACACACACAGGACCCAAAGACATATGAAAAGATGCTGAAGGCTCAGCATCACTAGCCATCAGGGAGATGCAAATTAGAAACACAATAAGACACCACTTCACACCAATGAGAATAGCCAACATAAACAAATCAATAAACAGCAAGTGCTGGAAAGGATGTGCAAATAAGGGAACCCTAGTGCACTGTTGGTGGGAATGCAGACTAGTGCAGCCACTGTGGAAAACAGTATGGAAATCTCTCAGAAAGCTAAAAATGGAACTGCCTCTTGACCTGTCAATTCTAATGCTGGCATCATACCCCAAGAACCCTGAAACACCAATCCAAAAGAACTTATGCACCCCAATGTTCATAGCAGCACAATTTACAATAGCAAGTGCAGAAAGCAACCTAAGTGCCCCTCAGTAAGTGAGTAGATCAAAAAACTATGGTACATTTACATGATGGAATACTATGCAGCAGAAAGAAAAACAGGAGCTCCTACCATTTGTGACATCATGGAGGGAATTGGAGAGCATTATGCTAAGTGAAATAAGCCAAGCAGTAAAACACAAATACTCACCTTTAAGTGGAACCTAATCAACAAAACAAACAAGGAAGCAAATTATGACCAGAGACATTGAAATTAAGAACAAATTGACAGACCAGAGGGATAAAGGGGGAAGATAATGGCAGAGAAAATAAGAAGGGTTTACAGGAATATGTATGAAAGACACATAGACAAAAACAAGGCAGGGTGGAAACAGAAGAGGGAGGTAGAAATGCCTGAGGTGGTGAGGAGAGATGAAGAATACAGCAGAAAACTGTACTTGAACAACAATAAAATTCAGAAGTATTTAATAAAATAAAATAAATAAAATAAAAACTGGAAACTAAAATACATATACATATACATATATTACCAGAGACATTGAAATTAAGAACAATCTGACAGTAACTAGAGGAAAGGTGGGAGGGGATAAAGTAGTAGTCGGGGGAAGGGTTTTCAGGAACAACTACAAAGGACACATAAATAGAACCAAGAGGAGGTGGGATCAGGAGTTGGTGGTAAGGATGGCTGCAGTGGGGGGAATGGTGGGGGGTGCTTTCTGCACTCGCACAGCCATGAAAAAACAAAAAATAATAATAAGAAGAAAATAAATTACTTTTGATTGAGAATGACTCTTTTATTGCAATTTCTTTATATGTCTAGTATTTTTATTGATTCCTAGATATTGCAAATATTATATTATGCATTTTGTTTTATTTTTACAAATGTTGGGGTTTTGTTGGTATATTTGTTTCAGCAGGCAGAAAACTTGGATTAAATAAAACTGAAAACTCTTTTTCGGGGGCAGCCACTCAAATTTCAATTTAATTCTTCATCCTTAGCTGGAAACGATTTCATGCGCAAGTTTTCAGGGGTCATTAAAGTTAGGAAATGTGGGCTGGAAATATTTAAGAAACTTGTCCAGGTTCACAAAGGTAGAATTCAATTCCAGCTACCTCACTCTAGTCTTTAAATAAATTACAATCTTTTGTCACCATCCTGTATCTCTCCAGATACAGGACTGAAAAAAAAAGATAAA